>NC_092742.1:23440467-24101181 GCF_047496795.1 Chiloscyllium punctatum
GTTTTATCACTGTGCTTTAAACCCAGTTGGTTACATTCTGAGGTACAGGTATGTAGAAAGAAGTGACCAGAAAGTTACTCAAATATCAAATAAATTATTGTCTCAGTTAATTGGGTAATTCTGGATTCTGTTCAAAGTATTAGATTGGACATGGATGATGTAACCTCAGTTTTCCTCAAGAAATACTGATGCTCAGTATTGTGCCATTTGTTGGTCAAAGTTAACATGATGAGCCTTTTAATGGGGCTTGAACCTACAATCTGGTCACTTCAGTAGTGCCACAAACTAAACCAAAATGAAATTAGTGTAACAGACTCCTGCCCCAGTGCCTTCTGCTGACCATCTTCGTGTAAAAGCATAGCTCCCCTGTGAAGTAAAATTTGGGCAAAGGTTGCAAAAGATGCCAAAGTGTAAAAGAATTCAATTGCTTGCAGAATTTTAAGTTGCCAGCAGATGGTAGCACTTGCATGTTGTTTAATATTACAAAATAGCATCAGTGGATTAAAGTGAATTTTGGAATTTTTTTTAATACAAAATTGATTTTTTTTTCCTGTAGCAATAAACATAATGTTCTTAGAGAGAGATAAAATCAATAAGAAATTAATTTAACCTTTTCTTTCCTCTGAAGAAATAGGATTTTACAAATATTTGAACCCAATGAACTCTTGCAATTTTAATCTTTCTCAGCACCCAAGGTTGTGTTATTTTAAATCACTGATAATTGAAAAAAACGGTAAAGTGTTTAAACTTGGGATTCATTTAAAAAGGAAAAGCTGCAATATTAATCTGAAGAAGTACAATCAATATCTCTAGCGTTTTTCTTGAAAAGTATACGATATGTCAGTATAGAATAAAAGTAGATTTACTTTTTATTACCAAGCTAGTACTCATTTTGCAACAGTGTGCTTATGAGTACAGGAGTCAATAAAAATGGGCTTCTACATGAAACTATTTTGGTATCCGTCAGTACATATCTAAGGGATTTGGTCGTCTGTAATTATTTTCTCCTCTTTATAATGCAGTCGACATTGAAAGCTGATAGACTTGTCTAACATTCAAGCTGGGGGTTTTATTGAAGCCAGCTGCCTGTTAATGCATGCTGTTGCCTTGATGCTGAGAGCAGGCATCTTTCATAGAACAAAAAAAACTGCTATGGTTTATGATCCTGTATTTTTCTTTCTCCAGAAACTACTATGCCTTTTACCTCATCTCTACATCACCCAATCTCAAACCTTTGATTTTTCTTCATTCCCCACATCTAAAGGTGTTGACTACTTGCTTGTGTTCAGTTCTACTGTTGCCCATCAATACCAAAAGTTTTTATTTGAGAGGGAAGTCTGACATTTAATGTCCCAAGCTTAATCATCTCCATGCTACATACACAGCAGTAGGAGCTCCTGAAGAGCAGTCTATGGCAGGCTTTTTGCTTAGTGGGAGTTTGCTGTGGGAAAATTGACTGTTGTGTTTCCTATACTACAACAGTGACCAGAAGTATCTCATTTGCTGTAAAGTGCTTTTGTTTATGCCCTGAGGCTATAAAAGGTGCCGGACAAATGAAAGTTCTTTGTGTCCACGGCTTTGGTCAGATATCTTTTCCCTATGGTGGGGGTGGGTTTCAAGACTCCGAGGCATATTTTTAAGGCGAGTTGAAAAAGATTTTGAAAATCAGTGATGGGCAGTTTACTTTTCACACAGACTGGTTCAAGTGTGGAACGATCTTCCACAGGAAGTAGTGGATACGGATACAGTTACAGTGTTTAAAAGGCATTTAGGTAAGTGCATAAATAAGAAATGTTTGGAGGGATATGGGCCAAGTGCAGGCAGGTGGGACTAGTTTAGTTTGGGATTATGGTTAGCATGGACTGGTTGAACCAAAGGGTCTGTTTCTGGGCTGTACGATTCTGAGTCTATGAAATGAACTTCTGTAGGGTTTTCTTGGGTATTACAAATGTGGATACTGTTAGCCCTGATCCTGTACATCAAAAGACTTCACAACTAGTTTGAATTTGATGCTACAGACATCTATTGTGGTAGCTGTTTATATTTTTCTCCTTTTGCTAGATCGACATGACTATGGAGGTGAGCTGCATTACTGTTATCTCCAGAGTGACTTTGGCTTGCTGTTAGCAAATAATAGTGGGACAATTTGGATGGTATGTTTCATACAATGATCCACCTTCTAAAAGAAAAATACCTATTCAGTTGGTAGAATGGAAATATGCATTGACATTTATTTCCCAATCAAAGCCAAATATTTGCCTGGAGGAGTAAAATTGGGTCAAGTTACACTTCCAAATAATTGAATATAGAGTATCATTGGAATAAGTCTGGGTGCGGATCAGCTTGTATCTACTTTCATGAATAGTGAATGACATAAAACTGAACAGGATAGGAATGTCTTTCTTAAGTGAAGATTAAACAGCATGAATCTTTACACTGTTGTCTGTGTTGCATATGCTGACTAGAAAGTGATTTATTTTCGTATATGTGAAGCTTCTCGGTAGTATGCATTTTAAGACAGAAAGGGAAGAATGCTTATATAGAACTTTTCAGATATTCCACAGCCTACCACAGCTAAATTGTACAGGGCAAAGTCTCACAAACCAAGATAAATAAACAGATAATCTTTTGAAGGATATTGGTTATGAGCACACAAATCAGTACAGGAATTGGGCCTTCAACTCCTTGACCCTTCAATAATATCATGGCTCATCTGATTGTAACCTCAAATCCTCATTTCTACTGCCCCCGTTAACCTTTCAGTTAAAGGGTGGTCAAGATTCTGAGCTTCCCTGTTCTTCTGTAAACATTGCTGTCTTTTCATAACCCCCGAAGTAGTAGACAGTGCATCAATTTAATCTCTTATCTGAAAAGTTGCATCTCTGATAATGCAGCACTCCGTTATTAGATTAGATTAGATTCCCTACAATGTGGAAACAGGCCCTTCGGCCCAACCAGTCCACACCGACCCTCCGAAGAGTAACCCACCCAGACCCATTTAACCGAGGAGTCCAGAACTAGAGGGCATAGGTTTAGGGTGAGAGGGGAAAGATATAAAAGAGAACCAAGGGATAACTTTTTCACACAGAGGGTGGTACGTGTATGGAATGAGCTGCTAGAGGATGTGGTGGAGGCTGGTACAATTGCAACATTTAAGAGGCATTTGGATGGGTATATGAATAGGAAGGGTTTGGAGGGATATGGGCCGGATGCTGGCAGGTTGGACTAGATTGGGTTGGGATATCTGGTCGGCGTGGACAGGTTGGACCGAAAGGTCTGTTTCCATACTGTACATCTCTATGACTCTATATATAAAATCCATCAGGTCAATGCAGACAATTGTGGAATTTTACCAATGAAAATTGAGTTTGTGATCTTTCCTACTAGTTTAAAAGCCAGTATACAAAATATTGGCTCTACCCATAAAACGAGACATAACTCCAAGCTGAAACTTGGGAAGTTTTGCTTTTGGAAGCAATGCAATTTTGAGCAATGTAAATCTTCGCTTGAAAGCCAGCGCACTTTGTGCTTCGATTGCCATTTGTACTTGAAATGAGCTTCTTGGCCACGGTGTACAAGCTGAAACCACTCCTAATAGTTGAGCAGAAATTAATTTATACTATGTTCAAAATATTCATGCTGCGGTTTAGAATCCTTGTATGTCAACCAAAATCAATGGTGCACAGCACACTGGAAGACAATATTTACATTTAATGTACCAACCGCAGTTGTCCAAGGTCGAAATCTGAAGAAACTTCATGAAGAAAATTAACAGTATTCGTTTTATATTAGGGTGGTTTGGGGAGTCAATTGAACATATAATTGCATTGGTACAGATTTGAGTGTACAATCTAGGCTGACATTTCAGTTCAATAGTGAGGAGGTATAGCACTGTTGGAGGTGCTGCCTTTCGGCTGAGGTGTTAAGCCAAGATCCCGTCTGTCAGTTCAGATAGATCTTTTGACATTGTTTCTTTTAAATAAGAGTGGAGTTATTGTGACCAAAAATAGAATATCTGTTCACTGATCCTTTGCTGCTTGTGTGAGCTTAAATGATTCTTTTTCCACCATAGCAGCAACCTGAGAGGCCTTTTAAAATGCAAATTAGCTGTTTGGTTCTTTTGTGTTTCAAATAATTTAATCTTGTGGTTTTGGATGAATGTAATAAACCATTTTGAGCTACACTCTGATAGTCCAAAATGTTATGTGAGCACCTTGATTAAATTGCTGCCTTATAATCACTGCTAGATATCTATTTTGTGTATGGCACTATGTTGCTAGGTTAATAGGCTTATTTTGTGTGTGGGACACTCTTCAGATTCATAAAGGCTATTTCATATTTCTCTAAGTCCTAGAACTGCACTACCGGTGCTTTATTTCGTAATTCTGAGTACATGCAGTGAAAATATTTTATACAATCAGATTTACATTGCAAATGGACTGTTAAGTTGTGATTAAGTTTGCACACTTTAAAGGAGTGTGCCGTTCATTCTACTGATTGAACCTGTTTTGAAAATAGGGGTGGAAATTAATGCCCTCCCCCATATTTGTGGGGATGAGTAGGAGTAGGATAAGGAGGGGCTTTTATTCAAGATGGAGGGGACGTTAATGTCTTTTTGCCTTCATCACAATTGAACTCGGAATGGGACTTCATTTCCAGTCTGCTAGTTGAGGCTCTGAAGTTGGCAATCTAAGAGCCTCATCCTACAACCAATAGTATTAACTTAGTGGCAGATTGACCACCCAACAAGTATGATCCCATGCGTCTCCATTAAATACTGTCCTAAATTTTTTGGGTCAGTTCTATAAAGTTACAGTAACCAATTTTAGTTGAAATTTGTTGTTGTAGATTTTTAATTAATGGTGATTGAACAAAGAAAATCTAAATAAATAATACAATAATGAGGTTAACTTTATGTCATTGGAAAAAAAGCTATGATCAGCTCGAGTGATCCTGGACAAGTGGGTCCTTACAGGCTGATATGCAATTCTGGCAGGGATTGGTCAGTCCTCTGGCGCAAGCATCAAATTAGTAATCTCTGAAGTCATTTTCTGCTACTTTTCACCTTTGGAGAAATTTGAAACCTATACACTGTGTAGTGGTTTACTGGGAAAGTACAAATGACATAAAATCAGTGTAGAAATTAAGAAATCAGTAAAATGGTGGATGCAGGTAAAGAATGGAGATCAGAAGTGGAGCACTATCCTGAACAGCAGAAAGGTAGATTGTCTATTGCAGTGAAAAAAAATGGAAGTTGACAGTAAACCATGGGAATAAGTTTTCTTTTCTGGTGCAAATAATTAGATCAGCTTGTGGCTGAACATATTATATTCTCATTGTACATTCGCACAGTCGAGTTCTTTTTGAGAGTAAGTTCGGAGGTTCCAAGACTCATAGGGTCAGTAGCTATGCGCAGACACTTGAAGCTGAATTTTCATGTCCTGACAGGGGACTGAATTGCATCTGAGATATGACACTGTGGCTTTACAAATGTGGTCAGAACCATTTTCATGGAGTTCCTACATCCATTTCTGGCACTGGCAATTTTCACTGGCACATGATGATAAAGGAAGAAGTCACACACGTTATGTCCCACTTTTGCCGGAGCCACTGTTGCTATATTTAAGTATTACATGATGCAGAATAACACTGTCAGAAGTGAATATTTCAGGCTATCTGCAGTTTTCATTGTGGGGCTGGTTTTAGAAGTTGGTGCTTTTCATGCTAGGACTTTGTAAAGCTATGTTTTAAAGTTGGGAACTGTCAATGCAAAAAAAGTTACCAATATTACATGTCATATGAAATGCTGTATACAAATTCTGTGGTTTAATATGGTGATTGATGATGGAGTTTTGATTTGAAAAGTTAAGTAACAACTGAATAAAATTTAATGTTTTCCAGGTTGTCACTTCTAGCATTTGGAAAGCTGTTGAGGGACTGGACAGTATTGCAAAAGCAGAAAATCCTTAAATGCATTAGAGTACATCATCCACTGAAAAACTTTCTATTTTGTGTTATTTCTACATTTCATTGCCATACAACGGTGTGTAGTGCCCAAACCTTTTTTTTTCTCCCATGGAGATTCGGCTTAACCATCTGTTAGGCTAATTCAAAGACTCAGCAGATGTCTTACATTTTGATTATCTTGAACAGTGTCTGTTGACAGCTGCCAAGGGAAATGTCAACTTTGCTTGTTTGGACAAATCTGTGGTCTGTTAAGAGGATTTTTAAAAGTGAATTCAGGACATGTTTTGTTTTATTTTGATAGATTTTGAGCTCTTCCGAAACACTTACATTTTAATATAGGGTTTATGAGTTCAGTTTATAATGGATACTGAGTGAGTGGGTTGGGAGGGCAGAGGGGACGCATGGAGGAGTTAGTGCTTATGGATGGGTGTGAGTGGCATGGTTATGGGCCTCGCTGTCATCTCCAGAACTGGCATAATGTCCCAGTGAACAAAGGGCAGCCTTTAACCCAAATGCTTTAGCATCGACGTGCCTCTGGCAGCAGGCTTTGCTCCAGCTTAAGGAAGCAATGGCCTGATGGTATTATCGCTGGATTATTAATCCGAGACCCAGATAATGTCCTGGGGACCTGGGTTTGAACCCTGCCTTAGCAGCTGGTGGAATTTGAATTCAATAAAAATCTGGAACTAAAAGTCTAATGATGACCGTGAAACTATTGTTGAATGTCGGAAAAAAAACCCCATCTGGTTCACTAATGCCCTTCAAAGAAGAAAGCTGCTATCGTTACCTGGTCTGACCTACATATGACACCAGACCCACAGCAATCTGGTTGACTCCTAATTACCCCTCTGGGCAATTAGGGGTGTGCAATCAATGTTGTCATAGCGAACAATGCTGACATCCTGTGAATACATTTTTAAAAAGCCCATTCTCAACACTCCACTGTAAAAGCAGTATGGGTGGGTACTTCTAGCCTGGAAGAAATAGTGCAACACTTGGGACATCTCCCAGTGCCAGCTGCCTGCTTTCAAGATGAAAAGCTGGCCATGAAATGGAGGTAAGGCACTGATAAAAGAGGGAAGATAAAGGAGCCTCATCATTATAATATGTCTGTGATAAGCGGAACAATGGTCATGTGATAGTGATAATTAGCTGCTGCAGTCTTCATAAAATATCATTTGGGGCAGAATTTATACCAAGAATGATTTCAGTGTAAGCACTGGCTGGTCACCCAGGTTAAATCTATAATGGAAAGCTAGTCTCCATAATTCTACCATGAAACTATCAATGGCAGTCATTAAAAACCCTCACCTTGTTCACTATTGTTCTTTAGGGGGCATGTTTTTCTTTGTCTGCTCTGACTTGCATGTTACTCCAGACCCCGGAAATTTGGTGGACCTCCCTCCGAAATGAACTTGCAATTCACTCAGTTGTACCAAACCACTACCAAGAAGTTGACTGTAGTGATTCAAGAAGGTACTCACTACAATCCTTGTGAAGGCAGGATGCACACCAAATATTGACCTTACCATTGGAAGGTCTGGTGAGCAAGACAATATTAGAAGGGTCAGTGAGACAAGTAAAAGGACTGGCGAAGGAAATGTGGCACTGAAGACCGGCCTGTTAGTGTTTTAAGGAACAAAATTGTGAATTGCAAGGGAAGGAATAATTTGGATGAGTCAGCAAGCTGGAGCGTCAGGAGCAGAAATCGAACATGAGGATAGATGAGCAGAAGGGTCACTATGGTGGGGGGGGGGGGGGGAGGTGGGGGAAGGGAGGGGGGTGCGGTGTGACGAGCAGAAGGGTTAAGGAAGCATTGGATGGATTTGGGAGAGTCGAGAAGGGAAGCCCCCAGTGGAAGAGTCAGGGAAAGAACTGTCAGAGGGGAAGAATCAGTTTGCATTTTAAAGTAAAACAAGCTTGCTGAGTTATTTACTAAGAGGTATATTATAGCAGTATTATTGGGGAATGTCTCTAATTTACCGACTAAAAAGCAAACTTGTTTTAAATGGGAGACACTTGATTGATTTTTATTGTTGTCACATGTACTGAGATAGAGTAAAAAGGGTTGTTTTGCATGCTATACAGGCAGATTGTACCATACAAAGTGCATCAGGGTAGCTGAACAGAGTGCAGAATACAGTCGTACAGCTGCAGAGAAGGTGCAGAGAGAGATCAGAATTAACATTTGAGAGGTCCATTCAAAAGTCTGATAACATCAGGGAAGAAGCTGTTCTTGAATCTGTTCAAACTTTTATATCCTCTGCCTGATAGAACAGGGTGAAAGAGAGTATAACCAGGGTGGGAGGGCTCTTTGATGATGTTGATTGTTTACCTGAGGCAGTGGAAAGTATAGATGGAGTCAGTGGATGGAAAGCTGGTTTGGTGATGGACGATGTGTGTTGTTTCTTGCGGTCTTGAGAAGATCAGTTGCCATACCGTGCCGTGATACATCCAGAAAGGATGCTTTCTGCAGTGCATCTATAAAAACATTGGTAAAAATCTTTGTTCGTGCATTGGAAGGAATTCAGAGAAGGTCAACTCACTTGATTTCTGGTGGTGTTACAAGTAGTTGGGGTGAGGAGTTGGCTTCCCACTTGGTTGGTTGCAAGACTTTATTTTTGTCATAGAGAGCACACTTAAAACATAGGTCACTGAAAAATGAAGGAGCCAATTACTAAGTTTTCTTGAGCAAAAGAAAGAGAAATGTTAACCTTACTTAATCTGAGGAAAAAAAACACAGAGCACAGTTAGGGAGATTAAAAGGGACAATGTCTTGTGCAGACTCGGAGAATAAAGGTTAAGCAGCAACAAAAACTGTCATTAACTTTGAGTTCTAAATGAACAGTTATATTCCATATTTGATTTTTCCCTGGATGCTATATTTTGAGATAATGAGTAAAACAGACCGCGAGAGAGAGTTCCAGCTCTTATTGTCACAGATTCATTTTCCTCCCTCAGTTCTGCACTCAAAAGCAGCTGTTGAAATGTTGTTCACTGTGTATTCCAGAGTCTAGTTGTATTACCTTTTCAAGCTTAGTAACCAATAGATGACCTTTCATTTTCCAAATGTGAACTTGTCGTGTAAGCATGAATTAAAACAGGACATGCAAGTATCTGACAGTTTCTGGCTATAGTGTTGTTAAATGAAGATGTTCATTTCAATGGAGACGACTTTATTTACTCCACATGGAATCATGTAGCTTCCCTCAATCTGTGGTCATCTGATCATTGAAGCCATTTTGGAGCATGCATCTTCCTTTCTTAAAAAAACATTTTTGGCCATGAAACGTCTCTGGACTAGCAGTAGGGTAATGGAAGTTCAAATTTAATCGTCCATAATTACAACTGATATAACATTCTTCTTATGAGGAGAGGTTGAGCCTGTTCTCATTGGCATTTTGGAGAATGAGAGACAGTCTTATTGAAATTTGTAAGGTTCTTAAAGGGACTTAGTAGAGTGGATGTTGAGAGAATATTTTCCCTTGTGGGAATCTAGAACTTGGGGGATGTAGTTTCAGATGGATTCTCCCATTTGTGATAAATGAGGAATTTCTCACTGAGGAATGTTTGTCTTTTGAATTTCCTTTCCACAGAGAGCAGTTGAGGTGGTCTATTGAATACATTCAAGGCAATGTTAAACAGATTAGTTATCTAACAGGGAGTCGTGTGTGTGTGTGTGTGTACGTAAATCCGCCCCAGTGGAGGCATCCTATCAGCCGAGCATTTCTTGCATGCTAGATAGGATTGAGGGGTCAAGCACCGTACTCCTATTATTATGGTCATATAGTTAGGTAATTCTTCTCAACAACTGCCAGTTAATTTATTGTCTAATAGCATTATGATTTTCTGTTGTTTAGAGTTTGTGCATGTTTTGGTTAATTAAAGTACAGTATGCCATCGCCAAAGAAAGGAGGACTTGTTAAATATGCATTCCCTGCTCCATGAGTCTGCAATAGCAGTGCTGGACACATGCAGTGTGTGGCTCACTTTTCTCTGCCTGTAAAGTGTACCTTGAGGTCAACATCTACAGCATCCCTATTACACCAGTGTGCATTTACCTATTTCTCTCCTGAATGTTATCACCTATCTGGATGAAATTAGCTGTTACACTCCAGAAACATGGGACCTCTCTGTTATCAAATTTTTCTTCTTCGATGCTAACTCTATTACCTCTGCAGTCGATACAAAAGCCATTTGGGGTGACTGTATAGTTCAGTTTTCATGTTCAGTGAGGATCAGGGACGGGGGTGGGGGGGATCAAGTAACCCCAGACTTGGTTTTACAAGCACTGCATGCCTTTTCTAGATGTTTTATGACTGTGAACAGAAATTTATTGCATCTAAGATACCATTACTTTATTCAGCAAAGCATAGGATTGTCTTCAGAGAAACTGCCTAAATTAGACTGAATAAATGTTTCACTGCAAAGTTTAGGGGCAAATGAATCTAGCTCATACGTGTATTAATTTTTTCTCAACTCACTTAAACTTGTATGCATGAAATCGTGGCTGACAGAAGAATCAGGTTTGTTTTGCTTTTTTGTCAGTCATTTAGGAGTCATTGTTGCCTGTATTTCAAAAGCATCTTGTTATTAACATTCCCATCCTGTGAGGAAAGCAGAATGTAAGCTTTCTTACACACTAAAGCACAGCAAAGCTAGCATCTAATTAGCAGTTTTTTTGTGATTTCTAGTTTGGCCAAAATGGCATTATCTGTGCTGGTTTTTCTTGTATAATTGATTTGCGGTGCAGCTATTTAAACCTCCTGTTCCAACCCTCCCTCCCCCCAACCCCCCTCCCTACAACTGTACTCCTGATGCCAGCCAATATACTATTGAGAGAAATGATGAATTACCCCAACTTCTGATGCTAATGCATCAAGGAAGAAATTGCACGCTACATAGAGTGCCACTGACAGTAGCACTGCATCAGAGCGCAGTGCGAGGAAAGGCTCCCAGTCCATAAAAAAAAATCCGTCTCCCGGGCCCCTGCCAGTGTCAACAAGTGAACATTTTGGAAAAGAGGTGACATTCGGTAGGCTGATGAAGGACTTGTTGGCAGCAGATTGCGTTACTGTCACAGGCCCTAAGTTTTATTTTGTATTGCTGGTGGGTTCTGCTTGCAGGAGTTGATGGAGCAGATTTATGACAGCTGCTGGGCACAACAAATTAAGTTGACAGTGATGTATGGGAGCATTATGGCATGATGATCCTGCCGTAGCTCGGCTGGACTCCTCTTGCTTCATTTGGCTCTTGTTAGTATCTGTTAGGCTGCTAAGTAATAACATTCTGCTGACTGACTTGTGTGTTTTTTTTCCTTTTCTCCCTTCCCATTCTCTTGTTTTATGCCTCTTTTCCCTCCTCTGTCTCACTGTCTCTTTTTCTGAATCCCTCTCTTTCTCTCCTCCTTCCCCCTCTCCCCACGTCCCCCCACATTGCAACATTTCCCTATTTCAACATTTTGTGTTCCAGACCCATCCGAATGCTAGTAAACTGCCCTTGAAGGAATCCTTCACCTTTGATGACTACAGGTTCGTATGTAATGAAAATGTTGAAAGAAGAAGTTGAAAAAGGAAATTTCTATTTTCTTTGCCTAGCAATTTTAAATACTGTTGTCAAATGTGATCTGCAGCTTATGTATTAAGTTGGTCCTTCATGTTAATAATGGGAACCCCAACATATTTTCAGTCCATCTCCTTCAAGATATAAAATGTACTGACTTAAATGCTCTGAGATTAAGGAAGTGAAATGTTGCAGTTTTTAAAAAAAATCCCGAAGTACTTTATCCAAGTACAGCTTCTTATTCAATGTGGTGAGAAATATTTCTAATATTTGACAGTTTAGTGAAGACATATCTGTGCAAGGAGACATATTATTTGGTCTTATTTGTCACTTAAGTTTCATCTCTCAAACTCCAGCTTCCACTGCTCCACTCAGTGGTTTTGTAACTAACAGAAAAAGTGTTCAAAATGAGTAAATAGGTGCACGCTTTTATTTATTATCCATATAAATTTTCTGTTACAATTCTCACAGTAGGACATTAATCTTTAATTCCTCGAGATTCCAAGACAGTCCTGAAGTTTACGCAACAATAGTTCCTCTCCAGAATATTGATTGAGTTCAAACTTTTAATGCACTTTTTTATGGTTGAATGTTTAATGAATACCTGATGGCTAAACATCTAAAATAAAAACTGAGTTTATCATGGACGATGTATGCACTGGTGATGAGTGAGCCTTTCTTTATTGAACACCGATCAAACAAGATGAGAACAATTGTACCCATGGGATTTCCAAGACTGAGAAAGGTTTCAACTAATGCCATATTGAACTTTGACTTCTCATCTGAATACAACTATTTCTTTTTGAGTTTATCCTTCACGTCTCTTAGCATGTGTCTGATATGTTTGTAGCACAGACATCTTCCAAAGTTGGTACTCTAAGTGGCTTTCTTTGCACATAAGACAAAGAACTATGAGCAGGAGTCAAACAGCAAAATACTATCTGCTGTATGTGCAGCTAAACCAAGTCTGCACCTCACCATTCTCTTTAAGTATAGGGATCTACAGCACCTGCTTGGTTTAGTGTAGTAAAGGAAAACCGTTTCCTGGTTCAACTTGAACAGACTTAATTGTAAGTTAGCAAACTTTAATATGATGGACATTGTTATGTAGACTATGAAGAGGACTTCAATACTCAGACTTCTGTGAGATTCTAAGATACCCTCCAGACCATATGAAATCATATTTGTGGGTGTAATTTTTGCAATCCTCAGTATCAACCCTTTTAGACCATACACATCTCCTCCCACCACCCCTCCCTTAGTATTTTCCTCATTTAGTTTTATACATTTGTGTGTAGAATTATATTTTCCATTATCCCATCTTTCTCCAGCAACATTGTTTCTGCCAATTAAGTATGTTAATGGATTTCACCACCACACACAAGATCTTCAATGTCTTTGAAGATCTTAGGCCACCACATTTCTGATCAAGGTCTGGTTCTGCACTTAGTGATCCCCAGGTGTCCCTGGTACAATTTCTCCAGGACATCTTCCCAAAATGAAGCTGGAATAACAAGTCATTCAAAATCGTAAAATGCTGATCAACTCTGCCAAGATTGATCTTCTCAGGATTCGTTGCTTCTGGATTTCTGCTTCACTCTCTCAATCTGAATGGCTTTCTCTGGAATCAGGTCCTCTTTTGATTGTACTAAATCTGACAAAGATGTATCAGCAGTGTCAACAACAATTCTGTCTTTTTTGCATTCTGATCTTAAATCATCATAATCTCATGTTTCCGCTAATTTGTAGAGATTATCAATGAATCTGTGTATTTCCTTGGATGCTGAATTCTTCTGTTAGCCCTTGCTCTTTCAAGAATTTTGTTTTCTCTGATATTAACATAACTGTCAAAGACTTCTAGTACTTCAAAAGTAGTAGCTGTTTCTTTTATATCTTATTGAGTTATAAAATCATCAGCTATACTTGCATTTTTATATAAAAGTGCATTAACTTGTTCAGCTTCTGATGTAGTATCTAGTTTAGAAGCTATTCTGTATCTTAAGAATTACTTCCTCCAGGATGTCCAATCTGATCCAATTGGCCCATCTCTGGAGTAAAATCTTTCTTATTTCTGATGAGATATCTTCCTAATAGGATTATTTATTTCCCTTACTGAAAATGATGTTATTTTGCAGTGAAAGCAGTACTGCTGGAGCTTTTTCCATCATTTTGTGGCCAAGTAGAGGATGCTTTCCTTTCAAGCTATGTCGTCTCTTTTTGTAGCTTCAAGCCCACTGTTCCTGCCCTTAATAAATTATTCCTGTTTCTCTAACAACCTTACTGAATGAATCTCGCTGACGACAGCTTTAATCAAAAACATTCTCATTTTAAATAAAAACCAAAAGAACTGCAGATGCTGAAACAAAAACAGAAATTACTAGAAAAGCTCAGCAAATCTGGCAGCACATATTGAGAGAAGTCAAGAGTTAACATTTCAGGGTCCAGTGACTCTTCCTCAAAACCTTCCCCAGAGTTTTGAAGAAGACTCACTGCACCCAAAATGTTAATTCTTGATTTCTCTCCACATATGCTGCCAGATCTGCTAAGCTTTTCCAGCAATTTCTCTTTTTGATTCCCGTTTTAAGCATTGGGTTTTACTAAATGAACTGGGCAGAAAACAACTTCAGTGGCAGACGAATCCAGCTTCTTAAACTTTCTGTGGCTCTAATAATGATTTCTGTCTTTCACACTTTCTCTGGATTATTCCAGCTCCCACAGTTTAATTAAATGCTTTGTACCTTTTAATGTGGCTTCAGTGAAGGACCTCCTGTTTTTTCATGTCTTACTAAAGGCTCCTAACATTTTTCTTCTCTTAGACCAGTGGTACTTAGGCTTCTAATCTGCCCCTTTGTGACTTTCTAATTCTGGCTTCGCAGTGTCCCTAGTTCTGCGAACTTAGGTAAATTCCTTTTTTATAGTCCTTGATTACCCTTGCTGTAGTCATGCCTCATGGTGCCTGTTCCTATTGCAGCAATGCTCAATTTGAGCTGTCAGTACTGTACATACTTTTCATTTTCATAGCCTGTAATACAGCATAGTTTTATTTAAAAATTCTTCACTCCCCAAAGATTTTAACTTTTATTCACAGAGTATTTGACATCCATTTGTTCTCCAACAAAACTTGGGATTTCTTACATAGACCATCGCCGGGTGATGTAGTCTGTACCTGCCATGGGGTCAGTCATTCTCCTTCTCCCCTCCAGGGTGTGCTTCACCTTACTGCTGCAGCATCTCTCTTATCTGGTCTGTAATGCTTTTACCATTATCTGTAGATTCTTCCATGTTGAATCTTGCCATGTGTTATCTTTCTGTAAGGTCTGCACCTCACCATGTGGTAGTTTGGCAACAACTGTTGTTGCAAAGTGGAGGAAGAATGGATTTCAGTTCAGTTCTATGAAGGTCTGACTTTTATTTAAGGCCAGAATGTCATTTTGAACAGTGAGTTCTAAACAGCATCAGCACATGGAAAATAGGAGCAGGAGTAGGCCATTTGGCCGTTCATGCCTGCTGTGCCATTCATATGCTCATTACTGATCATCCAACTTAGTAGCCTATTACTGCTTTGATCTCTTTAGCTCTAAGAACCGCAACTAATTCCTTCTTGAAAACAGTCAATTCTTTGACCCTAACTGCTTTCTGTGACATAGAATTCCACAGGCTCACTACTCCCTGGGTGTATCAGTCCTAGAAATCCTACCCCATATGCTTAGACTGTGACCTCTGGTCCTGGCCTGCCCCGGTCATACGGAACATCCTTCCTGTCCAGTCCTGCTGGAATTTGTTTTTTAGGTTTCTATGAGAACCCTGCTCATTCTTCTAAACTTCCAGTGAGTATATTCCTAACTGATTCAGTCTCTCTTCATGTGTCAACCCTGCCATCACAAGAATCAGGCTGTTAAACCTTCATTGCACTCTCTCAATGGCCAGAACAGCCTTCCTCAGATAAGGAGACCAAAACTGCACACAATATGTACATCATGCAAGTCATGTGATTTTAACTAAATTACCAGAAAGCTACCTGGGGAGATAAATGCAACGGTGTTAGCTGTCTTAGTTTCACAGCCAATAGAGCAAAACAGTGAGAGTGGACCAAAAATAGGTTTTTACATGGGAAGAGTAGGCCTTATTGCCTTATTCCACATACACCTGCCCCACCCACAAGTCTGCTGTCCATTCTGTGAGATTGTGGCTGATCATGTATCTTACTTTGCTGCACCAACAACTCTATGTCATTTGATTCCTTGAGTTTTTCCTCAATCCTTTGATGAGTTGTGGATATTACTAGCTCAGCCAGTATATATTGCTTGTCCCCAACTGCTCTGGACAGCATGGTCCGGGTCTCCCAGCAAGGTTTCCAAATCTATCTATTTCTGTCTTTAAGTATATTCAACAGCTGAGCATGCACAGCCCTCTGGCATTTCAGAATTCCAAGGATTCACAGCCCTTTGAGTCCAGGAACACTCCTCTCATCTTAAGGTACTTCCAATCATTGATTTAAAGGCAAAATTTGTGAGTACTACTTAAATGCTTTAAGTTCTACCCCAATCACAGAAGGAAGTTCCATATTAGAGATGTGCAGCTAATCAGAGAGTGAGCCACTCTATAGTTCCAGCAGTATCAGCCTGGAGGCATCGCTATTGCTGGGACTACAAATAGTTCCCCATGCTGAGGAGCCCTGGTACGTCTTGGTTAAAGATCCTCAGCAAAGAGTGGAAAAGAGTTATATTGAAGGACCTTCAGTGAGCCCAGGATACCCACAAATCCCCTCCATACTCCCAAGCCCCTTCCCCACACAGTTAAATATTCGAGACCTTTCCTCATGGCATAGGTTTCCTTCTGCTGAGTGAAATTCTTGTCTGAGGCCCTGTGTGGCCTCCAATTAGACTACAATATCTGACACTTCTCCCTATGTGATTTCAGGTAATATGGCAGGGTGGAAGTCTGAGCAAGATAATAGTGGATATAACACTCACCCCTCCTTCCTGATCTTTTGAACTTGCTGGCAAGGGGGTATAAAGTTCATGACCATATCCTTATACTTAAGTATATGTACTTGCTTTCCAATTCCATAACTACGCCATTTTTGGTTTCATTGCAGGTGGGCTGTCTCTTCTGTCATGACACGCCAGAACCAAATTCCAACTGAAGACGGTTCCCGGGTCACTTTGGCTCTTATACCTCTGTGGGATATGTGTAACCACACCAATGGCTTGGTGAGTGGAAGCCTGTAGATTTTTTTGGCAGGTTCTAAAGTTCACTCTAAATTGAGTAACTGCCATTATATTTCTGTAGCTTCCGGGAAGTAACCCAATGACAAAGCAGCTCAGGCATTGACTTTTCAAAATAACAGTAAGTGGTGGCCTGCCTGTTAGATCCTCAGTTATCAAGTGTCCGTTGCCACAAACTTTCCCACAGCCACATCCAGTGATGCGAACATTTAGTTATCTCACCTGTGAAGTTTTTTTAATGAATATTGTCTTTTCATGGGTTCAGTATGGTCCACTGAAGAACAAAAGGATAACGTCTTAAAATTAGAACAAAGCTTTTCATTAGGGATAAAGATGTCAAAAGTTATAGGTGTAAGGCAAATGGAATTGAGATACAGATCAACCATGCTAGACTAGGCTCAAGTGACTGAATGGCATACTCTTGTGTCAGCTGATATCTCAAAATTGGCCAACTGGTTCTGATCTGTCAGGTAAGAAAGGTCAGTGCAGATAAACTATCACTGAATTATTTCTGACCTGCCAGTCATCTTTTCAGTCATAGGCTACTACACAACTTTGGAGCAGGTACAACTTGAATCCCGGCCTCCTTGTTCAGAAGTAAGAACATTACCACTGAATAACAACAACCTTCCAGAAGGCCTGCGTTCATGTCCCACCTGCTCCAAAGGTGTGTCATATGTCTCTGAACAAGTTAATTAAAAAGTATCTATCAGGGAATAGCTTCAGGCACCCTTGTTGTGGAGTGGTAGTGTCACTAGCTTTGAGCTAGTAGACTTGGTTTCAAATCTCTCCTGCTTCAGTGGTCTGTAGTAATGATCAGAAAATACCTATCAATGAAGAGCTATAAAGTGTTTTATGGCACATGAGCACTGACCCTACCTCTGAGCCAGGAGGACTGGGTTCAAGTGTCACCTGCTCCAAAGGTGTGTTGTCACATGATTAGATTAGATTCCCTACAGTGTGGAAACAGGCCCTTCGGCCCAACAAATCCACACTGACCCTCCGAAGAGTAACCCACCCAGACCCATTTCCCTCTGACTAATGCATCTAACACTATGGGCAATTTAGCATGGCCAATTCACCTGACTGTGGGAGGAAACCAGAGTACCCAGAGGAAACCCACGCAGACACAGGGAGAATGTGCACATTCCACACAGACAGTCGCCCGCAGCTGGAATTGAACCTGGGACCCTGGTGCTGTGAGGCAACAGTGCTAACTATTGAGCCACCGTACCGCCCTAAACATCTCTGAACCTGTTGCTTAGGAAAGTATCTAGGCAGATTTTGGATTAATCAGTGGAGAAATTATCACTGGTAAGCAAGTGCAAACCACCCCCCCCCCCAAAAAAAAAGAAACAATTCTCGCCATACCTTTAAAATCCAAGTTGTCTGTCTATTTACATAATAGTGAAAAATAGTTTCCTGACACTCTTTTTCTGTATAGAGAAAAGAGACTCATTGTGATTGGATGATAAATGGTTAATGAAAACACGAGAGTGCAAAAATTGCATGGAAATTTTGTTCTTAGAATGTGTAAACTGTAATTTTGTGTCACCTTTACCAAAAGGCAAAGGGAGAAGAAATTCCATCTTTGCTTTAAGCTGCTGCTTTACACAAACTTTGCTTTTCTTCAAACCCAAGGCCATGTAGCATCCGGATTGCATGCTTGTCTCACTTTAATTTTTTTTAATATAGATTACAACTGGTTACAATCTGGAGGATGATCGGTGTGAATGTGTCGCTTTGCAGGATTATAAAGCTGAAGATCAGGTGATCAAAGTTTTATTTTCATGCTTCAAGAAGGTTTTGTAAGCATCAAAGTTTCATTATTGTAGTTCAGATTACTTAGTGTGGAAACAGGCCCTTTGGCCCAACAAGTCCACACCGACCCTCTGAGGAGCACCCAGACCCATTCCCCTACATTTACCCCTCTCACCCAACACTATGGGCAATTTAGCATGGCCAATTCACCTAACCTGCACATCTTTGGACTGTGGGAGGAAACCGGAGCACCCGGTGGAAACCCACGCAGACACTGGGAGAATGTGCAAACTCCACACAGACAGTTGCCTGAGGTGGGAATTGAACCTGGGTCTCTGGCACTGTGAGGTACTAGTGCTAACCACTGTGCCACCATGCCGCCCGTTAGTAATACTTGCTTCCTAAATAGAACGAGGAAAACAGTAATTTCAGCGAAATCGTATTACCTACCTGGTTCTGAGATCGTTACCTTTGAGTCCTGGTTTTAAACTTGCTTCCTAACTTCCAATTTTTCTGCTTTTAAGTCCTCATGCCTTTTCTTAATTTATGTTTTTGACACCGATGTACATCATAACTGCCAACTGTTTATCCTCCCACTCCGGGATGTTCTGTCTTTACTCCAAGACATCCTTGACCGTAGCGCTCAGGAGGCAAAATACCATTCTGGAGTCTCATTTTCAGCCACAAAAACATCTGCCTATTTCCCTGTATTGAAATTACCTTTTATAATAGCATTCTCACACTTGTCCTTATCTCCTGTGCAATAGAATCAAACGTGGTTCAACAAATTTGGCTGTTGTTATTTTCCACTGAGGCCATTCTTTCCCCCCAAACAGTATCCAAAGCAATATATCTGTTTTGTAGGGAAATAGTCAGGAGAATTTCCTGCACTAGCTGCTTAATCTGTTTTCTCTGCCTAGTGGTCATCCATTCATTCCGTCCCCACCTAGACAGTCTTTGCCTGCAGTGTAACCACCTCCCTGCACATGTTATCCACGATACTCCTAGCCTTGTGCCTGCTCCACAATGTCCAAAGCTGACACTTGAGCTTCTGGGAGCTGTGGGTGAAGATCATTGTGGTGCTGGATACTAAAACTGTGACAACTTCTCACATGACATAGGAGGAACACTCCACAGTCTTGAGTTCTCTTTCCATGACTAACACCTTTAAATTAAACCCTTCAAAATTTGTGAAAAGATTTGTAGCTCGGGTGCTCGTTGTTGTGGTTCTGTTCGCCGAGCTGGGAATTTATGTTGCAGACGTTTCGTCCCCTGTCTCGGTGACATCCTCAGTGCTTGGGAGCCTCCTGTGCAGCGCTTCTGTGATCTTTCCTCCGGCATTAAATCCTTAGCTTGCTGTGAAAATCAAATAGTATTAATTACTCTTGGGCCCTTCTTCTCTGGATCTCTGCAGCATCCCCTTGCAAACTATAAAGCCATGATAAAGTCCTTGCAAACTATAAGCAATAAAAATACTCATGCAATCAGTTGCTCCCTTATGCCCCACGTTACTTGTTGACACTGTCCTCATAATACCCCACTGCGCTGTTGACTGCCTGTTGTATTGTCTCCAACACCTTAAAAAAAAATCACACCCCAAGTCCCATAGTAGGATAACTGAGTCTTTGGGTTTTTAAAATATAAGGATTTAGCCAATTCCTTTGAACTTGCTGCTAATTTTAATCCTGTTCATGACTTCATCCAATTTTTCAGGTTGTTTCGGCATTCTTGAATGTGCTTTTGATTTTCTTTAAGACTGCTTTACCATTTACAATTTTTCTCCAATGCATAAAGAGGATGTGAAAGAAAATTGGGACTGAAGCTGGATAATGACAAACCCAGATGCTTTTCAAGGTCATTGAAATATGTCAAATTGTAAATTGGGGCAGAGCAAGAGTTGGGGGCGGGGGGGGAACCGCAGGCTGACTTTGGTAAATTAACTGTAAAGAATCCTGTAAAGTATTAGTAAAACTTACAACTCCTTAAGAATTGGTTAGTTTGCTAACTCATGAGTATTGCAAGCTGATAAACTCCAGTGCATTGGCGCAAAGAAAACTTGAATTGGATTTATAGCATGTCATCTGTCACTTCCTATTTAGGTGATTGGTTTCATTGATTTAGTATTTTTTTATGTATTTCTTTGGAATTTGTTAACCACCTTTTAGTTTGGAATTTGTGAATCCTCAGCAAATTTCTGCTCATAAGGTTAGAACAATTATGTTCATATACAAATGCTGAATGTAATTATATTGCCTTCCTATGCTATTTTTACGCAAGTGTGAATCTGTTTGTTTTAAATTTAAAAATAGCGTGCAAAGAAATTTAGTACAAGCTCGTTAAAGAAAAGAAAGAACTTGCAATTATCTCTCATGACCTAGGATGTCTGATGCAATTTAGAGCCCAATGAAGTACTTTTGAAATGTATGCCTAAGAAATAAATGGTGAAATTTTAACTCATTCAAAACCCACCATCACTTAGACAGTTAAGAATGACTATTGTAGAAAACATGGCAAAGCCTCATAAACTTCAATGAAATAAACTACCACATCATCCAATTTGGGTATGAAAACACAAAATGCTGGAAATACTTATCAGTTCAGGCAGTATCAGTGAAGAGAGAAAAGACTTCAGATTTCAAATTGTCACCTTTCAGCAGAATTCTGTTTTAGGTGTTGGCAAAGGGATAAATATTGACCAGAACACGAACGAGAATTCTCCTGTTCTTCTTTGAATAATGTCATTTAATTCCAACTAAATGGGCAGATGTTCTACATTGCTTTATATTTGTATGTTGTTAAAAAAAAAATGCATTTTGAGACAATTGATCCAAAATTATTCCTCCTATGATTTCGTTTGAAAGATTAAAGGTTTTCAGGGCCCCAAGTGAGACTGAGTGGGAATTGAGTTTATGAGCAGGTATTAGCATGTAGCACAGCTCACTTCCTCACATGCTGTCTTTCCTTCTTACGCTTCACTGTTCTTTTTACACTCACTTTGTGTCAAACTACTTCATTGCACACTCTGTCTCTCACTAACTTACAGTCTCATTCGCGCGCTCTCTCTCTCTCTCTCTCTCTCTCTCTCTTTCTTTCTCTTTCTCACACATGCGCGCGCACACACACACACACCTATCACGTTTGCGGGGAGAAGGAGCCATTTTTACAGCCATGTCAAACTCACCAGAGAGCAGAATCCAGCAGTCTCTGACAGAGCCATCCAGGGCATGAGGCAGGCACATTGACTCTTGGTCATAGTAATGGGCCAATAATGGCTGTTGTTTGGAATAATAGCAGTCACTGCAGATGAATCTGTCCATGGGGATGGTTTGTATCAGATTGGCAGTAGTGGGCACTGACTATCCCAAGATTGACAAGGTACTTGGCTCCACGTTTAGCACTTCTGAATCCTGTTACACTTCACAGCCATTATTACAGGGTTGGGGGTTGGAATCCCCAAATTTCATCAGCAAACCGAATTGGAGATCATGACCCACAGTTCAGGAAGCCTTGCATTAAGAGCATCAAACTTCCGAATCCTCTTATTTCAAGGATTTCATTTTTATGGTCAGACTGAGATTCCTATCATTTGCCTTTCTTGAAAATCTGGATGACCTTGACCTTCTAGCACTTGATCCTGGCTCCTGTGACATCAATCTGGGATGCTCAGTGCAACAGGTTGAAAATACCCATGACACTGACACAAATTATATGGCATTATAAGCAGTT
Organism: Chiloscyllium punctatum; assembly: GCF_047496795.1. Classification (NCBI taxonomy): domain Eukaryota; kingdom Metazoa; phylum Chordata; class Chondrichthyes; order Orectolobiformes; family Hemiscylliidae; genus Chiloscyllium; species Chiloscyllium punctatum. The sequence goes on from NC_092742.1 coordinate 23,462,712, forward strand.
AAAATGGAAGCTAAAATTATAGATATTAATAGACCAACTGAATGTGGTAAACTGAGGCAAATTGATTTCGCTGTTGACAAATGTGACAACTTCTACTTTGGACCTTAAAGGATAGAACAGATACTTTTTTGAATGACTAAAGGTTGGTAGTAGTGGTAGTCCAAAGGATGGATATCCATGCATATAGTTTATTAAAATTGTCTCCAACAGCTAAGAACATAGTCAAAAAGGCTAATGGATGTCAACCTTCATATCTAAAGGACTAGAGTACTGGAAGTAGGAGTCATGTTTTAGCTTCACGAAACAATAGTTAGACTCTCTGGAAAATTCTGGGCATCAGACCCTGGAATATTTGTAGGGATGGGAAGTAGGATAGATTTACCAGAGCGATAGCCAGGATTCCAAGGATTAAATTATATAGAAAACTATGCAAACTAGGATTATAATCCAGAAACATAAAATGTTAAAGGATAAGTTACAGAAAGTTTTTTTTCAGGTATGGAGAAGAGCAAATAGAGGACATAGGGTGAAACTATTTCTGCTGCTAAAGAATATGGTTTAAAACTTAGAGACTGATCTTCAGGAGTAATATTAGAAAACACTTGATGATTGGTGCTCAAGTGATCAAATGTTACTTTTAAAACTAAGATGGATAGAATTTTGCTATCCAAAGGTATTAACAAACATCCAGAAATAGCAGGTACACGGAGTTCAATCACAAATCAGACATCGTCCTTCTGAATGGCAGAACAGGCTTGAGAGACTAAATGACCAACGCCTGTTCCTTTGCTTCAATTAGGAAATCCCTGAATAGCTTCAAAAATTACACTGACAAACTAAGCTGATACTGCCAGGACTCAATCCTCTTAGAGGAGGCATTCTCAGTACTCTGTTAAAGTATACATCTGCAAAAAGCAGGATCATTAGCAACTGCGACTTAAGAGGGTTTACATGTATTTTCCTGGTCAATTTGTGTTGATTTAACATTTTATATTTGAATCTTTCAGATCTATATTTTCTATGGAACTCGTTCCAATGCTGAGTTTGTGATACATAATGGATTTTTCTTTGATAATAATTCGCATGACAGAGTGAAAATAAAGCTGGGAGTGAGTAAAAGTGACCGTCTTTATGCTATGAAAGCAGAAGTTTTAGCTCGTGCTGGCATACCAACGTAAGTATTTTGAGATTTCATCCATTTCACTTCCCATTCCATGGCCAATTGCCAACAAGTGAATTCTGCCATTTCTTCAGGAATTAATGAACAGATATTATTAATCAGCATTTGGTTGTCCAGAACACGAGTATTGGTGGAAAAATGGCACATTTTGTTAAAGTTTTTCAACTTGCACTTAACAAGACATTTGCAATGGAAAGGGAATTTTTCTTGTATTGTTTAAAAAGGGAGTGTTGGTTGGTTCACAGGTGGATTGCCATGAAGAATGCACCATTAACATGATGGCTACCATTTTTTAAAATTTAAATCCGCATTTTGACCCTGATAGGACAATATCTTGATCAAAGAAATGGACCAGAGAATGGTTGCCCAAATGAATGAGAAAATGGTTGCCTACTTTGTCAAGTTTAACACATGTTAAGGCAGTGCAATGTTCCTCTTGCAACATGTTTGAGGTGAGGGATGCCATGGTCGTCCCTGCTGATTACACTTGCAGGAAGTGCACCCATCTCCAGCTTCTCCAAGACCGTGTTAGGGAACTGGAGCTGGAGTTGGATGAACTTAGGATCATTTGGGAGACAGAGGGGGTCATAGATCGGAGCTTTAGGGAAGTAGTAACTCCAAAGATTGCAGACAGATGGGTGACAGTGAGGGGCACTGGGAGGAAGCAGCCAGTGCTGGGACCCCCTGCGGCCGTTCCCCTCAAGAACAAGTATACCGTTTTGGATACTTGTGGGGGGGACGACTTAGCAGGGGTAGGCAGTGGGGTTCAGGCCTCTGGCATGGAGCCTGTCCCCGTTGCTCAGAAGGGAAGAGTGGAGAAGAGCAGAGCAATTGTTATTGGGGACTCGATAGTTCGGGGCACAGATAGGCAGTTTTGTTGGGGCGAGAGAGACTCACGTTTGGTATGTTGCCTCCCAGGTGCAAGGGTACGTGATGTCTCTGATCATGTTTTCCGGGTCCTTAAGGGGGAGGGCGAGCAGCCCGAAGTCATGGTCCACATTGGCACCAACGACATAGGTAGGAAGAGGGATGAGGATGTTAGGCAGGCTTTCAGGGAGCTAGGTTGGAAGCTCAGAGTTAGAACAAACAGAGTTGTTGTCTCTGGTTTGTTACCTGTGCCACGTGATAGAGAGTCGAGGAATAGGGAGAGAGAGCAATTAAATGCGTGGCTACAGGGATGGTGCAGGAGGGAGGGATTCCGGTATCTGGATAACTGGCGTTCTTTCTGGGGAAGGTGGGACCTCTATAAACAGGATGGCCTACACCTGAACCTGAGGGGCACAAGTATCCTTGGGGGGAGGTTTGCTAGTGCTCTTTGGGGGGGTTTAAACTAACTCTGCAGGGGCATGGGAACCTAGACTGTAGCTTTAAGGTGCAGGACCTGGAGTGTAGGGAGGTTAGGAATATGGCATCAATCTCAAAGGAGGGTGCCTGTAAACAGGAAGGTGGCTTGAAGTGTATATACTTCAATGTGAGAAGTAAACGAAATAAGGTAGGTGAACTTGCAGCGTGGGTTGGTACCTGGGATTTCGATGTTGTGGCTATTACGGAGACATGGGTAGAGCAGGGACAGGATTGGCTGTTGCAGGTTCCAGGGTCAGAGGTGGGGGTAAAAAAGGGGGAGGTGTGGCATTGCTTGTCAAAGATAGCATTATAGCGGTGGAAAGGACGATGGATGAAGACTCGCCATCTGAGGTAGTTTGGGCTGAGGTTAGAAATAGGAAAGGTAAGGTCGCCCTGTTAGGAGTTTTCCACAGGCCTCCTAATAGTCCTAGAGATGTGGAAGAAAGGATTGTGAGAATGATTCAGGAGAAGAGTGAAAGTAATAGGGTGGTTGTTATGGGGTCTTTAACTTTCCAGATATTGACTGGGAAAGCTATAGCTCGAGTACTTTGGATGGGTCGGTGTTTGGCCAATGTGTGCAGGAGGGTTTCCTGACACAATATGTAGACAGGCCAACAAGAGGTGAGGCCATACTGGATTTGGTTCTGTGTAACGAACCAGGCCAGGTGTTAGAATTGGAGGTAGGTGAGCACTTTGGGAACAGTGATCACAATTCAGTGACTTTTACTCTAGTGATGGAGAGGGATAAGTGTGCACTGCAGGGCAAGAGTTATAGCTGGGGGCAGGGAAATTATGATGCGGTGAGGCATGACTTAGGATGCGTGGCTTGGAAAAGTAGGCTTCAAGGCAAGGGTGCAATTGATATGTGGAGCTTGTTCAAGGAGCAACTATTGAATGTCCTTGATAAGTATGTACCTGTCAGGCAGGGAGGAAAGGGTCGTGTGAGGGAGCCGTTGTTTAATAAGGAATTGGAATTCCTTGTTAAGGGGAAGAGGGCAGCCTATGTAAAGATGAGGCGTGAAGGTTCAATTGGAGCGATTGAAAGTTATAAGGTAGCCAGGAAGAATCTAAAGAGAGAGCTAAGAGCAGCAAGGAGAGGACATGAAAAGTCCTTGGTTGGTAGGATTAGGGAAAACCCAAAGGCTTTCTATAGGTATGTCAAGAATAAAAGAATGACTAGGGTAGGAATAGGTCCAGTCAAGGATAGTAGTGGGAAGTTGCATGTGGAGGTTGAAGAGATTGGGGAGACACTGAATGAATACTTTTCGTCAATATTCACTCAGGGACAGGTTATTGTTGCCGATGTGAATATTGAGTCACAATTAATTAGAATGGATGGCTTTGAGGTATGTAGGGAAGAGGTGTTGGAAATTCTGGAAAGGGTGAAAATAGATAAGTCTCCTGGGCCTGATGGCATTTATCCTAGGATTCTCTGGGAAGCAAGGGAGGAGATTGCAGAGCCATTGGCCTTGATTTTTATGTCCTCTTTGTCTACAGGAATAGTGCCAGAAGACTGGAGGATAGCAAATGTGGTTCCCTTGTTCAAGAAGGGGAGTAGGGATAATCCTAGTAACTATAGGCCGGTGAGTCTCACTTCTGTTGTGGGCAAAGTCTTAGAGAGAATTGTAAGGGATAGGATTTATGAACATTTGGATAGGAATAATGTGGTCAAGGATAGTCAGCATGGTTTTGTGAAGGGCAGGTCGTGCCTCACAAACCTTATTGAATTCTTTGAGAAGGTGACTAAGGAGATGGACGAGGGTAAATCGGTAGATGTGGTGTATATGGATTTTAGTAAGGCATTTGATAAGGTTCCCCATGGTAGGCTACTGCAAAAAATATGGAGGTATGGCATTGAGGGTGAGTTGGAGGTTTGGATTAGGAATTGGCTGGCTGGAAGAAGACAGAGGGTAGTGGTTGATGGTAAAGATTCATCTTGGAGTGCAGTTACTAGCGGTGTTCCGCAAGGATCTGTTTTAGGATCATTGCTATTTGGCATTTTTATAAATGACCTGGAGGAGGGGCTAGAAGGTTGAGTGAGCAAGTCTGGCAGGAGAAAGTGCCAGAATGGGAGGGTGGGTCGTAGGGGGGTGTGGACCTGACCAGGTAGTCACGGAGGGAACGGTCTTTGCGGAAGGTGGAAAGGGGTGGGGAGGGAAATATATCCCTGGTGGTGGGGTCTTTTTGGAGGTGGCGGAAATGTCGGTGGATGATTTGGTTGATGCGAAGGTTTGTAGGGTGGAAGGTGAGCACCAGGGGCGTTCTGTCCTTGTTACGGTTGGAGGGGTGGGGTCTGAGGGCGGAGGTGCGGGATGTGGACGAGATGCGTTGGAGGGCATCTTTAACCACGTGGGAAGGGAAATTGCGGTCTCTAAAGAAGGAGGCCATCTGATGTGTCCTATGGTGGAACTGGTCCTCCTGGGAGCAGATATGGCGGAGGCGGAGAAATTGGGAATACGGGATGGCATTTTTGCAAGAGATAGGGTGGGAAGAGGTGTAATCCAGGTAGCTATGGGAGTCGGTGGGTTTGTAAAAAATGTCAGTGTCAAGTCGGTCGTCACTAATGGAGATGGAGAGGTCCAGGAAGGGGAGCGAGGTGTCAGAGATAGTCCAGGTAAATTTAAGGTCAGGGTGGAATGTGTTGGTGAAGTTGATGAATTGCTCAACCTCCTCGCGGGAGTACGAGGTGGCGCCAATGCAGTCATCAATGTAGCGGAGGAAGAGGTGGGGAGTGGTGCCGGTGTAATTACGGAAGATCAACTGTTCCACATAGCCAACAAAGAGACAGGCATAGCTGGGGCCCATACGTGTGCCCATGGCTACGCCTTTGGTCTGGAGGAAGTGGGAGGATTCAAAGGAGAAATTGTTATGGGTGAGGACCAGTTCGGCCAAACGAATGAGAGTGTCAGTGGAAGGGTACTGTTGGGGACGTCTGGAGAGGAAAAAACGGAGGGCTTGGAGGCCCTGGCCATGGCGAATGGAGGTGTAGAGGGATTGGATATCCATGGTGAAGATAAGGCGTTGGGGGCCGGGGAAACGGAAGTCTTGGAGGAGGTGGAGGGCGTGGGTGGTGTCTCGAACGTATGTGGGGAGTTCCTGGACTAGGGGTGATAGGACAGTGTCAAGGTAGGTAGAGATGAGTTCAGTGGGGCAGGAGCATGCTGAGACAATGGGTCGGCCAGGGTGGTCAGGCTTGTGGATCTTGGGAAGGAGGTAGAACCGGGCAGTGCGGGGTTCCCGGACTATGAGGTTGGAAGCTGTGGGTGGGAGATCTCCTGAGGTGATGAGGTTCTGTATGGTCTGGGAGATGATGGTTTGGTGATGGGGGGTGGGGTCATGGTCGAGGGGGCAGTAGGAAGAGGTGTCCTCGAGTTGGCGTTTGGCTTCAGCGGTGTAGAGGTCAGTGCGCCAGACTACCACTGCGCCCCCTTTATCCGCTGGCTTGATGGTGAGGTTGGGATTGGAGCAGAGGGATTGGAGGACTGCGTGTTGAGGGTGACTCCGTGACTACCTGGTCAGGTCCACACCCCCCATTCTGGCACTTTCCCCTGCCACCGCAGGAACTGTAAAACCTGTGCCCACACCTCCTCCCTCACCTCAATCCAAGGCCCTAAAGGAGCCTTCCACATCCATCAAAGTTTACCTCCACATCCACCAATATCATTTATTGTATCCGTTGCTCCCGATGTGGTCTCCTCTACATTGGGGAGACTGGGCGCCTCCTAGCAGAGCGCTTTAGGGAACATCTCCGAGACACCCGCACCAATCAACCAAACCGCCCCGTGGCCCAACATTTCAACTCCCCCTCCCACTCTGCCGAGGACATGGAGGTCCTGGGACTCCTTCACCGCCGCTCCCTCACCACCAGACGCCTGGAGGAAGAACGCCTCATCTTCCGCCTCGGAACACTTCAACCCCAGGGCATCAATGTGGACTTCAACAGCTTCCTCATTTCCCCTTCCCCCACCTCATCCTAGTTTCAACCTTCCAGCTCAGTTACTGTCTCCTTGACTTGTCCGACCTGCCTATCTTCTTTTCCACCTATCCACTCCACCCTCTCCTCCTTGACCTATCACCTTCATCTCCTCCCCCACTCACCCATTGTACTCTATGCTACTCTCTCCCCACCCCCACCCTCCTCTAGCTTATCTCTCCATGCTTCAGGCTCACTGCCTTTATTCCTGATGAAGGGCTTTTGCCCGAAACGTCAATTTCGCTGCTCGTTGGATGCTGCCTGAACTGCTGTGCTCTTCCAGCACCACTAATCCAGTGAGGAAGGATGTGTCAGGTTACAGTGGGATATAGATAAGCTGCAGAGCTGGGCAGATAGGTGGCAAATGGAGTTCAATGTAGGTAAGTGTTAAGTGATTCACTTTGGTAAGAGTAACAAGAAGATGGGGTACTGGGCTAATGGTCGGATACTTGGTAGTGTGGATGAGCAGAGGGATCTTGCTGTCCATGTACACAGATCTCTGAAAGTTGCCACCCAGGTAAATAGTGCTGTGAAGAAGGCATATGGCGTACTGGATTTTATTGGTAGAGGAATTGAGTTCCGGAGTCCTGAGGTCATGCTGCAGTTGTATAAGACTCTGGTGCGGCCATATCTGGAGTATTGTGTGCAGTTTTGGTCGCCATACTATAGGAAGGATGTGGAGGCACTGGAACGGGTACAGAGGAGGTTTGCCAGGATGTTGCCTGGTATGGTAGGAAGATCGTATGAGGAAAGGCTGAGGCACTTGGGGCTGTTTTCATTGGAGAAAAGAAGGTTTAGGGGTGACTTGATAGAGGTGTACAAGATCATTAGGAGTTTAGGTAGGGTTGACCATGAGAACCTTTTTCCATGTATGGAGTCAGCTATTACGAGGGGTCATAGCTTTAAGTTAAGGGGTGGTAGGTATAGGACAGATATTAGGGGTAGATTCTTTACTCAGCAAGTCGTGAGTTCATGGAATGCCCTGCCAATAGCAGTGGTCGCCTCTCCCTCTTTATGGGCTTTTAAACGGGCATTGGATAGACATATGGAAGATAGTGGGCTAGTGTAGGTTAGGTGGGCTTGGATCGGCGCAACATCGAGGGCCAAAGGGCCTGTACTGCGCTGTATTTTTCTATGTTCTATGTAAAGTTTGTCTATATTCTTTCTGCCTGAGAAGAGCAGGCTTTTATCTCTGCTCAAGACTGTCAATTGGGCATGCAGCATGGTGACCTTGCATCTGCTGGAAGGTACATATAGCAATACGCAGGGCCTTTGTTCTTTGCAGACAGAAAGAATGTGTGCACACATCCATCTGTTTCAACTTATCAAAATGGATGACAGCTATTGGAAAGATGTTATGAAACTTGAAAGGGTTCAGAAAAAATTTACAAGGATGTTGCCAGGAGGATTTAAGCTATAGGGAAAGGTTGAATAGGCTAGGGCTGTTTTCCCTGGAGTGTTGGAGGCTGAGGGGTAACCTTATAGATGTTTATAAAATCATGAGTGGCATGGATAAGATAAATAAACAAACTCTTTTCCCTGGGTTGGGGGAGTCCAGAACTAGAGGGCATTGGTTTAGGGTGAAAGGGAAAAGATATAAAAGAGACCTTAGAGGCAACGTTTTCACGCAGAGGGTGATATTTGGCTGAAATGAGCTGCCAGAGGAAATGGTGGATGCTGGTACAATTGCAACATATACCCATCCAGATGCCTGTTAAATGAATAGGAAGGGTTTGGAAGGATGTGGGCCGGGTGCTGGCAGCGGAGACTAGATTGGGTTGGGATATCTGGTTGGCATGGACAAGTTGGACCAAAGGGTCTGTTTCCATGCTGTACATAGAGTCATAGAGATGTACAGCACAGAAACAGACCCTTGGGTCCAACCTATCCACGCCGACCAGATATCCCAACCCAATCTAGTCCCACTCTATGACTTTTTTTTTCTGGTCAAGGCATTGATTTATTCCCCAGGGCAATCAGAGTCAACCTGCCAAGTTTAAATTTAGACAGAGTTTGACACTTAACTATGAGTCATCTCTAACTGGTGCATTTTCTATGGCAATACGGCTCCTAATGAGAAACCATTTTCCAACCAATCGTCACTCTTTTCTCGCACAAGATAAAATGTTATTTTCCCCTTTTTATTGTTATTCATGCAACTCCTTATGTTATACCCCATACAACACAAAGTAATTCAGATAAAGACTTGTTTTAATGCTACATTTTTGAGTTTTCCCTTTTAATGAAGTACCCTGTCTTTTAGGACTTAAGGCCCTCACTAAATGTGGCCTGTGAGGTTCTTTCCATTATTTTTTCTTAAATGGAAAGTAAAGGCCAGTGCATCTGTGATTTTTGGAAAGTATTCAGCTATGGTTAGGCTTCTCAACCAGTAGTTAACTCATAGAATTGTTTCCTTCACCTTTAATTGTGGCAGCCATAAACAAAGAGGAAATAATTGTGGTTGCATCTCGACATGATGAAATATGTTGGGCCAGAATAGGTGTGAGAGAACATATCCTTTATAGTTATTTTGGTGACATGAAATTCTGGTAATAAAAGTGCCGAAACGTGTAGATTGAAGGGGCAAAACTATTTTTCATTTACAACTTAAGATGCAGTGTATCAACTAAGTTGACTTGAAGCTTTGGCATGGTAAATGTAGTTTTTTTTTGTAGGTTGACATTTAGAATATAGTTTCTACTTCCCTGAAAATCCCTACTCTTTCTTCACCCAGCTCTAGACTCAGTCTGTGCCCCCCTGTCAGGTGTGAAATAGTCAAGCTATTCAAACAATACTAAAATAGTTATGAAGGGTGCAGCCCCCTCACCCAATCCCAGCCCAACAACATATTTTATCACGTCCAGAGGCAACCACAATTATCTCCTCTTGGTCCGTGGCTGCTACAATTAAAGTCAAAATGTGTGGCTTATGCCCAAAACATCGATTCTCCTGATCCTCGGATGCTTCCTAACCTGCTGTGCTTTTCCAGCGCCACATTTTCCGACTCTGAGGATGCAGATGCTGGAGATCACTTTCTCCTGCTACAATTAAAGAACAAATTGGGGCAGTTCAACGAGTTTACTCTTGGTTGAAATTCTTACTCACTAGCTGCATATTATCCAGAAATGATCTCTAAAGCCTTTTAAGAAGTATTAGTCAGCAAAAGGTATGTTGCATTTAGCACAACAAGAATTCTGTTCTAAGAATTTAGCAGAACACGTTTTCTTTGACAGAACAGTTCATTTGTTAAATACATTGCAACTTCGGTGTGGAAATCTAATGTACCATCACCTCAGTTTATAATGCTAATTAATAGCGAGAGCATATAAAGTGCCCTCTGCTACCCTACTCACATTCACAAACATTTTGAATGGCTTATGAAGACAGCATGATAAAGATAGAATTGAAAGAGCGACTTAAGTGGAATCGATCATGTCTTTTCTCACCAGAGTCACATTGTTTAAAGTATCAGTGAGATAATCAAATGTAAAGTAAAATGTTTTGAAAGGTGTTTTGACTTAGATGACAGTATTTTTAAGTGCTTTAAAAATAGCTCCTCAAAAATTAATTTCTGAGACTTGTTGCAGTTGAAAGCAGGTGAAAGTTTATTAATCAATTGACTTCAAATCAACACAGGGACATGAAGACTCCCCTCTCCAGAAATTTCAGCGCCACCTAAAATGGGTACCCAACGTTAGAGTATAGACAAGTGATACAGTTCCTGTGGTGCAATGATAGTGTCCCTACCTATGAGCCAGAAAACCCAGCTTCAAGTCCCATCAGTTCCAGAAGGGTGTCATAGCACATAAGAATAGGTTAATTAAAAACATTTCTGCTGACAAGTGTTAGAGTTTTTTGACATAATGGTGGTGTCTTTACCTCTGATCTAAGAAGCCCAGGATTAAATTCCACTTGCTCTAGAGGTGTCTAAATAACGTGTTTGAATAGGTCAATTAGAAAATATTAGTAGACAGCTTTTGAGACCAAAACTTTTGAGATTCAAAACTCTCTGATGAGTTTGTTTAGAAACAATATCAAATCTAATTGGTTTGATGCTGTCTTTTCATGGATGCAAAATATGCTGCATACGCTTAATGGTACAAGTGGATGAGGTAGTTTTCCTAGCTCTGAGCCAGAAGGCCAAGGTTCAAGTCCCACCTGCTCCAGAGATATGTCAGAACATCTCTGAACAGGTTAATCAGGTAATATCTGTGTACAAAACAGCTGTCAAATTTAAAACTACTATAATTAGTGTAGTGTAGCCATAAACAATTTCTTTTCCACCTTCGTCCATGACCTTTATCCTTGAATGCTGAGAACTTCATATATGATACTTTCTACTTGGTTTAACTAAGTCTTTGACAGACCTTTTCCATCACCCAACTGAAAGTAGATGCACGGAACCAAGAAGGAAGAGTGAGCAGCACTCTTCGTGGAAAAAGGAAGCAACTTTTAAAAGGTTAATGATCAGTAATCGTGAAGATAGTTTTACACATTTTGTGCTGCCTGAGCAGGACATACATGCTGGAAGATCAGGAAATCGACTATTCATTATCCACTCCATTCAAGTTAACATTTGTTAATACAGATGGGTAAAACCTTATTCGAGCTGACACACTGATGCATGATCCTCCTTATCTAATGGTCCCACGTACAATTGGTGCACATTTATTGGGAATCACAAGGATTGAAACTTATCTATCATTGGTGCTGCTTAATCAGAATAGGTTGTTATCAAAGAATCTTTTCATCTGTGGCCACTTGCTGTTCGTTTTATTCTATCAGCTTAAAACTATTATTTAGAAATTGCTGGGTAATTTCCTAATTTGTAGTTGTGTAATGACAATTCCCCTTCAATGCGGTTACATGCTTGTTGAAGCTTTTGTTGAGATCATTCTGACAGACTGACTCCAGTGTACATGTGTTTCTGTTAGGTCCAGTGTATTTGCCTTGCATTGCGGTGAACCTCCTATCTCGGCCCAGCTGTTGGCTTTCCTCCGTGTCTTCTGCATGAGTGAAGGTGAAACCTTTTCCCCATTTTTTTTTTGTTTTTGGAAGGGGGTGGATATTAATTAAAAAGATTGTGGGTCAGTAATCCCAAAGGGCTAAAATTACTCCTTTGAACTGCAAGAGAAGAACCTCAGCTGTTTATTACAAAGCCCTAAAGGGAGATCATTCATGAGAAGTTATTTGTGACTATCTATACCAATTACTAGGTTTTGGACTTGCTGCTGATGCATGGCTTTGTGGACATTGGCCAGCATGCAATCTGCTGTGGATGTATAATGATGTTCTTGCTCACTTCTGTCTCCTCTTCCACATAATTTACTCCAGTCATCAATGACTGTATCTTTTGCTATTTCTCAGACTGTCCTAAGTAATACTAGGTCAGCATTAGGGATGGCAAACGCTTTTATTTATTGCCTTTACTGTAATTGTTAAAAGGCTACCTTGATTTGTCACTTCGGTGTATTGAGAACTGCGATTAATATTGTCATTTTTCCTGCAAATGTTATCTCTTTATCACCCCATCCCTAAATAAAAAGCTTTCTAGAGATTTATGCAATCTAGTCTTGTGCACCCTGACTGTTCTTTGTTTTTGACATATTGTGAGCTTTTCCTGTAAAGTTAGGCACATTAAATTTCATTGGTGAAAAGTTCTCTGTGTAATGCTTACCCCCAATGTTTCTCTTAAGATAAGTAACAATATTTATTGCATAAGTAAGGGAAGAAGTCTTTTTAAGTATTGAGCCATGATGTTCTGGTCTTACTATATGAGGCAGATTTGATAGGTCTTTTCTGGCTTGTCTGTTTGTTTTTTACGATCAAAGTGATTTGCTTTTTTATGCTGTTTTTAGGCCAGTAAGCATCAGAAAGCAAGCACTTGTGTCCAAATTTATGTCATTAACTGGTTATTCAATTCACCCCTACTTTACTGTAAGGTGATTCCATGTAGCTAGATTTTCTCAAACTTTGTCAAAGTGTCGTCTTCCACCCACTGAAGCCATGTCACCTTCTCAATTGCTTGCACTGAATTGGAGTTAAAGGGCATTTCTTTTCGGCATGGTATTTGATGCATTTTCCAGCAATTTATGTTGGATTGTTGATGTAGAGATTTAATAACATACATGGTACATCATGTGAATTCAATCAGCATTCATGTAAGAGTACATACCACACTGATGATAAATGTTATGTCAATTAAACTGACAAAGATAATTAAAAGGTTGCCTATATTACAAGATCGCAGGACAAACTTGTTGATCAAATGAAAATAAAAAATGTTCTCTGCAGTATTGCTTTGCGATTTTAAAAGCAAATTTAATGATGGAAGTGACTTTTCTGTGAAAATGTTTATTTTTTATAATGGTGTGCTTGCTATGAAAATAACTTCTTTTGTTTCTTTTGCTAGACAAAGGTTAAAAGGTTATTTAGCAGAGATACCAAAATAGTGTATAGGTAATGAATCGTTTTTGCAGCTTTGAGTTAGCTTCTTTGTATAAGCCTTCTTTTCTGCTGGAGCATGACAGCAAAACCGTGGAGGGCTCCAGCAAACGGTGGAATAATGTTCACTGCGTACTCCTTGGACCACCAGCATGTCGGTTGTTTATTCATGATTTTAAATAGGACCTACTTAATAATTGTTTTCTCATGTTCGTGAGACAAGTCATAATAGTCAAAAGTTGGAATTGTACAGTGAGCATGATTGTCAGTCATGTTGACTAACCACTTTTCTGGATCACTTAACCAGGATATTTAATTAGTTAAATTTGTATCGTCGTGAAAATCGGATCTTCATAACTTTCTTGGAGCAAACCATTCCTTATGCTTTTTCTGGGATCTTGCTATGTTCAAATTGCATAATGCAGTACAGTTCAAGAACAGGTTCTTCATAACTATCATTAATCTTATGAATGGACCTCTCAAATTTTAAATTTAATGTTGATCTTGCTCTCCATGCACCTTCTCTGCAGCCATAACATTGTATTCTTCCTTCTGTTCTCTTATCATAATGGTATGACATGTCTGTAGTGCAAGCAAAGCAAAACTTTTCACTGTACCTAGATACATATGACAATAATAAATCAAATCAAATACTTCAAAAGTGCCTTATTTGCTGAGAAGTTAATTAAGACCTCTTGAGGAATTTTTATTTGTGGGTTTTGGGTGTCACTGGGTGGGCCAGCATTTAATGCCCATCTGTGATTACCCTGGAGAAGGTGGTGTAGACTGTCTTCTTGAACAGCTGCATTTTTTTTTGGAACATAGGGACACCAACGGTGTTGTTAGGAACCTCCAGGCTGTGAAAGGTGCTGTATGAAAAAAGTATTTCAGTGACAGAGTGAAAGTGTATTATTTATCTGTTCTGTGTACAGATTATATTTATTTGTGTTAAATTTTATGCATGTTAAATTTTATGCAGCCACATGCTCATTTTGGACAACTTGCTCTGTCATTCCTCTTATTCCATTAACCCTTACAAATTGGTATCCTCAACAATTACTACCATTTTGTACACTGTACTCTCAATCATTGTACTCTCATTTTGTACTCTCAATCTTCCATTTAATTAAATGAAAAGCTGTGTTGGTATCAGAACTCGGGCATCCCACTCATTGGCTGCTGGGTTGGAAGGCAGCAATATAATTCCATTAAGAAATGCTCACAAGTTTTTATCCTCCATCTAGTTTTTATATTCAAAACTGGACTTTGACTAATATCTGATCAGGAGGCACATTTTCCAATCATTTTTGGAGATCTAAGGATTCCCCTTTGTTCCCATTTGCTGCTTCCTTAAAGAACCTGAGAAAGCTGGACAAGCAGGATTTTCCTTCTCCTGAATCCATGTTGGTTACCATACATGAGAAAAGGGTTAAATCATTCAGTCCCTCAAACTTTTGTTACTATTTGATTGGATGAAAATTCATCTGTACCTCAGCTCTATTTATCTTTTGTTCTTTCTCCTTTGAGGTCATTATCCAAAAGAAATCATCACTCTACATTTTAAAACTTTCAATTGACTCAGCGTCCACAAAAATTGGATTTTAGATTTCTTCTGTCCTGAGCGAATAAGAACATCATGACTCCATGCCCAAGTAACCCAGCTTCAATTTTAACATTTCGCCCTGTGGTCCTGTTTTCTCCCACCAGAGGGAATAATTTATTTATATATACTGTAATGAATCTTTACATCATTTTAAGGAAGTAGCAACTTGTCTCTTAATTAAACTCTTAAGTCATGCTATCATTCTGGGAGTCCGATTGGAAATTTAAAATGTTTGAAAATCAGAGATTAACTAAATTCTAATGATTTTCTAGTCAGTCTTCTTAAGTCACAATTATATTTAAATTAGAATACTTGAGAAAGCTACAAAATTCAACAGAACATGCTGGAAATTGATACTGCCTGCATTTCTGCATTCCTATGTATGAAGTGCAACTTTCGCAAACTCAGATTTGCTAATGAATGACGATTAATTAATCAACACATTTCATGGAGATAAATTGATTTCAAATGTATGGCTAAACAAGGTCTTATTTCCTGATTACATGATGTTCTGTGTCAATCTCATTAGGGTGGATTGCAATGTGATCCCTAGAGGTACAGCAGGCCTGTTCCAATATAATGACATACTTTTTTCATTATGTTTAACCATTTCATTGTGTTTAACTAAGTCAAAGGTCACAACTTCAGGGCACCCTGAAATACCTTTGAACAGTAGTTATCCCTTATCTAAGGAAAGATATAAGCATTGGAGGCAGGCCAGAAAAGGCTTAATAGGTTGACTCTGGATTGGGAGGGATGGTCTCGTGGAGACCTTGAGTAGGTTGAATCTACTCTTTGGCATTTAGAAGAAGGAATTGATACCATATTGAAGCATATAAGATTCTTAAGTGCTTGACAGATTAGATGTGGAAAGGTTGTGGGAGCGTCTAGGACAGAACCATAAATTAGAGGTAAGGGATCACCTAGTTATCCGGCATGCAAACAGATTCTTCGGTCCAACCCAACTATGCCGACCAGATATCCTAAAATGATCTAGTCCCATTTGCCAGCAGTTGGCTCATATCCCTGTAAACCCTTCCAATTCATGTACCCAACCAAATGCCTTTTAAATGTTGTAATTGTAACTAATTCCAGAGGCTGCTCATTCCATATACGTACCACCCTATGTGTGATAAAGCTTCCCCCAGGTCCCTTTTAAATCTTTCTTCTCTCACCTTAAACTTATCCCCCTCTAGTTTTGGACTCCCCTACCCTGGAAATCAGGCCTTGGCTATTCACCCTTACATGTTCCTCATGATTTTATAAACCTCTATAACATCATCCCTCAGCCTCCCATGCCACAGGGAAAAATGGGCCAGCCTATCCCTGCAGCTCAAACCCTCAAATCCTTATAAATCTTTTCTGAACCATTTCAAGTTTAACAACGTCCTTCCTAAAGCAGAGAGATCAGAACTGAATGCAGTATTCTAAAAGTAGCCTCACCAATGTCCTGTACAGCTGTAACACAGAGTCATAAAGATGTACAGCATGGAAACAGACCCTTCGGTCCAACCCGTCCATGCCGACCAGATATCCCAATCCAATCTAGTCCCACCTGCCAGCACCCGGCCCATATCCCTCCAAACCCTTCCTATTCATGTACCCATCCAAATGCCTCTTAAATGTTGCAATTGTACCAGCCTCCACCACATCCTCTGGCAGCTCATTCCATATACGTACCACCCTCTGCATGAAAAGGTTGCCTCTTAGGTCTCTTTTATATCTTTCCCCTCTCACCCTCGACCTATGCCCTCTAGTTCTGGACTCCCCAACCCCAGGGAAATGACTTTGTCTATTTATCCTATCCATATAGAACATGGAACAGTACAGCACAGAACAGGCCCTTCAGCCCACGATGTTGTGCTGACCACTGATCCTCATGTATGCACCCTCAAATTTATGTGACCATATGCATGTCCAGTAGTCTCTTAAATGTCCCCAATGACCTTGCTTTCACAACTGCTGCTGGCAACGCATTCCATGCTCTCTCAATTCTCTGTGTAAAGAACCCGCCTCCGACATCCCCTCTATACTTTCCTCCAACCAGCTTAAAACTATGACCCCTCATGTTAGTCATTTCTGCCCTGGGAAATAGTCTCTGGCTATTGACTCTATCTATGCCTCTCATTATCTTGTATACCTCAATAAGGTCCCCTCTCCTCCTCCTTTTCTCCAATGAAAAAAGTCCGAGCTCAGTCAACCTCTCTTCATAAGATAAGCCCTCCAGTCCAGGCAGCATCCTGGTAAACCTCCTCTGAACCCTCTCCAAAGCATCCACATCTTTCCTATAATAGGGCAACCAGAACTGGATGCAGTATTCCAAGTGCGGTCTAAGCAAAGTTTTATAGAGCTGCAACAAGATCTCACGACTCGTAAACTCAACCCCCCTGTTAATGAAAGCCAAAACACCATATGCTTTCTTAACAACCCTGTCCACTTGGGTGACCATTTTAAGGGATCTATGTACCTGCACACCAAGATCCCTCTGTTCCTCCACACTGCCAAGAATCCTATCCTTAATCCTGTACTCCGCTTTCAAATTCGACCTTCCAAAATGCATCACCTCACTTTTATCCAGGTTGAACTCCATCTGCCACCTCTCAGCCCATCTCTGCGTCCTGTCAATGTCCCACTGCAGCCTATAACAGCCCTCTGTACTGTCAATGACACCTTCAACCTTTGGTCGTCTGCAAACTTGCTGACCCATCCTTCAATCCCCTCATCTAAGTCATTAATAAAAACTACAAACAGTAGAGGCCCAAGGACAGAGCCCTGTGGAACACCACTCACCACAGACTTCCAGGCAGAATATTTTCCTTCTACTACCACTCTGTCTTCTGTTGGCCAGCCAATTCTGTATCCAGACAGCTAAGTTCCCCTGTATCCCATTCCTCCTAACTTTCTGATTGAGCCTACCATGGGGAACCTTATCAAATGTAACCTTATTTGCATTTCATCTTCGAGTAGTAATAAATCTTTAAGTACTAGCATGCCCCTCATAATTTTGTAAACCTCTATAAGGTCACCCCCTCCGCCTCCAACGCTCCAGGGGAAAACAGCCCTAGCCTGTTCAGCCTCTCCCTATAGCTCAGATCCTCCAACCCTGGCAGCGTCCTTGTAAATCTTTTCTGAACCCTTTCAAGTTTCACAACATCTTTCCAATAGGAAGACCAGAATTGCATGCAATATTCCAACAGTATGATGTCCAAACTCCTAAACACAGTGCACTAATCAATGAACGTAAACATCCGAGCGCATTTTTCACCACTGTGTCTACATGTGACTCTACTTCCAAGGAAATATGAACCTGCACCCGCTAGATCTCTTTTTTTGGCAACATTCAACTAGGCTGTACCATTAACTTTGAGAGTTCTGCTCTGATATGCCTTACCAAAATGCAAAACTTCACATTTAACTAAATTAAATTCCATCTGCCATTCCTTGGCCCATCGGCCCATCTGATCAAGGTCTTGTTGTAATCTGAGATATTGAGATAATTCAGTATCCGTCATGACACCAATTTTGGTGTCATCTGAAAACTTGAATGGTGGAGCTGACCCGATGTGCTAAATGTAAAGGACAGAGTGGGGCCCACAAGGAACAAGCAGCGTAAGCTTTTCACTGAAGCAAAGGGTTTGGCAGAGGTACTAAATGAGTACTTTGCTTCTGTCTTTACCAAATTAGAAAATGGTGACAATGGCCTGGTTGTAAATATGGGCGTTGAGCAACTGAGCTGTATGGTTATGGATAAAAAGGAATGCTAAAAAGGCTAGCACTACTCCAGGTGGAGAAGTTGCCAGACACAGATGGGATCCCATCCTAGATTGCTGAGAGAAGTTAAGCACCAAGTTGCAAAGCCATTGACAGAGATTTTCCAGGCCTGTCTGAACACAGGATTAATCCCAAGGGACTGGAAGATTGCAAATGGGCAAAGAGTATACCAGGAAACTACAGACCTGTCAGCTTGATGTCAATAGTGGGAAAGCTGATGGAGGCCATTTACGTGATACGCTTAGAGAAAAATAAGTTAATACTCAACAGTCAACATCCTTTGTCAAGGGAAAGTCTGTTTGACAAATTTGGTTGAGTTCTTTGACAAGGTGACACAGACGGTGGTTGAGGGTAATGCAGTGAATGCAATATATTTGGACTTTCTGAAAGCATTTGATACTTAGTTATTCCTTCTTGAAACAATATTTGTCAGTACATAAGCTAAGTGAAAATAGAAAATGCCAGAAATGCCCTGTAAATTGGTTAGTTTTTGCAAGATAAAGAAGGGCAAGTGTTTGGTTAGAATGTTATGATCTCAGCTAATGTTATTACTTACAAATCAGATCCCAGAATAAAACCTGGATTGATAAATCAGATTTTTTTTTATTATAGTGGTCTTTTGCTGAAATATAAACACACAAGGCTACAGATTTGTTTTAACAATAAACTTCTGCTTTTTTACACAAAATAAAAACAAATGAAAATAGATGAAGCCAAGCTATCGAAATATTTCAAAACACACAGCAAAATATCTAATCCCCAAAACCAGTTCTTTACAGTTCCTCAAAACAATTTCTCCATTACATCTGTAGATTTTGATTTTAACTGTTTTTTTCTCAGTTCTTGCCCTGTGAGCACTTTTCCCTGGAATATTCGCACAACTAAGATCTCAGGCCTTTGCAGTCTTCCAATGAGCTACAGAGTTCTAACCAAACGTACCTATCAGGCAGGGAGGAAAGGGTCGTGTGAGGGAGCCGTGGTTTAATAAGGAATTGGAATCCCTTGTTAAATGGAAGAGGGCGGCCTTTGTAAAGATGAGGCGTGAAGGTTCAATAGGGGCGATTGAGAGTTATAAGGTAGCACGGAAGGACCTGAAGAGAGAGCTAAGAGCAGCAAGGAGGGGACATGAAAGGTCCTTAGTTGGTAGGATTAGGGAAAACCCTAAGGCTTTCTATAGGTATGTTAGGAATAAAAGAATGACTAGGGTAGGAATAGGTCCAATCAAGGATAGTAATGGGAAGTTGCGTGTGGAGGCTGAAGAGATTGGGGAGGCATTGAATGAATACTTTTCATCAGTATTCACTCAGGAACAGGACATTGTTGTCGATATGAATACTGAGGCACGAATAAGTAGAATGGATGGCTTTGAGATATGTAGAGAAGAGGTGTTGGAAATTCTGGAAAGGGTGAAAATAGATAAGTCCCCTGGGCCTGATGGCATTTATCCTAGGATTCTCTGGGAAGCAAGGGAGGAGATTGCAGAGCCATTGGCCTTGATTTTTGTGTCCTCTTTGTCTACAGGAGTAGTGCCAGAGGACTGGAGGCTAGCAAACGTGGTTCCCTTGTTCAAGAAGGGGAGTAGGGATAATCCTAGTAACTATAGGCCAGTGAGTCTCACTTCTGTTGTGGGCAAAGTCTTAGAGAGAATTGTAAGGGATAGGATTTATGCACATCTGGATAAGAATAATGTGATCAAGGATAGTCAGCATGGTTTTGTGAAGGGCAGGTCGTGCCTCACAAACCTTATTGAATTCTTTGAGAAGGTAACTAAGGAGGTAGATGAGGGGAAAGCGGTAGATGTGGTATATATGGATTTTAGTAAGGCGTTTGATAAGGTCCCCCATGGTAGGCTACTGCAGAAAATACAGAGATATGGCATTGAGGGTGAGTTGGAGGTTTGGATTAGGAATTGGCTGGCTGGAAGAAGACAGAGGGTAGTAGTTGATGGCAAAGGTTCATCTTGGAGTGCCGTCACTAGCGGTGTTCCGCAAGGATCTGTTTTGGGACCATTGCTGTTTGTCATTTTTATAAATGACCTGGAGGAAGGGTTAGAAGGTTGGGTGAGCAAGTTTGCGGATGATACGAAAGTCGGAGGAGTTGTAGACAGTGAGGAAGGATGTGGCAGGTTACAGCGGGATATAGAGAAGCTGCAGAGCTGGGCAGAAAGGTGGCAAATGGAGTTCAATGTAGCTAAGTGTGAGGTGATTCACTTTGGTAAGAGTAACAAAAAGATGGGGTACTGGGCTAATGGTCGGATACTTGGTAGTGTGGAAGAGCAGATGGATCTTGCTGTCCATGTACACAGATCTCTGAAAGTTGCCACCCAGGTAAATAGTGCAGTGAAGAAGGCATATGGTGTACTGGCTTTTATTGGTAGAGGAATTGAGTTCCGGAGTCCTGAGGTCATGCTGCAGTTGTATAAGACTCTGGTGCGGCCGCATCTGGAATATTGTGTGCAGTTTTGGTCGCCATACTATAGGAAGGATGTGGAGGCACTGGAACGGGTGCAGAGGAAGTTTACCAGGATGTTGCCTGGTATGGTAGGAAGATCGTATGAGGAAAGGCTGAGGCACTTGGGGTTGTTTTCATTGGAGAAAAGAAGGTTTAGGGGTGACTTGATAGAGGTGTACAAGATGATTAGGGGGTTAGATAGGGTTGACAGTGAGAACCTTTTTCCACGTATGGAGTCAGCTATTACAAGGGGGCATAGCTTTAAATTAAGGGGGGGTAGATATCGGTCTGATGTTAGGGGTAGGTTCTTCACTTAGCGAGTCGTAAGTTCATGGAATGCCCTGCCAGTAGCAGTGGTGGACTCTCCCTCTTTATGGGTATTTAAGCGGGCATTGGATAGGTATATGGAGGATAGTGGGTTAGTGTAGGTTAGGTGGGCTTTGATCGGCGCAACATTGAGGGCCGAAGGGCCTGTACTGCGCTGTATTCTTCTATCTTCTATGTTCAAACACTGTTGGTCTGGAAATTTCACAAACCAATCTCTTTCGCTGAGATAATGTATTCCCTACCTGCTCTGAACAATCATTTTTCTAGAAGAAACTATACTTTCATCTGATTCCAGTCAAGATATTTTCAAACTATCGAAAAGCTTTCTAAGATCCAAATTTTTCTAATTAAAAATAAAAGTTTGATTATTCTAAATAAAAGCGAGCTAATTTCTTTCAGTGTTTTGTCTATCCTATCATATACCTCATCAATGTGAATGAACTTCCTTGATCACTCCAGGAGGCTTTGTAGTCAAATGCTCCCTGACACATACTGTTTTAAAATCTGTTTTCTTCACAAAAATAGAGCAACACTCAAATGCCACTAGTTCAAAATCCAAACTTTTCAAAATGATATATTAACCTAAAAATCGCAGACCTATCATCTCTGGACACTTTTGGATTTATAAGTGACTCAGTAAAAGTGGGTTTACAAGTTTATATAACATCTTTTTTAAAAAAAGCAAATGAAACAGTTCAGAATTTGTGTCCTAAAAATACTATTCACCTGAAGCTGATAATACGTGATGGAGGAGAAAGTCTGAGAGGAGGTCAGCACAAAGTAGCCTGAGAATATGCTTGTAGCCATTAACACGCAGCTCAGAAATATGAGCTTGCCTGTCTTGTCGGGTGGGCAACTGAATGTTCATTGAAGCACACAGAAGGAAGTGGGGAGAAACATTTAAAGAACAAAGCAGGGGATCAAAGGGTGTAAACTGCTGCTTTCTTTTCAAATTGTAATTGGCTGAAGTTACCTCTGTACTGAAATCAGGCCCGAGGGTCTTTGAAATATCAAATTTTGAATGCTCTTAATTATAATCTATGTAATTACAGATGAATTGAAAGAACATCTTGTGGGAGAACATGCAATCGATAAGATCTTTACCTTGGGAAACTCTGATTTCCCTGTAAGCTGGGATAATGAAATCAAACTGTGGACCTTCCTTGAAACTAGAGCTGCACTCCTCTTAAAAACATATAAAACTACTACTGAGGTAAGGTCTCTATGTCTTATTTTGTTAAGTTTAAAAGTATTTAGAATAGAGAACTTGCAAGTGACCTAGAGAGCCTTAGTGATTTTAATTTGGTATTTAGCCTAGCATGTATAAACAGAAACTCAGAAATGTATCTTATCAGATTTATTGATTTTTTTTTTCCAAAAAGGATGGACTCTATATGAAGCTGAATAGAAATAGATTTATAAAATGACACTGATGGTAAGGCCTTTAAAAGAGCCAATGTATTGTGAATGAAAAGTGCAAAAGAGCATTGTCAGGAGCAGCAATAGGAAAGCCTAAAACTCCTTGTGAAGCTAAAGAACAGGACTGTCTGCAAGTGCTAAGAGCTAAGCGATTCCGCAACCAGGGGATTAGATCAAAGCTCTGCAGTCCTGCCACATCTTATTGTGATTGGCAGTGGACAACTAAATAACTCACTGGTGGAGGAACCTCGACAAAAATCTCTGCCCTCAATAATGGGGGAGCCTTGAACAGTAGTGCAAAAGTGAGGCTGAAGCATTGCAACAACGTGAAGTGTTTTGTGGATGATCCATTTTGGCATCCTCCCGGACGTCCCCAGCATCACATGCCAGTCTTCAGTCAATTTGATTCACTCCAGGTGATGTCAAGAAATAGTTGGATTCACTGGATACTGCAACGGCAGTGATTCTAACACTGATACCATTCCTGAAATAGTGCAGATGTTTTCTGCTTTGGAACGTAACATTCCTCGTTCCAAGCTGTTCCCATACAGTGACAAAACTGGCATCTACTTCACAAGGTGGAAACTTGCCCAGATACGTGCTATACATAAAAAGCAGGTTTTTCTTATTCACTCATGGGCATGGGTGCTGCTGGCTAGCTGGCATTTATTGCCTGCCTTTGAGAAGCTGTTGGTGAGTTGCTTTCTTGAATCACTGCGATCCCGATGCTGACCCACAATGCCTTTGGTAGGGAGTTCCAGGATTTTGATTCAGCACCAATGAAGGAATGGTGATGTATTCCCAAGTCAGGATGGTGAGTGACTTAGAGGGGAACTCTCAAGTGGTGGTGTCCCATGTATCTGCTGCTCTTGTCATTCTAGACGGAAGTAGTCGTGGGTTTAGACAGTGCTGTCAAAGGATCTTTGGTAAATTTCTGCAGTGCATCTCATAGGTACTACACAATATTGCTCCTGAGTGTCGGTGGAGAAGAAAGTGGATCCTCGTGGATGTGGTGCCAATCCATTGGGCTGCTTTGTCCTGAATGGAGTTAAGTTTCTTGAGTGTTGATGGACCTGTGCCCAACCAGGCAAGTGGGAGTATTCCATCACACTCCTGCCTTGTAACTGGTGGACAGACTTTGGGAGGTGTGTTACTCACCACAGTATTCTAGCCTCTGACCTGCTCTTGTAGCCATGGTGTTTATGTGGCAAGTCCAGTTGAGTTTCTGGTAATTCCCAAGGTAGTGATGGTAACATTATTCAATGTCAAGGGGAGGTGGTTCGATTGTCTCTCATTGGAGATGGTCATTGCCTGTCATTAATGTGGTGAGAAAGTTACCTCCCACTTGTCAGCCCAAGCCTCAATATTGTTCAGATCTTGTTGCATTTGAACAACTACTTCTACAGTATCTGATAAGTTGCAAATGGTGCTGAACATTGTGCAATCATCAGCGAACATCCCCACTTTTGACCTCAATGGAGGGAAGGTCAATGATGAAGCAGCTGAAGGTGGTTAGGCCTAGGACACTACTCTGAGGGATTCCTGCAGAGATGCCCTGGAACTGAGATGACTGATCTCCCAATCAAAACTATCTTCCCATATGCCAAACATGATTCCAACCAGCGGAGAGTGTGATTTCAATAATATCTAACCCAGCCAATTACTGCCCCATCTGCAGAGACTAGGACCTGAGGGACGACTTTTTAGAATGAAGATAAAAAGAAAGTTTTTCAGCCAGAGAGTGGTGAATCTATGAAATTCATTGCCACAGAAGGCTGTGGACGCCAGGTCATTCAGTATATTTACGACTGAGATAGATAGGTTCCTAGGGGTCAAGGGTTACGGGGAGAACAGGGTTGAGAAACTTAATAGCTGTGATGGGCTGAATGGCCTAACTGCTGCTCCTATGTCTTATGGTCTTATTGGCCTACCCTTGACCATCAGACAAGTGATGTAAGATTTGTCAACAGTGCTCTTCTGCTCAGTTTATGTTCCACCGGGGTCACTTAGCTCCTGACTTCACTAAGCACTAATTCAAACATGGACAAAAGAGCTGAATTCCAAAGGTGAGGTGAGAGTGACTGCCCTTCACTTCAAGGCTACATTTGATGGAGTGTGGTGTTAAGGAGCCCTAAGAAAATTGTTAATGGTATTCATGGAAAATTTTCATATGTTGAAGTCATTCCCGGCATGTAGGAAGGTGGTTGTGGTTGTTGGAGGTCAGTCATCTTAGCTTCAGGACATCTCTGCAGGGGCTCTTCAGGGTAGTGTCCTTGGCCACACCATCTTCAGTTGCTTCATCAATGAGCTTCCCTCATCATGAGGTCAGAAATGGAAATTTTCTTCAATGACTGCACAATGTTCAGCATCATTTGCAACACTTCAGATACTTGAGCAGTCCATGCCAAAATGCCACAAAAGTGCCACGCGATGAACATCAACAAAAGAGAATCTTGACATTCAATGGCACCACCATTACTGAGTTTCCACTATCAATATCATGGGGGTTACCATCGACCAGAAACTAAACCACTCTGGCCATATAAGTATTATGCCTACAAGAGCAGGTCACAGGTTAGGAACATTGCAGCAAACAATCCACCTCCTGATTCCCCAAAGCATGTCCACCATATTCAAGACTCAAGTCAAGAGTTTGATGGAATACCCTCACTTGCCTGGATTTGTGCAGCTTCAACAACACTCAAGAAGCTTGACCCTATGCAGGACAAAACAGCCCCGTGATTGACACCACACACACAAACTTTCACTCCCTCAATCATGGTGCAGCAGTGTGCACTACCTATAAGGCAGATTGCAGAAATTCATTAAAGCTCCTTAGACAGTCTGTTCTAAACTCGCAGCCACTGCTATCCAGAAGGATAAAGGCAGCAGCTATATTGGAACACCACCACCTGCAAGTTCCCCTCCGAGTCACTCACCATTCTGACTTGGAAATCTATCGCCATTCTTTCAGTGTCACTGGGTCAAAATCCTGAAACGTCCTCCTCAATGGCCAACCAAAAGCAAATGGATTGCAAAAGTTTAATAAGGTAACTCCTCACAGCTTTCCCAAGGCCAGCTAGGGATTGGAAGTAATTGCTCTCCCAGCCAGCAACACCTGTATCCCATGAATGAATTTTTAAAAATTAATCCCACTCCCTTGCACATTCCCCACAGTATTGCAAGTTTTCCAATCAAAATTACTGTTGAATCTGCTTCCACCAACCACCCTTTTCCTTAAACCTCTCTCCCTCTCTGTCCTGTTAATGAGTCATACCTGTTAAGCAAGCTTTAGTCCTTTTTCGTAATGTATCAGTATCAAATTTTGTTTGATTATCAATCCAGTGAAACACTTTGGAACTTTTTGCAACTTTAAAGGTACCCTATGAACGCACACTCATATTTAAACTCTTCCTTAAGATAAATTACTTTTTAACCATTTTTACTCTGAGAAGAACATCTTTTCTGGTCACTGTGTAACCAAATGTCTGAATCTTGTACACATTTAAGTCAACATTCTCCACTTCCTTTTCTCTCCCAACCTCTGCTTTTAGGATGATAGATCATTGCTTGAAACGCCAGAACTGTCCTACCACATCAAGATGGCCATCCAACTCCGCACAGCAGAGAAGGAAATCTTGGAAAAAGCCGTGCAAAGTGCTGCTACAAAAAGAGAGCACTTTACAGAACTCCAGGACAAAGGTGCACCACTTCCCAAATATGAGGAAAGTAACATTGCCATGCTAGAGAACACTGCCACAGACTCCAAAATTCCAATGGTGCTGAGAAATTTAAACATTGACGATGAAGGAGAGCAGGACTTGAATTTAACAGAAGCCCTGGGGGAGGCGATTGTAGAAGGGGGAGGCATTGTGAATGGAGAGAGCACTTTTCCAATTGATACTAATCCCAAAGGTCATGAAAACCCTGAACAAGAAGACCATGCCAAAGAGACTGGAGATGCCATCAAGACTATATCAGAAAAGAATGAGCACATTAAAACAGAAGAAATTGGAGAACAATCATGAAATATATTGAAAACAGATACTTGTCTTTAGTTGAAGTGGAAATGGGAACTCTGAACATTTCTGTAGCTGAAAGTGCAGCACATTTGATCATGTTCTTTTAAGGTGAGACAAGTTGTAGCTGAAGTGGTCTTGTCAAGGAAGCTTACTTTCTGTTAAAATTTCAGTTTGTTTAAAATAAGTGGTCTTAAAGTAGCTTCCAGCTTAAAGTTACCTAGTCTCGTTGTTGGATTTGGATACTGGGAAGACTGTCAGCCAGTTTAAATGAAATTTTCAGCACCAAAAGTCAGTCAATTAAAACTTGTTTTATTTAGTTCAAAATACAGAATGAAATCTAACAGTAAACAGTGGTGTAAAGTAGTTCTTCTTTATTTAATAACATGTGAATGTTGTTTGGTACGCAAGTTTTTTTTAAAATTTGTGCTTTTCGACACAATATTCATTTTGTTTCTACATATAAAGAATTTCCACAGGAGTGCAGACTCATATGCACTCAAACGCATCCACAGTGACCACAAACCAGTTGCCCCTTGTTGACTATTATAATCAGGTGGTTACTATTTCTAGTTTTTGTTTTTTATTGGTGCAAAGAATATCAAGTGGTGAGTGAGTAACCAACTGGTATGTCATAGACTGAATGTCACGGTTCCATATGTCTGCTCCAGACACGTTGTAAGCATTATACGTAACCACAAGATGGGGGTTGATGTAGAATTCTGAAGTATGACTTCCAGTGAGGCTCAACTTTCTGACTGGGCAAACTGAAGTGCCAAGCCTTTTAAAACCACAGCATAGAAACTCATAAATCCTTAGAAGCTCCAAAGTCTTTGATGTTGATTGGTTCATACATTTGGCACCAGTGTCATCTGCAAACAGTTAAGGAAATCTAGACTAATATTTTCTGTTTGAGCCTATGATAACTTAAACTGGTGTGGTCCTTCGTTCCCATGAGAATGTTAGTGCTATTTGTTTGGATCCCTCAACCAAAGGCATATCCCATCTGCAAAAGTCTGTGGGCAGATGGCTACCAAAGCTGGGCTTTCTTCCACTTTGAAAAATGGGATTCTGCGAGTGCTAAGGTTTAATGACCTTCATAAATTGATGATCCAGCGTAATCGTAATGAAGAGGCCGATGTCCTTTTTTTTTCCACCACATCTCTCTGCCCAAGTGATTGGTGACGTAACCTCAAACCTAATCAAAGCCATCCATATTCTTACTTTTAGACTCAAGTTGTCACTCTGATTAAATATGGGATGAACCTATCCTATTTTGCTGGTTTAAAATGAATTAATAGTATAGTGATTATTATGAGGAAATAAATTTGTTTTCTTTCATATATAGAGTAAACAGCATGGTTTGAATTAAAGTGTAGATACACTTCAATACTGACTCCTGACATAGATATTAAGAGTTGCATCCATAAGCATTTGAAAATTTGCTAATTCCACCGCCCCCTCTCCCTCCCCACCTCCCTCTCCAACCCCAAATTTCAACCCAACCCCTAATAACTGAAAATTGCCATCATATGGTACTGGACACAGCTTGATGTGGACCTTTTTTTTCCCAATTGTACTACTTCAGCTTTGAATCTGAAGTTCAGATTCAGTTAATGTTATGATTGAACTGTCTTAGAATGTTGTGGGCTGAGTAATTCTGAGCTGTTGCTTTGAATTAGTGCCCATCCAGCTAATATAAATCCAGCTTTATAAATTCAAACATGTTCAATTTAAGTTAGAGGATAATTCAGTAATTTTTCAAGAACTAATTTCTCAACTGAGTTTGTTTTTGTAAACATTATCGCCTAAATTATTTTAATGCAAGAATAAACTGATATAACTGGAGTGGATTTCTAATCTGTTTTTGAAGAAAAAACACCAAAGTGAAAATTCGTAGCTCAAATCAATCCCATATAAAAGGGCAGTAGTAGATTTGATGATTTGATGCAATAAACATAATTACCCCTTAAATTATGAGTTTAAAATTTATTTCTATTATGGTGACTAATATAGTATGGAGAACTTATGCTGATCTGTATTGAGAATTAGGAGAACCATATTTGAGAAAATGGAGTACCCATTGTCATGAAAAGGGCTAACTACTTTGTCCATATTCTAATCTGATTATAATTTGCACAACTTGTTCCACTTGAAGGAATACATGTGAGTTTTGTAAATTTTGCAGCTTCTGTACTATTCACTTTAATAATTTACCCACTGTATTATCTATTTAACTCTTTGAAGACTGAATGGCAAATTTTTATTTTGAATGATTCTCTTTTCTTAGTTTTTAATTAGTAAGAGGAGTCTTCTTTAACATCTTAACCTATATTGGAAAACCAATTCACTAATTATTGATACTTTGTCCTCCAAATTTTGGACAGTGTGAGAAGCACTCTATGTTTTATATGATACTTTAAAGAAATTGTAATTATCTGCACTATTTATGTAAATTTTAGACCAGATGCTTCTACAAACTTGAATACATTAAAGAGGATCAATGAATGTAAAACCTTGAAGAAAAGGCCACTGTTCTTCGTGAAATGTGTTATTTTCCCTAGAAAGTTCAGGTTGCATTTCCTCTTGAACATGATTACTTTGATGAAATTAAAGTAGCTCACCTTCTAAAGATAATGACTGAGACATACTTTATTTTTGAGAGAATCTACTTTCCATATGCTTTTATTTGTTTGCAAATGTTTAACTCTGATATCTGGCTCCTCTCCACTATGTTGAAAGAAACCTTTTGCTCAGAATTGTAGACCACAACAGAAAAGGGGGGGAAAATGAACATTGCTTCAAATAACATGACTATTTTATGTTGGTGTGTTTGTAATCTGATTCAAAAGGAAAATCTCAATGATGGGGCACTGCTCCTCTGAGGCTACAATGTATTATTACAGTGGAGTAGTGGCATGTTACCTATTAACTTGAATAAGCAGCTTCCTTGCAAGTGGGTGACTGCTTGGAGTAAGGTGTGTCGCAATTACCTGAAGCCATTCTTAAGAAGACCAAAGAAAGTAGTCACGTGCCAAGTCAGCTGCATCTAAGCAAAGCATACCTCACAAAAGCCTTACCTTAACTTACCTCAACTAGGGCCACCTAGTTGTGCAGCATGGAGCTCTGTGAAACACAGAAAATAGGTGGAGGAGTAGGACACTAAGTCCATTGGGCCCACTCTGCCTTTTAACGTGATCACGTTAAAACTATACTCCCAGTCTGTCTACACATTCCATGACACCATTTGCCTTTAGAAATCAGTGTACAGGTATTTCTTTCATAAATCTAGTTGATGACTTAACCATTACAGCCTTCTGCGTAAGAAAATTCCACAAGTTCACCATCCTTTGAGTGAAAAACTTTTGCCTCATCTCCATTGGAAATATATTGCTATATGAGACGGTGACTCCTGGATCTCCTAGCCCGGAGAAACATTTTCCCTGCATCCAGTCTGTTCCAATTTTTTTGATGATTCAATGAAATCCCTTCTCATTCTTCTAAACTCCAGTGATTACAGGTCGAGTCAACCAATATCTCCTCATATGATAAACTTGTCATCCCAGGAATCAATCTGGTGAACCTTGGCTATACTTCCCTCAATATCTAGCTTTCCTTAGGTAAGGAGATCCAAACTGAACACAGTACCTCAGGTGTGATTTCACCCAGGCTACATCAAGCTCCTGTACTCAAACCCTCTTGCAATATAAACCAACAGATCTTTTGTCTTATGAGCAGCATGCTGCCCCTACATGTTTTATTTCAGTAACCAATATGCAAGGTCACCCAGGTCCCTTTGTACATAACATTTCTAAATCTATCACTAATTAGATAATATTGCCATTCTGCTTTTTTCCAACTAATGTGGACATTTTCACACTTATCCACATTATACTGTCTTGGCCACTCATATGCCTTCTAAAATAACTTGTCTAAATCTCCCTGAAGCTTTTAAAGGAGTATACACGTAACAAAGTGATGGGTAAATCCTCAGTGTTCCAATGTGCAGAAACATCAGCGCTTGAATTGAATTGAATTTATTGTCACATGTACCGAGGCACAGTGAAAATATTTGTCTTGCGAGCAATACAGGCAGATCACATAGTTAAGTAGCATAGATAAGTAATAATAGGTAAACAGTAACAAAAACAAAAGCACAGGTACAGGCGAATGTTAAGAGTTTGTGAGTCCATTTAGTATTCTAACAACAATAGGGTGGAAACTGTTTTGAAACCGGCTTTACATCTGCCACAAGACTTAAATATGAAAATAGGAACTGAGTCACAAAGTTGTCAGGTCTCTTGGTGCACTTATTGATTAAAGGTTGTAGTTGGATCTTCAGGCCCTAACCAATCCTTGTATAGGTTTACCAGGATCTCACTTGATTAGGTTAGATTCCCTACAGTGTGGAAACCGGCCCTTCGGCCCAACCAGTCCAAACTGACCCTCCAAAGAGCAAGCCACCCCCCTCTGACTAATGCACCTAACACCATAGGCAATTTACCATGGCCAGTTCACCTGACCTACTCATCTTTGGGAGGAAACCGGAGCACCCGGAGGAAACCCACGCAGACACTGGGAGATGAAGGGCTTTTGCCCGCAACGTCGATTTTACTGCTCCTCGGATGTTGCCTGAACTGCTGTGCTTTTCCAGCATCTGCAGTCATTGTTTTTACCTACCGGGAGAATGTGCAAACTCCACACAGACAGTCACCTGAGGCTGGAATTGAACCTGGGATGACTCTCTGTGGAGTTTACACGCTCTCCCAGTGTCTGCGTGGGCTTCCTCCGGGTGCTCCGGTTTCCTCCTACAGTCCAAAGGTGTGCAGATCAGTGAATTGGCCATGTTAAATTGCCCATAGTGTTCGGTGCATTTGATAGAGGGTGGTGGGTTGCTCTTCAGTGGGTCGGTGTGGACTTGTTGGGCTGAAGGGCCTGTTTCCACATTGTAGAGAATCTAACCTAACCAAACCTAATCAAGTGAGATCCTGGTAATGTCTAGATCTAACGTCTGTTGATTACTCCAAAAACAATAAGTATTGCATATGCTAGAAGTCAGAAATAAAAACTGAAGCTGCAGGAAATTCTCGGTAGATCAGGCAATATCTGCTGAAGAGAAGCTGAATTCTGGTTAATTACTTTATCTGAAACATTGGCCCAATTTGTTGGATATGGAGAGAGACATCTGATGCTGCCTGACCTGCCGTGCTTTTCCAGCACCACACGCCCGTCACCTTCATACTAAAACCAATTTCATCATATGTAACAAGTGAACAAACTTAAGTTGTTAGGTATCTCAATCCGTTATTGAGAAAACATGATCTGCTTCTTACTGTCTCTCCAAAGCAGTCTGAAGCTCTTTTTAAAGGACAACTGAGTGATTACTGGTACAAGGCTAGGCAAAAGTGAGAACTGCAGATGCTGGAAACCAGAGTTTAGATCAGGGTGGTGCTGGAAAAGCACAGCAGGTCAGGCAGCATCCAAGGAGCAGGAAAATCAACATTTTGGGCAAAAGCCCTTCATCAGGAATAGAGGCAGGGAGCATCCAGGATGGAGAGATAAGGAGGGGGAGTTGTTGGTGTGTAGGGGGGCTGGGGAGAAGGTAGCAAAGAGTACAATAGGTGAATGGGGGTAGGGATGGAGGTGATAGGTCAGAGAGGAGGGTGGAGCGGATAGATGGGAAGGGAGATTGGCAGGTAGGACAGGCATGAGGACAGTCCTTCCCTGCCTCCATTCCTGATGAAGGGCTTTTGCCCGAAACATCAATTTTCCTGCTCCTCGGATGCTGCCTGACCTGGTACAGGGCCTTTGCCCGAAACATCGATTTTCCTGCTCCTCGGATGCTGCCTGACCTGGTACAGGGCCTTTGCCCGAAACATCGATTTTCCTGCTCCTCGGATGCTGCCTAACCTGGTA
The DNA here is from genome assembly GCF_047496795.1 of Chiloscyllium punctatum. Classification (NCBI taxonomy): domain Eukaryota; kingdom Metazoa; phylum Chordata; class Chondrichthyes; order Orectolobiformes; family Hemiscylliidae; genus Chiloscyllium; species Chiloscyllium punctatum. Next base: position 23,495,159 of record NC_092742.1, read on the forward strand.
CAAGGCTGTAGACAGATGAGTGCAAGGACATTGCAGAGTATGGCCCACTTGTGCAATAAAAACCCTAGACTTCTCTTATCTAAGACTTGAGGTAATAGAAGTGAATTGAAGAAAACATGCAAGTTCCTTTATTATTTTTTGTTATTTCTTGCAATCTTTAAATTTAATATTTACTTTAAAATATCAGACAATAAATATCACTTTTTAAAAAAAATCAATCCACTACTTATCACCAACAAATGTTAAATATATATGAGCCGCTTTCACTACCAAAAGACATAAACTTCCCAGATCTTTCCCCAAAGCTGACTATAGTATATCCTTTTGACTGTTATTTATTCCCAAAAATCGTGATATAAACTTATTAGTTAGAAAAGTCTATCTCATTTCACTGATTATAGTAAAATTATTTTTCTCATCTGATCATATCCTTGACAGCAATACAAACCTTCTGCAATATGTACAACTACCAGTGTATTTTGGAGTCATCATTGTAAGTGAAACACTTTGAAACTTTCTGGAGATGTTACATAAATGCAAGTCCTCTATTTTCAGTCCATAACCGAGTGTAGTATTCTTAATTATTGAAATTTGTTTGTGCAAGTTTGGTGAGCCCACTGGCTGATGTTTAGCACTTCACCTTTAATAATTTTGCAATAAGTGAATGAATGGTCTTTAGTTCACATAGAAGTAGGCAAAACCTTGAGCACAATTTAGGAGTGGTTAGCATTCTGGCGCCCCCAGCAGGGAGTGCACAGTAAAAGAAATATATAAATTTTTATTTCCCTGCAACATGCTCTTGATGATGTCACTCCTTGCTATCAGTGCTGTGTTATGAAAGCTCTGTTTTGAAGGGAAACTTTCAAAATGAAATAAATGCAATTTTAGTGAAACTTTTCCAGGTCATGCCAATAAATTCACCAAAACAAGGATGAAGTCGCCATAATCCTCCAAGGCCATAGGGTTGCTCTCTCATTAGAGATTGATGGCTGATGGTGGTTTAACCTGAGGGTCACCATGCCTCAGGCAAGAGGAGAGGTTGAGAAGGAGAGTTATTTCAGCCAGTGTGGGAGTTGAACCTGCACTGTTGGCATCACTCTGCAAACCAGCCAACTGAGCTAACCAACTGCCTGCCAAAATAATACAGTTATTATTGAATACACAAAGTCTGAATACATTGAAATATTGCACTACTTCTGATCCTAAACAGGCAGAGTCGTGTAGCCTTCAACAAAAGCAGGGATGGTTATTCTGGCCGGTAGACTGTGCTCTGAAATCTGTATTTTCAGGATTGTCTTTGTAAGCGCTGTCCCAAATAAACGTTCTGTTGACACAACATTGCTGACTAAACTTTAAAGGTAGAATAAAATTATTCTTGCTTTATATCTTAAGGACCTGCAGCCTCCCAATATGTTAAAGCATGAGCTCCTTTTGGATATGGCTGTTCTTCCAGATAATTTCAACTGTAGGATTTATCTTTACTATAATACATTAAAGCCTGAAAAATGAGGGAACATACAGACTTTTTTTGTCAGGATGTGATTACCGCTGTTTTAAACACTGTACCACTGTCTTGTGGTAATGACTGATTCCAGCTTTGTTGAAGAATTTGTGAAATGGGGACAGTAGCCATGTTTGAGCTGGCCACTTGAGAATCTTAACAGTTCAGCTCATTTCCAGAGAACAGAATTAGCCGACCTCACTTTTTGTACTTGCTGCTGATATTTGCATTTGCTTTTGGTCCTATTGTAATCCCTAGTGGAGAGCAGGAGAAAACTGAGTGATTACTGAGCTTCATTATATAACCAGGCATACCTGTGTTTCAATTTGACTTGTAAGGTTTTCTATATTTTTTATATGGTTCCTCTGTTATCTAGACTGACCAGGTGCCAGTGAATTGCAAAAGGAGTGGAATTTGTCCCTCTAAAATTCAACTTCTCATCACTCTGAAAAAGGTTCAAAAGAGAGAATATTCACAATCCGAAACTGACCAAGTGTCAACCAGAATCAAAAATGTATTAAGTAATACCACGTACATTTAAGAGATGCTGCTAATCAGGCTGTCAGCTATTGCTCAGTGGTAGCACAATGTCATCTCAGTTTAAGAAGACTCGGGTCAAGTTTCACTCCAGCCAGAACTAGCCAGTGTCCGCACTGAGGGAATGCTGACAGAGGTACTGTTTCTGAGATGAGAGATTAAAAGGGAAAATTGTCTTGCCGTTGTTGAAGAACAGAGAAGTTGTCAAGGTCCTGTCCAGACTAAAACAAATGAACTGGTCATTTATCCTGTTGCTCTTTGTGGGAGCTTGCTGTGCACAAATTGGCTGCTGTGTTTCCTTACATCACAACAATTACTACTTTTCAAAAAGCATTTAATTGTCTGAAGTGCTTTGGAACGTCCGGAGGTTATGAAAGGTACTAATTAAATAGAATTTCTCTCTATTTCCTTCCTTCCTACCCTCTGCATTTATAATAGGACAGGGAAAAAAAGGCACTTCTTCAAATAGATCTGAATTTTCAAAAGCTCATCATTGTACCATTGAGCTGAAACAGCTCAGGTTCAGAGTTAAATCCTCCTGGATCCTTGAAGACTATAGATGTGGAAAAAACAAATTATTAAATAGTTTTCTCCTTTTTCCAGGTAAGTGAGTTTAATTACTCTATGTTCCAGAAATAACTTGACCTTCCAAAAAAATCTGAACGTTCTACATTCTGTTCCATATGCTCCAAGGAGGTAGTAGAATCCAACTGCACCTCTGCACAAGGTACAAGACTATCTGGACTGTGTCCACTTCAGTCAAAACCCCATCATCCTGCAGTCTGTAATACTTGGTATTAAGTGTATGCAGCCATTCTAACAGGCTCAAAAGATAGTCTTGCAAAGACAAAGAAAGCTAAATGTGTACTGCCAATCTCAAAATTATTGTAAACCTCTGCAGCAAAGTAAATCACTGAATGGATTAACATCAACGAGAAAGGAGCCATTTGCTTCTGGTAGTGGTTTTTTGTGTAAACATATCACCATGGAGCCCAATACTGACTTTGGTTTAGACCCTGCTTTGATTAATTACCTGACTTTGCCAAAAGGCAGGGGAGTGGCTGCTGCACTTGGCCTCAATGTCCACTGGGACAAGGAATTTAAAAAAAAAACATTATCTGGGCATCCTATTTCTGATAGCAGGGGTAACTTGATGGCTAAAAAGTGAAAATGTGTGAATGGCAATTGCGATGAGGGATTTGTTCAGTAATGAAGTTCCCCACATCAAATGATGCTTTTGAGTGCACATGTAAAGAGGCCAAGATTGGGGTGGCAGCAAGCTATACCCAGAGTGGGGACTTCTGATTGTCAGTGAGACAGTGACAGTAGCAGAGTTGGGATTCCTGGTTGCAGTTGCAGTAGGCCTGGAGTAGGGACTCCTAATTATCAGCAAGGCGGTGCAGTAGAGTTGGGTACTCATGGTTGTTGGGCAAGTGTGGGTTCAGCATGGAACTCAGTGATGGTGGTGGCATTGTTGAGGTGGGCTCAGCAGTGAAGAGATGACACCTAAAGAGTGGCAACGCCTACATGGTGAGTCCAGCATAGGTGGCAATGATGCATTGGTGGCACTGGTGAGCTGACTCAGGATTCATGGTGGAGGCGGTGAAATGAAGATAAACTCTGTTATATCTTTTTTATTCTTAAACTATTCAAAATGGCACATGATTGTGGCAACAGTTGAAGTTTCTCACTGTATTGACTTATTCACTGTAAAACGCAAATGACAATAAATCATTCAATTTAGTTCACATGCAATATACTGGGCGACTGTATTTATTGAACTGTAACCTAGGTGTGTCATCGCCTTTCAGAGATGACAGGAAATAGGTGGGGGTGCTGGTCAAAAATAAATGAGTCACTTACTCCCACTCGCAACGCACGGAATCCAACTTCCTGTAGAAGCTGACATGTTGAGCTTGTGTGTTGAGAAGGTGTGAATTGACAACCAGGTGGAAGAACAGCATGGCATCTTCCTGAATAATGCAAAAAGCCTTTTCTTAATCCATTGACATTGTTTTTTGTTGCGAAGTATGCAATCTAATACACGTGTTTTGTCAGATTATATTTGATTGAATGCATGTTAAGTTCCACCTCTAGACCTCCAAAGCAAGCCTTAAGGCCAAAATGTGAGGTGATATGTTCTCTGTGTTTTTGTCAGTACCACACTATTTCTGACTGTTAGGTTCTCCATCAAAGTTGGCTTCCCTCCCTTGAATGAAATAATGCTGTTCCACTCTGCACCTTGCCCTTTCGGGAAACGGGAATTTGCTGCACGTTGAATTTGCAAGGCAAGCTTGTTTATTTTTGTTAAATTACATCACCATTCTTAGAAATTCTTGATTATATTTCGAATAGACTATAATGCTGGTTACCCAAAGTTCTCCAAGGGAAATGTGGAATTTGCAATTTTTACTTTTAATGTTTCTTCTGCTGAGAACTTTCCAGCTTAACTGTCTTTGTGGAAGGATTAATGTTAATAAAAGTAAAATAATGTCACATGTGAGAGGTTCATGAATCATTGCATTACAAGCATAAGAGCTAGAAGCAGGAGTAAGTAATTTGGCCTTTCCATCCTGTTCCCTCATTTAATACCATCATGTCTGATCTCCTCTCAGCCTCAACTCCACTACGCTGAAGGCTCCCCATAACCCTTCAAGTGTTACTAACTAACAAGCTCTCGAACTCCTCCTTAAATTTTCTGAATGTCCCTTTTGAGAGAAGTAATTTCTACTTGCCCAGTTTAAAATCTGTTACCTCTTATCTAATGAAACAAAAAAAAACTGCAGATGCTGGAATCCAAAGTAGACAAGCAGGGGGCTGGAAGAACATAGCAAGCCAGGCAGCATCAAGAGGTGGAGTAGTTGACATTTTGGGTTTAACCCTTCTTCAGGAATAGAAGTTGGGGGGGCAGGGGAGCTGCAGATAGAAGGTAGAAGGGTTCTGGGTGGGGAGAGGGGTGGAGTGGTGAGGCAGTGATAGGTGAACACAGGTAAATACAACCTGGAAGGTTGATAGGAGAAATGAATCCAGTTGGTAGCTGGAAGGAAGGGTCATTCAAAGGGATGGAAGGAAGGAGGCAGGGCTAAAAGGGGAGTCAGGGGATGGGTGGGAAGGTTATTTGAAATTGGAGAATTTAATGTTGAGTTTTTCACACTCTAGGCTTGTGTAAAAATGTGACCCGATATTAGATTGCCCCACAAGAGGAAATATCCACTGCATTTATTTTGTCAATCCCTTTCAGCATCTTATATACCTCAATTAAAGCTCCCCTCATTCTTTTAACCTCCAGAGTATATAATCACTCGAGAGAATTATTGAAGGACTACATTCAGAAAATCCACTGCAAAGCTGGTAGCAATGTATGGGTGAGAAATAGGCCCTTCAGAGCTGTCCTCCTAATGAGAATGTCACAAAGATGTTTGAATTAACTACCCCTTAGTGTCCAACATCAATATTCCAACACTTCAGAAGCATTTCTGCGTTCATAAGCTTCAGTCTACAGAAATACAAATAATAATGTATCCCATTAACAAACTTAAGTTCAAAGCAATTCTGATTTTACCCATTGACTTCCTAGAAAGTGCAATATGAGTAACATTAGAATCAGTCACCCCATTCTCTGATTGATTTGGAGATGCCGGTGTTAGACTGGGGTGTACAAAGTTAAAAATTACACAACACCAGGTTATAGTCCAACAGGGCACTAGCTTTCGGAGCGCCGCTCCTTCATCAGTTCATTGTGATTCTCTGATTGGTGTGTCAATTCTCTGATTGGTATGTGTTGGCTTTGGGGAAATCAAAACGATGGAACATCGGAGCAGGAGTAGATCATTCAATCCATCAGGCCTGCTTCACCATTCGGTGAGATCATGGCTGATCTGTGGCCTAACTACATATGCCTGTCTTTGACCCATATCCCTCAATACTTCTGCTTAACAAAAGATATCTATCTCCGATTTTAAATTAATAAATAATCCAACATCCACTGCTATTTGTGAAGGTGAGTCCCAAAGATCTACCAGCCTTTGTTTGTAGAAGCTCTTTCTAAAATCTTCCCTGAACAGTCTGGCCCTAACTCTCAGACTAAGCACCCTAGTTCTGGAATCCCCAACCAGTGGAAATAGTTTATCGTTATCTAGTCTGTCTTTTCCCTGTTAATCCATTGTGATAGTACTCTGTTCCCACACTAGAGTAAATTATGAAAACTATAATTCTCTGGACATTATACTGGCAGAAAGTCAACACACTTTAAAATCTAATCAGGTGAAGCATCATATGAACATGAATTGACTCTCTCAATGTTCTGAAGTATTTATATTTTACAGAAAGTCAAGCTGATAAGTTTTTTGATCAAGTACAAAAATGGATCTCAATAGGAATGAGGTACGTATAAAGAAAGACTTGAAGGACCTAACAGAAGCTATGATAGATTATTTTCATTAGTCATGAGAGGAGGGAAGTATGAGATAAACATAGAAACAATTAAAAGTTCAGTGCAAAAAATTCTGTATGCACATGTTTAGAATGTAGAGTCTGTAAACATTTTTTAAAAGGAAAATTGATTGGATGATTGAAAAAGAACTATAATCTCTGGGGAATGGGGCAAATCAGCTGAGATGAAGTGGCTCATGATACAAGACTTGATTGGTGAATTTTCTGTCTTTATTTTGTAACTTTTTTTAGCAGACTGATTTGTCAACCTTTGCTATAGAAATGAATCTCCCATGAGACATCGCCATTGGTTGATCAGTGCCACTAAGTGAACTTGGAACATGTCTTTCATCAGTTGTATTATTGAAACAAAGAAGCATTATGCCAATACTGTATGTTCTTGTCCAACTATGAGCTGGCCAGTAAGTATCTGTTTGCTATAGGTGAGGAAACCAGAATCCCCGTAACTACCTCTTAAAAACAATTGAGTTATTGCTTGTTTCATTTTCCAAAGCTTACTTGATAGGGCCTCTAAATCTAAATGGAATAGTGGTTAATGTTGACTACTTAATTGATGACCTGTATTTGTATTGACTGCCTTCTGCATCCTCTCAGAAGTGAGTGAAGCTAGATGAGATGTTGATTTTGTTATGGGAAAAAAGAATGCACCTGAAGCAATTTATCACAAGATCACCGTTAAGGTACCAAATGTGCTCATTTTCCCCAATTTTTGCTGCAAAGACTAGCTGAAAAAATCGAAATGTTAGTTTTACATCTTCCACCCAATTTATGTTATGATGCAAGTTACAGCTATAAACAATGGAGAATTTGAGAATACAATTAATAATCATCCAAGTCCCCTTAAATGGATAGTAACTGCAAGCATGCCAGCAATAATTAGCAGCAAATGGCCCAGTATTCTCATTTAAAAGGAATTGCTCTCATCTCTGCATCCCCTTCCAAAATGACTACTAATTCAGCAGAAATATTTTTGTACATACTGGTTTACTAAAATAGATTGGCTGTAGCTTACTGTGACAAACAAATGTTCAAATAATGTCTTTTTTTTTAATATGAGACACCAGACCATTTGCTGTGCCTTGCATCTCTACGGTTTACTTTGGGCAGCAGCTAGAAGGTCTCTTTGGATTTCATTGGCTATGTTTTTGGTTCAGACTGTCTGAATATGTTAGACTCACAAGTTCAATCAGGTAGCTTCATTTTTTATAATGTGCTGCCAGGCTAAGTTGTTGAAGAGTTCAGAGGGTCACATTTGCTCACGGGCTGTTTAGCAATATGAGCAATGATGCCACCCAGGGGGAGAGATACTGCAATGTTACAAGCTGATTTGATACGAATATAGCTGCATTGAGTTGGATGGAGAAATTGCAATTGACGTTATAAGGTAATTTTAGAATTGGCACAGTTAAGATGATAACCATAGGGACTTCCTCAATGAATTTCAAGTTCCAATAGCTTGACTTTCACGCCTTTGTTCTTTAGCCACTTTCTCCTGCACATCCAACCCTGACTCAATTCACCTTGACCTCTCCCTATTGAATCCTTCTGCAAATTTCCTTTACCTTTCTACAAGGCATTTTTCAACCTACTTTTTGTCATTTCATAAATGATTTGGGTGCAAGCATAAGAGGTACAGTTAGTAAGTTTGCAGATGACACCAAAATTGGAGGTGTAGTGGATAACGAAGAGGGTTACCTCAGATTACAACAGGATCTGGACCAGATAGGCCAATGGGCTCAGAAGTGGCAGATGGAGCTTAATTCAGATAAATGCGAGGTGCTGCATTTTGGGAAAGCAAACCTTAGCAGGACTTATACACTTAATGGTAAGGTCCTAGGGAGTGTTACTGAACAAAGAGACCTTGGAGTGCAGGTTCATAGCTCCTTGAAAGTGGAGTCGCAGGTGGTTAGGATAGTGAAGAAGGCGTTTGGTATGCTTTCTATTATTGGTCAAAGTATTGAGTACAGGAGTTGGGCGGTCATGTTGCAGTTGTACAGGACATTGGTTAGGCCACTGTTGAAATATTGTGTGCAATTCTGGTCTCCTTCCTATCGGAAAGATTTTGTGAAACTTTAAAGGGTTCAGAAAAGATTTACAAGGATGTTGCCAGGGTTGGAGGACTTGAGCTATAGGAAGAGGCTGAACAGGCTGGGGCTGCTTTCCCTGGAGCGTTGGAGGCTGAGGGGTGACCTTATAGAGCTTTACAAAATTATGAGAGGCTTGGATAGGGTAAATAGGCAAAGTCTTTTCCCTGGGGTCGAGGAGTCCAGAACCAGAGGGCATAGGTTTAGGGTGAGAGGGGAAAGATATAAAGGAGACCTACGGGGCTACTCTTTCACACAGAGGGTGGTACGTGTATGGAATGAGCTGTCAGAGGAAGTGGTGGAGGCTGGTACACTTGCAACATTTAAGAGGCATTTGGATGGGTATATGAATAGGAAGGGTTTGGAGGGATATGGGCTGGGTGCTGGCAGCTGGGACTAGATTGGGTTGGGATATCTAGTCAGTATGGACAGGTTGGACCGAAGGGTCTATTTCCATGCTGTACATCTCTATGACTCTATGACTCTTTCATGCTGACCTTCATGACTTCAGACCTGAACAACTGAAGAAAAAAATGACTTTAGTTAATGGGGAATGCTTGGCTTGGCCTTTTGGAGTGTTGGGTAAGTGGGAAGATTGGCACTTGAAACATTGGTCAGATTGTCCCCATGGGGCAGTCTGCACTCGTGTTATTTTCCTGTTTTCTTAGCTTATTTTCATTTCCTATACTACCTGCCTTGTTTCCAAGCCACCATAGCTAAAAGCATGTTTGCTTTGTCCCATTAGTTTGTTTCATTATGCCTCCTATTTTCAAATTTAGTAATTCTTCAACCATTAAGCTGTCCTGTTTTCTTCCATGACCCAGTATGTGCAATTGTGTGTGTTTCTCCTGCTTTTCATTCTATTCTTTTTCACATTCTGCTTTTATTGTTACTGTTCCAGTTCTGACAAAATCTGTACAGCTGAAGCATTAATGGGTGACTATAGCTGATGACTGACCTGCTCCCAGCACCTGCAGATTTTTTGTTTTGCTTTTTGCACTCAGTGAGGACACTGTCCTCTCATCTATCTGATTGGTTCAGATTGCTGACCTGAAAATCTGGATGAACTGGGGTTGGAAAACACAATCTCAATTCTGAGCAGGCTCAAGCACACATCTTGAAAATGATCACTATTTGACACTAATTAGCAAGCTCATTCACTGTGGTCTTCAAGATAGATGGTGCAGAAGATCACATGGGCTTCAGTAATATGTGCTGATCTGAGTTTGAGGTTAAGGAGCATTTACTGGGTCAGTTTTACTTCAATTCTACTTGAATCTGAATCTGAGTTAGAAAATCTTTCTCCTTGTTGGTCTTGGCTAACAGCCTTTATTAATAAGCATCAGAATCCTACACATGGAAGAGGGGAGAAAAAAACAAAACATTGCTCTTTTGAGAATTTAAAACTACATTTTTGGAAATAGCATATTTTACCTCCTAAGCTGATCTTCAACCCTGCTTTAAAAGGGTCAGCACTTAGAAAGTGAATTTGCTATTCATTCAGCATATGCACCTTAGGCATGCACTGTTTGCAAAGATTTAACCCTCCTGTTCTGAACACCTTCTATTTTAAGTCCATGGTGCATATGGATGCTGAATGACCTTCACGTTTATACTACTGTATCCAATGTAACTCAAGCATCAACCGAATATAAACTACTTTTTTACATATTCAAAAGCTCGCACATTTCTGACTTAAGGTTGTATAAGTTCCATGTACTGAAAAGAAATAAAATGGCATTTAATGAATATGTTTAATGGGTCACTGTTTCTCTGTTAATGATGGAGAATGTGCCTACCTCCCAATTGGATGGTTGTGTTGTTCTAGTCCCAGGACTGTCCATAGCTCAGTTTTGCCTGTGACTACTTGGCAGTGAATTTTGCTGGTGGTAAGTGATGAAGTGCACCACAATGGTGGAACAATGCCTCTGAGAAAAGAGGGAAAAAAAACATGGCCTAGTTGGCTCACACTACTGCAAGCACATCTCTTGTCAACGACTTGCAGAGCAGCACTGACATCTGTCAAGAAATAGTCTGAGCTCTGTTTTCTTCCAGTCCTCCTGGCTGAGAGAAGCTAAATTATGCCGAATGACTTGGAAATACATATGTATGTATTGAGCTAGGAGAATAGGACTGCTCTCACAGGATTGAGTTTGAGTGGACCTGAACCTCTGACACTTGTATTATTGCAGTACGAACAATATCTATGCAAGCCCTATTATCAATGCAGTATTCAGTTATTCTTCTACACCTCTCTCTGTATAACCTTTACCGTGATAATTCAATGGTGTCACAAAAGCTTTTCTGCCAATGCACTATCCATCTGAGTAGCCTAACAGCGAAATCGTACGGGGTCTCGAACATATTTTCATAGTCTCCAAATGAACTTTGCATAATAATATCAAATCTGAGTATTCATTTGTATAGTACTGTGTTGGTATTGAATGAGTCTGCAGTTATTTTTTTATATACAGCCTGAAGGATCTCCATTAATGTAATTAGCTTTCTTTTCCACTTCCGATTTTTTTGTCTTCCTCTGCCTTGTGTACTGCTCCTGGGCACCTTCCACATCATGTTTGAATCTAATTGGCGCGTAATGATTTTATTTAGCCTATACAAATCCCTGAACGTCAGCAGTAGCCTCCTCAGTTGCTGAGTTTGTGGTGATTAGCCTGCTACATATTCTGTAGAAGAGCCAGTATACAATAGTGATATACAATTGGTATATACCATGTTTATGTCTCTCCAAGAATAAATAAGGGATATGTACTGAGACCCAGTGTTGATGGTTGGGTGTACAGGGGTCTTGAGCTGTCCTGAAACTGTTTAGTGAGAATGACTCTCGCTGTGGTAGTTCAAAGCTTGCCACTCAATAAATGGGGTTTGTTTAAAGGAATTTGGGATTTCCTGTGTTTTCCATTCCTTGATCCATTGGATGCCAGCTGGTAGATTTAGCTTCTGGATGGTTGTTCTGAAAGGAACTGAAAGATGGATGGTGGGCAAATGGGTGAGTTGAGCAGGTCAGTGTAGAATAGTTAAGTAATATGCACCATAGATGGTTTCAGCCAGCTCATAGGTGTCTGTCAGTCAACAGTTAGGCGGAAAGTAATATTTATAAAGACAGAAAGCCAGGGGAGCACAATGGATCAACATTCACATTCATATCAAGTCTCTTTACAGAGGAAAATAGTCCTGCCGGCAAGCTGAATTCCAAATCCCAGGACCTGATCAGGTGTAGTTCAGAAATTTGAGGGAAGTTAGGGAAGTGATTGCTGGGCCTCTTGTTGAGATTTTTGTATCATCAATAGCTATGGGTAAGATGCCAGATGACTGGAGGGTGACGAATGTGGTGCCATTATTTTTAAAAATCTAGTAAGGAAATGCCAGGAAACTAAAACTCCTGAACATAACATCAGTGGTGAGTAGGTTGTTGGACAGGATTTGAGGGACTGGAGTTACATATAGTCAACATGGCTTTGTGAATGGGAAATCATGCCTCACTAAATTGATTGACCTTTTGAAGAAATGACAAAGCAGATTGATGAAGACGGAGAGGTGGACATTTCAGCAAGGCATTCGACATTGTTCTGCATGGTAGGCTGATTGGCAAGGTTAGATCCCATAGAATACAAGAAGTCTAAAATAGCTATTTGGATGCAAAATTGTCTTGTAGGTAGGAAGCACAGAGTGATGCTGAAGGATTGTTTTTCGGACTGGAGGCCTGTGAACAGCAGTGTGCTGCAAGGTTTGGTGCAGGGTTCACTTGTTTTTGTCATAAATATAAATGATTTGGATATGAATATAGGAGGAATGGTTGATACCATCCAGGACAAAGCAGCCCACTTGATTGGTATTGCATCCACAAGCATCCACTCCCTACACTACCGATGCTCAGTAGCAGCAATGTGTACAAGATGCTCTGTAGAAATTCACCAAAGATCTTCATACAGCACCTTCCAAATGCATGACCGACTATCTAGAAGGACAAGAGCAGCAGTATTTTTGGGAACACCACCACCTTCAGGTTCCCCTCCAAGCCACTCACCATCCTGACTTGGAAATATATTGCTGTTCCTTCACTGTTGCTGGGTCCAAATCCTGGAATTCCCTCCCTAATGGCATTGTGGGTCAGCCCACAGCAGGTGGAGTGCAGCCGTTCAAGAAGGCAGCTCACCACTGACTTCTCAAGGTCAACTGGATAGGCAATAAATGCGAGCCAGCCCAGTGACACCCACATCCCACTAAAAAAATGAATACGTTTTTTAAAATAAATGGACCAATGGACCGGGGGGGTGGCAGATGGAGTTTAATTTAGATAAATGTGAGATGTAGTATTTTGATAAGACGAATCAGGGTAAGACTTATATAGTTAATGGTAAGGTCCTGGGCAGTATGTCCAAACAAAAAGATTTTAGGTTCAGCTTCATAGTTTCTTGAAGGTGGAACCACAGGTAGACAGGGTAGTGAAGAAGGCATTCGGTGTGCTTGCCTTTATTGATCAATGCATTGAATAGAAGAGTTGGGATGTCATGTTGCTGCTGTTTGGCACATTGATTAGGCCACTTTTGGAATACTACATTCAATTCTGGTCTACTTGCTATAGGAAAGATATTGTTAAACATACGAAGGTTCAGAAAAGATTTCAAAAGGAATTTGACAGGTTTGAGCTTTAGGGAGAGGCTGAAATGGCTTGGACTGTTTCCCCTGGAGCATCAGAGACTGAGGGATGACATTAAACAGGTTTATAAGATTGTGAGGTTTATGTATAGGGTGAATAGCCAAGGTCTTTTTTTCCCTAACATAGGAAAGTCCAAAACTAGAGGGTATAGGTTTAAAGTGAGAGGGGAAAGATTTAAAAGGGACCTGAGGGGCAACTTTTTCACGCAGATGGTGTGCATGTATGGAATGACCTGCCAGAGGAAATGGTGGAAACTGGTAAAATTATTTAAAAGGCACCTGGATGGCTATGTGAATAGAAACAGTTCAGAAGGCTATGGACTGAAGGCTAACAAATGGGACTAGATTAATTTTGGATAACTGGTCAGCATAGCCGAGTTGCACCGATGAGTCTGTTTCTGTGTTGTACAACTCTTATGAATATGATTCAATGAAAGTTTTTGATTCCAGAGGTTAACACAGGCCAAGAGAAAGTGAGGACTGCAGATGCTGGAGTACCGGTGCTGGAAAAACGCAGCAGGCCAGGCAGCATCCGAGGAGCAGGAGAATCGACGTTTCGGGCATAAGCCCTTCTTCAGGAATGAGGCTGGTGTGCCAAGCGGGCTGTGATAAGAGGTGGGGGGAAGGGAATTTGGGGGAGGGGCGCTGGGAATGCAATAGGTGGAAGGAGGTGAGGATGAGGGTGAAAGGCAGGAGAGGGGGTGGGGGCGGAGAAGTCGGGAAGAAGATGGCAGGTCAAGAGGGTGGTGCTGAGTCCGAGGGTTGGGACTGAGATAAGGTGGGGGAAATGGGGAAGCTGGAGAAATCTACATTCATCCCGTGTGGTTGGAGGGTTCCTAGGCAGAAGATGAGGCGCTCTTCCTCCAGGTGTCGTGTGGCCAGGGACTGGTGATGGCTGGAGGCCAAGGACCTGCATGTCATTGGCCAAGTGGGAGGGGGAGCTAAAGTGTTCAGCCATGGGCTGGTTGGGTTGGTTGGTGCGGGTGTCCCAGAGGTGTTCCCTGAAACTTTCCGCAAGTAGGCGGCCTGTCTCCTGTCTCCTGTCTCCTGGAAGAAGAGCGCCTCATCTTCCGCCTAGGAACCCTTCAATCACAAGGGATGAATGTAGATTTCTCCAGCTTCCTCATTTCCCCACTCCCCCACCTTATCTCAGTCCCAACCCTCGGACTCAGCACCGCCCTCTTGACCTGCAATCATCTTCCCGACCTCTCCGCCCCACCCCCTCTCCAGCCTATCACCCTCACCCTCACTTCCACCTATCGCATTCCCAGCGCCCCTCCCACAAATTCCCATCCCCCTACCTTTTATCTCAGCCCGCTTGGCAAACCAGCCTCATTCCTGAAGAAGGACTTATGCCTGAAACGTCGATTCTCCTGTTCCTTGGATGCTGCCTGGCCTGCTGTGTTTTTCCAGCACCACATTTTTCAACTCTGCTAACACAGGCCAGCCTATTTCGATCCTTTTTTTGATATCCAATGTCATCCAGAGTATTTTACTACCCAGTAGGCTTGCTTCAAATATTTTCAGTGGACGTACTGATCTTGTTGGGATATGGTGACAGCTCCTGGTTATCAATAGGAGGTTTCCTTAATCACGTTGAGGATTCTCACCCAACAGTTCCTGCCTTCATGGATTACTGGGCCAGTAATCTGGACTGAGTTTGGTTTGTCTTGAATACATTCACTAATTTCCATAAAGTCTATTGGTGTGCCAGTTTCAACAAATGTATCTCTGCAAATTGTCAAAATGTCTTTTATGGAATTGAGACTTGGCATGAAATGTTAAAGCTCATAGGTTTGTGTGAAGTATATGTGTAAAGTAAGAGCACATCCCTTTGTCAGAAAGAAAAGTATCAATTTGTAATTGGCAACTTTCTTACAACCAGCACCATGCCACTGGCATTTAGTGATCAACTCTGTTATATGGGTGAGTTTTATCAATTGAATAATACTAAATTCTTTTACATTCGACATTAAAATGTGATAGATTTTAGAGTGAAAATAAACAGATCAGATCACTTCTGTAAATATCAATCACTGCTTATTCCATTAAGGAAGATTTCTTGCACAACTGAATTTGCTGCAGGTGGATAATTTTGTCCAACATTAATTCAAGTAAATGTTATTAGATGTTGAGTCTGTCTGTCACATAGCATGACAATGCAGATGGGTCTCAGTTACTTAACACACAGCATAGGCTATTCTGGACTTGGTGTTAACTACAGGATTTTAACTGTTGTGCATCTATTTCTGTCAATGATTTCAGCTTGGAGACAATTTCCAATTATCATGATGCTAGTTTCATTCATTTGAATATAGGGAAGTTAATATCTTGAATTATGTTTGTGTATAAATGTGATTCTATATGGCTCATGCATGTTTGCTAATAGACAGCGGAAATTCAGAGAAAATTACAACTGACTATACCCTCTGGCATGAAAGGGGACAGAGCACATGCACTGTTTATATCTGCTCAAACATAATATTATCCCATACTGCAATGTCCAGACAGACTTCTTAACAAGAACGAACAAAAGCAGAAATTGCTGGAAAATCTCAGCAGGTCTGTCAGCAATCCGTGGAGACAAATTGGAGTTAACATTTCAGGCCCAGTTACCTTTCTTGAGAACTAGGAAGTTCTAAATAAAAAGTACCTGGCATGGACTCCCAGTAAAGTTCACCTTGAATGGAATCTGTGTTTTGTTGATTTTCTGATTTATGTAGTTCTGTTTTGATGCATGCAAACTGGTACTTTTGGTATTTATTCTGCTCATCATGTCTTTGTCAGAGCCAGCACCCCAAACAAAGTGCCGTGCAGTATTCACACTGGCTTTTTGATTTTCCAAGATGTGGAATGTAAATATTGCACAACATGACAATGCCCATTTTACAGGCTACATCTACACTGCACAGAATCACTGAACTGTTCTACAGGAAGCACCGTAGTGGCACTCAGACCAGAACATGTCTGTTGCGGCAGCTTTGTGTGGTTGTTCATGTGACAAGTTGTGACTAATTCGTGTGGTTACAAAAATCTTCCAGTTTCTACTTTGAATTCAGAAATGGGAACAAAATTGTCACTGTGGATGTATGTGAAGGAAAACTGCAGCACCGGAAGGGGATGCTTGCTTTTGAAAAGGGGCATTGAGCAATTTGAGGGCAAGCAGCAGAAAAAAGAAACCTCAAAAGTTAATGGATTGTTCTAAGTTGCGAACTGATTCACTGAGACAAGGAACTCTATGGATGACTCCAGTGCCACACGTTGTCACCCAGTTATTTTTTAAAAGTGTGACAACATTCAACAATGATAGCTAACTCAGACATACTACCATCAAGTAAAAGAGTCTTCACTCACTAGACAAGCATTAACCTAATGTAATCATGCTTAAAAACTCACATCTATCAGTTGATATTGCACATTACTGGATGATCATCTCTAAGTCCACTCTCTCCCACCAAGAATGAATGAATTGATTTAGCTTTATTGTCACATGAACTGAAATGAGTACAGTGAAAAGTTTACAAGTCACCATTTACAGTACCATCTTAGGTACAACTCTACCTAGATATAGCTTCTTCAGTTGCAAGATTAGTTACAGTGAAACAATATTAACAACACGCGTCACCATCTGAGATACAGAGTACCTAGGTACAATCCTTAGTTACAAAATAGAAGAAAAAATGTTACATTACAACTATACACAGTATTTACCATAAGTCAGAAAATCAAGAATCATGAGGGGCATGGATAGGGGAAATAGACCAGGTCTTTTCCCTGGGGCGGGGGAGTCCAAAACTAGAGGACATAGGTTTAAGGTGAGAGGGGAAAGGTTTAAAAGAGATCTAAGGGGCAACGTTTTCACACAAAGGGTGGTGTGTGTATGAAATGAGCTGCCAGAGGAAGTAGTGGAGACTGATACAATTACAACATTTAATAGGCATCTTGGTGGATATATGAATAAGAAGGTTTAGAGGGATACGGGCCAAGTGCTGGCAAATGGAATTAGATTAATTTAGGATATCTGGTCGGCATGGACAAGTTGGACCGATGGGTCTGTTTCCGTGCTGTACATCTCTATGACTATGACTCTGTAACAAACATTAGTGTTTCTCCAAGGTCTATTCATTCCAGACCAGTGCCATGGAGGATTGGCAAAGGAGAACAGGTTCAGATATTCACTGTTGAATGGGCGACTTCAAAATGGACTCCAGACACAATATGAAATCTCACAATTTCAAACAAAACCAGAGCAAGGAAACTTCCTCCTGATTATGATGTACCACCATTCTTTCCCTGTTCCTAACTAATGATTCCATACTCCTGTTGAAAACAATCTTAAGATCAATTGAAGAAAGTAAGGCCACTGAATATATTCTTCAGTGCAAGGGCTTTAGTATATTCACCATCAAAAGTCACAGAATCACAGCGTTGTTACAGCACAGAAAGAGGCCATTCAGCCTATCATGCTTGCACCCATTCTGTTACCTAGTTTCCTGCCTTTTCCCAGATCCTTGCATGCCATTTTTACCAAAATCATCTAATGGTCCTCAATTGAACCGACCCTGTAAAAGTTTCTTTTTCTCAAACTGCTGATTAGGTATGCATCAGGACATATGGGAGCCAGCATGAGGAAATAATTATCTCAATCTTGACCAGTTGCCGATACCTGTGTCCATGACAACATTGGTATACAAGAGCACAGCAACATAATCTCGGCTCCACCAGCAAGACATCTTGTGTGGTACTGCTTATCTCAAAGCCCAAAACAGGACACTCATGACTCATCTACCAGGTGCAGAAAATATAATGTATAACTGTAAAGCCACATTTTGTTAAAATTTTTTATTTTATCCTCATCAGGACATTTCACAAGAATGTCTGTGTGGGTTTCCATTAGTTGTTCCAGTTTCCTCCCACAATCCAAAGGTGTGCAGGTTAAATGAATTGGCCATGCTAAATTGCCCATAGCGTTCGGGGATGTATAGGTTAGATGCATTAGTCAAGAGGAAAATGTAGAGTAATGGGGAATGGGTTTGGGTGGATACTCTTCGGAGGGTCAATGTGGACTTGTAAGGCCGAAGGGCCTGTTTCCACATTGTAGGGATTCTAATTCTTATACATATTCTATTCTTACTAATTGATTCAATATGCACATCCAGTGATAAATATATACTCTCTGTGGGATCACCCATGAGGCTACTCCACAATATTTTCTACTCCTATTATTTCTACCAGCAAGAAGGATAACATCAGTAATGTCATAGGACTGTCAACACATCCACCTCACTGATTTGGATCTACATCACCGCTTCTACACCATAACTGAATTAATTTGTCGGATTTTGCCAGAATTTTCTGACTAACATTGTGGAATCAAAATCAGAACAAGGCCTGTTGTATTCCAAGAACAAGCTTCATGATATTCCCTCTTCAGGGTAACTAGCGAGAGGCAATAAATCCAGTAATGTCAATATTATCCACTTACAAAGAGCACAATCCCAGAGCTGGGGGATTGCCAGTATGTTGGTGTGATTGGCCTTTGAAGTATATTTGTACTTTCATTCAGTAAGCACTCTGCAAGGTGGTAAAGTGAACATTACACTTTATATGTAGTGCTCTATAGGAATATGGACTGTATTTCATCTCCTCCAACCTCACCATTCAACATTACTTTTAATAATTCCATTCCAGTCATTAAATTATTGACGTAAGATTCCTGTGGATCAAAGGTTTTCCTGTATGAACATCAATAAACGGAGACTATGGGCTAAAGCATTCGGGGGTAAGGTGGATCAAGGCAATTGTCCTGTGCTCCGTATGTTACAAGGCCCCACTGGGGCATTGGCATCTGGTGCCATAAGCCAGGCTAGGGGTGATCTCTGATTAGGTGAGAGTGGCCTCATGTGACCTTTCATTTTGTTCCTGGATTAACTTGAAGACGGGAGGATGGATTTTCAGAATGCAGCTGGTACAAAACTGACCATGATGGTTGAACTTCATAATAATTATACAGAAGGAAATAAAAGGGAAATATGCAAGAGGCAGTGGGTGAATGGTAATGACAGTAAATCACACTTTCATTCATGAGTGGAAAGAAAGGCCAGAGAGCTGAAAGCTAGAGACTAGATAAGTGTGCACAGT
This sequence comes from Chiloscyllium punctatum, assembly GCF_047496795.1. Classification (NCBI taxonomy): domain Eukaryota; kingdom Metazoa; phylum Chordata; class Chondrichthyes; order Orectolobiformes; family Hemiscylliidae; genus Chiloscyllium; species Chiloscyllium punctatum. Next base: position 23,514,551 of record NC_092742.1, read on the forward strand.
GGAATTCACCCTCTGGGAAGCGGGGCCCTGTACAGTGTGATTTGCCCAGGCCCTACACTCCTCCTCAAGACATCTCTAGCTAGAAGAGTTTGAAGTACAAATTTGCTGAACTCAAATGTATATTTGTGCAGGAACAGAGGGATTTTAAGCTGCCAGGGACTCAGAAACATGTACCTAACACAGTTGCCAGGGAGTCAGGTGTGACGTTCTCAGTGGATGTGAGTCCATGGCACTGACACCAGTCGGGCAATTTCTTTCAGAGAAGCCATGAGGACAGATGGTGCCGGAAATTATAGAAATGTCACAGTAGTGCAGCGGGAGAGTGTTCTCTTCAGGTTCAGCATATTGTTCAAGCAGTGTAGACTGCATGGAACTTGCACTGTCTCCAACCTAGAAAGGTAATGACCCTGCCAGTGTGTGAAAAGTAGAAAATAGTCAATATCCCTAATACTTTCATCTTTGCCTTGATGGCAAATTTGTGATTTATTCACTCGTGAAATTACGAGGCTGACTAGTTTATATTAATTCACGCTTTTAACTGTATATTCTGACTTTGTTGTCCTACAATTTTATACATTTCATTAAATCGCTCAAAGTTTGTTTTTTTTCTTGAACTAGCAAGGCCAGCCTCCCATTTGGTTCATTAATATTTAGTCAGATAGCGTGGGGGGACGCTAATGTGAAACAGAAATACCAGTGTGAACTAGCTGTGCCAAATGGCCTGTTTTTGAGTTTAAATTTCTGTCATTCAAAAATCATATTTAACTGAGTTCTCCAGATTATGTAGCAAAACCATTCAATCTTCGCAGTTTTTCCTGTGAGTTCGGTCTCAGAGTGAGAATGTCACCACTGAGCCAGGTTTGACACTGAAAGAGAAATCAGGTGTGTCTATCTCTGCAGGCATGCAGTTCAACTTGATAGATTCATTGCACTCAGGGCGTCAATAGCGCCCAGAGGCAGGCCCAGGAAAATTTCTCTATACACCGTTGTAAATATTGACGTGTTAAACTAAAATCTTCAGCCAGTTTTCACCTTGTACCTCTTCTTAGTTGCCATATAACACCTGCCTCAGATGGCCAGGTTATAGTGTCATCTGGGACAACTAGGTGTTAAGTGATTACTGTAAACTCGCAAGTCAGAGGTTGTATGCAGAAAGCCACTTTAACTCATTAAACATCATTAAATTTTAAATACCAATTTAACACTTTCTATGTGGGTCTTTTTAAAAAAAGTCATCATATTAAGGATTATTATAAGATATTTATGGTGCAGAAAATGGAACTTGCTACATTACCCAATTCTTAATGATCTGGGTATCTGCTGATAAATATATCTTGCCAGTGGATATTTTGATTGCATCAGCTGAGAACTTTTTGTTCCACATTTGAATACTACAAGCCATCTCCTTTGTATTCCTGTAAATTCCTGCCACTTTTAAATTGTAATTCTGGTTAAAAGCTAAGTTTTTACCATTTGTGTGGCTTTGCATGGATAAACCAAAAACTACCATCATCCTCCAGTCAGTGGTCGAAAATTAGATTGCAGGATCTGGTTTGGTACGTTGGAAATCCCTATAGAAGTATCAAACTCAACACTGAAAAGGATCCACAGAAATGAAACACTCTTTATGAAAATTGCTAATATTGGTCATCTGAGAAAATGATGAAGATTTGCCCCATGTCTATCATTATTTATAAAGAGAGGACAGAATTTAATATGTACACATGAACGTCTGCATTATGAAGAGGCGTTGGCTTGACCACGCTCCACCATTCAATAAGGTCATGTCTGATCAGATTCTAACCTCAACTCCACATTCACACCTACGCTTATTGACCTTTCACCCCCTCATTTACCAAAACCCTATTCACCTTTGCTTCAAAAAGACTCTGCTTCTATCACATTTTGAGGAAGAGCATTCCAAAGATTTACAGACCACTAAGAGAAAAAAAAGTCATTTAATCTCCATCTTAACTAACCAACCCCTTGTTTTTGCAAGTTCTGATGTGCTACAGCAAGGAACCGTAATGACCTCCTCAGGAGACAGACACATGCTGCAACCGACAGGGTACCCTTCGTTGTTCAGTATTTCCCAGAAGCCGAAAAACTACACCATGTTCTTCGTGACCTGCAACACATTATCGATGAGGATGAGCACCTCGCCAAGACCTTCCCCACACCTCCGTTATTTGCCTTTAAACAACCACCAAACCTCAAACAGATCATTGTTCATAGCAAACTGCCCAGCTTTCAGGACAACTCCATACAACTCTGTTATGGTAGATGCTGCAAGACGTTTCAGAGAGTGGATGTGGATACCACCATTATGAATGGGGACTCCTCACCATGTACATGGCAGGTACTCATGTGACTCAGCCAATGTTGCCTGTCTCATACATTGCAGGCAAGGATGCCCTGAAGCTTGGTACATTGGTGAGACGAGCAGAGGCTACGGCAACGAATGAATTGACACCATACAAAAATCAACAGACAGGAGTGTTCCCTCCCAATCAGAGAACACTTCAGCAGTCCAGACATTCGACCTCAGACCTTCGGGTGGCCATCCTCCAAGGCGGACTTCGGGACAGGCAGCAATGAAAAGTGGCCAAGCAGAGGCTGATAGTTAAGTTTCATACCCATAGGGAGGGCCTCAACCGGAACCTTGGGTTCATGTCACATTACAGGTGACCCCATTGCACTATGCGCGCGCACACACACACACAGACTCCGCTACAAACTCCTACACATCTACACACACGCACTCTTACACATGCACACACACATATGCACCCTCTCACAGACTTATACCCATTTACAGTCTCACTCACACACATGCACCCACTCTCTCACAGACACTCAACCCCCACCCATCCCACACACACACATACTCCACCCACATATACATATAAGTTTGTGGGGTGAATTTGTACTTGTGGAGTTACAGTTTGCTTCGCTCAAAAACTGCATGAATCCATGTAAGATTCTGTAAATTTATTTTTTTAGATTAGAATCAGTCTAAACATTGTGGCATGGACAGTACCACGGAGGGGAACTCACACCTTCAATACATTATCTGGGCTGACAGACACCAATTGTTAAAATTCACTTGAGAATGTAACATTTTGCAATTTACATATGAAAGAACTGAAACCAACATGGTCATTCTAAAAGATGAGAGACTTAACAAACAATTCAGGTCTTTTTCAATATATAATTTCAGCTACACCACACTGTATACTTTTTGCTTTAATTTCTGTGTCTTACAATCTTATTCTCCACAACCACCTGATGAAGGAGCAGTGCTCCGAAAGCTAGTGCTTCCAATTAAACCTATTGGACTATAACCTGGTGTTGGGTGATTTTTAACGTTGTACATCCCAGTCCAACACCAGCTTCTCCAAATCTTGATCATAACCCATTGACATTTGTGGAAAAATTTAAGGACAAAAATGCCAGACTGTTTAGATGAGGCTTGTTGTTGCAGCCATTCAGTTTGACAATTGTGCACGTGGCAGGTCACGAAAACATGATTGCTGATGTGTTATCGAGACTCGAATGAGGTACGGAGGCGTTCGGTGGCAGGTGTACCACGGCCTGAATTTGTATGTTGTTGTGCACATTTGTATCTGTATAGTGTATTTGTGTGCTTTGGACAACTAACCAAATTGTATTTGAAGGTTTTTAAAAATGAAACCACCTTTTGGTATTGATCGTTCTTTTCTTTAAGGGGGGAGGTGTCACAAAGCTGGTCCCTTTTCTCTAAAAGCTGTACCTTTTCTCAAGGATACTGGGTCCTTGATTTTTTTTTCAGAGGGATCATAAAACTCTCCCAGTTCTGGTTAGACTGGTTTGGTACAGAGATGAAAAGGTATTGAGAGGCCTTTTTGTTTATATGTAAACAGATGAGACTTCAGGCCAAAGTGGTCATGTTTTAGAAGTGACCTGTATAATGAAAGGGGAGTGGTCAGCTCTCTAGCTGAATAGTCCAGTCCAGAAGTAGTTCGAAGTTCAGTGGTGGACTGTGTGAACAGGTTCTCTCTCTCTCCTTCTGCCCTTCTAATTTCAACCTGTAAGCATTTGTTACATTTTTGCTGTTCTGTAAAGGCATTTGCTAATCGGGACTGTTGAGTTTATTCAGAACAGCACAATTAATTCTAGTTTGGGTAGACTGAGTTTTGTAGGTGTTCCTTATTCTGTTCTTTGTGTGTCATTGTGTAATTTTGTGAATAATATTTTGTCTATTTTAAAACCTGGTAGTCAACCTAGCTAACTTAACTCCATGTAATTTTCACTGTACACTTTCCGAAACAAACTGCAAAGTTATGGTCTCGGGCTGCCTGCTTAAGAATGTTTTGAGTGGTCTGGCCTAGTCCATAACATCATTCTAACCTACCTTGCGGTTGGAGATATGCCCATGGGCAGAAACATACTGCATAAGAGTGGCTCTGTGCAATGCTGTTGCCTATACATTCAAATTATCTGTGCTTACTGAGGGAGGACCAAGAGGCCTATAAAATCTGATCCCTCAGCTGTAGAGTTTTTGAAAGTATTGAATATTGAACAATTTATTCTGGAGTAAATCTCTAATCCTTCTGATGATTCCGAGCTTGTGTTGATCGTTTATTTAAAAGTATCTTTACTTTCACAGCAATCCTCGATAATGGCAGTAGATTTGAATGTGCCTGCTTAAAGCTCAGAGCACCTGTATTAATGACTGCACCTTTAGCAATGTTAATCCAGCTTCATGACAACTTCTCCCTCAGTAACTCCAGCAAACCTGTCCCCCTGTGACATCATCAGCAAACCATTTAGACTAATTATATTTTTTAAAATCAACAGAGAGACAGAGACAGAAGGATATTAGAGTTACTGATAAATCTAATTCTTAAAAGAGGTCCTGATTGTAACACTCGCTGCTTCATGTAGTTCTCAGAGACGCTCCACTTAATGTGATACCATCAACTTAATGAGACATTGGTCATTGCCTTTGCTTTGTAGCAATTCTTTTCCCCATACCATTAATCTGCAGATAGTACTTGAAGTAATTACATGTGCTGTTCATATGTTTGAGTCAGAAGATAGTTAAGCAGCATGAATTTCCATTGTTTCCTAAGATGATATTATTTTGATTGTTGCTGCATATATTTTGATTTAAGGGCTTTAGCGTTTATCACTGATTTCAAAGTGCAATTATTTGATCACATGCTAGGACAGATTTGCAAAATGTTTGCAGTGAAATTAATATTATTGCAACAGTATTTCTTTGAATCCTCATCCCATGCCATACAATTCTTCTTGCATCAAATCCATCCAATTCCCGTCATTCCTTTCATATCACTGGATCACAGATTTGTTATATCTCATCCTCGTCCCACTTCATTTGCAACACGAGCAAGGGATGTACTCTTTTTCAAGAGTTTTAAAATATCCTTTGTTTTTGCTTTGGTACAATAATATTTTAGCAGCAGAGTTGTAAAACAATATTTCCAAATCTTTGACAATTTTATTTGAAAAGTAAGTTAGTGGTAATTTCTTTATCCTTGAGATAAATCTGCTTCTGAGAGAACATTTTCATATTTCAGAGAGAGTATTTTCATAATTAAAGCAATACAAGGTGCAACAAAGGTTTATCTAAGAGATCAGGAAGAATCCAAAATAATCCATCAATCAGGGCAAACCTTTAATGGTCCAGGGCCCAATGATCTGAGTTTGCTGCGGGATAGCTGAGGACAGTTTTGTCATCCAGAGCAAAAAAAGCCTACCCCCAACTAGCGACACATGGATAATATTACCAGTGGCTGGTAGGGTTACCAACATCCTTGCTCAAAGAAGCGGAGTGTATCTCTCTAGAGAGAGTATAGAGCAATAACATTGGGTATATGTTGAGTCAGCATACAGCTGACAGTGACTGATGGGTCAAATGACCCTCTCCTGTTCTGTAAACCTATGTTTGTGTTATAATGGTGACTTATGGTTGTGTGGTACAGTGGCTCGGTGATTAGCACTGCTGCCTCACAGCACCAGGGCCCCGTGTTTGATTTCTGCCTCGGGCGACTGTCTGTGCGGAGTTTGCACATTCTTCTTGTGTCTGTGTGGGTTTCCTCTGGGTGCTCTGGTTATCTCCTACAATCCAAAGATGTGCAGGTCAGGTGAATTGGTCATGCAAAATTGCCCATAGTGTTAGGTGTATTAGCCAGGGGTCTGGGTGGGTTCCTGTTTGGAGAGTCGGTGTGCACTTGTTGGGCCAAATGGTCTGTCTTCATTCTGTAGGGAATCAAATCTAATCTTATTCCTAGCTAGCTCTGCAGTACCTCTGCTGAGATGGAAGATTATTTGGTCAGCACTTTCCCATTGAATACATTGATGCACATGCTCAGTGTCACTCTGGTGCAGTTTCCAAATTTCAGGTGAATGAGAGGTTACAGTGTGTCCCACCTATTGCTCTTGGAAGATGCCTTTGTGATAAGGTTTCCACTATCTGCATATGGACTGTACTGAAGTGACTGCATTTAATGAGGTCAGAAGTACTTAATGGTGAAAGATACAAAGTAAATGTAAGCTTTTTTTTTAAGATCAATGTCTTTCCACCTCCATCTGACCAGTCAATGCTGTTGAGTGTTAATTTCTTCATGAAATCAGTAACAGGCAATAAAAAAGTGACCTGTCTGTGTCACTACATCCTCCAAACAAATAAAGGCTTTAAGAAGACTTTCTGTGCAAAAACTTCATTGGTTAAAAGGTGCTTTGGGATGCCTTGAGTTTGGGAAAATGCCGTGTAAATCAAAGTAATTTGCTTTCTTTATTGTGCATCTATTGAGCAACTTAAAAAAGCTGTTTAGCATTGAAAGAGTTAAGTAGTCTACAGTGCAATTGATAGGATTAATTTCACAGGTCACCAATACATTGTATTTACGTTACAAATGCTAGTATACTGAACACACTCCAGGGGAACCAGGTTAACCTGTGAGTAACTTTCCACTTAATTTCTCAGAATCCGTGCCCATTACAAATTTATGAATGAACTCCTTCATCTTTATTTAGTTTTGAATCATTTAATTCACTGCATTTCACATTTTATGCACAAAATGCATAATTTATCCACGGAAAGAGCATTTTTTAAATCACTCTAATTTACTAGTCTCTCTATACTGGGCAGTGAGAACCAAAATGTTTGTTATAGGAAGATGTCACCTGTCCAGGCTGCTTACTGTTGTACAAATCACAGCTGATAGAGTGTGTGGGGATTTGGGGCCATAGCTGCAGATGCATAGACATGTTTAATATGCACATACTATCCATTTATGTTGAAATACAGTTTGACAATCACAATATAATGTGTCATATATAATGTGCATAATTGCGGTTGAAATATCAAGTCCTTGAATGAAAAATACATACATTTTTCAAATCTGTATCATCTGAGAAATTATTTGACCAAAATACTCTGATGTTCCCTATTGACAGAAGCCAATACTTCAACAGTATATTTTTCCAATGATTTCCATAATTTTTCGATTAGAAGCAATGACATTTTACACAATTAAAAGTGTTTTTGTTTGAGAGGCTGTTTTGTGTGAGTGTGAGACTCTGTGGGGAATTTTAATCCATTGCCATGTTGGTCAGAGTTGAGGGCTGGCTAGGAGGCAGGGGGATTGAGGGGTATGTGGTAAATCATCAAAAACGTGACATCTGAGCCCAATCTGGTACAAGCACATCTTTAATTTTAACTACATTTTAACTAGATTTGGGGCAATTTGATTAACTGATTCTGGAGTGATAGCTCATTAGTTTTGGTACGTTGATGAGGCTCAAGCTCTCAGATTCTGGCAGCATTCAAACACAATGCTGGATGATGAGATCTCACAGAGTTTGGGAAATCCAACTGCGAATGACAAGCAGGAGCTTGTGGGGCAGCAGGCATGTGCTTCTTTAGAGATCGGGGGACAAAAAATGCCAGATGGGGGTTGTACATTCCCTTATCCTCCTTGCAAACTTTCTGCCATCTTCCTGTCATCTGCTGACTGCACCTGTGCTAATTTTTGCTTCTAACGTAGTGTTTTATCTGATGCAGCAGTGCTATTATTATTGCCCAGAACATGAGACATTTGACACGAATATTGTGGTATTGAAGAATCCAACAGACCTTTACTGCATCTTATTATAAGCATTCTCGGTAACCTAGGTGTCTGTAGTAATATTAAACTATTAGATTTCAACAGAGCAGCATTCTTCCAGTAGCATGTCATGCTTCAAGTCATATCTGAGTAACCTTTATACCCTTAGGTCACATGCTATGATACAGTGACAATAAAAAGTAATAACATGAGTAATAAGTTGTTCTGAAGAAGGGTCACTGGACCACAAACTCTGCTTTCCTTGCACAGATGCTGACAGACCTGCTGTTTCTCCAGCCAGTGCTGTTTCTGTTTCAGATTTCCAGTATCCACAGTCCTTTGTTTTAGAAAATATGTGACAATACTGCTCCTTTAACAAGATTATTCTGTCCTTTGTTTTTTTTGTTTGAAAGGGGTCATAAAGGCAGAGGTGGCAAAATGTCTAAACTGACTATGTTAGTAATGGCTAACAAATGTTGGCTAAGTCAACAATCAGAAAAGACTTCCAGGTTTCTTTTTAAACACACTTGCACAATGAAAAGGGAATAGCCAATTTTCCCAGTTCAGGGTTTTTTCTAGTTTTGGGTTGGCTTTGGCTGGTGACATCTGTCCCTCTCTGACATCTCTCTCCTGTAAGAACCTGGGTTTGAATTTATTCTTTTGCCAAGGGGTGTGTTTATGGGATGTTACAGGAAATCGGAACAGCTCTTGTTAAGCTGCGTTTCGTGTCAGTTAGGTTTTCAAATAGCCATGTTATTCTGAATTTGGTTTTCTTTTGTTCATGTGTAAATTAATTCTGTTTTGTTTAAAACCAAGTGGTTTGATCAGCTCCATGACTCCTGAGATATTCACCTTACATCTGTTTAAAACAACTAGAAAAGTTAGATTCTGGGCCACTTTCTTAAAATGTTTTGAGGGGGTCTGGCCTGGTCCATAACAAAATGAGAACTAATACAACATCTCTACCCACCTCACTACAGTTTTCCCTGCTTCCTCCTCACTGCCATACTATTTCTCACTATCCTGCAAGGCATACTCTCTGCTACCTGTCCACCCCTGTTATGTCTGCCAGAGAGACCAATGATTCTTAACAAGAAATTCAACCTTGCAGTTAAAAGCTGAAGGAATGATATGACCAGATTTTACTTTTTACGATTTTCATTGTAACAGACTGTGAACATTGACTGTTTAGCACAAGTGAGACAAATCCTCCAGCTTCACTTTAATTCTTCATGAATTTGAGTTTTTTAATCTGAGTACAAGCTCCCACCACATTCCTGTGTGGTGAATCACAGTGACCTTCGACAGATTAATTTTGCCTGTGACATTTCATGATATTTTTGGAAAATTTGCAACTTGACCTGAAAATGGTTTCCTCCACAGCATTTACAACCCTGCTCCATAGCAATGTGAATCAGATGGACCTTGTCTGCAGATTCAATCCTTGAGTCAAATGGATAGATAAAAGTAACTATTCACAATATGGCAGTTTCTATCTCTTTCTGGATCTTTACAGACTATCAACGACCATTGTGAATATATCTGCTATGATCATCTGTTACAAGTGTGAACATCTTCCACCTCCTTTCCATTAAGACAATCCAGACCTATCTTTAATCTTTAAGCATCACGTCACCCAGGCCATTGTTGAACAGAATTTTGAAAAGGTCACATGACATGCCCCAACACCACCACCTCCCCAAACCCAGTTTACCCTATGTCTCAGGGTGGAATCTTTCCAGACCCTGAACAATGTAGGCATTAGTGAGAAAGTTGGGAAAACCATGTGAGATAGCCAGTGAGGAATTTCTCAACACCAGGAGCAAAAATTTCCCATTTTCTAACTCAGCGTTGAAAGACGAGAGTCCTATTTGCATGCATTAACATTGTATTATTACCAAGTCTCACCTCACTGATACAGATGGCAGCAATTTGCAAGATGAGAGTCAGAGACGGCTAGCTCGCCTGGAGATCCTCCAGACTTCCATCTTGGAAACTGAGCACCAATATCTTCAAGGGTAGCAGTCACCCACACACCTCATCCACAGATGTTGACATCTGACACATACCAGCGTATGCTGCTGCCTGGACACTTTGGACCTAAGGACAGGCACTGAACTCTAACCAGGCTGCATCTCAGATCTCCTCACATACTGTCTTGCTAGTTTCTTACTTTGCACTTACCTCAGTGTTCACAGCATTTCTTCCTTGCCTTGCCTTTTTGTGCTTCCCCCACATCCCCTGTCTCCTCAGCAAGAGCTTAAATGGGATGGGGGGGGGGGGGGGAGGAAATGTGGGGTGAAGCACAAGCACAATACTTTTGTCTAGACTTGCCTTTTAATCCAGGTACAAGGCCAGGCAGCTTGTCACACCTGCCAGCAGTATTCAGTCAAGGGAGTGGACATGTGGTTGTACGTGTTAGTGTGTCATCAATCTAACACATGCACCAAGTGCCAACCACATAGATACCAAAGACACAGAATGTGCTTCAATGAAATGGTCATGTCTCAAAATCTAGTGGGAATAGTCTTCAGCCAAGTCAAGGGGACACCCTACAGTCAAGGGACCAATGTAAGTCAAAGGCAACCTCCAGCATCAGTCCAGGGGCTTAGGCATGGCCAGGGTAGGAACCATGGTCAATCCTGTGGTTCTAGTTCAACCAATCTGGACAGTTGTGGGAAATCAGCCAAGGACAGAGATCAGTCAAGAGTCTGGTCTCTTTTCAGTCTGAGTTATCCTTCCTGGCATAATTGTGTTTTTGGTGCAGATGGAGGAATGGTGTTGTGGCATACCAGGTGATTAATTGGCAGCACAGATGGTATGCAGGGTTAAAGGTTTTGAGGTGGGTGAGAGTGAGTCAGAGATGTTGCATGCAGTGAGAGTGGTATACTATTGGGACTTTTGTAGCAGATGGAAGACAGCATTTACCCTGGCAGAGTGGCGAAGGACATTAACCTTCTTCTGGACGTTGCTGAGCATCTTTCCAGACCATGGAAACCACACAGATTTGGTTGGCATTCCTGGACTAGGCTGGCACAATGGTTGGGTCCCTCTGCTGATCCTGAGAATATTCTGGATTAGTGGTGCTGGAAGAGCACTGCAGTTCGGGTAGCATCCAAATAGCTGCAGTCATTGTTTTTACCTCGTTGATCCTGAGAATAACCCTCCCCTGCAGTCCCCTGATTGCCAGGACTTCCAGGTTCTTGTCTACAAAGTGGGCACCAATGCAAGAATGGTCCCAAGAATGAAGAGCTTAACATATGCGGAATGTTTGAGTACACTGGGTCTATACTCAATGGAGTTTAGAAGGATGAGTAGGGGGGAAGGGGGTAGGAAATTAATTGAAATGTATAGAATACTGAATGGCCTGGACAGAGTAGATGTTGGGAAGATGTTTCCATTGGTAGGAGAGACCGGGACCTGAGGGCACAGCCTTAGAGTAAAGGGAAGACCTTTTAGAACAGAGATAAGGAGAAACATCATTAGCCAGAGAGTGGTTAACCGATGGAAATGCCACAGAAGGCTGCGGAGGCCAGGTCATTGAGATAGTTAGGTTCTTGTGGGGAGAAATTGGGAGAGTGGGGATGAGAAACCCATCAGCCATGATTGAATGGCAGAGCAGACTCAATGGGCTGAATGGCCTAATTTCTGCTCCTATTTCTTATGGCCTTATGGCCCCGTGTCTGTGCCCAGGGCAACCTGTCCAATCTGTGTTGGGCAGCTCTGGACTGACCGTGCTCGACCACTGCCTTTTAAACATAACACCAGTACCAAGAGCCCCAGAATGTTCCTGCAGTGGGAAGTATTTCCCACCATGGTAGTGAGAGAATATGATGAGTTGGGTGCCATAGGGGCTTGGTGAAATAGAAATGGGACATGTCTGGGAAAATAGCACGAAGAATCCAGTTTAATCTGGTCTCACAGAGAGAGAGTCCCGCCACAAGAATTGCCAAAATTGACATTCAGCTAATTTCTGGGAAGATTCTGCCCATTGTTTCAAAATGTAACAACCTTTTGAACTTCATAATGTTGGCAACTTCACCCGAGTTTCTTTGTGAGAAAATCTGTCGCCAGAATTTAATTGGTTCAGAGCAGGGACTCCAAAACCCAACTCCACTTTGGCCTTTTAGGGTACATCTGACCACTTTGTTCGAGTATCTGGCAACCACTTGGTTGTTATCAAGGCTTGTGTCCTTTTGAAAGGACATTGCCCGCCCCCAGACTGCTGGGAGTCGCTGGTCAGTCAGAGATCCAACAGCTTAGTAGTGGGATCACTGTGGGCACAAGAGGTTAGTTAAACAGGCCCCAGCAATGGGAGCTGAAAAAGTGTTGCTGGAAAAGCGCAGCAGGTCAGGCAGCATCCAAGGAGCAGGAGAATCGACGTTTCGGGCATAAGCCCTTCTTCAGGAAACAGAGGGATGGGAGGGCAATGGGATTCCAGCAATGGGAGGGATGGCTCATAAAAGGTGGATGGTTATGCTGCAGGGACAGCCATTGCCACCAGAGGGCCTCCTCTGTGTGCCACAAGGTTCACCATGCCACAAATCCTAGCACTGAGCTGGAAGGAAGCTGGGGATCTGCCAGGGTCCACCAAACAGACTGGCAGCAGTGATGGAGGATCTGCCAACTGCTGGCAAAATGCCAGCAGCAAGAGGAAGAAGCCCTTAATTGGCCTCTGCTCAGCAGGAACAAACTCCATGGTCCCTGCTATCCATAAAGTGTCACAGAAATGGGAAAATGGTGGGCATTGCACTTAGCCTCCTGTACCATTTTAAGAGCACACCCGCCGTTATCGAGAATATTATCTAAAATTTGACCGGACTAGACAGGAAGGATATTCCCAATGACCAGGGAGTCTGGAATCCCTGTCACAGTTTAAGAATATGGAGTAGATCATTTAGCACTGAGGTAAGAAGTTTCTGCATTCACAGAATAAAGGTAAAGTCTCCATAGCCCGAAAGAACCATAGGCTGCTCTCTGATTTGCCAATGGCCCTCAGTTAACCTGAAGGTCACCAAGCTGCTGGTGAGGAGCAAGGTTGTGCAGGAGACACATTCATGGTAACCTCAGCCAGTGCAGGAATTGGACCCATCCTGTTGGTTTCACTTTGCATTGCAAACCAGCCATCCAGCCAACTGAGCTGAACTGGTAGAATTCTCTGCTATAGAAAGTGGTCGAGGTCAAAATGTTGAGTGTTTTCAAGAAAGAGCTAAATATAATTCTCCGGGCTAAAGGGATCAAAGGGTATGGGGGGAAAGTGGGGTTTTAGTTAGATGATCAGCCATGATCAGAATGAATGGCAGAGCAAGCTCAAAGGGCGTATTCCCCGTTCCCATTTTCTACGTTCCCATGTCTCACAGCCTGCCACCGCATGGGGTGGGAATATCCGTGTTTTTAAAAAAATCAGACATTGTGAATGCATTTGTATGAGAGATCGTGAATGAGTGCATAGGTGCATCCGTCTATGCATTTCTGCGAGAGATAGTGAGATTCTCTGCATGTGATATTGTGAGAGACTGTGGATATGAGCTGGCTGCTGGACATTTTATTAGATATTCAAACAGTAATGGTCCATTCTACCTTTGTTTGTCATCATTTTGCTGCAGAAGCTATTGGAGTTTCACTACCGTGAAAGGACAAACAATGGCATGGAAATTATCCCAGGCAATTACCTGCATCTCACTGAACGGATTTTTCTTAATTTACAGAAGCCTCACCAACACTGAGAATGTCCACTTAAAGTACAATGGCTTTGAAATTGCGCTGTGTGACTATTAGTGTACCAGGGGAGATTTAAAAGGGATTTTTTTTCACACAAAGTGTTCTTAAAATAGGGAATGTTTTACCACAAGTGGCTATTACAGCCAAGCCAATCATGACATTTAAGGGGAAATTAGGTAAACACTGGAGGAAGAAAAAAATTAAAGGTTGTAAAGAAAAAAAACCCACAGGAAAATGGAATTAGAATAGCAATCTCCAGCATGAAGTCAGCATCAGCACAGGTACAGATACAATAGGCTGAATGGCCTTCACCTGAGGTGCAATTATTATGATTTGAGGAATGTATAGTGGATTTGTGTAAAATTCCTCTGTCCATTATCTTAATAGCAACGCTGTTTGTTTTAATGCTGTAACGTATCCTTTAAAATAACAGACAAAAGAATTTTCATGCGCAGTAACATTTGAATGCTGCTATTCACATACGTTAAATACTTGCTGCTTCTATGGATTGAAATGTTTCCTTCTAACTTGCAAAAATAGTGCAGTAGAAACAGCATTATTAGTTAGTTGTGCAATCATAGAATGATCAAAGGGGGCCATTCGGTCCATTGTGCCTGGGTCTGCTGTTTGATTTAGCTATCCAACTAGTCCTTCTCCCCCTGCCCTTTCCCCTAGACCAATTTTTTTCCATATTTCTCCAAATATGTTTCCGATCTTCTTTTGGAAATTATGATTGAATCTGCTTCCACTGCCCTTTCCTGAATAGCATTTTAAGCTGTAACAACTCACTGAGGAAAACAAATTCTCTCTATCTCACCTCTGGTTCTTTTGTCAATTACTTTAAATCAATAATCTGTGACTATTGATGTTTCTGCCAGTGGAAACATTTCTCTCATTTACCCTTGTCCATCATGATTTTGAACACTCCTGTTAGACTTCCCAAAGACTATCTCTGTTCTAAGGTGAATAATCTCAGCTTCTCTAATCTCTCCATCTAACTGAGACCCTTCATCCCTGGCACTAATTGAGTAAATACCTCTTCACCTTCTCCATTGAATTTCCAGCACACCCTCATAAGATGCCCAGAGCCCAGGATTGAACACAATATTTGACCTGGAGCCTACAGTGGTTTAGCATAACTTCCTTGCATAGTATATTGTATAATATTTATGGTCGACAGAGTTGTTTTCTTCATCCTTTCAGTAGGGTGTATCACCCAGAGAAGGTATACCTCAGAATTTTGTACAGTAGAAGCAATAGGTCAGAACATCAGCACTTTGATCTACTCTGAAATTTTCTATAACTAGGGGCCTTTTGAAAAAGATTATTGGATGCTTCTGTTACTCAGCCTTTTCAATTTTAGTTTAGAAAAGTCCCATACCGGTGTGGCATATCAATGCTACAGATCTATTGCTATGATCTGGCAATGCTATCGAGCTGAATTGAGCAAAGCTTACATTACAGCATATTGTCTGATACTTCTGTGGTTGGCTTTGTGACCCTGAGTGAGAAGGAAGTAAGATGGACAAAGAGATGACACATGCCCCTTGCCCCTTGAGCAGGCTTCACTTGTCTTGATGCCTGTTGTGCTTTGATATCTCACAATGGCTACAGTGACCTTGTCAATTGAATTGAATGGCCTGCAACGATATATTTTATTCACTCATGACAAAGCTGAGCCAACACTTATTGCCTTTCTTGAAATGTCCTGGAGAAGATGATGGTGAGCTGCCTTTTTGAACCTCTGCTATCCATTTTGTTTGTGTACCCCCATGATAATGTCAGGGAGGCTGGTCCTTTGACCCAGTGTCCCTGAAAGAGTGGCAATATATTTCCACATAAGATTGACAAGGTCAGAAGTCATATGACACCAGGTTATAGTACACCAGGTTTATTTGAAATCACAAGCTTTCGGAGCACTGTTCCTTCATCAGTCAAAAGCTTGTGATTTCAAATAAACCTGTTGGACTATAATCCAGTGTTGTGTGACTTCTGACTTTGTCCACCCTCATCCAACACTGGCACCTGCACATCAAGTCAGGTTGGGGGGTGGCTTGGAGGGGAGCTTGCAGGGTGGTAGTGTTCCCATATATCCACTGAGTCTTCCTACTGTGAAGGTTAGCTGTGTTTCCAATAATGGGGGTTTATGTGGTTAGATGGCTAGACAGCGTATTTTCCATTTGATATTTTGATACTTGTGTGATATTACTGAGCAGAACATGCACCATGCTCCAAAGGTAGCATCAGGATCCCTGGATGGAGTTGTAAAATGAAAGGCAATTAAAAAGAAAACTTATTTCATGCAATATGAATATCACTGGCAATCATTTGTTGACCCTCACTAATTCTCCTGGGGTGGGGGGAGGTGGTGGGGGCATGGCATCAGAAACCTCTGTCCTTCATTGCCAAACAAGTTTTTACTTATCTCTGTCAAATTACTTTGGGTTTTGCATCAATACAAAAGTAATAATGAAGATTACACAGTTTGACAGTGAGCAGGATGTGTAGGAGCTTATAGTATATATGGAGGACACGAGGTAGCTAGATGGAGATTTATCCTTTTGGAATCGACAAGTATTATGGAGGGATTATTGAGGACAATGGAGGTAGGCTAAGTGGCTTGGTATAAAAAGGATTTTTGTGGTTGGTGAGGTGGGTCGTGGATAACCATTTTCTCATTGTGCTGAAATAAAGTGCTAATTGACCACTGTCTCTCAACGCGAAACCTGTTCTTTTCTCGTGATGTTACCTCAGGATTTTACAAAAGGGCTATAACTCATGAGTGGCTGCAGTCTGAGTGAGCTGAGAAAGATTTCCATGTGGGTGATACATTGTGAATGATGTAATATTCTCTGAGTGATTCATTCCAGTGTTTTAAATGCATGCTGGAATCAGACTGAGTGATAATTCACTGCTGCCATGATATTAATGTCATGTCAGCAGACAAAAAAAGTATCACTTGAACCCAGGCAATGAAGATAGTTTTAGTGCAGATACCACAAGTGTGGAGATAAAGGGTGAGTGAAATTATGTCTGTGTGTGGCATTCCACAATTATTGAATAATAACTGTCTGATGACACTGTGAGGGAGACCACATAAACCCCTTTTATTGGAAACACAGCTAACCTTCAGCCACACGAGTCAAACACAACTCCTCTCATGATACCACAATGAGTCATTTTGCCGCTTACAGAATACAGTTGCATTGTCAGTGCTGCAAAAAGAAATGACTGTATTTTACCTGCTCGGCAATGGCAGCCTTCCTCTTGTGCTAAGGACTACCGAAATCGTCATCCCATCAAGCATTTTTTTATTGAGTCAGGACAATGTCTAGAGCTGAACCCTAATTATAGAGTGAATGCAGTCAGGGGTGCAGTTCAGAGTTTGTTAATGAGTTAAGGGGAGGAGGTACTCTTCAAAGTGATATTTAATACTGGTTAATTGGCAGCACAATGAATGACATTTTATTGTAAAACAGTAATCCAAGCATTCAAGTACCCTGAATGATATGAACTGCTGCCTGAGATTCATTAAGAAGTAAAAAAATTATGTAAATATATGAATTGTAAGTTGCATTTTCTCACTTGTATTGTCTTTGTTGATTTTCCCAATGTCATTTGATTTGTGGAACGATAGTAAGCTCTAGTTTCAGTGGTCATGTGAAATTAACATAACACTCCTAAGAGGATAGGGAGAGAGGACCAGTGTTATTTTCATGCTGACAGCATCATTTGATCGAGCTATTGGTCATCTGCCCGAATATAATCCTTATGTGGCTCAGGATCAACTGTTCTCCCTGTGAAGAATCTTGGGATGTTTTATCATGTCAAAGATGTGATATAAATGAAAGTTGTTGCTCTGATTGGTCATTTATCTCAGTGTAGTTTGAGGGACCTTGTTATTTCAAAATGTCTTCCAACTTTCTCTTAAATATTTCAACAATGACACACCATAAAAGTATATTATTGGATTCAAAAAGCTTTCGAAGCTGCAATGGTCATGAAAGATGCTGTTAGAACACAATTTCCTACAAACTCGAAATAATATGATTCATCCTTATATACATGTTTGTAACAGTCTAAAAGATAGTGAGAGGTGAGTGTTAAAGGTTAAAAAGCGTGATGCGGAAGTTGAAAGGGTGTATTTCTAAATGCTTCAAAAGTCCCTTTCACTTTTTTGCATATTATATTCAAATTCAGGGGGCAGCATTTTCAATATTGATTATAGTTTCCATTCCTGATTGAGCTGTGTCAGCAAGTCATGTTTGGGTGAGAACGGAGGAGTTCAAAAGCTTGGCTAAAATTTGAAGGTTTTGTGGAATGCATTAAAGGAGAGGTGAGAGGAACAGAGGTTTCTGGAGGAAATTTCAGAGCTTAGGGAATCTTTGGTGGCCGAAGGTTGGGGCACCAATGGTCTGGTGATGGCAATTCCTAGGAAATGGCTGAAGAGGTCACTACTGAGGCATCACGGAGTTCTCACAGAATTGCAAGAAATCATGAGGGTGCATTTGAAAATAAAGATGCAAGTTTTAAGTACGAGAATTACTGGATTGGAAACCAATATGAGTCACTAAGCACATGGTGTTTATTACAACATGGTCAGTAGAGTTTTGGCTGCGTTCAGAAATGGATTCTAGTTTACTGTCAATCCTGCGACACCACTTAAGTCAATGATTTCACCGTTGATTCTCCACTTGAGTTCAAATATTCCCCATCTCCTCCCTTAACCAAAAAAAACACTACAGATATATGACGCAATTCTGCCTTTGAATGATTTAGTTGCATTGCCTAAGCTAATACAACATCTTTGCATCAGTGTCTTTTCATGTAAGCACAAGTATAGCAACCTATATTGGAAATCTAAATATATTAATAAAGGCCAGAAAGTACTGCTACAGGCCAAGAAATGTATGAATTTATGTATTCACATTTAAAACCTCTGTACTTGGAAGTATTTTATAATTAAAAGTGGACTCCTGTAATCCATAAGAGATCTGGTGGGAAGCTGGATTGCTTGCCATACATTTTTAAATGCTGTTCGTAAAGGCATAATAAAGATAAATTGAAAGCCACTCTCACAGCCCTTCCAAATTGGCCTGAACCTGCTGAGACACCAGAATAAAGCAAGTTTACGGTTAGCTTACAGATTAAAGGGTCTACAGATTTGTTCAAAGGATTTAGGGGACCATTTCAATCCAAGGAAATGCCAAAACACATAAAATCATAACCTGGGGCCTTGTTGCATATTGAATATCTGTTCAGTACTTCTTAAAAGCTCACACGCCAGTGAAGTTACAGAGTTTGACATCTTAGCAAGATTTTTATCTTGCAACGCGATACAGCCTGTTTCAGATTGATTGCTTGGAGCCCACCCTGAAAATGAATACCCTACTCATGAAAAGTGAGCAGCAGAGTCCCTGCAAATGTTCTTTTGCTTCCTTTCTTGGTGCTAACCTGTACAAAAAAAAATCTCCACTCAAAGCAGCAAGGTCCCAGTCCCTGGTTCAGACCGTGGTCTGTGTTGAAGTGGTTTATGCCAGTAGTGCTCAGAGAGATGCCAAATCGACAACAGTGCCTTTGAGGAAAGGGAGGGAGAATGGAGGTGGGAGTTGGTGATGGTTAGGGAAGTGGGGGAGAAGGGAAGTGGGGGAACAGTTTCTTGTCTCCTGCTTAGAATCCAATAAACCTGGCCAGACAAAAAAATCCACTCATGGCTGAGTGCACATCTGATTCAGTTGTGTTGCCAACCACAGTTGACTGGCTAACAATTTATAAAATTTGCAAGCCAGCAATTGCAACTGCATAGGTGAAGCTGTTAAAGTTTTTGGGGTCATTGGAAGGTCACCACGTTCAAGTGGGCCATTAGAGCAAACCTCACGTTCCTAACTTGGCTAAAATTTCCCGGATTGTGAGTGTAACTGCATGGGCTGACAGACCAAGGAGCTGAGGTTAAGACAAGCTCATTGTTAATGGTCCAAACACTCAAATAGTCCTCTTCCCTCAATCTGCCTCTGTCCACTGAAGGTGCAGGAATTGAGAACTCCCAGTTTTGGGAATCCTGACTCCTACAACTCTACTGCCCTAGTTAGGAATGGGCAGAGGCTGTAAATACTCCAAATATTCAGCGGGAGGGAGCTGGTTCAGCCTGTTCTGTTTTCTCTTTAGCCTCTCAATCTTTATTTTCTGATTTTTCTACACAGTTGTCAATTATGGAACTGCTGAGTACTTTCGGCCTTTACCATTTTAATGTTAGAAGCTGCACTTCAATATGAATTCAAGTTAAAGTCATCACAGAGGAAAGTACAAGAGCAGCAAAGGAACAAGGAAGGAAGCAGGAACAGGTAGAGTGACTGTGCAGAAGCAGAAAAATGGCCAGAAAATTGAGTGAGATCCAGGGCCAGGGGAAAGGCCAGGGTGTAGGGAAAAGTGCAGGGACTGGGGTGGAGAATGGGACACAAGCAGGGACAGGGAATTCACCAGGAAAGGGACAGGGAATGGGACAGGGAGTGGGATATGGATATGGAATGCAACAGGGAATGAGATAAGGACTAGGTTGGAGAATGGTACAGAATTGGTCCAATTCCCTGCTCCTTTATCATTCCCAGTTGCATTCTCTGTTCCTGCCGCAGCAGCAGGGAATGGTGCAAGGAATTGTACAGGGCCAGGGAGTAAGGCAAGGAATAGGGCAGAGACAGCGAATGGGATATGGACAGGGAAATGAATAGGCACAGGAAAGAATAAATACCTCCAACGTACTTTCCACTGTTGTGACCACAATGTGTCTCTTGTGCTCTCTCCCTTCTCACAGTTCAGCTAATTTCTCCAAATCTGTCTGTGCAGGAGGGGGCATGCAAAGTTATACAAAGAAACCCCAAGCAAAACCTAAATGAAGTGGAGAAAGGATTTGCTGTGTACCAGTGCTGCCTGTTCCTTGGCAGCTGGACTGCCTCATTAATGATTTGACCACTGAGCTATTCAAGCTATTGCTGAGTTCCTTTCCTCAGTGCATTTCACTGAGGTTGTTTGCTCAGAGCTAGTTAATTAAAAAATGAATGTAGCACTGAGTATAAAGGAAGACAGCTTGCAGAGAGCGCTGAAGGTCCAGTTTCATTTAATCATCCTCAGATGATAGAACCATTTCAGAGAACTGTGTGTTTGGTCCCTCATGCACATGGCCTTGAGTCCTAGGAGTATAAGAACTGAAAACAGAGAGAGTAAGAAGTTCCTTCACCATTTCTGCAGCAAAGCAGAGATTGCAAATAACTGCTGCAGTTAGCCTGTCCCCTACTGTGAGATGTAACCATCGTTGACCTTTATCAGAATGATTACATAATGGTGTATCCGGAATGTGAGGAAGCATTCAACCATGGACCATAACATGCAGGAGGATCTGGGCTACAAAAATAGACAAGGATCATTAATATCATTGCTGGGTTGTGTCAGGACAGGGCTAGACACTTCCTATAACTGCACAGGATCCTGGACAACATCGCTTTTTAGGCTGG
Source organism: Chiloscyllium punctatum (assembly GCF_047496795.1). NCBI lineage: Eukaryota > Metazoa > Chordata > Chondrichthyes > Orectolobiformes > Hemiscylliidae > Chiloscyllium > Chiloscyllium punctatum. The sequence goes on from NC_092742.1 coordinate 23,535,891, forward strand.
CCTCTCCAGATTTCGAAGGAACCAGATGGAGCATCTCTTCAAGCTTATCAGGTTATCTGAATCATGATTGTTTTTTTTTAACTTCACTTCTTTGATATATCTGTCATTCGTTATTTACTGCGTGTCCTAAGTTGGCCTTGAAGTTAGTGGCAACTAATTGCTAACTAAAATGTTATTCCTGTTGTACATTATAAAGGCATTCTGCGGGGGTAATACTACTTTCTTAAAATGATACAGCTAGAAACAGATCATTCAGCCCTTTATTCCAGTGCTGAAAAGTCTTGTTGAATCTGTCCCACTCATCTGCCCTCTTCCTGTAGCCTTATGATGTTTTCCCCTAGCAAGTTCTTTTTAATCTAATTCCTTTTGCAAGTTATTCTTTAATCTGCATCCATCACCTTTTCAGACAGTGCATTATGGACCCTAACAACTAGCTTCAACTCACTGACACTGTCTGAAATAATCAGGCACAATACCAAAATGGCTCTTACCAAAATCACAAATGATAGCCTATGTGACCCTGACAAAAGTAGAATACCACTCCTTTTCCTTCTTTCTGCAGCCTTTGTAATAGTTAGTTACTCCATACTCCACTTCCAATGCCACTCCTTCATCATCCAACTGAGGGAGAAATACACTCGCTGAGTTCCATTCTTTTCCATCTCATTCTGAGAATTCGCTACAATGGCTTCTCTTTCTGCTCCCACATTAATATCTCTGATTCCTGTGAGGATCTATCCTCGACCCCATCCTACCCCTATATCTCACCTCCACCTTGATGCCCTGTGATATTGCCTGAAAACACAATTGCTGGTTAAGTTGATGGCATCCAGCCATATCTCATTACCACCATTCTTGACTCCTGCACTATCTGTAAATTGTCAGCCTGCTTATCCGACATCCAGTAGCAAATGAGCAGAAATTTCCACCAAGTAAACAATGGGAAGACCGAAGCTGTTTTATATGAATCCCACATTAACTCTGCTTCCTTGATATTGACTCCATTTCTCTGCCCAGCAACTGAGGCTTAATTGGACGGGTCACGTTCATAATGGTTCATGCTTGACACTACCTACTTCATATTCTATAGCTGCCTTTGCCTCAGCTTATCTACTGCTAGAACCCTCAGTCATGCCTTCTTTATGTCTTAACTATTATACTGTACTAATGGTGGGGCTCCCACTTCCTACTTTTGATGTTGTCCACAAATGAGTTGCAAGGTCTCAATGGTTTTAGGGAGTTACTGGTCATCAATTAGTATATGCAGGAAATGTCTGAGATTGTGCCAATCATCCCCAGACTGCACTTACCTCTTGGGGTGTCTGTTAATATCATAAAGAATATCCAGGTGTCTCGGAGTGTGTTTATACTTCTACAAACTTTCCGACACAGTAAGCTTAAAAACCTGCTTCTGCACAATGCAGCCTTTGTTTCTGGAAGTCGAAATTGCCGTTCTGCACCTTAATCCCATAATAGGAATGGCTGTAAATTGTTACATTGTTCCAATCCCTGTGAGGAATTGTAAAGCAAAATAACCAAATTTACCAAATAACCCTCAGAGAAGAAATTACCAACAAGATTTCACTTCTGTAACATTTACCTTCATGTGAATCAGAGCCAATTCAAGTTAAACGTGGATTAACATGTTTAAAATGATGATGACTTAAAAAGATACTTCAAATAAAAGATTACATTTCCATTTAAATAGCCAATACAACACAAGCATTCACATCACTTCCCACACAATGTGGCACTACATAGCTGCATAATTCCACAGTATGCTGCTCATTATTCATGCCCAAAGGCTGGTTAGACAGCATCTTCCAAACTCACTACAGGTGCAGGGTACATCTAGCAAAGTCTAAAAGGCAGACCTTAATGTGGAGGTGCCGGTGTTGGACTGGGGTGTACAAGGTCAGAAGTCACATGACACTAGGTTATACCCCAACAGGTTTATTTGAAATCACAAGCCTGTGTTATCAAAAAAGCCGGTTGGGGTATAACCTGGTGTTATGTGACTTCTGACTTTGTCCACCTCGGTTTAACACTGACAACTCCAAGTCACAGCCTGACTTGGAAATATATTGCCGTTCCTTCAGTGTTGTTGTGACAAAATCTTGGAATTCCCTCTATAATGGCATTGTGGGTCGATGTACAGCACATAAACTGCAGTGGTTTAAGAAGGCAGCTAACTGCCATTTTCTTAAGGGAAACAGGGATCAAGGCAATAAATGTTAGCCCAGCCAGTGACGCCCACATTCCATAAGTGAATTTTAAAAAGTCTCGATGTGTAGCTTTCCACAGTTCATTTTCAACTGACCAAATTATAACCCCAATCTATGGTTATAATCTTATTCCTGGGACAACTTCTTGATTGTCTATAAGCTACTCACACAGTTTTTCAGACTCTAATGTCTTTTAACCAGCTCACACAGTATCTCCAAGAGCTCCTGTCTCCTCCACTGCCAAAGCAAAACAATCTGTTCCTCAGAATAGTTTGCTTCTTCTCCTCAAAGAATCTTTTTTTTCTCTGTTATCTTTCTATCTCTGTTTGCTTTTTCTTGTTGGCATCTGTGTCTTTAACCTCCAACTCTCTACTTGTAACTGTCCTTGAACCTGCCAGCATTGCAGTTATTTGTCTGAACTTCATCCTATTGCTACTGATCCTGAGACGAAGGTCATCACAATATAAAAACCACTGTTCTCCTCACTAATAAACATTTGAAGTATTAATTTAATAACATAAGAATACTTAAATGATAGATAATGTTCCTCAGAATAAAACTCCAGCACTTCCCATTCTGCCTCCATTAAATACAACCTCATCTTCAATACACACAGTGGCTCAGTGGTTGGCACTGCTGCCTCACAGTACCAGGGACTTAGGTTCAATTCCAGCCTTGGGCGACTATCTGTGTGGAGTTTGCACATTCTCCCTGTGTCTGCATGGGTTTTCTCCAGGTGCTCCGGTTTCCTCCCACAGTCCAAAGATGTTCCGGTCAGGTGAATTGGCCATTCTAAGTTATCTGTAGTGTTAGGTGCATTAGTTAGAGGGAAATGGGTCTGGGTAGGTTACTCTTCAAAGGGTTGGTGTGGACTTGTTGGGCCGAAGGGCCTGTTTCCACACTGTAGGGAATCTAATCTAATCAACTACACACTTGTCTCCAGAGTGTTGGGGTGGACCTCTCCCTACAGTTTGAAATGCTCCACATAAGTTGCTTCCCCTTTGATTCAGATTCTGTCAATCCTTTCAAAGGCAGTGAGCAAGATTTTAACTCACTCACAACCCCCGCAGTTGGACAGAGTTAAAATTGGGCTTGTTTTCTTTATTTTTCTTTCTGTAATTGCTCCTCATTCCCCTTGGTACTTTGACATGATTGATCATATCATACTTCCTCAAAGACCCTACTCTGTTGCCTAGCTCAGTGGGGGAGGGGGGGTAAACTACTTCCTAGTTTAACTATTACCTATCCATCCTTTCCAAAACAATTCCACTGATAGCAATGAAGTGAAACTATCACGGTATTCTAACAGATGAAAGGCTTAACAGACAATCAATTTTTCAATGTATAATTTCAGTTACATCACAATGTAAATTTTTGCTATAAATTCTGTGTTAGGATTGAGCCCTCCACTACCACCTGATGAAGGAGCGACGCTCCGAAAGCTAGTGTGCTTCCAATTAAGCCTGTTGGACTATAACCTAGTGTTGTGTGATTTTTAACTTTGTAAGAAAGGGAACCCTCAAGTGTCCAGATTGGTTTTATCTCTGAAAATCATGAAATCAGCACCTAGTTTTATTTTGCAGTGCAAGTCATGTTAGTTTGACTTCAACAATCAGAAATAATGCACGCAAGACTAAAGCACTTGGTCTTCCCATGTGAACATGAACGTTTGAAGGTCTGCATCTTCAGGTTGCCATGGGGATGTGTTATTGCTGGAAGGAGCAGCTAACAGCAGTCCCTGCAACTACAAGTGACAACCTACACTGCCCCCACTACGGAATAATGTCTTGCGCAAATATTCCCACTTGAAGCCTCACAACAGATGTGGATCATTGACAATGATGCAACACCAAAGATGAGAAGTAGGTGTCTACTCATTCGGCTCAGGTACCCCCGGCTGTAGTAACCACACTCCATAGATGCTGAATTCCACCAGGTAACAAACAGCTCTAACACTTGTGGCATAATTTGAAGGTTATTGATTGCTGTTTCTTGTCAGCCGTTAGACCTTTCCCCTTTGTAATTAGAGAATAATGTCACTAGTTTGCCTCTCCTTTGGTGTGTTGTAGACTCATCTTCAATCTGCAATGAACCAGCCACTTGATCCTGCATTCTAACATAATTCCAATATCCAGTGTACAGCTCCCACTTTTATATAACATCATATATAAGATCTCAATCTTATTTAAAGAAAATCACCAGAAGCACGTATTTGTTTTCCTGTTCAGAAAAGCTTGGGTTGAATTATCTAGTGCAGCCAGCAAGATGTTACAACCAGACTCAGTTCTTCTTGGGTTTGGCTTGGGGGTGCTGGGTGGGAGTTGAAATAATCTGTGGCTATATTACTAGATGATTATCACAGTGGTCCAAACTGGAAACACATCTGTTTATTTGTCAGGAGAGTGCAGAATCAGAATTCTATTGAGTGCTCACATTTACTGTTCTCTCCACTGAAATAGCTCAAATTATTGGGACAAGTATGAAACTTGTTTCCTTCAGTTTAGAGCTCATGGCATTGTCCTGTAAGATGAGTCAGGAGCAGAAGGCTGCAAAATTTGAAATCAGAAGGAAAGGCCCATGGCCCAGCAAACCAAATGCCAGTATTGTTGCAAATAGTTATGTGTCCCATTAACAGTACTGTGACATGAAAACCCTCCTCAAATCAGTCCCTTAATCCCAAGGACTGGGAGATCACTAAAATATGTCACTCTGCTTCTGCAATTGTGTCAAGTACTGTAGCTAGTTCAACTGAAATTAATTTAGCCCAGGTTTTCCAGCAGGACAATTGAGAAACTTAAGGAAGGTGTCTACTAAGGCCCATAGAAAACTAAGCTGGGAACTTGAGGATTTCTTAATGCTGGGCAGAAGTAGGTACTGCAGATGCTGGAGATTAGAATCAAGATTAGAGTGTACAAAGTTACAAATCACACAACACCAAATTATAGTCCAACAGATTTAATTGGAAGCACACTAGCTTTCAGAGTGCCGCTCCTTCATCAGGAATGATGAAGGGCTTTTGCCCGAAACATTGATTTTCCTGTTCCTCGGATACTGCCTGACCTGCTGTGCTTTTCCAGCACCATTCTAATATTGATTCCTTAACACAGTCTGGATATTAAATTTTTGGAAAACAGTGTAATATTGCATCATTTTGCCATCTTTCTGAACTTGTCCTGTTAGTATGACCAAGCAATTTGGATTAAGGTATTTTGAATATATTTATGTTATGATAAATAAATGGCAATTGAATGGATTAGCTCCTCTCGAAGACTATTAAATGAATTGTTTGGATCTGAATCAAAATGGATTTATATCTGCATCAGTAAGATTTTGCTGTTTTCTTGGTTCAAACTCCAAGTCTTGTTTCCATGTCTGAGTCGTATTGAGAATAAAGACATAATCCCAGGTTGTTCAAATCTCACTTATAGTGGAGAATGTTAATTTAATGACAATCAGCAGTGAAGGGTACCGCCAAGACTTAGAAAGACAGGAGTAAAGACAACTCAAAGTATTGGTACATGTCAAACGTGCAGGCTGTATACGGTAAAGAAATTTGAGGGTGGTTTAAGGTCTACGAAAAAGAAAGGACGATTGCAGCAGTCTAGAGTTTCACAGTTTCAGATCTTTGGAACAAATTAATATGAAGAGGATTTAATTTATAAATAGACTGGGACATTCAGACTAAACATTTTTACATCATATTAGTTGTTTGGAAATTTAAGATTAATTATATTTTATTCCATCCATGAAACCAGAAAATGAGCCAGTCCCACAATAATCTAGTTGGTTCGGATCTCTACCTGACAGTGGCAGTCAATGTGACAATCTGCTGAAGTGTTTGATTAATTCCAAAAAGTCAAATTTAAGTTTTTGAAAATCCTGAACCTGGGGAGTGAAAATGGTCTCACCATTGATATATACCTACAAAATTCACAAAATGAACTCAGCGACCAATCAGAACAAAATGTGGGAGTTTCATGGCATTATTTGCATAACAACAGTAATTAGGACTTTGCAAATTTAGCGACAGACCTCACTACTGAATGACATTTAAGAGAGCTTCCTCTACAACAGATGACTTTTGAATAATCCCACCCTACAGCTTGTGCTGGATTGTGCCTTTATTTCCTGTGGAAAATATCATTCAGATGTGGGATTTAACTTGAGGTTTAAACAAGGAAACAGCGAAGTAAACTGTGCAGAAGTAGAACAATCCTTTTGCTTCAAATAATTAATTGACTTGTGTTAGAGCGAGGAGTTTATCCATACAATCCTTACTTGTTTAGTGCTCAAAGTACACTCTCATTACGACTATAATAGCTAAGGAAACAAAGAACTGAATAGGTGATCAAAAGACATGATGCTATTTGGTTTTCTAAAAGCTTTAAAAACCCAGACTGTGTAATTCAGAGTCGAAGAATGCTGTCTGTTTAATGATATGACCACTAAACCATTCAGGCTGCTACTAAGTTCATTTCCCTACTCATTCCTTGGAGATTGCTTGCTCGGAACCAGTTAATTTAAATTGAACATGGTACTCAGGATAAGAGAGACAGGCTGCCAAGCAGTGGAGGCCCCACCAGGCCCAGCAGCCTGGGTCAGGGAGATGGACAAAAACGGATGTTCTGCACTTCAGGTTCCCATACCTTCATCTATCAGTGCCAGGAGGGGAGCCGTCATCTTTCTCATAACCTAATTGTGGTTCCAGATATGCATTTCTCCTTTTTTTTTCATAGGAGGGACACACTATATATTCGTTAGGAGAGCACATCATTTCTATTCTCCTAGGTCAGTGTGGGAACAATTAAGTGTGGAGGGTGCAGCCAGTTTTCACTGTGCGGCGGACAGTTGATGAATGTGCGAGCAGGCAGCGAGTGACAATATGCAGACAAGTGATGTAATTTGCAAATGGATACAGCGAGACAAAGTCATGAACAGCAAGGATTTTTTTTGTTTTTTTTTAACTTGGAAAGAATACTACGGAGAAAAGGTACACACACATTCACAAAAGGAAATGTTTTGTAAATATCCACACAATTTCTCCAAAATGTTTTTGACTATTTGATATGAGTGGGGATTTTCATTAACCCCTTGAGTGCTGAAACTTCTGCTTAGCATTTGTGTGTAGATTTCTTCGAAGGTTCTGAAGTTTTAGGAAAGCTACATTTGACTGGTAAATGTGGTTTTGATTGAATCAAGCTCCACTTTAATGAGTTTGCAATGCTCTGCCGGGGCCGATGCTCTCACTTTCTTTATGTGAGGTATACTATTTGAAATATAAAGCCTTGCTTATTTAAAGATCAAAGAGGAGTTGTCTGCTGAAATACATAATGTCTTCATTAAAACTGCCTTTTCCCCTTGATCTTATTTTGGGTTTATGTCAATCAAATCTGAGGTGAGCTTGATTTAGATTGATCCAAATCCAAATGAACTATTTCAAAGGGGTTGATTACTACAGAAATTATCTGGATGGACCTTATCACTAATTTTATAAATACAGAACTATGGAGTGACATGCTAGATGCATGACATTCATTCTATTATTGGTTCTGATTGTCAAGATACATTTTTGACAATTTAATAAAAGTTTATCTATGTTGTCAGAGCATGTCTAGCAATGACTTCTCTGGTTCTTGTCTCTATACTCCTGGAGTCCTTCAAGGAAGAGGCCTCGTCCTCCACCTCACCTACATGTTGTTGTGTGGCAACATTAACCAAGGTGTGGGATGAGGTTCCACATGTGTCCTGACAGCACCAACTCTTCCTCTCCACTATCTCTCCTGATCCTTTCATAAATTCTGTACTATCAGTCTTCTTGTCAATCACTGCTTCCTCCTTCTCCCTGGAGATTGTTAAGCTGCTTTCCTTTCACTTATATATATGAGCCCTGTATTATTTCCAACGTCAAGACCATTTACTTCCACCTCCATGAGATGGCTTGTCTCTACTCGTCCAACAGTCTATCTGCTGCTGGACACCTCATCCTTTCCATTGTGATGTCTAGATTCCATTATTCCCATATTCTCTTGGCCAGACTCTTATTTTCCAGCTTCCATGAACTTATTTAAGATTCAGCCACCTACACTATCTTGTGCCAAGACCTAATCCTCAGTCTTACATATTTCTGTAACGTTCTCCAATCCTAAAGTCCCTCTGTTCAGCAAACCCTTTGATCTTTGAACCACCAATTGGTGGCCAATGTCTTCAGCTATCTAAGCCCAATGCTCTGGAATTCACTTGCAAAGTTTGTGCCTTCCCACCTCCTTCCTGGTTTTATGAAAGCATTCTTAAAGCTCTGAAATAAAACAGCAAGTCTGGCAGCATTTCAAAGCATTAACACCATTTCTTTCTCCACAGGTGCTGCCTGACCTGATGAGTTTCTTCAGCACTTTTTGCCTTTATTTTGAACCTCCAGCATTTGCAGTATTTTATTTCTTAAAGCTTATCAGAGAAGCTTATGTGTTGGGCAGTACAACTTTCTTAGGTCATGTAGTTACTGCATGCTGTGTTCAGCATTGATTCTCTCATTAAGAAACGGTGCAAAATTGGGATCTGACCTGAACGATGGGTTATCACTCTTCACAGGTGCTGACCTTTGGCTTTGATTTACTTATTTCATCATTTCATAGAATCATGGATTTATGAAATCATAGAATCCCTACAGTTCGGCCCATCGAGTCCTCACTGACCTTCCAAACAGCATCCCACCCAGACTCTCACCCTATTCCCATAATCCAACATTTACCATGACTAACCAATTTAGCCTGCACATTCCTGGACATTATGGACAATTTACAGATGCCAATCCACCTAACCTGCATGTCTTTTGATTTTATATGCCATTTTCTATTCAATAAATAGTATGTAATGCATTGCGAACAGTCTGTACTCTCAGGAATGTCATATGGGAACATTATAAATTTAATCCCTACACTAGTAATATTTCTCACAAATATGTTTGTCTACCAATGACACAGAGGTCAACATTTCTATGATCCTCACAATGTTCCAAACAATTTCTGCAGTGAGTCACCTGAAATGTTCACTCTGATTCTCCCTTCACAGGCTTGATGAGTACTTCCATTGTCTTCTGTTTTAAGTTCATACAATGGTAATCCTAGCAACAGCAATCTTTTTCCTTTGACGGGGACTTGTATAATCCGAATTTGATTTTGAATTGTAGAACAAAACTTTGACCTCTAAAAATACAGAAAGGATACCTAAAAATATCCCAGTTTAAATTATTTGCATATATTTTAGTTTCAAGAATTAATTATATATCTTCAGACAGAAATGAAGAGAAAAACAGAGAAATATGACATAAAATAAAAATGTTGCAAACAAAATAAGCAGATAGATGCCAGATTAATTAGATAGAACATGATAGTTCATATGTTGAGAATAGATAGGTATAAATAGCAGATTAATTGGATTGTACGTGATCTTAAATATAACGAATGGATAGATGATGAATAGATGAATAGAACAGAAAGAAACAATAACATCAATGTTTATATCTAGATGTATTTAGAAATAGCAGCTTTACAAAGAAATTACTTACAGATTAAACATACCTGACAAAAGGATTGAAGTACTAGTTTAAAAGGGACAAGTCTAAACTGTACTGGCAGTGCTTGCTCTTTGCTATTAAAAACTTTGTCAGATAAAAATGTATCCCTCCCCCTGTTTGAGTTTCTGTAATTATTCCTCCTTCCCTAAGCCCCTGATGTCCTGTTTCATTGCATTCATCTCCTTCACTGACAGCCTCCTGCTCTTAAATCAATCTAACTACACAAAGGTTGCTGGTTGGTTGATTTGTAACTTTCTGAAACTGGCCTGAAATTGACAAGATGATTGTTGGGAGAAGGTAAATTTCCACAGCGTTTAAAGACAAACATATTTTCATTTGATTCACCCCATCGCAGATGATTTTCAATCTTTAGGCTATGGGGTCTGCTAATATTACCAGCTGCATACCTGAGCAATCTCCCAGAGAACAAGGTGGTTTACATGCAGACAGTAAAAGCCCTATTACACATTATCTGCAGCCATCATTACTGGGAGCCCATATTGAACAGATTTATGGATAATGAAACGTTAACATATAGAATGTCTTCACTGCAGATGAATTTCATCGGCAATTTCTTTTCCTCCATTCAATCGTTTTAAATAAGCATTGGTCTTTCTTTTATCAATTTTGTTTTTATTTTCTTTATTCTTTAGGCTGAACATTGTGAAGGATGTAATTTGCAATGATTGGAACAACTTTCTGTTTTGGGTGTTAGTGGTGGTAGCATCAAACACTCCCAAGTCACACATGGCACAGGCAGATTTAGAGTTTAGTTCCCTTAAATATTCCGAACAAGGAGTTGTAATTACAATATCCAAAGCACATTCTCCATTGGAAATGTCCACTCTGACACTGACCAGCTTTATTTATTCGGTAAATTTGTCAATTTTCTCTCTGCGTGTGACAAATTTTCAACTGTCATGCTGTAGACTTGCATTGGCTAGATGTTATTTTGGAACTGTCCGAACTCGATTCCTCAAGGACATCTATAGCCAGCGAAGAATGCAGATATTTATTCCATTAGTCTGGTGAAAACTACATGATTAATCCACTGCATGGTCCAAATGCCATTATATGTATTTTTATAGAAATGTACCTTTTTTAAGTGGTATCATGATGCATTTCTTCTCTTGTCTTCAACCAGCTCGTACCACTAACATCTTGTAAATTGACTAGAAGTTTAACTGAACCTACCATATTAATATTGTGGATATTTCTGAGGTCACTATCTTGCTGTGAAAGAAATATTTTTTGAACAACATATTCCATTAAGAAGGTGAAATGTTCAAATGTTCAATTAACTTTTGAGGGATCTTAAGTCAGAACTTTAGGTGCTAAAGGGACACAAACATTCAACAAGTTAAAGAACAGTCCATTTATATCTGATGAGAAATTTATCATCAATAATATTTTTTCACTACAGGATGGCTCCCAAAATATAATGGAGTATGTTTAATTAGTGGAAATTATAGTATCAGTGTTTAAATAATCTCGTTAAAAATGACTTTTGGTTCCTTTTCAAATGGGATTATTGGAAGTAAGTTGGCACCTCATTTAACTGAATATGTCAGTTGGTTTATACCTCGACCTCCCTGGGAAGTGACCAGTTGCCTTTTTGAATGTTCCCATTCACAGAGATCAAGTAATCTTGCATTATAGAGATCACAGAACTGATATAAATTGCTGACTTCACCATGCTGTGCACATTCGAAAGGTGTTTAGGTTATGTTGGTAAATTTATACCCAGGTGCCATATGGAAACAGTGCTCTTGCTGCTTCAGTCCTGCACTGGAGTTTGAATGTAATCACAGTAGAGAATCTGGATACTATGGTAATAGTTAGAGTGGGTGAATTAAAGCTGGTCACAGGAATGTCACACCGTACAATAACTTTCACATCACGTTTTTCATCTGAAGGGATTTATCAAAATCCACATTGTCTAAAAGTTAACTCTTCAATTTTACTTATTGAAGGATCGTTAGTTTTCTAAGTGATTTTGGTAACTTGTGCACACAACTAACTGGGGCAAAAAAAATCCAAGTACAACCATAATGTGCGTTAAAAGTGGCCTCTAATTGCACATCTCCGATGTCATATGTCTGTTGTCTTTAATTACAAACCATCTGCTCACCTGTATACAGTCTACTCCCAGCAACATGACACCAACCTCCTATTGAGGAGACTAAATAAAACAAATTATGCTATCTGTATTATATAAAATAACAGATGGTTGGGGTAGCTTACTAAGGTTGTATACAATTCTGTGTTGGTCATGAGCCCTTATATATACATACAGCTCTTCCGTGTCTTGGCTGATAAGAATGACAAGACCACATATGCCATTATTTTAAATATTGTCACAGATCATCCTTTATTCTGATTATATCGTTGTTCCTTTACTTTTCTTAACAAACTAATTATTCCTTTAAAAAAGCTTTGCATTAGGTTTGTGATTGCAACCTTTAAGCGCAATTCTATTTTCTAGATGAATAAATATATTCTTGAGAAGAGCAAAAATAGAGACAGTGAGAGAGAGAAGTGGGGGAGGGAGCGGGTGGCTATCCCAGATCCCAGTCTACATGGCTGATAATTTTATTCACCTCCATACATCACTGCTCAGTGTATTAATAAGTGGGTGAGAAGAAGTGTGATGAATGACAGACAGCCACAGTGTCTCCTGTTTTATGAGTTTTACTGTACAGCTCGGAGAGCACTGGAGAAATGCAAGAGCAAAACAGCAGTACGAGAAGATTTCAGCTGTTCAGTCTCAAAGCCAGAGAAAGAAAAAAACACTTCAACTAGTTTTATTTATTGCAGTAAGTCTCCATGTAAACATTTAAAGACCACTGTTATTATGGTACGCATGAAGTTTATGACATTGATTATTACATATATATGTCAAGATAACATGAAAACTGTATTTGTAAATTGCTTTTTGTTGCTTTACTATACGTATATGTGCAGAAAGTTACATCTTGAACAATTGTGTGTGGGCTTAGTTTCTATGAGTAGGAATGACCTTGGTGTCTCCATCAAAATAAACACAGATTATGTCTCCTCAAAAGCAATGTCCAATTTATTTTGTCACGTAGTGCAGGCCACAGTCCCCCAGACATTGAGTTAAACAGCCAGTGTGTTTATGGACTGGAAATGACACTTTCTCAGATCGTTATTGGCAACTTAGCAGTATATTTGCATGGAGAGTTATTGTTACTCCTTATTTTTCTCTTTATTTTAATACATCACATTAACTTTAACAGAAAATGCTGCAGCATGAAAATGAAAACTATGCTAGCATGCCCTGCAGGGGCCAAATAGCCTCTTTCCATGCCATAATGATGCTATGAGTTTGGAGAAATCTCGACTCAGCCAATGTACACACAAGTAGAAATTTAGGGTGGTTTCTACATTGTCATTCAGTAAGACGGCTGAATTTTTTCACATGTTCCATATGCAACGTGTGCTGTCCTTTTATTTTCAGAACAAGTGCCGCAGCTTGCTATCAGTCAATAGGGGGTTGCTTGAGGTTCCAGTATTGTCTGACAGTCAGATTCAGCAGCCACACTTTGTAATGATGAGTTTCATCAGTCTTCAATGAGCCACCAGGTAGAATACCTCTGGGAGTGCCCATGATTGTTGTATTTTATGGCAAAGCACAAAGACTTTTCTTTCTTTTATCTTGCCTTATCCCCCTTTTTTCGTTTTCTCAAAAGGATTGCATACATACAAATGTAAATTGATGGAGAGAAGAAGAGAGAGAATTAACCCTCTGCCTCCCAGAATAAGTTTAGTACCCTTGAGCAACTGTTGACTATTATGGATGACCTGTTACAATAGTGGTTCTGATACTGAATGTGTGAGGGTGATTCAAGGGGAGCCAAAACCATGCAAAGAGATGGCCCAAGTGCAACTGACATCTGATAGGTCCAGTTAGGGTGGAGTGGACTTAGCTTCAAACTTGAAATGTTTATAGTGAATTTCATTGAGTTGCAAGAAATCCTTGACTGGCCAAAAAAGCCTTGGCAGTGAGCCAGCTGTAATGAATGAGACTGGGATTTGGAAGTGCCTAGAGTTGGTGCATTCCATTTTGAAGATCCCAATTTGCCTTGAGTTAACTCTAGATGTGTGTCTATAATTTACAATATTTTAAAAAATGTAATGCATTTGCTGGAAGTGTAAGTACCCACTAGTAATGATGGCTTAAATTGTGACAGTACATTCAGTTTGGAGATGCTGCTGATGTATGTTCAACAGAATGTAGGAATCAGTGATGGGGGGAGCTGTTGAATAGCTCATCAAACACAACAGGTTGGCAGCTTTCTCCTTTATATTTCTTTTAAAAGTTTGTTCCTGTGCGACAAATATTGGTGGTAAGGCTGGCATTTATTGCCCATCCTCAGCAAGTCTTCCTGAACCTCTGTTTTCAACGTGGTGTAGGTGCACATTGTTGCTGAGCTGGGAGTTCCAGGATTTAGATCCCATGACACTGAAGGCCTTCATCATGTCCAATGCTGACTTGATGGGAGGTGGCTCAGTCTCGTTTTATTCTGATGAGACTCTCCTTGCAACAGTTTTAAAGCAACTGACTCGATTAATTGCCGGGCATTTAGAGTCACAAGTAAGCTAAACTGGATAACAACAACAGATTTCCTTTTCCAAATGATGTTAGCAAGCCAGCTAGGTTTATGCAGCAATCCTCTTATCACAGTCACCATCCTTTACAGTAGCTTTGCAATCCCAAATTATTAATTCATTGTACTTAAAATTCTGTGGGGAGATTTGGATTAATCTCTTCAGGTTGTTGGACTTAAACTTCTGGTGTACTGGTTACAATGATGCCACAGAATTCCTTAGATTGCACAGAACAGAAACAGGCCATTCAACCCATAGTCAGCATGGAGTTATCAGAGGGAGATCCTGTCTCAGTAATTTAATTGGGTTTTTCTTGAAAAGGTGACTAAACATATTGATAAAATTAGTGCATTCAATACGGTTTAGATGGACTTCAGAAAGTCATTGATAAGGTCCCACATGGAAGGCTGGTCCAAGCGACAGGAGCTCATGGGATCCAGGCAAAGTGGGAAACCTGATCCAAATATTGTCTTACAAATAGGAGGCATGTTAGTGTGCTACAGACAGATGGCATACAGGGAATGGATTTTGACCTTGTATTCCAATGGAAATGCAAACTGAGGGACAGAGATGTCAAATAGTCAGCTGATTTGTTATCATCTGTTTCACATGATCACGCAAAGGCAATAGTTAACCCACTCTGTGCCCAATCTGTCTGTAGCACTTTCAAACTGCACAGAATGCTCAAAATCAAGATCTATTTTACCATCTTTTTGCTACGTGGCAATTGGTGTAGGTGATTATTGTTGTGCAATGATACAAAGAGTCCAGAGGAGGTTAGCTGAATTGAGAAATGTATTCTCTTAATAGGATAAGCTCGAGAGACCAGGATTCATTTCAACTGGAGTTTAGAAAAGTGAGGGTGACATGATTGAAGTATATAAGCATCTGAATTGTATTGACAAGGCAGATGTGGAAAGGGTGTTTCCTCCATAAACAGGAGGCACAGTTTTAAAATTAGGGGGTATTTTCAGGAGAGAGGTGAGGAAAATTTGTTTCCCTGCCTCAGAGGTGGTAGAGGCAGGTCATTGAATTGTTTTGAATATAAAGCTAGAGAAATTCTTGGCAAGGAGGGGAAACCATGGATTTCGGGAGTTAGATGGAAATACAGAATTCAACACAACAGCAGATCACCTGTGGTATTATTAAACAGTGGAGTAAGCATGAGAGGCTGAATGGTCTCTTTCTGTTCCTGTTTAGTATATTGGTATATATAACCAGTAAACAGTTGGGCCTTTGGTCACTGGAACCAAATAGCCCAGCTCTTGGGTTTTGAGTAAGGCTCACCGGACCTGAAAAGTTTTTAGATTAGATTGCTTACAGTGTGGAAACAGCCCCTTCGACCCAACAAGTCCACACCGACCTGCCGAAGCGCACCACCCAGACCCATTCCCCTACGTTTACCCCTACACTACGTGCAATTTAGCATGGCCAATTCATCTAACCTGCACATTTTTGGATTGTGGGAGAAAACTGAAGCACCTGGAGGAAACCCACGCAGACACGGGCAGAATGTGCAAACTCCACACAGACAGTCGCCTGAGGCGGGAATTGAACCTGGGTCTCTGGCGCTATGAGGCAGCAGTGCTAACCACTGTGCCACCATGCTGCCCACTGCCACTGTGCCGCCCAGCGCTCTGATTTCTCTCCACAGATGCTGCCAGACTTGCTGAGCTTTTCCAGCAATTTCTGTCTTGTTTCTTACTTGGATAGCCCTGAGTTCCTGCAAATTTCAACTCCTTCCATCCTCTTCTGCATGCCACCCATTATTCATTCCATTTCAGGCTACAGGTAGGATATCCTACCATGACTATTAAATAACTATGCATCCAACTTTCACTGATGGAACCAAGCTATCAGTGCTCCTTTTCAGACTCATACTCAGAATTGAGGTCTCTTTACATTGTTGTATTTACTTTATTTTGGTTTATAGGTCACCGGGCAGTAATAACCCTCTGATACCAATTGGAGATTAGGAGTTGGTACATTCATCAACAATGGGAGGTTGAGAACAATATGACTGAAAAGTTTGCCATCTCTTTGAGAAAGCTATCTACTTGGCCCCATACACTCCCTGCCCCCATCTTATGGCCTTGTAGATTTGCTCAATACTTCTTCAAGTATTTATTTAATTCTTTATTAAAAGTTAGCATTGAATCCACTTCCATCATCCTTCTGGGCATTGCATTCAAAATCACTTCATTTAAAATATTTGACAACATTACCCCTCATCTCACAGATACTTTCTTCTGGAAGCTAGGGCAAGGCACCAACTGGAGTGTATTGGCATCTCAAGGGTCTCCCAGTGCGAGTGGTAATTTTGTAAAGACCCCCCCAGGCCACATGTCAGTTATTAAACAGGACTTGCCAGACACTTGTTAATATTGTTGTTACAGCACATTGAAAACAGAGGGGATGTCCTTCAAAAGTATTGAGAGTGTAGGAAGTTGCTTAAAAAAGGACAGCGCAGTGGCTCAGTGGTTAGCACTGCTGCCTCACAACACCAGGGACCTGACTTCAATTCCACCGTGGAGCAACTGTCTGTGTGGAGTTTGCACATTCTCCCCATGTCTGCGTGGGTTTCCTCTAGTGCTCCGGTTTCCTCCCATAGCCCAAAGATGTGCAGGTTAGGGGGATTGGCTGTGCTAAATTGCCCATAGTGTCCAGGGATGTGTAGGTCAGATGGATTAGCCATGGAAAAATGCAGGGTTACAGGGATAGGGTAGGGGGTGTGGGTCTGGGCAGGATACTCTTCAGAGGGCTGGTGTGGACTTGGTGGGCCAAACACTGGAGGGATGTTTTTGCGATTGGAAGCCAGTGGCCAGCAGTGTACCACGGGAACCAGTGCTGGGACCCTTGCCATTTGTTGTGTGTACATTAATGACTTGGATGTGAATGTAGAAGATACAATTAGTAAGTTTGCAGATGACACAACAATTGGTGTTGCTGATAGTGGAGAGAATAGTCTCAGACTATGGACTGGTATTGATCAGCTGGTGAATTGGGCAGAGCAATGTCAGATGGAATTTAATCCCAGTATGTGAGATGTGATGCATTTTAGGATACCTGATTAAGAAGGATATACACAATGACTGGAAATCCTTAGGGAATTCCAAGAAGCAAAGGGACCTTGGTGTGTGAATTCATAGTTCCCTGAAGGTGTAAGCACAGATAGACAGGGTGATGAGGAAGGTTTGTTTTAATTTTCCAGAACATAGAATTTAGGAGCAAAGAAGTCATGTTGCAAGTTTATAAAACACATGTTAGGTCACAGATGAAATACTGTGTGCAGTTCTGGTTGTCACACAATCAAAAGGATATGATTGCACTAGAGGGTGTGCAGAGGGGATTCACCAGGATGTTGACTTGGATGAAAAGTCTCAGTAATGAGGAGGGACTAGATAGACTGGGTTTGTTTTCCTTGAGCAAAGGAGGCTGAGGGGGGATTGATTGAGGTACACAAAATTATAAGAGGCTGTGATAGGGTAAACCATGAGAATCTTTTCCCCATGGTGGACATGACAAAGACCAAAAGGCATCAATTTAAAGTGAGGACGAAGTGGTTTCGAGGATATCCGACTTTTCACTGAGAGGATGGTAGATATATGGAAGGTGCTGCCTGAGTGGGTGGTGGAGGCAATTACTTTCTCAACATTTAAGAAGCATCTGGATGTGTTTGGTGTTTGTTGATCAGCATAGACATGGTGAGCCAAAGGGCCTGTTTCTATGCTTTATGATTCTATGCTTCGATATCAACCCTAAGGCGGGAGTTCCTCAGAGTAGTGCTCCAGGCCCAACTATCTTCAGCAGTTTCATCAATGACCTTCCCTCCATCATTAGGTCAGAAGTGGGGATGTCTGTAGATGATTGCACAATGTGCAGAGGTTCTCATTTGAAACCTGTCAAGAGCTGAAGCAGTCCTTGTCCATATGCAGCAAGAGCTGGACCACATTCAAATGGGCTAAAAAGCAGTAAGTAACATTCATACCATGCAAGCGTCAAGAAATGATGATCCCCAATAAGAGTGAATCTAACCATCTCCTCTTCTTCATAGTCAACACCATGACCATTGCTAAATCTCTTACCATCATCATTGATCAAACACTTAACTAGACCAGCTTTATTATACAATGGCTACAAGAGCAGGTCAAAAGCTAGGAATCCTGCAGCGTTTAACTTGCTTCTATCTCCCAAAGCCCTGCCCCACTATCTAATCTGTAAGGTATGAGTTAAAAGTATAATGGAATAGTCACGAGTTGCCTGGATGAGTATAGCTCTAACGACACTCAAGAAGCTTGTCATCAACTAGCCTCTCAACCTTTTGAACATTCAATCTTTCCACCATAAATGCACATGGGCAACAATGTTTATCTTCTGGACTGCAGCACTAATGTACTGCAGCAATTTGTCAATCCTCCTTCAATTGCACCGTCTAAACTTATGGCTTTCAGTAGCTAGTTGGATGAGGGAAAATGATACATAGGTAGAAACACCATCACCTGCCAATACCCCTTCAAGCAATGCAACATTCTGATTTGGAACTATATCACCATTCCTTCTCTGTCACTGGTTAAAATCCTGGATTACCCTTCAAAATAGCACTGTTGGTAGACCTATGTGATAAACCAGTAACAGTTCGAGAAGGCACTTTATCATCACTTATGTCATTGACATAACGTAGGTAGGTAGGAAAGTATATTGTGAAGAAGATATAAAGAAATTGCAGATGAATATCGACAGGTTGAATTGGTGGACAAGAATCTCACAAACTAAATGCAATTTGGGAAATGTGAAGTTGTTTTACTTTGGTAGGAAGAATAAAAAAGCAGAGTATTATTTAAATAGAGATCAACAGCAGAATCACAAAAGGTTTAGGTGTTCTGGGTCAAGAGTCACATGACATTAGAATGCAGTCACAGTACATAATAGAGAAGGTAAATGGGATACTATCTTTTACTTCAAGAGGATTGGAAATAAAAGTAATGATGCAATGCTATTGGTCTTTGATGGGACCACACCTATACTGAATGCTATGAACAGTTTTGGTCTCTTTATTTCGGGAAGACTGGAAATGCGTGGAGGAGATTCAGACGAGGCTACAAGATTAATGTTTGTAATGAATGAGTTGTCTTATGAGTATAGGTTGGATCGACCGAGTTATTTCTCAAGGAAAATTAGAGATGGCCAACAATTGCTGGGTTTGCTAAGAGTGCTCATTTCCCATGAAAAAATTAAAACATTGTGGAGAATACCCAAAGTATTTTACTTAAGATAATTTCTTCTCATCCCTACTCGTCTTGTATGTATGTTTCTTTAGTATTGCTCATCTGACACTGTTCAGAATTGGAAACTCTGGATAATGTTTCCCTCTCCCTGAGCCAGGAATGTAGAGGCCAATTGTAACTCTGCCAGCCCTGATTCAGTGGAAATCTGTTGGCTCAAAAGTGAGAATTTAACATGGAACATGACTCAGACAGACTTGGGGGAGAAGTAGATGCTAATTCCTCCCCAAACCTTATACCAAGGTGCCCTGGCTGTATTACAATGGAACTGAAGATGGTAATAATGATGATTCTGACTCCAATAGTTACATGCCATGCAACTGACTCAGAGTGGAGACAGTCCAAGTAGGATAACATCAAGAGAGCAACATGGACACCAAACATTCAGTCCTTGTGGTAGACAGAATTGATAAGGACAGGAAAACACAGTGATGGGGCCATATGGGTGAAGCACAATCCATGGAGACCAATAGGCAGAACTTGACCTTGGCTAGCTAGTGACAAAAACCAGCCTGCGACAAAAGGTGGACTTGCCAACAGGTAATTAACTCACTTCCTGACTCCTCCCACTCTGCTATCTATATTGAAATATAGAAAGTAGGATCAGACATAAGCTTTCATGCCTACTCTGCCATTCATTATCATCATGGCTGATCATTCGACTCAATAGCCCACAACATTTTGGATTTGAGTTCTGAGGAAGGGTCACTAGACCCAAATGTTAGCTTTGATTTCTCTCGATAGATACTATCAAACCTGCTGAGCTTTTCCAGCAATTTCTGTTCTTGTTTCAACATTTTAGACTCGATCAATTTCTATGGTAGTGAATTCCATAGGCTCATCACTCCTGGGTGAAGAAATTTCTTCTCATCTCAGTTGTAAATGGTTTATCAGGTATCCTTAGACTTTGGCCCTCAATTCTGGACTCCCTTCCATTGGGAACATCCTTCCAGCATCAACTCAGTCTAGTCCTGTTAGAATTTTATAGGTTTTTATGAGATCCCCCTCACATTCTTCTAAACTCCAGTGACTATAAGGCTGGAAAGCCGGTGAGATTAAGAATCGCAAATTCAACAGCTTTAACAGCTGAACAACGTAAACCTAAATAAAAAACAGACTGATTGAAAACATATAGTTACTTCCTAGTGAGTTAGTCTAGGCTGACCACAGGTCAATTGTATCTGATCTGACCAGGACTGATATCCTTTCAGCAGGATTTATCCTGGTATTAGTCCTGCTCCTGATGATGCTGTCTCAATGAGAGTTATAGCCTGATTGTATACATGACTACATGGCAATTGCTGTTGTGTTCAGTCACTGAGAGCTGTTCAACTGTTCATCTTTGATTGGTTTCTGGAGCTCAGGGCAACCTGTTCTGAGGATTGCCAGTTCATTTATACAGCAAATTAAAGCAAGTCTTGAAATGTATTTTCACAAGGCACAAGGAAGACCAAGTGAATATTGCCCACTTTCTTGGATGACTATAGCTCCAATAACAGTTGCAAAATTCAAGACAAAGCAGTCTTGATTTCCACTACTGTGCACTACATACAAGATGCTCTCTCAGTTAGGATCATAGAGTCATAGAGATGTAGAGCATGAAAACAGACCTTTTAGTCCAACTCATCCATACCGACCAGTTATCCTAACCTAATCTAATCCCATTTGTCAGCACTTGGCCCATAGCCCTCTAAACCCTTCATATTCAGATACCCATCCAGATGCCTTTTAAATATTGTAATTGTACCAGCCTCCACCATTTCCTCTGGCAGCTCATTCCATACACGCACCACTCTCTCTGGGAAAAAGTTGCCCATGAGATCCCATTTAAATGTTTCCCCTCTCACCCTAAAACTATGCTCTCTAGTTCTGGACTCCCCCACCTCAGGGAAAAGACCTTGTCTACTTATCCTAGCCATGCCGTTCATGATTTTCTAAACCTCCATAAAGGTCACCCCTCAGCCCTTGATGCTCCAAGGAAAACAGCCCCAACCTATTCAGTCTCTCTCTCCAGCTCAAATTCTCCAACCTTGGCAACATCCTTGTAAATCTTTTCAGTTACTCAGATAAGTCCTGGCTTGGAGCTTTGAAATCTCATAAGCGGTCTGAAGAGGCCTTCAATTTTACTGATGTGGTCTGTATCACCACCTGCTGCTGGATCCACAATGTCTTTCTCTCAAGCTATATTTAAAATCACAAATTCATCAATGGGTACAGTAGTATATTAGTTATGCTACTGGACAATGTTATGCCAACTTTGGTTACGTTGGGAGCATTCTTGCCTTTGAGTTCGAAGATAGTTGATTTAAGTCCCACTGCAGAGGTGTGAGCGCACTACTTTAGCTGAACACTCCAGTGCATTACTGATGGAGTGCTGCACTATCAGATGAACTACTTTGAACTATTCTGTTGGATGTAAGATCCCATGAGATGAGCCAGAATAAAATTCTCTCTGGTCTCCTGGCCATTATCTATGTCTGAACCAACATCACAAGAACAGGTCATAGAGTCATAGAGATGTACAGCATGGAAACAGACCCTTCGGTCCAATCCGTCCATGCCCACCTCCTTGTCAATAAGTCTGTAAAGGCTCACACGCAGGTGCAGGAAGCTATTAGGAAGACTGATGGAATGTTAGTTTTTAATGAAAGTGGATTCGAGAACAGAAGTGAAGTTTTGTACATTCACTTGTATAGCAGCTTGTCTAGACCACACCTGGAGTATTGTGTTCAGTTTTGGTTTCCTTATCTAAGAATGGATACAGTGGCTCAGTGGTTAGCACTGCTACCTCACACCACCAGGGTCCCAGGTTCGATTCCAGCCTCAGGCAGACTGTCTGTGTGGAGTTTGCACATTTTCCCCGTGTCTGCGTGGGTTTTCTCCCACAATCCAAAGATGTGCAGGTTAGGTGAATTGTCCAAGCTAAATTGCCCATAGTGTTAGGTGCATTAGTCAGAGGGAAATGGGCCTGGATGGGTTACTCTTTAGAAGGTCGGTGTGGACTTGTTGGGCCAAAGGGCCTGTTTCCACACTGTAGAGAATCTAATCTAATTATTACCATAGAGGGATTGCAACAAAGGTTTATCAGACTTGTTACTGGGATGGCAGAACTGTCCTATGAAGATAAATTGGATAAACTTGGCCTGTACTCCCTAGAGTTTCAGAACATTGAAGCCTACAAAACACTTAAAGAGACACAAAGTTAAAAATCTCACAACACCAGGTTATAGTCCAACAGGTTTAATTGGAAGCACTAGCTTTCGGAACACCACCCCTTCATCAGGTTCATCACAACCACCTGATGACGGAGCAGCGCTCCGAAAGCTAGTGCTTCCAATTAAACCTGTTGGACTATAACCTGGTTTTGTGTGATTTTTAACTTTGTACATCCCCAGTCCAACACCGTCATCTCCGAATCTTAAAGAGACGGACAGGGTAACTGCAGTTAACATGTTTCCGCAGCTTAGAAAGTGTAGAACCAGCAGCATAAGGGGAGTACTATTAAGGATGAGATAGAAATTGTTTTGCACAGTGCAGAGAATCTTTGGAATTCTCTGCCACAGAGGGCTGTGGAAGGCCAGCCTTTCATTATATGGAAAGCAGAGGTTGATAAAGTATTGATTATCAGTGGTATAAAATGTTGTGGGGGTAGTAAGGGTAAAAGTCATTGAAGTATTCGATCAACCACGTTCGTATTAAATGGTGGGGCAAGCTCGATAGGCTGAATAGTCGATTTCTGTTTCTACATTCATACATTCCTAGTGGATTACCATGTAGTTATCCCTTTTCTGTTTGAGGGAGCTTACCATTCACAAATTGGCTGCTGTATATCAAATATAAATTTAAATTACACAATAGCAGTTTGAAACTTAGAACTTAACTTCAAAATAAATTAAATTTGAGCAGCCATCCATTGGTGAGGCTGAAGAAGGTAGACCAAAGGTGACATTAAAGTTGTTGGAGATACGGGCAGATCAGTAAAGATGTGGGGCGATACTAATGAGGATTGATGCAGAAATGAGGGTGTACAGGAGAAAGAAAATTTCAATGAAGAAAATTCCAAAGTTGTTTAGGCAGATGATAGCTGAAGAGGATTCTGAAGAAGATTTGATAAACACGGAAGTAGAATAGAGTATATATGGCAATATTATAGCAGTATTCATCTCCTATGTAATGAGTCCTTGTGGGTCCTTCAAGCTAATGTCTCTGAAAATGTCAACAGTGCTGGCTTCTTAAAACATTGGATGGTATTTAATCCTAGTGACAGGGGTCTCGCTCTCCAACTCGAGAGTTAGTGGGAGCCCCAGGTAGTCTCTTTTGAAGAAGGACCACGGTATTAAGTGCCATTTAAGCAATTCGTTTCAGATCTTCCCAAGAGATTAAGGATCCCCATCGTCCAGGACAGAATGCTGTCCCCTGAAAACCGCTGGCCAAGTGTACAGTGATTAATTAGTGTTATTAATATTCTCAGTTGAAGCAGACAGACAGTGGTGCACCATTGATTTGTGTCCCTCAGAGCAACTGACAGGGTAAAGGTATGTTTAGACTCGGTAGTTCTGTCCCAATGTCAAATGGAATCATTTGCAGAGCTGGCTTTATTCCCTTTCTACCTTATTGCAGTCTTAACATTTCTGTGTATTTTTCTATCCCCTTTTCTCTAGTTCCACCCACTCATGCCACACCCGTTGGCTTCCACACACCATCTCCTGGAAGATGCCTGGCCAGAGTGAGACACGTTATTGCAGAGGTCACTTTTCAGACTTCCCATGTGGCAACCGCTCTCCCTGCACCTGCTTGAATACCTGTGCCAAGTGGGCTGAGGCTCTCAACTGGACATGAATTATTCCCTTCGAGAGTGTGGTGCAGCAGGTCAGGCAACATCGGAGAAGCAGGAGAATTGATGAATCAGGATGAAAGGCTTATGCCCGAAACATCGATTCACCTGCTCCTCAGATGCTGCCTGACCTGCTGTGCTTTTCCAGCACCACACTCTTGACTCTGGTCTCCAGCATCTGCAGTCCTCACTTTCTCCTGATGAATTACTCACTTACAAAAACAGAAATTGCTGGAAAATTCAGCAGGTCTGGCAGCATCTGTGCAGAAAATCAGAGTCAATGTTTTGATCGAGTGACCTTTCTTCAGCCCAGATCAAGTTGCTGTTAAAAGACAAGAGACTTAACAAACAATCAAGGCCTTTTTCAATATATAATATTAGTTACATCACACTGTAAACTTTTGCTGTAAATTCTGTCTTACGATTTTATACTCCACAACCACCTGATGAAGGAGCAGCGCTCCAAAAGCTGGTGCTTCCATGTAAACCTGTTGGATTCTAACCTGATGTTGTGTGATTTTGAACTTTGCACAACCCAGTCCAATCTCTTGACACCTCCACATCATGTGGAAGAAAGGCATGTCTCTTGCATGTCCTCCTCCTGATTGGGCTGCCTGTGGTGCCACTTTCCAAACCACTGTGAGGTACTGGCTTATTAAATCATCACAGATCTTCTGCCCTTCTTCTTAAGGTCCTGCAGCTGATGGTGCACTGCAGCATCAGCCAGTTTCCCTGCTGGTGATGGCAGAACCCCTTTAGAGAACAGAGTTACTACCAAGACACTGGCATGCAAGTGTTGCATCCTCCCACCTCAATAAAAAAGGGTTTGGTATGGTTTGGGGCGGCACGGTGGCTCAGTGGTTAGCACTGCTGCCTCATAGCGCCAGGGACCTGGGTTCAATTCCCAACTCGGGCAACTGTCTATGTGGAGTGTACACATTCTCCCCGTGTCTGCGTGGGTTTCCTCTGAGTGCTCCGGTTTCCTCCCACAGTTACAAAGATGTGCAGGCTGGGTGAATAGGCCATGCTAAATTGCCTGTAGTGTTAGCTGCATTAGTCAGGGGTAAATGTAGGGGAATGGTTCTGGGTGGGTTGCTCTTTGGAGGGTTGGTGTGGACTTGTTGGGCTGAAGGGCCTGTTTCCAAACTGTATGGAATCTAATCTAATCTCAAAAGAGAGGGGGCAATAAGTAGAAACCCTCGCCTGATGCTCCTCTGCAGGGTTACCAGCAAACCCTGCTGCCCAATATCTGTGCTCATACTGGAGGTACGGGATTTTCAGGTGGACAGAGCCACTTGGGCCTGTTGCACCATTCAATTAGACCATCCCTGATCTGTACCTCAACTCGAGTTATCTGCTTTATCTCTGTAACCTTGCTCACCAAAGATCTAAGCATTGAAACTGTCAATTGACCCCCAGCTTCAAGTGCTTTTTTTGCAGGAGAAAGTTCAAGATTTGTTGATACCTATTCTGTGAAGAAATGATCTTTTAATTTGATTGTGATTTCGCTTAATTTAATTTCAAGATTACGTTACTTTCTTCTGCACTATCTTACCAAAGGAAATAATTGATCTGAATAATTCCATTCATCATCTTAAACCCTTTAGTTCCTCCTAAACTTCGATACTCAAAGGGATACAGACTTAGTTTATGTAAGCTGTGCTTGTAATTTCTTTTTATTTGGCCTTGGGAGAAAGGCGGGCTCGTGGTGCACTGAGGAGTGTTCCTGCCTCTCAGCCAGTAGCTCCAGGTTGAGTCTTGATTGCTGGTCATGGTCCAGCCTTGATCCTCAATTTGCAAAACCTTCCAATAAGCCTGTGGCAGATAGTGAGGGAGGGAAAGTCTGGTCAGCCAAGACCTGCAGAAGACAAGAGTGAACAATCTGACCAATTGACCAATCTAACCATGGGCCAAGACAATCAATGGTTGCTAATGCCTTCTTAAGTCATGGAAGCTGAAGAGAGAGACAGAATCCTCGAAAAAGTAAACTAATGAAGAAAGTAAAGATTGTAAAATCTTCATAGTTTGGCAGAAACGAGCCACATAGTATTTGAACTCAGACAAAACCCCAAACTCAGACTTTAGCTGATAAATTCATGATTCTTGCTTTTGTGATATCTTCAGAACCACTGATTGAATTACAGTCTTCTGACCCACAGCAAGATATCCAGCATCTCTCTTTGCCTAAGTGGCAGGTAGATGATGAAATCAGGAAAATGAGGTGCTGAGAGATTGCATTCTCATTGTAACCTTGGAACAAATCAGAGTACTCTTGGTTAATGCAGTCATTAATTAATCATTATTAAGCAAAGGGCTGAGTCAAACAAAAGGTTCAGAGGAGCTGGCTACTGGTGTTAATTTATTTCTCCAATTCTGTCATTGCTAAGAAATATTCCACAATGTTCTTAACAAATTGACAATGTTTCCCCTCACTAATTATATAAAATTGGTAATAGTATGCAGGAAATAGCAAGATAGAATTGAAGGGTTTTTTCATCTTGTGTTCCAATTTGCTTTTATTAATAGTTGGAGGTGGACATTGTTGGCAAGCCTGACATTTATTGTCAATCCTAAATTGCTATAAAGAAATGTTAACATTTCCTTTTAAGGTTAAGATACCACTTAAGAAACATTTAGATGTGCACTTGAGGTGCCAAGGCATACAAAGCCAACTGCTGGATAACAGGGTGAGAATAGTTAGAAGTTTGTTTTTGACTAGTGCAGACTTGATGGACTGAAGGACCTCTTTCTGTGCTGTGAACCTCTATGACTCTTTGACCCTAAGGTGAGAGCAGACTTTATTCTTGTATTGCTGCATTCCATATGGTGAATGTGATCCCACAATGTTGTCATAAAGGAAATATCAGGATTTTGACCCAGTGATAGTCAGGCTATGATTATGTATAAATCCAAGTCAGAACAATGTCCAACATGAAAGAGATCTTAATGTTTTAAAGCAATTGCGGTTGTTGTCCTAATTAATAGAAATCGCAGGTTTGGAGGATGTTGCTGAAGCATCCAGGACATGCAGCAGTGCATTTTGTAGTCAGATGGTAATGCATTAATGGAAAGGTTTGATGTTTGGGACAATGTAGATTTAAAAAATGCTTCATCTTAGATACAAACATATAACTGTACAAATAGGAGCAGGAGCCATGCTCTACTATTTGAAAAGATCATGGCTGATCTGACTATAACTTCAAATCTGGATTCCTGTCCACCTCTGATAACCTTTCATTCTTTTGCGTAACACGAATCTATCTACTCTTTCCTTAAAAATATTGAAGGATCTGCTTCTCCTATCTTTTTTAGGAAGAAAGATCCAAAGACCCATGACTTTGTTATATTCATTCATTTTGAAGGATGTGGGTGTTGCTGGCTGGCCAACATTTATTGCCCATCCCTAGTTGCCCTTGAGAAGGTGGTGATGAGCTGCCTTCTTGAACCACTGCAGTCCACCTGCTATGGTTTGACCCACAATGCCAAGAATTCCAGGATTTTGACCCAGTGACGGAACGGCGATATATTTCCAAGTCAGGATGGTGAGTGACTTGAAGGAGAACTTGAAGGTGGTGGTATTCCCATATATGAACAGATGGAAATGTCTGAGAGAAACAATTTTGCTTTGTCTCTGTTTGAAATGATGGCTCACCTGTAAAAAGAAATGTCCTCTCCACATTTATCCTGTCAACACCCCTCATGAATTTACATGATTCAGTCAAGTTACCTTTCTAAGTTCCAACGATACAAGCTTAGCCTGTCCAACCATCCCTCATAAGATTACTCCCTGCTTCCAGATTTTCATCTTCGCCGAATTTCCAACAAAGCATTTCAATCCTTCCTCAAATGAGGTGACCATTGCTGCAGTTCTCCAGATGCAGACTCACCAGTGCCCAGTTTAACTGAAGCATAGGTCCCTACTTTTGCATTCAACTGCCCTCACGATCAATGATAACATTTTGTTAGCTTGTCTAATTGCTTGCTGTACTTTGATGTTACCAAGCCTCTTGATACCTGATGCAGTTATACCCACCAAGACCATTCGATGAAACTCCTGACTTTTAGATTAGTTTCCCTAAAGTAGGGAAACAGGCCCTTCAGCCCAACAAGTCCACACCAACTCTCTGAAGAGTAACCCACCCAGACCCATTTCCCTATATTTACCCCTGATTACAGCACCTAACACCATGGGCAATTTAGCATGGCCAATTCACCTGACCTGTACATCTTTGGATTGTGGGAGGAAACCAGAGCACCCGGAGGAAACCCATGCAGACACAGGGAGAATGTGCAAACGCCACACAGGCAGTTGCCCAAGGTGGGAATCGAACCCGGGTCCCTGGCGCTGTGAGGCAACAGTGCTAACCACTGAGCCACCGTGCTTTTTGTGCCTTGTAGATGATGGACAAGCTTTGGGAAGTTGAATGATAGGTTACTTACCTCAAAGTCCCAAGCTGCTGACCCATTCTGTTAGCCACAGTATACATGTGGCTGGTCCATTTAAGTTTCAGGTCAGTGGTGGCCACAAACTGTTAATGATGATAGAATTGCTGATGATATTGCCTTTGAATATTGAGGGGAATCTCTTGCCGGAGATGACCATTGCCTGACAATTGTGAGTCATGATTATCATTTGTCATTTATCACTTAACTCTCAATGTAGGGTCCTGGTGCATGTGGACAGGGACTGGCTCTGTCTCTGAGCAGTTGTTTACAGTCATGAAGAAGGTACAATCAGTCAACATCCCACATCTGACCTTATGCTGGAGGGAAAGTCACTGGTGAAGCAGCCAAAGATATTTGGGTCCACCCAGCTCTCTTTTCATTTTTTCTGAAACCACAAATTTCTCTGTATGGAAATTATTGTGGGCTTAATACTTTCACAGCAGAGTTAAAAATTAAACAGTCGATATTTCAATCAGCAAAATTACTACACATTTGCCAGTAGATGGCAGCAGCTCCTTTCTTTCTCAATATGACAACTCTCAATTTTCCATAAATGCATTTGTTTTTAAGTGTCACAACTTAGATGTTTGGATAGTTCTACAAAATAAATGAGACAATAAAAGGTGTATATAAGGAATTTTAGAACAGCAAAATTCATAGCATGTAGTAATCCATGTCTGCACTGTACAAACTTCTCAATCTTCAAGTTAATTGCCTCTGAGCACCTTAGAAGTGTTACAACTGCTAAGAGGGACACTATCATGAATGAATCATTCTTTCAGTTGTTTTATTGCCAATGTTTCTGCAGTCAGGTCCAGCCAAACACAATATCATACACCTATATCACAAAGGTTGGAAAGTCAGCTTTCATTGAGGAAGTGCCTTTGATGCATCCTCAATGATGGGGGAGCCCAGCATACCAGTGCAAATGGCAAGACATTGCATTCATAAACCAGAACTGCCTAGTGGATGATCCATCTCAGTCTCCTCCTAACCATCCCAGCCTCACAGCTGCCAGTTTCAACCAGTTTGATGCACACCATGTTCTATCAAAGACTGGCTTAAGGCGAGGGATACTGAGAAGGCTATGGACCCTAATAACTTTCCAGCATTAGTACTTAACATGTGCTCCAGAAACAGCCAAGCACAAGCTGTTCCAGTATAGGTATAACAACAATAAAATGAGAAATACCCCAGGAGTGTCCTGTCCATTAGAAACAGGGCACGTCCAATCTAGCCAATTCCCATCTAAGTAGTCTACCCTCAATCTTCAGCAATCTGATGAAAACTATTATTGACGATCCTCTCAAGATGCACTTATTCAATAATCACCTGCTCACTGATGCTCAGATTGGGTTCTGCCACTAAACCCCTGGCCTTATTGCTGCCTTGGTCCAAGAATGGACAATGGAGGAAAAGAGAGGTAGAAGTGACTGTCCTTGATATGAAGGGCACTGAATCGAGCATTAAGGAGCCCTAGCAAAACTGGAGTCAATGACAGTCAATGGGAAATTCTCTACTTGTTGGAGTTATACTTAACACAGAGGAAAGGTGTGGTTGTTGTTGGAGGTCAAACATCTCAATCACAAGACATCTCTGCAGAGGTTCCTCAGGCTAGTGTCCTAGGGCTAACCATCTTCAGCTAACCATCCATCAGTCAACTTCTTTCCATCATTTGGTCAGAAGTCAGGATGTTCACTGATGATTGCACAATGTTTAGCACCATTCACAAATCCTCAGATATGGAAGCAAGACCTGGACAATATTCTGATTTGTGATGCTAGGTGACAAGTACAAGTGCCATGTAATGGCTGTCTCTAACTGAGAGTCTAGCTATCTCCCCTTCATACTCAATGGAATTACCAGCTGCCATCTACCATCTACCCACTATTAACATCCTGGGAATTACTATTGACAGAAACTGAACTAAACAGACTGTACAAATACCATGACTAGAAGAGCAGGTCCAAAATGACTAACACAATTCCTGCCTGCCCACCAGCTAGAAAGCACAAATCAGGAATGAGATGGAGATATTCTCCACTTGCCTGGATGAGTGTGACTCCAAAAACACTGAGGAAATTTGGTACCACCCAGGACAAAGCAGTCTGCTTGATTGGCACTGCATCCTCCAACTTAAGCATTTACTCCGTCGACCACTGGTATACAGTAGCAGCAGTGTGTACCATTCACAAGGCATGCTGCAGTAACACACCAAGACTCTTTCAACAGCACTTTCCAATCCAGAACCTCTACCATCTATCAGGAGCGAGGGATACATGGAACACCACCATTTGCAAGTTTCCCTCCAAGCAACATACATTCCTGACTTGGAGCTTACTGTTCTTTTACTGCTTCTGGGTCAAGGTCCTGGAACGTTCCTCCTAACAGCACAGTAGCTTTACCCACATTAGGTGGACTGCAGCTGTTCATGATGACGGCTCACTAGATTGCCATGTCCCATAAACAAATAAGCATAGCGTGGCCCCATGATTCGAGAGCCATCATACTCAACACATTGAATCTGATGACAAAAGGTTTCCACAAAAGACTGATCCTCTTCACAATACTCTGACGTGTTGGATGGTTTCTACAGCAGTGAAGTTACACTAACTCATGAAGTGGCTCTGCTGTTTCCGAATGCATGCTCATGAAATAATTGTGAGCTGCACAGTGAAACAAAGAATAAAACATCTCACAAGGTGATCATTCAGCCCATTGTGCCCGTGTCAGCCCTTTGAACGAACTACTCAATTACTCCCACTTGCTTTTCTCATCCTGCATGCTCCTGTAGGTTTCATCATTTCAAGCATTTATCCAATTCTCTTTGAAAGTTACTATTTCAGACATTTCAGACAGAATCTTTCAGCTCACTGCAAACTTGCTACATATGAAAAGAAAACTCCTCATCACCCCCCCACCCCCCCACCACCGATTCTTTTGCCAATTGCCTGGCCGGTTTATCGATTTTATTAAGTTTTCCTAAAGATACTGACATTTGATGTGTCATGTCTCTCAATCCGAAGGTCAGAAGAAATCAATTCTCTTTGTAACAGACAAGAAACTTGTCTCATAGCTTCATGAATTGCAGAAGTTTACATGAACCCTACCCCTGGCTGTTACATTAAGAAGTGAGGAAAGATTGATATCAGCAGTCACAGAATGAGGAGATCTGCCTGCTAATGGTCCTGCGAAGCACCTTGCAATAATTTCTCCGCTCCTCAAAGGTGCTATGTAAATGCAACTTCTTGAGACAATTAGCTATGGCAGCATTGTCACAATGTTTCAGAACATTACACATCTAAAGCCATTTCAAGTAGTCACAGAATGAGGAGACCGATCCTGCCTACTCATGGTCCTGCGAAGCACTTCAGAATAAGTTTCTCACTCTTCAAAGGTGCTATGTAAATGCAATTTCTTGAGATACTTGGTTATGGCAGCATTGTCACAATATTTCAGAACATTAAACGCCAAAGCCATTTTGAACCCTGTATGATTCCCCATTCACTTTTCTACATCTATAATTTCACCCCCTCGTTCTTCATTGTTTTTCACCCGTTAAAAAAAAGCTTAATCTGTTTATCTTTGCTTAGCTTTCCCTTGTTGTGAAATGGAAGTTGAAAGCTCAGGCAGATTACAGCTAATAAACCTATTTAGCTTTTGGGACTCTTGACCTTGTGCTTTTGAAATCTATTGCTGCTAAAATATTCCAATGATTGTACAAGCAGCTGTACATGGACTAACAGTATGAGTAGGTGAGATATCAGGGTAATTATAGGTCAAACTGTCGTGATAAGCAGTAATGACTGTTCAGTCCCCAGCAATGCACAAAAAGTGAAGGTACCATTATATTCTGATTGCAATGGGAGTTATTAATAATCTGAAGCCTATTCTAATAAGAAAGAAAGTCTTACATTTGTGTAGTGTCTGTCATGATCTCAGAATGTCCCAAAGCATTTTGTGGTCAATAATGAAATGCTGAAGTGCTGCCATTGTTGTTGTACAGACAACCTAGCAGCCAATTTGAACAAAGCAAGATCCCATAACAGAACAGAGATTGGGACTTGATTCTGCTTTTAGTCCTGTCGTGTAATGCTTAAATATAGACCAGGGCACTGGGGATTACTTCACCCGCTGTTCTTCTTGGTATCTTTTACATCCACCTGAGAAAGTAGACAATCTCATTTTAATGTCACAATTAAAAACCACTGCCAGGAGGGCAGCACATCTCAATGTTGCAGAGGAAGGATCATATGCTCAGGTTTCCAGAGAAACCACAACTTTCTGCCTCAGAGATGAGGTTGCCATATTACATGAGATAGTAAAGGCATTATAAATTGTAACTGCACAATAATAAATGGCTACAAGTAAGTTGCAGGGCAATGACACGGCTGGGACAGTGCGGAGTAAAACATTGCCTTTGATGAAAGCTGTCTTGTTAGGCTGAAGTCAGTTGGAGCTGACTTATAACCTACTGAGAGATGGTGAGCAAAGCATGAAGCAAGGGTTACAACTCTTTGAGAAATTAACTCAAAAATTGCTTTCAGTAAAACATACAGTTAGCTTGATTGTTCAATGGACAAAGATGACTAAGCTACCATGGTCAGTTCTCCTCACAACAAGTGAAATTGCTGATGAAGTTTGCACAAAGTCTAAAAGCCAATATCCTGGGGATCCTTGTGATTGCAACTAGCTCTAGGATACAATGCTAGTTCAAATAATGGCAAACACAATCTAATAAAGGAACAAAAAGTCCCAAATATTACTGGATGCAGTCCCTTGACCAAAAATATTGATGAACATGACTTTAACCTTTGACCTAATGAATAAGGGATAATTATTGGGGATGATGTATTAGTGATTGAATGTCTATCTTCCACATTACCTTTTGATTCCACCACACCAAAAAATTCATTATAAAATATCTCAACACAGATTAAGTGATCAGATTCCTTGGGGGAGAGACATTAGTATTGGTCACCACCACATCATATTTATTCTGACCTAATAAATCTCACACACTCAGGGATCAAGGTAATTTTACTATGATAGATATCTTCGCAGGACCACATGATGTGTCCTAGAGTCTAACTCCCTCTGGCTGAAGTTGAGGGAAATAAGTTGAGAGATCCACCTGATCCTAATCACTCCAGGTGAAGAGTTACAAGTAAGTAACATCAGAGACTGCTTCACAAGCTGGAGTGAAGGGAAAAGAGAGTGAATGGCTGTTCAAAGGCAGTCACACCATGGAATAATACATCATAAACCCAAAGAGCAATGCACTCTATAAATTTTATTAGTGTCCTCCAAATTATTTTACACACAGTAGAACCCTCCCAGCTTAAACTTTACAGTTCGTGCGATGATAGTGATAAGAGATTTGGCAGAACTGGGCCGGTCCAAGGTTATGATCCCATGGTACGAGCAAATGAGTTCTAATGCCGGAAATGCTTGATCCAGGGGTCATGCTGTGAATGTGTTACACTAATGTGTAATTTTCCCAAGCGAGAAATTCTTAATCTGCATTGATTAGATGTAATCTATGAAGAGTATTTTGGGTCAGGGGTCGAACTGAAGGTTGTTAACTTTGTTGAGCAGAAATAGTTGCATTTGTTTTGTTTTTCTTTATTGATTACTTTGTACTCATCATGGATAGAGGTGTTGGGAAACAGAGTATTCAGGCAATCAGTGCCAGGTCTGGTACAGCATGTGAAGGCACAGTTCCATTCCTGCTCTATCATCTTATCCCATGCCCCATATCAAACAACCTATTGGCCATTAAGGCAAATTTGATTCAAATTGGGTGTCATTTTGTTCAGTGAGCTCCAGTTAATTGGGAACTGCAGAGGGAAGACTTCCACTTTATAAGGCTTGGTTACATTCACATTTGCTCCTGACATGCCTGAATTGTAAGGGATGTGCCAACTCATAGTTACCATTCAGTCGTCCAGTGACCAGGTCCATAAGGAAAACAAAACCCTGCAAGTAAATTCAATATTACAAAATCAAATTGCAGGTTATACATAGTAAGTCCCTGTCTTCAGTTTCTCCACTTTGAAGTTGGTCAGTTACTAGGACATGACTAGACATGACATGACTAGGACATGACATGGCCATTCTGCCATGTCCCTTCACCAACCCCAGACTCTCTGTTGCAGTTGATCAACCTAGTGACCGTCCGTCTCATTGTCTCACCAGCTGCAAACTGCCTCAGCAACTTCACAACTCAAAACTGCTTTTTCTAACTGTTGTCTCATGAACCCTCGCTCACAAAGACTTGGGAGAGGGAAATGATGGGTGGGAGGTTTGACGAGAGGAAGGTTTGCTGAGAGGGAAGTTTAGGGAAACACAATTGATCAGGAGGGCTGGGGAGCAGGAGGAAGTGCAAAGAAAAAAGAGGCACAGAGTGAGGGAGCAAAGGAGTTGGTGAGCCAGAGGATTGAAGAGTGGGAGAGACAGCAAGGCATAGATAGCAGAAAGTGTGGAGAGCCAGAGTGTTAAAGAGACAGCAATCTAGAGTTAATTTTAAAAATTTTTGCATTAAAATTTTTTTTTGTTATTTTACCAGAAATATAATTGTTTAGGAGGTTGTGTTATTTAAATTTCCAAGGTATAAAGCTTTAATTTTTTTTACTGATGTGAAAAGACCTGCAAAATTAAACTAAAACTTTTCCTTTGCTGCAATGTTGTTAATTTTAAGTTGCACTTTTTAAGAATGCAGCTGCAACGTTGAATTAGAATATACTGCAATGTATTTGAAAAGGTAACTTGAACAGAAAGATGTTGCAGAGAAGTTTGAGGAATGAAATTAACTAGACTGCTGTTCCAATGAGATAGCATAGGCACATTGAAACCAATGGCCTTCTCCTTCCATGTTGTAAAATGAGGCTAATCTCATTCTATGTACCTAAATAGATTGGCTAGACACATGTCTATATGAAATCTATCAGAATTTCTCTGATTCTATAAATTTATAGCTCAGCAGATAGCACTCTTACTGCTGGGTCAGAGCACCGTGGGCTACAGTCCAGCTCCAGACATGAGTATAAAATCTGAACTGATATGTCACTGTAATACTTAATGGGTGCTGTGCTGTCCAATCTATTCTCTTTTGGATGTGACTTTTGAAGTGAAGTTCTGTCTGCCCTCTTTAATGGATGTAAATTATTCGATGGAACTATTTTAAAGAAGATCAATTTTTTTCCCCAATGTTCTTGCAAATATTTATATCACATGCAACACCACTAACATCAAATTATCTCTTCATTATCACTGTGATGTATGTGGGAGCTGGCTGTGTACAAATTGATTGCTTGATTCCTATATTACAATGAGAATTGTAAAGGGCATTGAGATTGCCTGACTGTCTAAGGTTCCATTTATTAAAGCAAGTGCCTGAACTGTGTAGTATATCATTTGCGGGTTGGGTCACTTAGCTCAGTTGGCTGGCTTGTAACGTAGCTTGATGCCAATGCTGTGGGTTCAATTCCCACCCCAGCTGAGGTCACCATGAATGTTCTGTCTCCAGTTAAACTCATCACCAGTTGTCTCTCTCTAATGAGAAAGCGGCCCTCTGGGATTATGACAACTTTACCTTTACCTGTAGGCCAGTTAAAGAGAAGAAGACTGTTCCCAGATGATGAGATGATAATTTCAGTTACCCCATTGGGGAATGGCTTGGTATCTGTTTTTAAACAGTGAAAAGGGTTGGTGAGAATGACAGGGAGCACCAAGCAGAGCTATAGATAGGAAGTTATTTAATAGTAACTAGATTAAGAGAAACTTGATCATCAGCTCTCTTCTCAAAGCTTTTCACTGGAAAATGTCTTGAAAAACCTCATGCTGTCACGCATCAAGCAAATATATTCAAAGTGTAAGGAAATTCTCGCGGCCCTCTTATGCTATAGTTTAGAGTGAGTACAATTTGTTGAGACAAGGCATAAATGTGATGGACCAGAAGACCTCCCTCAGTTTTCTGATTCAATAGTCACCCAATTCCCTCTTTTATCACTGGGAGCTGGGTAGCACACACAAGGGTAGTTCGCTGCCACAAATCCTCCCTTCCAAGCTGACTCTAAGAGCATTTCTAATTATTAGTGGTAGAGGATAGACTATGAGATTGTCTTCACAAAAAGAGGCACTGATCTTGCATGATAATGAATGATGTGGAGGTTCCAGTGTTGGACTGGGGTGGACATAGTCAGGAGTCACATGACACCAGGTTATAGTCCAACAGGTTTATTGGAAATCACAAGTTTTCAGTGCGCTGCTCCCTACACTTCACCAGATGAAGGAGCTGTGCTCCAGAAGCTTATGATTTCAAATGAACCTGTTGTACGCTAACCTGGTGTTGTGCAACTTATAACAATGCAGAACTTCTTTTTTTATAAATATTTTTATTGAAAACCTTTTTAAATCTTTTACAAAACATATATATGTAATAACGCCATCGAAACAGACAAAAAAAGGCAGTACAAAAAAGCCATAACACAGTACGATTGTTAATAAACGACCTACTATTCTACCAGAACAAACATATCTACTTAACTTAAACTAAACTACAAACATATTAAATAAATATAAACTTAAACTAAATTCAAATAACTTAAATTAAATAGTATCTCACTACTTTATTCTATCTCACTCGTCACACCTCCGCTGAGGCTCCCATCCCTGATGTTCTACAGATGTAGAACTTCTTAAAATGGCAATGTTCATCAAGTCACTTGCATTGAAATATGTTGTTCTTCTGGATTGAATGAACTTTTTCCACTACTGTTATCTTCAAGTATTTCAGTAATGGTACCTACCACTGATCACAATGTCATATTGAGTTCTGCATACCATCTACTGTCCACCACGGGAAAGGCTGTCTGT
Source organism: Chiloscyllium punctatum (assembly GCF_047496795.1). NCBI lineage: Eukaryota > Metazoa > Chordata > Chondrichthyes > Orectolobiformes > Hemiscylliidae > Chiloscyllium > Chiloscyllium punctatum. Next base: position 23,573,757 of record NC_092742.1, read on the forward strand.
TCCTACAAAGTACATTTGAGGCAGTGCCTCCACCAAGCTAATGCTGTGGCTGTTTGAATTTTGATTTCAATTTTGATTCCTAGAACCTTTTTTGGTTTAGGCTGCTGGGTATGCCTGTTTCCAACTTCAAGGTTTCAACAGATCTCACGATGGGAGACTTCGAATTTTGGTTTTGTATGCAGTGTGGGGTGAGTGAAATGAGACAACAGAATTTTATCTGGCTGAGGGTTAACATATTACGCTACCTTTACCTTTGAGATTTTGACTGACCAGTGGTACATGCATCTGTGTTTCATTCCCCACTTACTCAACCTCTCTCTTTTTGATCCTCCTCAGTTCAAGTTCGATCCTTTATCTCCCATTCCCCTCTCCACACCCCACTACTGCTCTATTTGAGAAGATGATCTGTAGTTCACAGTTAATTTATTTGTTATTATGAATCAGGTACTGCCCTATACAGTTTGTATACAGTTAGTGATGGCAATTCCAAGTACTATGCCAAAAGTGAATAAATAAGTAAAAACCCACAATCAAATGACTGCAAAAAAACCCACCAACCTCTGGTCCTTTAAATTCAATTTATTTTTCATTTTGGGGAGAAAGATTTACACAGTGTATTAGTTTATATTTTCATTGAGAGAATTCACTGACAAATAAAAGAGCGACTGTCAACTGGAGAAATTCAGTTCTATTATTTATTTCATACAGTGTCTCCAAAGGTTCACAGTGCTATTATTGCCTCAGTACTGTTATGCCTTTTCATAACTAAGTTATTGTGTGTACAAATTACTTTAAATTATATAAAACGAGTGGAAATTATGGGGTTGCTATTCCCTAGACCCTCTACATGTACCATGTAGCGATATGAACTATATTCAGCCATCCTTTAGGATATATTCTCAACTGTAGGGGGAGATTGCCTTTAAACACAGTTAAATACAATTTGTAAGTTTGACACACAGCTGTACAGGAGTTGTGGCTTTCACATATTCACACACACATTGACATACATTTGGAGATCTGTAGAATGTATATCACAGACATAGATCATTCATCCAGCTGTATTATGTCAGTATGAAAGCAAAAACTTGTTGATGCTGGAATATGAAATTTTAAAAATGCTGGACATGCTCAGCAAGTCAAGCAGCATCCATGGAGAGACACAGAGTTGATGATTCAGGTTGGATTGATCTGTCATCTACTGGCTGAGTCTTATTTGCCTCAATTTTTCTCACCAGGAGCCCAACATTTAAATGAATTATAACCTGATCAGATATCCATGCCCAATAGATACCCACCCTGATGTTTTACCTGGACAGGGAAGCACAGACAAACTCTCCAAATCTTGCCTCGTTATCCCATAAAGTGAGACCATTCTGACATTAATTGTATGTGTCCATTATAATTTAAGTGGTTTCATCTAACATTTTATATTTTATGTTTTGGTGATTGCAGCTCCTATTTTTTTTGATTGGGAACTATTTTCTGAGGATTTCACCTCTGGATCCTTCCAATGTCTGAGAAAACTGCAATTTAGCAATCTAGTGAAGTTATTCTTGAATGTAAAATCACAGTAACTAAAACCTGAATATCTGACGCTCTGAGAGTTGATGGGATTTGAAGTCCAAATCTACAGATCTGGAGTTAGATGTAACCCTGCTTCACTGTGAAGGGAATAGGACGAAGACGTGTAAGATGGCTTCGGGAAACTAACCTGAAAGGTTTCTTAACAGAAAAACCTGCAGCAAGCTGCAGTCTTCAAAGGGCAAAAATGACTGGGCATAACATGGTCAACTCCCTTCACTACAATGTGAAAGTGCTGATAAAGATATGGAGCACATAAAAGTCATATCCTGGGGAACCCTTGTGATGACAACAAGCACTGGAAAGCCATGCTAGTTCAGATAAGTAAAACCACAATCTGATAAAGGGATCCTAGGCCCTAGGTCTTATTATCTTTCTGGACACGATGCCATGACCAAACAGATTGACCAACACGACCGTTAACTAGCCCTACATTTTCAAGAATAAATTTTAAAAACGATTTCTTGGAAATAGAATGGGCAATACATGCTATTGTTTATGAGAAGGTCTTCCCAGCGAATATGAAATAATGCTTAGGGGTGATCTATTATGGATTCAATGACCACCTTCCGTGCCACCTGTTAATTATAGAATTCCAAAGAAAATCATTATAAACATCTCAGCACAGGTTGAATGATAAAATTTGTTTGGAGAGAGCCTTTGAATAGGTCACTCCACCTCAGATTAATTCTGAACTGAATGAGTCTTTCTCTATCTCAGCAATCAAGTCAATTTTTCTTTGGCGTTGGACAGATATCTTTGCTTTCTTTTAAAGTCTTGATTTTGCATTAAGTAGAAATTGAATATCTCATATAAATTAGAATCATTTGTCTTTTATTTTCAGGATATTCAGATTTATAATTTATACTCTGTGCAACCACCAAAATTACTTTCTAGCATTAAATGTATGTGTTCCCTTAAGTCTCATCTAATATTTTGTGGATCTTACAAAATCTGAGAAAATTGCAATCGAGCTAAAATAATTTATTTAGACTATCAGAAAAAAGGTTTGACTTTTTCCTTTTGGGTGATGGGGCAAGGTGGGCCCAGACAATATATCCTAGAATCTAACTCATTCTGGCTGGAGTTGAGGAAAATTAATTGAGCATGCATCTGGTCCTAATAGTTCTCGCTAAGGTGCTTCAATTATAAAAACACCATGTCTCCATGGTGTTTCATGGGATCAATGTATAGATAGCTTACCATTCTAATGTCAATTGGGTGCCTTATGTAACAGATTTATTACTTGGATGGTGAGAATGAAAATTAACATCCTCCTACTCCCCTCACTTTCATCCTGACTATCTCCTCTTGGGTTCCAATCCCTCATGTACTGTTTTTACTGAAGGTCCAAGGAAATATTTTAATGCATGAATATGGATAATGAATGGTGTCAGCTTTCTTTGATATTGGAAGATATTGTACCCTGAAGGTGGCAACGCAGGTCAATAGAGTGGTCAAGAAGGCACATTGCATGCTTTCCTTCATCATACAGGCTATTGAGTACAAGAGTTGGCAGGTCATGTTACAGTTGTATAAGACTTTGATTCAGCCACATTTGGAATACTGTGTACAGTTCTGGCCGCCACATTACGAAAAGGATGTGGATGCTTTGGAGCGGGTGCAGAGGAGGTTTACCTGGATTTTGCACTGTATGGAGGGTGCTAACCATGAAGAGAGGTTGAGTAGATTAGGATTATTTTCATTAGAAAGACAGAGGTGGGGGGGGAACCTGATTTAGGTCTACAAAATCATGAGAGGTATAGACAGGGTGGATAGCAAGAAGCTTTTTCCCAGAGTGGGGGACTCAATTACTAGGGGACATGTGTTCAAAGTGAGAGGGGAAACATTTAAGAGAGGTATGCATGGAAAGTTCTTTACACAGAGGGTGGTGGGTGCCTGGAACACATTTCCAGTGGAGGTGGTAGAGACGGATACAGTAGCATCATATAAGATGTATCTCGACAGATACATGAATGGGCAGGGAGCAGATGGATACAGATCCTTAGAAAATAGGCGACAGGTTTAGATAGAGGATCTGGATTGGCGCAGGCCTGGAGGGCCGAAAGGCCTATTCTTGTACTGTAATTTTCTTTGTTCTTTTTGCTTTGAAGCCAGTCTCCGTCTAGTCCTTACTTGTTGTCACTTTCTAACGGGGAGTCACTGGATTGTGATCAGGACAGGGGTGATGCATTCCCCTGCCCTATCCTGTATCCTATTGCTACTTCTAGCAATACTTACAACTCACCCAGGCTGAACTTAGTTAATTGGTGTTGGTGGATTGGGGACCAAACAGTAGAATTGTACCAAGGCCAGTCAGGAGGTGAACACGTTATCAATTCCCTAATTGTCTCCTACAGACCATAGTTTTCATCTCATTATTTATATGTCTTGGGATAGCTTATGAGTAATTCAAATCACTTAGTAGAAGATGCTACAATTTAAATGTTCATGAAATACCTTGTCAATGTAATGTATAAGCTGCAGTTTTCCCTGTTATGTGCCAGGACCACAATTTATTACAATGAGACTGAGGATTGTTTGAAACCTATATAAATAGAAAATGCAAGCAACACACAGCAGATCGGGCTTTTTGTTTTGTTTTTCAGGTTTTTTTGTGTTGTTTTCTATTTGTCATTCTGTAGCTTCTTCCCATTACAATTAGCTGTTCCTTCGAGCATCAACCTTCAGTACAGAAATTAGAGAGTGTGGCAGCCTCTCAAGGTGTGTAATTCAGTGACAGGGGACCAAATAAATCAGACATCTCTTGGGATGAGATCCCTGCTGGTGCTCAGGACTGGACGACATGGCAAGCAAACCAGCAGGTGCCTGAGACCTCCTGAGACAAGCCAGAGGGGGAATAATGTTGCTGTTATTGTTATTTTTATTCTTCAGTATGGTGTTAAGTAAAAAAAAACTAGCTGGGGTACCAGAAGGCTTCTGTTGTACACATTTCATAGTATGTCCACTTTTGACCTCCAACTTGCCTACACTCCTGCACAGATCAGACTAAAAAATCGCATCATATAAAAAAAAAGAAATCTCTCAAGCAGGAGAGCAATGAGAGGAAGCAACACAGTTGGAGTATGTCGGACAATGCCAATGGTGGAATCTGATAATGTACCTTCCTTAGGTTCACCTTCTACCCAGCGAGCAGAGGAAGGAGATCCCAGTAACCGCACTGGTCATTGTGATGAAAAGTAAAGTTGGATAGAGGTGTTAAGCCGTTCTTATCTCCTCAGTTTATCATCAAGCAAGTTCAATTATAATTAGTCCCTGAAAATTCTCTCTTGGCTCAACTTTATTAAGGTGGTAAAAACAATGACTGCAGATGCTGGAAACCAGATTCTGGATTAGTGGTGCTGGAAGAGCACAGCAGTTCAGGCAGCATCCAAGGACCTTCGAAATCGACGTTTCGGGCAAAAGCCCTTCATCAGGAATAAAGGCAGTGAGCCTGAAGCGTGGAGAGATAAGCTAGAGGAGGGTGGGGGTGGGGAGAAAGTAGCATAGAGTACAATGGGTGAGTGGGGGAGGGATGAAGGTGATAGGTCAAGGAGGAGAGGGTGGAGTGGATAGGTGGAAAAGGAGATAGGCAGGTAGGACAAGTCCGGACAAGTCATGGGGACAGTGCTGAGCTGGAAGTTTAGAACTAGGGTGAGGTGGGGGAAGGGGAAATGAGGAAACTGTTGAAGTCCACATTGATGCCCTGGGGTTGAAGTGTTCCGAGGCGGAAGATGAGGCGTTTTTCCTCCAGGCGTGTGGTGGTGAGGGAGCGGCGGTGAAGGAGGCCCAGGACCTCCATGTCCTCGGCAGAGTGGGAGGGGGAGTTGAAATGTTGGGCCACAGGGCAGTGTGGTTGATTGGTGCGGGTGTCCCAGAGATGTTCCCTAAAGTGCTCTGCTAGGAGGCGCCCAGTTTCCCCAATGTAGAGGAGACCGCATCGGGAGCAACGGATACAATAATTGATATTAGTGGAAGTGCAAGTACAACTTGGATGGATGTGGAAGGCTCCTTTAGGGCCTTGGATAGAGGTGAGGGAGGAGGTGTGGGCGCAGGTTTTACAGTTCCTGCAGTGGCAGGGGAAAGTGCCAGGATGGGAGGGTGGGTTGTAGGGGGGCATGGACCTGACCAGGTAGTCATGGAGGGAACGGTCTTTGCGGAAGGCGGAAAGGGGTGGGAAGGGAAATATATCCCTGGTGGTGGGGTCTGTTTGGAGGTGGCGGAAATGTCGGCAGATGATTTGGTTTATGCGAAGGTTGGTAGGGTGGAAGGTGAGGACCAGGGGCATTCTGTCCTTATTACGGTTGGAGGGGTGGGGTCTGAGGGCAGAGGTGCGGGATGTAGACGAAATGCGTTGGAGGGCATCTTTAACCACGTGGGAAGGGAAATTGCGGTCTCTAAAGAAGGAGGCCATCTGATGTGTCCTATGGTGGAACTGGTCCTCCTGAGAGCAGATACGGCAGAGGCGGAGAAATTGGGAATACGGGATGGCATTTTTGCAAGAGATAGGGTGGGAAGAGGTGTAATCCAGGTAGCTGTGGGAGTCAGTGGGTTTGTAAAAAATGTCAGTGTCAAGTCGGTCGTCATTAATGGAGATGGAGAGGTCCAGGAAGGGGAGGGAGGTGTCTGAGATGGTCCAGGTAAATTTAAGGTCAGGGTGGAATGTGTTGGTGAAGTTGATGAATTGCTCAACCTCCTCGCAGGAGCACGAGGTGGCGCCAATGCAGTCATCAATGTAGCGGAGGAAGAGGTGGGGAGTGGTACCAGTGTAATTACAGAAGATCAACTGCTCTACGTAGCCAACAAAGAAACAGACATAGATGGGGCCCATACGTGTGACCATGGCTCCCCCTTTGGTCTGGAGGAAGTGGGAGGATTCAAAGGAGAAATTGGTAAGGGTGAGGACCAGTTCGGCCAAACGAATGAGAGTGTCGGTGGAAGGGTACTGTTGGGGACGTCTGGAGAGGAAAAAACGGAGGGCTTGGAGGCCCTGGTCATGGCGGATGGAGGTGTAGAGGGATTGGATATCCATGGTGAAGATGAGGCGTTGGGGGCCGGGGAAACGGAAGTCTTGGAGGAGGTGGAGGGCGTGGGTGGTGTCTCAAACATATGTGGGGAGTTCCTGGACTAGGGGGCATAGGACAGTGTCGAGGTAGGTAGAGATGAGTTCAGTGGGGCAGGAGCATGCTGAGACAATGGGTTGGCCAGGGTGGTCAGGCTTGTGGATCTTGGGAAGGAGGTAGAACCGGGCAGTGCGGGGTTCCCGGACTATGAGGTTGGAAGCTGTGGGTGGGAGATCTCCTGAGGTGATGAGGTTCTGTATGGTCTGGGAGATGATGGTTTGGTGATGGGGAGTGGGGTCATGGTCGAGGGGGCAGTAGGAAGAGGTGTCCTCGAGTTGGCGTTTGGCTTCAGCGGTGTAGAAGTCAGTGCGTCAGACTACCACTGTGCCCCCTTTATCCGTTGGCTTGATAGTGAGGTTGGGATTGGAGCAGAGGGATTGGAGGGCTGTGCGTTGTGAGGGTGAGAGGATGGAATGGGGGAGGGGAGTAGACAGGTTGAGGCGGTTAATGTCCTGGCGGCAGTTGTGTATCCATCTCTCCTGATGTGGATGCTATTGGTGATTTATCACACCTCAGTACCAGAGATCTTTTCTTATATTGTCATTTATCGGACAAATCTGTTCCTCCTGTTTTGGTGCCTCTTTCTCTGAATAAACAGGACTCTCTGACAAATGGGTCCATGGACACAGCTAGCTCACTAATATCACAAATTAATATCAATGCACTTGAGACTGGAGCTTCAATCTGCATTGAATTAATCAGGGATAGTGGCACTGCAAATGCCCTAGCATCCCTGGGCTAGTTCCTGCTCATTGTTCAGCCGACCCTTACTCCAACCTCACTCCTCAAACCACCATCACCACTGCTATTTTCACCTTCTTGGCCTGGGGCTAGGGAGGTCACTGCCAACAGTATTGTTCACTTTTATCCATAGCTGGCTGTGTTGGTATCTTAACCTTCCAGCTGTTGGTGATTGGCTGGTGAGATGCTGGACTATTTTCCTATCTCCCTATCAACCACAGATGCCTCACATTTCCCTTCTGATTTCAGATTTAATGTAAGTGTGCTGTCTGAGCGTATTAAAAGAAAGCAAATTCATACCTGCTGGCTGAATATTTTAGCTCTGCATTCTGTTTGCGGAATGTACTATTTTCCAAATTACTCATTTCCCTCTGTTGGGAATGATGCTGTGCATCATTTCCTGCATGCCTGCTGTCAGAGCTATTCCTGGGCTTTCCATCAATTTCAGCAAAATTAAGCTCAATATAAAGAGTAGACTGGGATCCCTTTATAAGAATACATTTGAAGAATAAAAGTAGGTATGGCATTGTGTTCACCATTCAGTTTCTGCTCCATTACAGGAGGGATTTGTTCAGGAATCAGCAACGCTAACGTAATCAAGGTGGCCAAGGTGAAGTATAATTTGGGAAAGTCAACTTTGGTCAGCTGTTTTATTTGAGAAACAGTTTCATAGCCAAACACAAAATGGTTCTCATTGGGCCTTTCAGCAAATGCGCCTGGAAAATTTCTAGAAAGGAATGATGCCGCGGTTGGGTGACAGGTCTAGGACTTTGGAAGAAGGAGTAGAATGAAGAGGGTGTGGACTGTAGCTTTGAAGAAGAGTTTATTCAGGATTTTTCTGAGGGAGATCAGGATATTGCCCAAAGGCAGAGAGGAGATGATAGCCTCAAACTCCTGTCCATTTCTTTATTGAGACAAGGTTCAGTTGGGTGGTCAGCTGCTGAAACTGGAGAAGATAAGAAATAGGAGCAGGATTAAACCAATTGTCTCCTTGAGGTTATTCCACCATTGAATAGGGCCATGGCAGTTCAGATTGTGGCTTTAAATCCCTAACCTTTGACTCCCTAGTACATCAAAGATTTGTCTAACAAAGAGAGAATTCAGGAGGTACATTTCTATTTTTCAGCAGTAATGGATGGGTAGACTGGAATCAAAAGGATTATATCAAGATGAGGTTGGAGGTGACATCTGCCAATTGATTTGGACACAAAATATTCCTTGCATTGTGCATCTGAAGTCAAGGTAGGCAGAGCAAAGGAGAGATCCGAGAGATGGTTATTGACGAAGAATAGCAATTTGGGACATCATTAGGCCAACAGCAACTATAGTAATAAAAACTTGTATTCATATATTGAGGTTCAGTTAGCTCAGTTGGCTATATGGCTAGCTCATGGTTCAGAGTGACACTGACAGTGTTGGTTTGATTTTTATTCCAGCTGAGAGAAATATAGGACCTTCCTCCTTGACTTGCACTTGAGTGGAAGGTAATGGCAAAACACCATTGGCCAAAAGAAATTACTAAGGAAATGACTCAGGATGAAACAACAATTGACATCGAGAAAGGATCTACCTTTAAGTAGAATACACAAATGTGTCATTTGTACAGAACATTTAAATTAGTAAAATGTCGCAAAACATTATCAAATAAAATTTTAAAATGCACCCTCTGATGAACTCTTGGGACAAGTGGCCGAAAAACTAGACTTAAAGGAAATCATAAAGAATAGGTCAATTGACTTCTTGAGCCTCCTCTGCCATTCAATAAGATCATGACTGATCAAATTGTATCCTTGACTCCATTTTCTTGCCTGACCTCCATAACCCTTAATTCCCTGTGCAACAATCTGTCTCATACACCCTTGAATATATTCGATGACCCAACTTCCACTGCTCTTTGGGGAAAAGAATTCCAAAGATTAACTACCCACTGAGAGAAAAACTTCCTCATCATCTCTTTATTAAATGGGAAATCCCTATTTTGAACCTATGAACTCCTAGTTCTAAATCTCCCCAGTGAGAAGCAACATCCTCTCAGCATATATCCGAGAAACCCCCTCAGCATTTCAGTAAGATTACTTCTGATCATTCCTGTTCAACCTTTCCTCGGGAGACAATCCCTTCATCCCAGAAATCAGCCTTCTCCAAACTGCCTCCAATGTGAGTATGTCCCTTCTTCAGTAAGGGGATTGTTCACCTAACTCTATGTGCAGTCTCACCAATGCAGTTGTAGCCACACTTTATACTCCAGTACCACTTGTAATGAATGGGAATGAGATAGAAAGGCAAAGAGTCTTAGGAAGAAAATTCCAAAGCTTTGGGTCTTGGCAGCTGGAAACATGGCTGCCAAATGATGAGGTTATGATGTGAAGGTTCTAGTGTTAGATTTAAATGGACAAAATCAGAAGTCACAGAACACCAGGCTATAGTCTAACAGGTTTATTTCAAATAACAAGCTTTCGGAGCACTGCTCTGATTAAAAAGCAGCTCTCTGAAAGCTTGTGAATTCAAAGGATGAAGTGACAGCCACTGGGGATGTGCAAGAGTCATAAATTGGAAAGGCACAAATATGGTGAAGCATTGTAGGAATGGCTGAAGAGATAGGAATTGATAAGGCAATGGAGGGATTTGAACTCAAAACTTCAATTATTCACGTTAATGAGAAACCACAATGGGTTAAGAGATTAACTCCACTACGAATTCATCAGATGTTGGGCTGTATAGCAGCCTTCACATAAGACCTAAGAATGATAATTGTATATAATTGTATATTTTCCTATCAGAGTTTGTTATAATAAGAATCAATGCCTTAAATTTCAAATAATGCTTCCCATTGCATTTAAAAATTTACTACAATATTGTTATAGAAGCCAAGTATTTAATAAGGGTTCCTGCCAACAGAATGCCTGTATTTTAGATCAGCAAAAGATATTTCTGTGTCCTGGAAATGTATTTTTAAATGTAACCAGAATTAGCTTATATACTTTTGAATCATTTTCACATGTAAACCTGAGAAAATAAATTCATTTCCCACACATTCCGAAAATGAAGCCATTTAGAGAGTCATTTGAGAATGAGCATGTTGAAATGATCAGTAGTTAAACCAAATGGACAGGCAGTTCCAAGTTCAGTCCTGTCCTGTACTGAGTTAGCCGGTGTTAGAAACAATGTAGTTGGTGCACCACAGTTGCTGTCAGTGCCTTAGATGCGTTTTCAGTGGTACATCGATCTGTTGTGCCTCTGCATCATGCTTCCTTAGTACTTTATTTCAGTAATACTTTGTACAATTGCATCTTTGAAACAAGGCAGTGCTTTGTTGTTTTTGTGAGGGTTCTGCTTATTGGTAATGCTCAATGATTAATCTTTTAATGAACTTTTCACACGAAAAGTGTTCCATATCTGTGGACTGTGTGAAATTAGGATAAGTCAAAATTATCTGTTGCATTACCTTCACATCTCACCAGGGAGATCTTGAACACTAGGCTGCCCTCTGCTCTACAGCATGTCTGGTTTTAGCTCAGCTATTGGGACCCACCTGGGAAGGGAACTCAAATGGAAGAAATAGGATGAAAAGACTTAAGGTCCCTTTCCTGAATCTTGTGGGCCGTGTCATTGTGCCTTCGCAACAATGTGAGGGAAGCTTGCTTCACTCCTTAAACAATGTCAGAATAGAAGAGGAAAATTTACAAACCAAACTGAAAGTTAAAAAAAAGACTGTTCTAAAGAACCGTTCTTTGATAGGATCCGTACAGTTTGTCGCAATCCTTGGATAAATAATCGAGCCACATTATCATCAAGGCTCCCTCTTAGCAACCTGCCTGCAGTTTACCTGATGGGAGCTGTCACTATTCACTGTGTATCAAATAAACCTGTTGGACTATAACCTGGTGTTGTGTGATTTTTAACTTTTGTTCACCCCAGTCCAACAATGGCAACCTCCACATCATGGCTACCATTAGCTACGTCTATTGAATAGCTGAGGAGAACACAGCATTTTTGGGTGGGGAGGATCAATAGGAGTAAGGGCTGGGGAAAAATATCAAGAGGGAAGGGCACCTTGGGGAGATGTATCTGGTTTGGAGTTGAGAGCTGGAGGTGTGGCAAAAAGGAACCAAAAGGGGGCACTGTGAACCAACAATTCAATATCATTAACACTAATCTGCCAGAGATGCAGATGCAGTGTCTTCTCTGTTTTGCGTTTGCATGTATAGGAATGAACAGCAGGAAAAGCCTGAAAGATAATTCAAAATATGCAGAACTGTGTTTATTAACTCTCTTTTTGAAGGTGCACCACAGAAGTGGCCCAGTCTCTTCCACTGAGTCACAGTGACCACTTACTATGCCTGAGTTTAGATAGGCAGTGAATGTTGGGTGGTGATTCATACCTTAGAGAGGGGAGGGTCTGTGACATTGAAAACCAATTCTGTCCCCACTGAAGGTCCAAATAAACATACTTGCAGCTCTTGCCACTGGAACATAGCTAGGATCAGATCACCAGGTCACTTTTTTCCTACTCACCCCAAGAGCGCTGAACCTAATTGCAAACCTCTCGTCACTGGCTGCACTACCTGAGGTTAGGGATGATCATTCGTAATTTAAAGGGCTTTATATAATAATACAACAGGAATTAGAGGCATCTCAATTATCCAGTGCAGATCCATTAACATATCCCATTAACATTTTCTTTGGATAGGGCGTGGTAGATGTATGGCTTGTTTTCAGAAGTGAATACACTTAAATTATGACTCCTTCTCTTCCAAGCTCCCTACCATGTAACCCCAAAAAATTACTTGAGTCTGTAAAGGGACTGCCTTGAAGAGGTTAACATTCAGTGACGATTTCAGTATACGGCAAGAATGGAAATTGACAACAGAGGAGTTTCAACACAACTTCTGTACATCACCTGAAATGGTATGGAATTGTTACTGTATAGGCTATTTTGTAGCAATGCCTTGGGATACCGGGCTGCAATTTTCCAATATTTTACATTCTCCGATTAAGAAATGGTCGTTTGTAAAAGTTATCAAGTGCAAAGTATTGTTTTACAAAGAAAAACATATCAGTTAAAAATGCGTTGTCTGAGAAATAATGCAGATGTTCTTACAGCTGGTCGGAGGGGATGAGAGATGAAGAGCAAACTTAAAATCTTTGCTTATTTCTTATATCAATATGCAGGTTCTTGCTTATCATTTAGCAGTTTGATATTGATTTACAATCTTGGAGATTTGTTAGAGCCAATGCTGCCACCTTCCTCATTGTACTTTTGTCATCCCAAGGTTTAACAATTCTGGGATTTTCTTTGTCCTATTCAATGCCAACTTGCCGAAAACCAGCTGCCCAGCTTCCTGTCCTATACCATGACCCCCCCAAGAAGGTCCCCATGCATCTAAATTCTCCACTTTCTTTGTGTATCTGTTCATGAGCTGACTGATGCTTTACTCTTGTAATACCCAGTCAACTGATGTCCCAGTTTGCATACTATGATTCTCAGATTTTGGTCTGTCATCTCTTCTCCTTCGACCGTGCAGGGCATAACTATTCAGCCATTTCTATTTTGCACTTTTGAACTGCCTCTATGAACCACTTTACCTTACTATCCCACCTGATGTCTCTGCACTTATGTTTCCTGGAAAGCTGCCATTTTGATCATACTTTCAGTTCTTTCCCCATTGCAGTACACCACCTTCTCCTTTACAAAGCACCTTGCAACCTTCACAAAAGCACCAAATAAATAATGATAATTTGCATTTGTATAACAACCTTTAACATAATAAAACATTCCAAGCTGCTTCACATATGAGGGAACAGATTGAGCAGTGGTGGAAAATTAGAAGATGTGGATGAAAGCACAGTCAAAAAGGCTTTGAGGAGGCTTTTACATAAGGACACATGAGACTGCCTCAATGTAGCAAAGTTTAAATAAAAAGCTGAGAGAATCTCTGATATAGTTACTGTTTTACGCTCCTGAAGAGGACTAAATTATCTGGACTTTTGCACAGAATTGTTATGCTTCTTTCGTCAATGTGACCACTCTTTGTGAATTGATATTTGAAAGTAAATACTGAAGGCCATTCAAACATTTGATTGGAACTGAATCTAACCTTTCTAACATTTTCACTTTCCATCAGTGATCACAGGATTCTGCGGAAAAGCAGAAACATTTTTTTAATATTACATCTACTTATTCTGGAGATATTGGAACCAATTAGGGTGCTCAAAATGCATGTCCAGGCATAATAGTAGAACAGACCAGGCTATGTGTTTAGGACCTGCTGGTTGAAAAGTAGCTCAGTACCTCACTTACCTGTAGAGACAATGAGGACTGCAGATGCTGGAGATCAGAGTTGATAGTGTGTTGCTGGAAAAGCACAGCAGGTCAGGCAGCATCCGAGGAGCAGGAAAATCAATGTTTTGGGCCGGAGCCCTTCATCATCCCTTCCTGATGAAGGGTTCCGGCCTGAAATGTCAATTTTCTGCTCCTTGGATGATGTCTGACCTGTTGTGCTTTTCCACCTCACTTACCTGTGAATATCTGGGAGGCAGTTAACTATATTACTTTGATTTGCTGGATTTATTAGATTTGATTAGATTAGATTAGATTACGGCACGGTGGCACAGTGGTTAGCACTGCTGCCTCACAGCACCAGAGACCCGGGTTCAATTCCCGCCTCAGGCGACTGACTGTGTGGAGTTTGCACGTTCTCCCCGTGTCTGTGTGGGTTTCCTCCGGGTGCTCCGGTTTCCTCCCACAGTCCAAAGATGTGCAGGTCAGGTGAATTGGCCATGCTAAATTTCCCGTAGTGTTAGGTAAGGGGTAAATGTAGGGGTATGGGTGGGTTACGCTTCGGCGGGTCAGTGTGGACTTGTTGGGCCGAAGGGCCTGTTTCCACACTGTAATGTAATCTAATCTAATCTAAAACCAGTATAATGCATAGAAAGAACTTGTGGCACCAATGTATTCAACAGCAGAAGGTCCATCCACAATGTTTATTTTTATCAAAGAGTTCACTTGAGGTTAATACAAAAAGGCACAATGAATGCATGAGTGCTCCAATGATTTACCAAAGCTGGTGATGCAGTTGGTGGCAATTTCAGTTGATATTTGATGTACAAACTGCAGTGACAAGTCACTGCCATATGTTAGTGACTGTCAGAACACTTTGTGGAGGAGGTCCACTGTCTTAGGTCGTATGGTTGCATTGTTTGGGTGTTGATGGCTTCAGGAAATGAGGGAAAAATTCATTTCTGCAGAGAAGGAAAGTAAAGGAAGAATAAGATTTGGTCTCAATACCTCAAAGGAGAATTTACATTGTGAAGGAATAAGATCTAAAATGAACGGGACTGATACAAGAAATTAACTCCAAAGCTCCTTTTCAGTAAAGCCTACAGCAAGCTGCATTCTTCCAAGGGGCAAAAATGGCCAGGTATAAGATGGTCAACTCCTCTCACAGCAATGTGAAAGTGCTGGTTAAGATTACATACACTGAAAAGCCACTATCCTGGAAATTGTTGTGATGACAGCTAATGCTGTAATACAAAAGCTGTCCAAAAGCGGTCCAAAAATGTGCAAGTTAGGTGAATTGACCGTGTGAAATTGGACATGGTGTTAGCTGCATTAGTCAGAGGGAAATGGGTCTGGGTGGGTTACTCTTTGGAGGGTCAGTGTGGACTTGTTGGGCCAAAGGGCCTGTTTCCACACTGTAGGGAATCTAATCTAATCTAATCTAATCTACAATGCTAGTTCAGGTAAGTAAAATCATAACCTGATAATGGAACATTAGGCTCCAGATCTTATTATCTTACTGGGCACAATAATGTGACCCAACAGACTGGCCAACATGACTGTTTATTAGCTCTATGTTTTCAAGAATAAATAAAAAATAAACATTTCTTGGAAATTGAATGGGCAACCTAATTGTAATGAACAGGCCATCTAGCCAATTAAGGGATAATACTTAGGTTTGGTCTATTATTAATTGAATGACCATTTTCCATGCCTACATTTGAGTTCTGCAAAATCATAAAAATTCATTGTAAATATCTCAACATAACTTAAATAATTAGATTTGTTAGAAGAGATTTGTTGGTATCGGTTATCTCCACTTCCCAGACCCATTCTGAATTGAACACATCTTACACTCTCAGGGATCAAGGCAATTTTACTGTGCCGTATGATGAATAGCCTTGCTTTCTTTCAAAAGTTTGTACTCGAATTAAGTGGAGGTTGAAGTTTTAATTCTCTGGTAGAAATAATAACTAGTTTTCTTTTCAGGATCTTATTTAGCTTTGTGATTTATAGTCTGTGTATAACCACCAAAGTTGCATGTTTTCTGTAATATTAAATGTATGTATATATTTAAAATTTAAATTGCCTCACCTAACCTTTTGCATTAATGAACCTAACTCCTATTCCCCTTTGGTGGGGGAATATTTTCTGAGGAATTTCACCCAGATCCTTACAATATCTGAGAAAATTATAATCAGAATTTAAAAAAAATGTAATTTAGACAATTGGGAAGAAGGTAACACTTCTGTTTGCCTTTCATCCTTTGGCTAAGGGACTAGTTGAATTCTGCAAACCCAAATGATGTGTCCTAGAATCCAACACCCTCTGGCTGAAGTTGAAGGAAATTAGTTTGAGATACATCTGATCCTAATAGCTCCAGGTAAGGTGTTACACTTGTAAAAACACCACAACATTTCCAACGATACTTGCAGAAGCCTCCCCTCCCAGGCTTCATATGACCTTCCACTGCTGTGAAATGTCAAACTAAGTTCTGATTTTGATGCAATGGTTTTGCTGTGTTGGGTCCCATTAATTGTATGAGGACAGTGGAAGAGAACAGCAACAAAACATATTGTGATTATGCACAGAATAATAGGTACCTGGGGGTGAGTTACCAGGCTGTAACCCAATTAAGAGGCTTGGATGACATCATAAATCATTACAATGAAACCTGAGCCAATTGATAAACATGATCAGAACACAGAAATTGAGCTGCAATCTTTTAAACATTTTTCTTTCAATTTATTTAGAAATTATATATATTGCAGGTATGTTCTCCAACATCAGCTGAGTTGCTATAGGCTGATAGTATTCTTCAGTGTGCACTGTTGGACTTTAATGAGCACATGTGACTCCTAGAATGATATTAACAACTCTTTGTGATGTAATTACACCATCATGCGACTGACAGAAGGGTATTGCAAGGTTGCCGATTTAAAGATGGTTGTAATTTTATTTGTTAGAGGCTGTATCATAATTACTTCATTCCTTTACTGCATTGACACAATACAGTAAATTGAAAGATTGTATGGTTTAATTCATCTCACTAATGCTGTATTTATTTTTGTGCTTCACAGGGTCAAGTACTGTTCTGTTGGTGCTGTCTAATGAAAAGGCTATCCTTGATATGTAAGTCTGAAACAGGAGCTGTAGACAAGCTATTCATACCTGGGAGGCATCACTACTAAACCCTAGCCCACCTCCTCTCAACATAGACAATCTGGAGCCACTTTTTTTTTGCCCCTCTATATCTCAGTGGTTCTGAGAGTTTTCTCTTAGTCACTTTTTAAATAATCATGTTAAAGCAGGCAATGTATAAATGTTTGGTATAAAAGTGTCCAAACACAGAGTACAATCATAGGTAACATCACAGTCATGTGCTGAAACTGAGCTCTTACTGAGGAAGACAACCCAGTCATTCTCTCCAAGGAGGGAGAATTTTCCAATGGAAAAGATTGCTCTTAGAGTGAAATTACACTTGAGAGAATTTTTGCATTCTGTGGGGATTGCCATCAGCTTCACATATACAGATGAAAAGCTGGGATAATTTAACTCTTCATGGGAAGCTGCTTTGAAATAGAGAAGCCTGCCCTGTAACATTTCAAGAAGTCAGAACAAAAGTGCAATAGGTTCTAGATGAGAGTGAGAGTTCCTAAGTAAACAGTTTATAGTGGAATTTGCAGGCTGAAAGGTGTTTGATTCATGTGAAGTTCATGTGCAGCTCTGAGACTAGTGAGGGACCCCAGGAACAGGGTATGTTCTGTAAACAAGCACTCAATTCCTTTCTGATGTCACAGATCTAAGCTCCCTTCCCTCCCACTGCAACCGTGATTGATTTTCATGAGTTCACTTCTGTTGGCTTCCAGTCTTCTGATAGGACAATGTCAATTTAACAACTCCTCCCATTCATTTCTCTCTCTCTCTCTCTCTCTCTCTCTCTTTCTTGTTCCTTGTGTTTTGTTCTGTCCTTCCATGCATCTTTTCCTGTCGCCTGACTTTTCCAAGTTGTGTGTGTATGTGTGTGTGTGTTTCTTTACAAAAAAAAATCTTTCTGAAGAAGGAAGCAAAAGGACTGTCAAGTGAGTGAGAAAACTTGTTGTGATGTGTTGGTCAGAATTTTATTTTTTTTAGAAAAGGGATAATACATGACAGTGCTGAAGCTCTGCTACAATTGGAGCTGTAATTAACTGGTGCTGTAAATTCTAAGCTCTACAGGGTAGTTTACATAAGTGTATTGTACCTGACTCCCATGAATGTGCACCATGTAGGCACTTGCCAGTAGCAGCCCCATACCATTTGATTTATTTTGCTAGTAGCCAGATTTGTTGCAAAAATGAAGGCCAGGTGTCTGCCAAAATGTCAATAACAACAAAAAGGGAGACAATTTTTTTGTTAACTAACTGCAGTTTTGAAACGCTGCTGGCAAAATCTGCTGCAAAATGCATTGTGCCCGTGCTGAACTGTAGAGACTAGCTTGTGTGTAAATAATATTTAGTGACTGAACATGCGTGATGGGAAGCAGTGCCAATATCAACCCCAAAATTGCAACAGAAATAAAAAGAGAAAGGCGAAGGAGAAAATTCCGATGCAATGTGCCAAAACTTCCAAAATGAATATTTCTACAATGTATTTACAGCTTTAAAACATTACTCATAGAATTCACATTTAGTACTCAGAGCCAGTTCCAAACTGTCACAAATTAGCCTATGTATTATGCGTGTACAGTACAATGTGTTGTGATTGACTGAGTGACTATGTGCAATATGAGCTGCTTGCCAGCATTTACCTTCTTTTGTTGCAGAAATTGAACTGAAGCATAGAAAAAGAACCTCACATGGACCAAGGGAAAAAAAACTTTTGAGGTTATCAATAGCCACTGGATTTATCTGGAACATGTGGGCATTAGTTTATGTGTTTATTATACTGAAAGAGAGAATATTTCAAAAGGGAGAGCTACTCGTGCAGCCCATTCCCATTTAGAATGAGAGGTGTCTCCTTACATTTTAAAGCAGGAGGAAATGCATTCTATTATACGGGGATTGAGTTCAGCATTAAACTGCAGCTTTGTCACACTGTGGTAAATAAAGAGTGGGTAACTATCATCACCTTTGGGATGACAGCAGAGAAAATGAAGCCTATTTGTAAGGTGTGCAACGGTTTCTCTAATTCCGTTTCAATTGTGAGATTGAGGAATACTCAGCCTTAAGTTTTATTTTGTGCAAGCCATTAAGAGTTTATTTTGCAAGGCCTTATTTGTCATTATCAATTGAACCATCTGATTATAAAATAGCATTCAGATTAAAACCCATGACCATCTGGCAAGTAACCTAGCAAGCATTTGTGACAACAGGTACCACTTTTCTTTCTTCTTCACTCTTAAATAAATGCACAAACCTACACTGAAAATTAGAAACAAATATTTATGTAGAGAGTTAATTTTGTCAATAAATTACTGGAAATAGGTTACAACTTTACAGTCGTTTTGCCTCATAAGTGCAATGTTTCGCCCAATGGTACATATTTTGGGTAAAGCAAATAATTGTGTAATGTATTTTTTTTTGCTTCACTGTCAATCTGCAATATTTGGAAACTAAAAAATAAAATGAATGTCCGTGATAAAGTTTTCAAATATCATAGCCCACCTCCATTCTAAAATTGCTATCAGCTATTTTTCCACTGAACAAACTATGCACAATGTGGTCAGATGCTAGTTGTAGCTACTTCTTGAGTGGAAAACAGAAAATAATTTGGATTGTGCCGCTTTTAAAAGATCACTTCTTTCTAAGAGTGTAACAAATATCCAAATTAGGTTAGCTAGTGCTGGTCCTCAACTGTGAAGATTCCACCGTATTGTGATTAAGTGAATGAGTGTACAATGTAAGCTCTTGCCGCTAAAAGCTCCTGTTCAGTTTTTTTTTCTAAAGCACATTGCATTTACTTAGAGTGATGATTACCAATGTAGTTACAAGTAGCTATTTTGCACCACACAGATTGCTCTGTGTGTCTATTGTCTCTGAATGAATGCCTCACAATATGAGCTCTGGGTTTATGTTTGTGTGTATGTGTGTGTGTGTGTGTGTGCTTACAATTACACTATGCCTCAAATTGATCATGCTACAGGATAGGATGGCAAAAAAGATAATTCGAACAAGCAATAATTTGAGGCAAACAATTTCTGCTTTCATTTTTTTGACCTTCCCAATGAGACACCCCATTGACCAGCTTAGTGGAAAGCTAGCCTCAAGTCAGCTTTACCAGATGAGTTTAAATACAAAATTTGGACTTGGGACTTTCTGACTGTGAACAGGAGCAGCAACAAGAAGGAAGCCCACTCTCCAGCAAAGAAATCAAAGGTTATAAGCATAGGACAAGAAAGTGGAGTTGAGGGTGATTAAATCAGCCATGATCTCATTGAATGGGGCAGTGTATTCGACGGGCAGAATAGCCTACTTCTGCTTCAAATCTTATGGTTTTTATGATCAATTGGGATCCATTCAGTTCCTGTCGACCATGTCATTCATGATCGTGTGGCCCAGCCATTTAATTGGAATGGACTCTACAGCTGGATGCTATTCTGGCGCTGCATCATAAAGGTGTCTGCAGTATGTTCGTGATATCGAACATCACCCTGTAACCAATGTGCCACAGACTCGCTGAGCGGGATTTCTAGTTGGGATTGGGCAGATGTATGACAAAATTTTCAAAGAGAAGGTCAGAAACTGTACGCCTTGATTCAAAACCGTAACCATTCCTATCGCAGCCGCGGGCGGGAACAATTTTTAAAAAGAATGCAGCGATCAAAATGAAAGTTAGTAAAAGTTTGCAGGCTTTCTTTTGTGGCCTGTTTCTCTGCTGATGGCGAATCTTCAAGTGTGAGGCAAGAGAGTGTGTCGGCAGGACGGTGAGGAGGATCATAACTCGACGCTGATCCTCGAAGAGCCATTATTGCCTGTTAACCCTTCGTGGGCTTCTGTGGGTGGCTGATGGCGAACAGTACTCCAGTCTGTCATTGACAGACGGATGATTCAGAGCGTTTCACATATTGCTGCTCACGAAAAATCGGTCAGCAGGGAAAGCCATCCGTCCAGTGTGTGTCGTACAATTAATGCAGGCGCAATATATACTATATGCCAGGAAAATTTGATTGCAAGTAACTGATGCCAATGGTGTGCTGCACATGTCAATCTATGTGTACGTACTTTTATTTGAGTTGAATGCCTGGCAATGCGATTTGTTGCCAGAAGTAACCTCCTTTAATTGGAGAACAGAAACAAACATTCAAGACGCAGCATATGTTAAAAACTCCTGCGTTAAAACATGACGAGGAAATGCTAACATACACAGCTGTTGCCAGTCCTACAGGGCACAGGTTAGACGGAAAGCATCTTAAAATGTGCTTCTATGCCAGTTTTTTTTTCCAATTTAATAAAATAAAGGAAGAGGGAAAGTAAAATATTTTGCATTTAGAAAACTGAAAACCAAGAAAAAAATATCACCAATCAAAAGAAAATACAGATGTAAGGAACTGTTCCCGGAATGGCAATATGCAGATGAGATGTATTCCACTAGGATATGCGTGTGTGAAACTCCACCTCATATTAAACTATCTGTTTCTTAATGGTATGTGGCGAGAGAAGCAAATATACCATAGACTTAATTTATTTTACAACCTTAGTTCTCAAACATCCAACTGTATGCATATTAGATGCTCGCTCGGCAGGGCACAGTTTAGAATTGCAGTGCATTGAATTCCATGTATAATAGAATTTATTACAAATAAAATTATCAGTTGCGGTACAATAATGACTCACAGCACATTAAAGGATTTTTTAAAATCACGTAGATGAAAATAGTATTGCAAGTGCGGTGCATGGTAGAAATAGTTGAAAATTCCTCGATTCTTACCTAGAGATAATGATTATCCTTGATATTATTAGTTTATTTCTTTTCTTATCCATAAGAATGTTCTGACATATCCACAAATAAAGAGTTTACGCTCCTGAATATTCCCCTGCTGCAGGAGGAGGCATGAAACATATTGTGTTTCTCTCGTTTTATTTATGCACGTTGATTTATTCATTATTATTGGAAAGATTGGAAGATGGAAGGTGCAATTTGACTGCCCAGGACGGTTCACGTTGGGACATCAGGGATTAAAAACTTCCAGGGATATGTTCAGAAAGTGGGTCTGCTTGCCTGGTCTCTGCACATGGAGCCATGCACCTTGAGGTCAGCTCGGCCGTCGTATCTGGGGTTAACCTGCTCTCTGAGATTCTTTCTATATTTCTTCCTTCCCTCCTTCAGTCCATGATTCTCCCGAATCAGCCTCCCCAAGGGTTACAAACTTTGCAGAAATAGTAAACTGGAGGCGCCAGTTTATACCCCCCTCCCCATCCCCTGAACAACATTAGTAAATCAGTTCCAAGTCAGAGTAGGTGGTGGGATAGGGGAAAACTATTAGCCCTGGTTTCCTGTTTCAATCTTGGACAAGCTTGGGTGACAGGGTCTGCAGAATCTGAAGGAGGAAAATCCTACTAACCCTTCTCTGCCTGCCACCCCCACTGTCAAAGCAGAGTCCCTCACTGGCTTGTGATAAAATGATATTGACGGATCAGGGGGCGAGGTGCTGTGAAGAAAGAGTGAAAAAAAGAGATAGTCTTTCAAACATGTTGACTGGCGAAGCAATGGAATTAGCAGACACCGACCTTTGTGTGCTATATAAATACCTTTCAAATAAATTGTTTTTTTTTTCCTTTGCAAATTAGCTGCTGCCAGCCACAACATAGAAAGTTAAATGATATCAGTGCAAAT
The DNA here is from genome assembly GCF_047496795.1 of Chiloscyllium punctatum. Lineage (NCBI taxonomy): Eukaryota > Metazoa > Chordata > Chondrichthyes > Orectolobiformes > Hemiscylliidae > Chiloscyllium > Chiloscyllium punctatum. Next base: position 23,596,299 of record NC_092742.1, read on the forward strand.
GTCTGCTCTGTGTATGAGCTTGGCGAACGGAAGCCCCCTATTTAAAATCAATCCAATTCATTTAGTCAGAAAGATGATTGGAAAATGTTACTGTGAGTGGCTATTAGCAGTTTAGCACTGCTCAATTTAGTCCGCGTCTGTTAGTTTTTGATTTGTGAGAGGGAGATTATACTTATCTAATAAACTAACAAATATGCTCTAGTGTTAATCATTCATTCCTACCTTCAATAACGAACTGCAGTAAGACTGCATCTCCCGCTCTATAAACATGAGTGGTGTGTATGCCCCTTACTGTGTTGTTAAATAATTTCTGCTATAGAGATTCAAACTCCTTCCGCAAAAATAAAATCTGAAGTTTTATTGTGTTCTGCTAGCGTTGCGATGGTTTTAATGCCCTCCAGCTTAATAACAAAACAGAATTTAGCCTTTAAAAAAATGCCCGTTTCTATTTAAGCACCAAAAGGGACTGTCTTACACAATGCCACAGTGGGATTGTAGCTGAAGATGTCACTAATCAATATTGAGGTGTGGCTTTGTACAGACGAGGTATCTGTGTTTAATTAGCAGTCAGTGGTTTAGTTTTTTTCCCGCTTCTGATCATACAAGGCCAGCGGTGGAGGAGACTATCAAATCTTACATATTATGCCAAAAGCATCATTTCCACCCCCTAACCTTTCCCCATCATAATTAATAACGTGTGTGGTGTATGACTGAATATATAATCGTATTAACCCGTGCACTGGAGGCAGCTCAGTCATTGCTCTCATTCTTCTGGATCGAAAATAAAACTCTTCAGAAAAGATGCAGGCGAACATTTGAGGATTGAGTCTCGCTGCTCTACACCTTCCGTTCACCCCCCCAGTCCCCACCTCCCCCCGCGACCCTTTGCCTTAATGTTTGCGCGTTATTTTGAATTTGCTACAAAGCGGATGCTTCCATCCAATTTGAGCGCTTTGTAGCCGGTTTACTGACAGAATCCTTGCAAACGCACTTTAAAAAAAATAATTGCAAAGGGGATTCGGACGCGCAGCAGCGAGTGGCCAGTGCGCTGTGCCTGGATGTGAATGAAAGCTGCTCCAATACCAGTAGCAGATCCGAGTTGCGGAGGGAGCTGGATGAATCGGTACATTCCCTCTCCACCTCCTCCCACCACACACCCCCCCCCCCCAGCCCACCCCAGCTTCAAAAAGAATCACTAAAATACATCAAACGTTTGAATAAGCAGTTGTTGCCAACTCTGTAGTTCTCGGATTAGCCGTGTGTATGCATTGTGCGTGAGTCACTATCTGTACAATGCGCTCGCTTGCCAGTTGCAATGCAATGCATTTCCTTGAGAGAGAAAAAAAACGATTGCAAACATAGCAGTAAGTAGCTTTCAGCAGTCCCGCTCTACTCCGGTTTAACAGACGTGCGCGTATGAGCATAATTGCAGATGAATGAATCCCTTCCAGCCCTCCCGCCCTACCCCTCCTCCCCTCTTAAACAGTTGAGCTCCTATTTTTAAAATACAATCCCTTGAAACGAAAAAAAAACCATACACTCCACTCGGAAAGTTCATTATTTTAACATATATGTATATATAATAAAGGGCTGCGAGAAAGTGTCAGTTAGGGGGAGTCCGGCTTAACTTTCAAATCGCAGTCTTAGAAAGTTTGGGGGAAATGAGATATTTTTACTTGCCGATTAAAAAAAAAGTGCTGTCACTGTAGACTTAAAGTTAAGGATAGTGAGAGGGATGGGGAGAGTAAAGAGTTTTTCATAAAAAAAGGTGCTTTCCAGAAGAACGATGCTTCAATTTTAAAGGAAAATAGGCAAATTGCTGAAAAGTTTTACCTATGGATTAAAGCCTCTGCTATGAAAAATGAAATATACATGCAACTTGGAAAAGACAACGATCGAAGTTTTTTTCTAGAGATTATTTTTAATGAAGAGGAAAGCAAATTGATAAATACAATGAAAACTTTTGTTGGGGATTTTTTAAAGTGCAATTTGGAGAAGACAATTACTTTTTTAGATATTATTGTGTTTATTTATACCATGCAGGCAACTTGCAGAGTGCAGTGAAAACTTTTTAGGGACAAAATAATCTTCGTGCAACTTGCAAAAAACAACACAAAGATTGCTTTTAGGGATTGATGTTTCTATTTACACGTGCAACTTGCAGAGAGCAAAAAAAAATGTTGTTTTTAAAGTGTGTGCAATGCATTTACTGCACGATGTGGAGTAAATTGAAGAAAAGTGGGTTGTGTGTGGGATAAGGTGTGTGTGAGGACAGGGGTTCGTACAAGCAGACGTGTATGTGAGATGTCTGTGTGTGAGATGCGAGTTGTGTAGGGTGGTATGTCTGTGTAAGCAGAGGTGTATGTATGAGGCGGTTTGTGAGAGGTCTGTGTGAAGAGGCATGTGTTTGTGAGGAGAGGTATCAGGTGTGTATGGAGGTGTGTGAGAGGAGAGGAGGTGTGGAGAAAGGTGTGTGTATGTGAGGAGACATGTGCCATATGTGTGTATTGAGATCTGTGTATTTGAGGAGAGGTGTGTGCCAGGAAGAGGTCTGTAGACGTGAGGAAAGGAGGTATGTCAGGAAGTGTGTGTGAGAAGAGGTGTGCGCTTATGGTAAGAGGTGTGTGTGGGAAGAGGTATGTGTGAGGAGAGGTGTGTGTATGTGAGGAATAGTGTGTATGAGGAGTGTACGTGAGGAGAGGTGTGCGTATGTGAGGCGGGTTTGTGTGAGGAAGAGAGGTGTGAGGAGACGTGTGTGCATATGAAGGAGGTGTGAGGAGATGTGTGTGAAGTGTGTGAGAGGTGTGTATTTGAGGACAGGAGGTGTGTGAGGAAGAGTGTGTAAGAAGAGGTATTTATGTGAAGAGGTCTTGATATGTGAGGAGAGGTCTGTCAGGACGCGTGTGTATGTGAAAGGAGGTACGTATGAGAGGAGATGGGTGTGAGAGGATAGAAGTGTGAGAGGAGAGGTGTGTGTGAGCGAGGAGAATTGTGTGAAAGAGGTGTGTGTGAGAAAGGAGAGATTTGTGAGAGGGAAGAGGTGTGTGTGAGAAAGGAGAGCTGTGAAGGGAGAGGTGCGTGTGACAGGGGAGAAGTGTGATAGATAAGAGGTGTGTGTGAGAGGGAGAGGTATGAGAGATGAAAAGTGTGTGTGAGAGAGGAGAGGTGTGTAAGAGGGGAGAGGTGTGAGAGATGAGAGGTGTTTGTGAGAGGAGAGGTGTGTAAGAGGGGAGAGGTGTGAGAGATGAGAGGTGTGTGTGAGAGGTGAGAGTGAGGGGAGAAGTGTGAGAGATAAGAGGTGTGTGTGTGAGAGGGGAGAGGTGTGTGAGGAAAGAGGTGCGTGAGAGGAGAGAGGTGTATGTGTGTGAAGAGAGGAGGTGTGTCAGGAGGTGTGTGTGTGTGAGAGAGAGAGACACACACACACAGAACCAAGCAAGTGTCTCGGCTCTTTGCTTGGGGAAAGTGGGCGAGAAGGAGGAAGCCTTTATGTTTATTTTAATTCCCTCCCTCTCCCGACAATGTGATGCCTTTGCCAGTAGTAGCCCCCATTGAGCTGGCGGCTAATTCAACATCGGGGCTTTGACGTTCAAGTTCGCGGGCGCGTCACGTCCGCACTTGAACTTGACAGTGTGTGTGTGTGTATGTGTGTGTGTGTAGTGTCTGTGTGAGAGAGAGAGTGTGTGTGTGTGTGAGAGAGAGAGTGTGAGAGAGAGAGAGTGTGTGTGAGGGAGAGAGAGAGTGTGTGTGATCCTGTGTGTGTGAGTGTCAGACTCCCTCTCTCTGTGTGTGTGTGTGTGAGTGTCTCTCTCTCTCTGTGTATGTGAGTGTGTGTACACTAGCAGCTCTCTCTCTCTCTCTCTCTGCCCCCTCTCTCTCTCTCTCTCCCTCCCTCCCTCCCTCTCACTGACGGCCGTCCCACAATCCATCTCCATCCGCCATCTTTGCATTATTTCCAATTTATTTTCTGTCAGGGGCTCTGATGAAGATATTTTTCTCTGGAGTCTCCGGCTTTCCGCTCCAGATGTGACCGACTATGTCTCGCCGCAAGCAAGGCAACCCTCAGCATTTAAGTAAAAGGGAATTTTCGCGTAAGTAACCATTCAGAGAGAGACAGAATGATAACAATTATTATAATAATGATGGTTATAATAAATAAAACAGCCCTCTTTTTATTCCCCTCAGAATTTGTATTTTTTTTTCAAAAAATATAAATTTCCGAACCCACTATAAATTGTTTTAATATCTCAGGCTGTTTTTGCTTGCGTGTGTGTTGTCTGTTTTTCTCTATTTTCTCCCCTCCCCTTCCACTCTGTCTTCTTTTTTAAACTAATGTTTGAGGTGGATATTGCACAGGAGGATGACAACAAAACACTGAGACTTTTAAAAAATTTCTGGCGGAGTTGTTTCTCCCACCCCTCCCCAGATCCCCGTGCTTTCTTTATTTCTTGTTGGGTTGAAGATCGGTCTGTGGAAATTCGTAGCTCGCTATAAGTTTGATTAATATTATCCCACCCAGCTCCCCCCATCCCCTACCCACCACAACCTCCAGAAAAAAAGGAGGAAAATAAATTTTGAAAAGCCCTCCTTCCCGTGCGTGTACAGTTTTGCATTGCAGTTTTTCTTTCGCAACGAGGGGGATCGCTTGGATTTATTTTGTTTTTTGCAAACGTTTTTGTTTTAATATTGGGGGAAAGTTGCAAAATGAGATAATTTTTACGCTCTTCGGTTTGCAGATCTCTCTCTCTCTCCGGGTTTTCCTTTTTTTTTGCAAACATTTTTTTTTGCGCGTAATTTAATTTTTGTTTGAGTTGCCGGACAACCCCCCCCCCCCCCCTCCTTCTCCACCACCACCTCCTCCTCCTCCTCCTCCTTTCCTCCCCCTTTGCAACCACTTACTTAGTTCTACCGAGAGTGTGCCTCTTAGGGAAGGGGGGGAGAGGGAGTAGGGGGGGAGGGGAGGGGAAAGGTGTGGGGGGGGGGGGGTGAAAGGAAAGGAGAGGAGCTGGGGAAAGAAAGAGGGGCGAAAAGAAAAGGAGAGGTTTAAAAAAAAGTTTGTGCAATAGTGCGTTGGAGTGCTTTCTCTGCATTGATGATTGCACGGGTGTCTGTTCTTGCATGTTTTTGGGTGTTTGGGGTGAATTTTGTGTGTGTGTGTGTGTGTGTAAGATCGGGAGAGTGTTTGAAAAGTTGCGAGTGGCGCGTGGAGCGGAGCTGCCCAGCGCGAGGCGGCGGATCACAACGTTCCAAACGTGGCCAAATAAGGAGAAAGTCGGAATATTTATGTCCCTTATTTCTGCTAAAAATTTAAATAAATATATTCTTTCCTTGCCCCCCCACCCGCTCTCTCTTCCCCTCCTCCTCCCGACCTTCCCCGAAATAAAAAAAAGCACTAAATGCACTCCGCTGCTTGCGATGTTAGGAAAATAAAACCCCCTTTCTCTTTTATTTTTGCAAATCAGGTGTCAGTCGCTGCTCCTTTTTTTTTAAAAGAAAGAGTAATTTTATATATATTTATATATGCTGAGTTGGGCAGCATTTTTGTTTTGTCTGAAATTCTCGGGGATATTATTTTGCTTTCCACCCCTTCTCTCTCTCTCTCACACACACACACACACACAGAGTCAGTCTTGCAAATTAATATATTTGCAGTGGGATCTTTGCAATAAGGTGTGTGTTTTTTTTTCGTGTGTGAAGAAATAATGTTATTTTTTCTCCGGTTGTTGCGTCGCGTGTCCGTGCAAAGGTCGGAATATCATTTTCTTTTCGATGGAGATCGGTTCCATTTTTCTCGCGAAAGAAAAGGTAAATGCATGTTTAGTACGGCTGGGGTTCTTGGAGGGAGGTCGGCTGCATTGGGATATTGGGCGTAAAAAGGCAACACTTTTGAGCAGAAATAACAACATTTTTGCTGGGGTGTATTAGGTATATATGTGTGGGGAATAAATCCGACCCTTTTGTTTTATCATTTAAAACGTGTCTGCATGTCAGACTGGATGCACGTTGCCGTCTTTATGGGGTTTAAAGCGCACTTTTTGGTTTGAGAGATCCTGCAACTCACTGAAAAGGTAAATGCATATGAGACATTTTGCCGTTCTTTATTCTTTGACAGCCTTAATAGTGTTGGGGGGGGGGGGGGGGTTGTATGGAAGAGGTTAAAACAAAAGTGTAACGATTTAGTTTCATTCTGAAAACGATTCTGCCCCTGACCCATTGCATGCATTTTTAAAATTAAATTAACTGACGGGAAATCGGAATGCCTCTTGCCACACACATTTTCTTTAGGTTGCATTTATTTTAATGCACATTTCCGAGTAGCTTCTTTGCTTTCATTCTGTACTCACGCTTCTAACCCCCAGCTTCCCCCTCCCCCCCCCAAAAAAAAATCGTGCTCTTCTCTCGTCTGTCCATCCCGGTTCGGGAATAGGATGAGGAAACTCGCGCTCTGCTCTATACCTTTCATACAGTCACAGAGAATGAATACCACACGCTCCGATGCAATTCTGAATCCCCCCCCACCCCCTCCCCCAGCTTCTTTTTGCACCGTATGGTGGAAACAGCACTGGCCGCTTTTTAATGCCACTTTCTCACTCGATCCGAATAACTTGCCTTCCACCAGTTTTCCCCATTGTATAAATCGTCTCCCTAAACAGTGGCTGGTGGGGGGGGGGTAGTCGATGCATTTCTGTGTGATGGTGTGTGTGTGTGTTTGTGGGGGGGTGGGGGGGTTGTTGGGAGGACGCTGTGCAGAGAGAGGTGAAAGAATTTCATATGCAATTCGTGTATTTTGCTTTGCATGTTGTTTCGACTTTGCTATCGAAATTTCTGCAGTGTTCCAGTGCAGTGCTGCAAAGTCTGGCTGCGGGCAGGTTATTGAGCGAGCTGCAGAGACGGAGGAGGGTTAGACATTGAACTTGGGCTTGTGCTGGGTCTGAGTTAGACTCCTTTTGGCTGCCTTTGTGTTTGAATAAAGGGTTGATGAAAGGAGTGGGGGGGTGGGTGGGGAGGTGGGGTCGGGGCAGAGAGTGTGTGCTTGAAATTCCCATTGCCAGCCGATCGAGGTTGCTTTGCACTGAAAGTCAGAGGGTGTTGTGCATCGGAAGCACACTGTGCAAAAGGAACATTTATTTTTGTTATTAGAAAAAAAAGAGAAAAGCTTTCGCAAACGCATTGACGATATTGAGTCCTATTGAGATAGTTATAATTGTAATAAACTTTGTCCAGGGTTCCAACTTAAAAGTGCGTGGGTCCCGCGCTGCTGAGCGGCGGTAACGCGCTGTCGCCGCAAGGGGGCGCTCCAAGTCAACTCATTAATGCCTTAAGAGCCAGGAAACCTGTTCTAGTGACCAGCAGCAGTCCCATTTACCTGTATCACTGTCAGGCATACATAATACACACAACCCTGCTAAATATAAAGCATTTTCTGCAGCATTCCACCGTTGCAATTCTTTCAGTGCGGTATAATCTCTTTTTTTTTTGTTTGTTGAGGAAGAATATGCCATTTCTTTGCTCCATTTCCAAAATCTCGCTCTTTCTTTGCATCAACTTCTAGTACAACACAATCAGAATCAGTTTGGTGAAACCAAAATGCCGTGTTGATCTTCAGAGGAACTTAAACCATTTCATATACGGGTGGGAGGGAGATTGTAATTAAAATAATAAAGCAAAACATCCAAAAGCAATTTGATATTGGTCGTATTTGAATTAATTCAAACGCTGAACAGCACCACGTAATGGAAATTAAAGTGTGCATCCTTTTTTTTCCAAAGAAATGTGTGTTTGTGTGGCTGGGGAGAAAAAATATTTGGGGCATACCTTCTAAAAATATTTAGGATGTTGCAGTGATGAGTTTTGATTTTAATTAAAGGTGGGTAATCTGAATGAGAGAGTGAGAATGTTTGTACACATTAAATAAATCAGATTTTAACTATCAGTTCGATGTTGTGAAGCAGGCATTTTAGACAAAATGAGATGGTGTTTGTTTTATTGTGGAGTTCCTTCTAGCTAGCCCAGGCTAGCGAGGGGAGAGAGAGAAAGAGAGTATTCGACTTTAAGGGAATGCTTTCGAGCTTCTACCCTTCCTTCATTGTTTTTGTGCTCATAAAACCCAGGAATAAAACAAAAAGTGCCTTAAGCAAGTTATTTAGAAATAAATTAAAGCAGAGGGGATACACTTCAGCAGTTGTACACACGTCAATGAGTAGGTTAGATGAATATCATCATTTTCTTGCTAAAGTGACAGCAGATGTGGGAATTGATTAATGATAGAGCAATCACTGCAAGTCTATTTGCCTTTTCTGAGTCTTCATATATTAAATATTTCAGATTTTATTTTGTACATCAAATGCAGATTTTTTTTGGTTGCTGGGAGAGTTGTTGGGTCACAATTGCATTGCCTGCTGTTGTGTACAAAAATCATTTGCTGCTCATTTTGACTTATAATTTTGTAGGGTTTGGGTTTTAGAAAATAAATAAGATTGTTCTGTCCGTACACATCTATCTGTACACTCTAGTTTGTTGGGATCAGTTTTGCTGCTGATTAATATTCCTCGAGAACCTGTTAAGGGTTTTCAAATAACGCAAAAAAAAATTGTATCACTGAAATAATGAGGCTTCTTGTAATCCTGTGACAGAGCAAGTTGTTAAACTTTGAGCGACTGTCTGTGGAGAGCAGTAAAATGTTACGTGCTTGTCGGTACAATAGCCGGGGAGCTGAGAGGAGGCAGATGAATCAGAACATTCCTATTCATGCTTTGTCTTCCCAATCTCTTTCTCCCTCTTTCCCCTTCTCCTCTTTGTTATTCCTGCTTGCTCACTGCACCCATAAATGTAGAAAACTGTCTACAAAATTTTCGATGTGATGTTGCTCCTCAGCTGTGCGACTTGATGAAGTGACTCGTCCTATTTATTTACATGGAGGCAAAAAATAAAATTGGTGGATGTTTTAAAAATAGCTCGGTGACAGCCGTTAACATCAGCTCAACAAAAGGGCCCCTACAAACCATGAGTTGTGACGTTTTCATATTAAAATGCACTTCTCTGCATTAAGTTTTTTTTTGTTTTGATTGGAAAGGAACAAGGATAGGAAAATTATTCTGACTGATTACTCCACCACCTTTCTTGCTTAGTACAGTATAACTCTGTGTTGGTTGTCAGTAATTGTCACAGACTTGTAATGCAGGTCTTAGGTGGGGAGGCATTAGGAAGAGACTCGGTCAATGTGCCCTCTCACCTGTGAAAAGAATAGTCAATCTTGGGTCTAGTGATTGACTCTCATATTCAATACAATGAGAATAAGCCCCCAAGCCAAGATATCAATAAATGTGAAATTAATCTGAATTGGGCAGGGTATCACTGTAGAATTTGTCTAGATTTATAATAGTCCAGGGTCTTTGTGTTAGAAAAGATCATTTATTTAGTTTCTTTCAGGGAAAGTATAATATCTTCTGTCTGGTATCCTGTGACTTGTTCTACTGACTGCTGTGTGTAAGGTGCAGTTTACCATTTTTAACAAATGAAAGAAAATGGTTCTCTAGCCCCGATTTTGGGCTATTTCCATACTGTCACGGCTTCATTTTCACGACTGCAAATAAAAAAAATGTTCTGTTTGCATGGGAGGGGTTGGGGGGGGAGGGGGATTATGGCCAATAAAAGTCTGGAAATTGTATCCATGCGATCTTTAATTTTGTATGCAAACTTATAAATGGGGATGATGTTATACTGCAATGAATTCCTAGCTAAAAGCAGGCTCTCCTTTTTTTTTGTCTCTCTCTTTTTCTCTTTTCCCTCTGTGTGGTGTGTATATGTGTGTGTGTGCGCGTGTGTTCCTGCGTGAAGCAGAGGCTGACCATGTGGAGACGGCGAGCACGGACGAAGAGGACACGGTCATGGCGGGGCCAGGCAGCGGTGTTGGCAGCGGAGACCACGACCTGCTGACCTGCGGGCAGTGCCAGGCGCACTTCCCGCTGGCCGATATCCTCGTCTTCATCGAGCACAAGAGGAAGCGGTGCAGCGGCGCAGGCATCTGCTTCGAGAAACCAGTGGATAAATCTAGCCCCTCTCCCCCACACCCGGACCCCAGGAGAGTGTCTGAGCCCGTCGAGATCGGCATCCAAGTCACGCCTGAGGAGGACGACCGGCTGCTAACGCCTACGAAAGGAATTTGCCCGAAGCAGGAGAATCTTGCAGGAGGTAATGCGTCTGGTACCTCTCTGTGTCAGATAATTGCTTTGTTTTTGTTACTCATTATGGATTAATAAGTGGGTATGGTCACAATCATAGATCCCCTCTCTCTCACTGCATCTCTCCAGGTACATTTAGCATTTTGCCTTAAACTTTCATTGGCTAACCAGATGTTCCTCTTTTCCAGATTGCTAGACAGGTTTTAATAACATGCAGGGGAAAAGGAAACCCTGCCTGTCTTACTGTGCAAGTTGCTTTCCTATGCTATTACTTATACTGTATATAGCAAGCATCGCGAGAGTTATAACACACAGACATGGACACACACACACACAGACAGACACACACACAGGCACTCTCTCTCTCTAACTCTATAAATAGTTAGGAGGAGGTACAGTCGGCCCTCAGTTTATTTTTAATTTAAGCATTTTCAGAGGATGCTGTTTTTAAATATACTTTTATTGCTGTCTTTACAGAGAGGGCTCCTGGGGTGTGTACACGTTTTTGCATGTAACTCCTGCAGAACAGATCACCTTAACTGTTCACCATGTCGAGTGCATTTAAGGAAATGGGTTTTCTAAGTCAGTCAGTGGTGACGTGTGACACTTGGTGCTTTTAATGGTGAATAGGATGTTAGATATGTGTGGTGTTTTATATGTGTGTGTATGTATTGCCAATGCTCCTTGCTCACTGCTGTTTGGGGTCCAGTTGTATAGAAGGGAAGAAGAATTCATGAGTTGCACTCAGACTGGAAAGGGAAGGGTTGACACTGTTGGCTAAAAATATAAACCGGGATTTCAACTCTTGCTTCTTCCCCTGACCCTTTACCTAGAAAAAGCTTTGTCCAACCTGGAGTGAGAACTTAACTATACTTAGCACAAAGGTGGTTAGCACAAAGGTGGTTAGCACAAAGGTGGTTATATAGAAATGGAACTTAGGCCTGACGCCGAATCGTTGTCTTTCTGTGTTTTTTTTCAAATCAGGTTTGAAATCTCCAAGTCTCTCTGTTCGGCTCTTTTGTGCTATAGAGTGATGATTATGTTGCTAGACTGGAAATCTGCATTTGGACCATAAGATCAAACGCTACTTGTGACAAGCTGTGAAGATGGATTTGATGAATAGCGGGTGTTTATTGGGGGGTCTCGGTGGAGGGGATGGGTGATGTGGTTAATGGAGTAAAACAGACCAGCCCTGGTTTGATGTTTGGACTGACCAAGGAAAGGTGATGGTTAAACTGTGTTAACTCCATCTTAGTTATGCGCTGTACAAAGTCTGTGAGCTGCCCCATTGCCAGCAACGGAAGTAGAATTTGGGAGTGGATGAGTTGGTGACCAGCTTGAGGTTTACAGGCCCTTGTGATCAAGCCTACTTCGCTTTTCTTGTGTCGCAGTTGCTTGTGTCACAAGAACATAAACTGGTGTCAGAATTCTGCGTTGGCTCATTAGTTAGCTTGCCTGTAAAAGTGAACCGCAGAAGATATGTCACTTCCAAGGGGGGCAGTGTGGACTTTTCTACTCTTCATTCAGAATCTCCCATAAGAGGGTACCATTTCCATTTAAAACAAAAGACTTTTGATAATCTTTTAAAAGCTTCTTTAAGCATAATGAGTATTATTATCAGTGTGGACATTGTTTCAGGACGGTAAAACCTCCTTTGTTGGAAGATTTTAAAAGGTTCAGCGTAAATAGGAATGTTCTGGAATTTTGTTTCTTTCAAAGATTGCAGCACGTTGTATGAAGGGGAATGAAAGGTGGTTCATTCAGGTGATTGGGGAATGGTTGAGATTTGAACGAGTAAGTCTGTTTGTGACTAGACATTTCCAAGCAATCGGGAGTGAGGTATTTGTGTTGTTTTTTTTCCTTCAGTGCGATTCACAAACTTCTTTGATGCTTCTCGGGGCCTGAAAACACAAAATCCATGAATCGGGTGACTTCAGCTTGTGCTGTCTTTGACTCTTTCTCATTATGTACATCTTCCTTCAGCCTCTCACACGCACAAACATATCCATATCACTGCGTTCATCACCTTCTCCCTCATTCAGAGATATGTGCATAAATGCACTGTTCAGATATTCAGATTTTGCCTTTTGCCTTGCTTGCTCCCTCTCTCTCTCAAACACCCACTCTACCCTTTGTGTGTTTTCCCTCCACCCATCCGCACCACTATGTTGTGCTCATATGACCATGTCTCTTCTCCCTCTCTTTCTGTCTTTCACTCGCTCAGACATGCAGATGCATATCCTTGCCTTCTCCGCTTGCTGTTACATTCTCACTCTTTCTCCCAGAGTCACTGTTTCACTCACAATGTCTCCCCCGACAATCCCTAAGAAGCTGCTGAGTTAAGTTTGTTTAGTTAAATTTTATTAAGTTTAAAAGAAGGGGTGGGACACCAGGTAGATCTGATGTTCATGGTTAAGGGGCTTATCCATAAATCCCAAACTTACAATGAAAACAGAAAGGTCTTCTCTGCTTTCCTTTTTTTTGATGCCTTTGGCAGTTGGAGCACTCACGAGTCCCAGTGTTTTGTTTGTGAGCGTTTGCCTTAGACTCACATGATGTCCTTTTTTAAACAAAAAGAAAATTACAACATAGATGAGAAACTAGCATTTTTTAATGAAAATTTAAGTTTTCCACTAATTGAAATTTGCGCAAAAATGCTTAGCTTTCTTTTATTAAAAACAATATCGTGGTTCATGTTCGAGACAGAAAAATCAGATAATCCTAGCAGCCAATCCCATGGCTTTCACAAAGTGGATGGAATTATCTGATGGTTACTAGTCTTTAAAAATGAAATAAGTGACTGAGTTCCACATGATGAAGTGCTATAGTGCTCTAATTATTGTCGTGCTGCTGTTATTTCTGTCACTCCTTCCTCACCAACTCCACCCCAAAACAAAAGAAATCTTTCTTGAATTGGTTCCCACAATTTGTCATTGCCTTGGATTATTGCCCCTGGGAGAGAAACTGAAGAACTTTTTGATTATCACATATTGGACTGCATCCTAATATCTAGGTATCTCCCTTTGTAAACTGTGAGCTGCTTAGCAGGTAGAAATTCAGGTGGAGATGAGAGTTGTCAATACTGCAAGGGTGCACTTTGCCGAAGGAAAGTCATCTTGTCTGTTTTAAAATACAGTCTGGAATTGAATGTCAGGTACCATTTGGCGCTCAGCATTTCTTTGCGTCTTATTTGTTTACAGTAAGGTTGGGAAAAATATTTCAACAGAACTTTGGAAATATATCTGTGGAAATGTGCCAGCACCTGCCGTGTGATACACTCTTTTATAATTTGATTTGACTTGCAGTGTTTACGTTGTGCTTCCTTACACCTCACTCACTGATGGGCCTTCCTACACTGCACTAGGATTGTACTTTAACAAACGGAATAAAACTGTGGGCTGTAGAGATCTCTGTTTCTGGGTGTGCTGTTTCCTGCAAGTATCTATGCACGGGCACGTGTACAAATGTATTCTGTCTCTCTCTCTCTGTCTCTCTCTCTCTCTCTCTCTCACATGCACACTTACTTATATTTATTGTCGTACATACGCGCTCACATCTTTATGCTCCTGCATGCTTACACCCAAATCTATGTACATGGACATTCCACACACATGTGCTTGGATGTGCTTTTTCTCACTCTCACATATGCACTCCTTTACAAACTCTTGAAGCTACATATTGTTACACATGTGCGCACCCCTGTGTAAAGGCATATTCCGAAACATGCTAACATATGGATGCTCTGTCTCCCACGTGCATTCAGAAACATGCTCCCAGTACACATGTATAGCATGCGTGCATGCTCACAAATCGAGTCTTTCATGCAATCTTACAATTTGTAAACTGTGCTTACTTTGGAGTCTTTACCTGGCACATACCAGAAACATCTGATTTATGCCATTTATCTTTGCAATTTACATTTCAGAACTGAATATAAAACTTGGCCAAGTTGAGCCCCAGATGTGTCTTAACAGCCAGAGCTCTGCTTCCACAGTTACTGCAGATATCCGGAACCCCTTGGTTGTATTATGGCTCTGCAGCTTAGTCCCACCAGCCAGTGTAGTGGAACGTAGCCAGTTGAGTAAGCTTCGCTTGAATTCCAGAATTCCCAATATAAAAGTTTATTTATACATCATGGCCCTGCTATATACATGCTGAGACAAAAAAACTGTGAAATGGGAGACTTTTTTTTGAAGGGGACATGGGAAAGAAAAAATGCTCTGTCTTTCTAGCTGTCTGTCTCATTTTCCCTGACTCTGCATGTTTCTCTGTCTGTGTCTGTGTCTGTATCTCTGTGCCAGGCGTTGGTTTTCTTTTCTCTGTGTTTGTACCTGTTGATGTCTCTGTCTCTGTTTGTCTGTATTGCTGTGCATTTCTCTATCTCCATTTTCTGCTGATTAAGCGTTTCTCTTTTTTTTTCCGCTCTATCTTTTCCCTCCTTCCTTATTCTGTCTCTTTCTAACTTTTTTTTTCTCTCTGTCTCCCCCCTTGGTTTTATGTCCCTCGTTTCTTTATTTCCCTCCCTTTCACAGAGGTAGTCATTGCCAAAGTAAGCTTTTCGTCAGCTTACTTCAGCTTCAGGAGAGAGTGGAGAGAATGGATGGGTGAACAGCCACATGAAACATTGTAAAATGTTTACCTTGAGAAATGCTTAATGATGGAGTTTGCTGGTACTTGGTAGATTGGACAGCGTTTTCTTTTGAGCTCCGTTCATGTGACTTTTGAAACACAATAGGAGAAACGGCAGACAGTATTACTCAATTTCCCCCATCCCACTGCGTGGCTTTCTTTTCTCTTCAGAAATGAACTGCCTTCCCCTCCAGCTACCTCCCTTTTGCAAACTCAGTGACTATTCCCTGTGGAAAGGTTCCACCAATCTTCTACTTCGCTGACATGGCTTTCTGCATGCATGAAGCTTGACATGTCAGCACTGGTAGGGCGTTTCAACTGTGCAAGGCATTGTGAGGCCGAAGAACTGCTCCGACTTGATTATCACGCCAGACGTGCACTTTGCAGTGGTGGGGGTGGGAGGGTGCTGGGTCTCTCAGAGGATCACTGGATGGTGGGTATTGAAGTGGGTCATGACTATTTATTTCCACATCCCAGGTACTCATGCCAAATATTATAAATCTCGCCCCCCCCCGCACCCCCATTCCGTATTGCACCAGACACTGCAAATTTTTATACCTCTTCATGTTGCTATTGTTCAGCAACTTCCCAGTGTATTGCCAACAGTGTGAACGGGGAAGAAAACCCTTCCCTCCAGTTTGCAGTAAGATGTCTGGGGGGTGAGTGGGAACTCTGGGAGTGGAGAGAGTGGGCAGTTGAGTGGAAGTTGCTTCTGTGCTCAAACATGAGACCGTCGAATGTAACAAATAGCACTTTTGGGGTTGTTGCCCTCTGATGAAAATTTAGTCTCCTCCACCTCCCAAAAGCCAACTCTTCTCGTCCAGTGTAACGTCTGCTGAATCAAACCTCCTATCATGTCCACAATGAGCCACCTGAGGTGAATGAGAAAGTGTTGTCTAAGACTGGGCAAGGAAAAACGTTGGAAAGCTTTCTACAGCTGCCTGTTGCTGGGGATTGGATTTGCCCCCCCTTTGTATTTCAGTTGTGTGTCAGAGAGCATATTGTTAATCTATTTTCCTTATGGTTTACCCTTGAGCTCTGGCTGCATTCTTGTTTTGCCCCTTCTTTTGGTTGCTAGTTTGTAGTCAGCACATTTCTCCGTTTTCTGCATTCTGTCTGTTTCCTTACTGGGATGATCCATGTTTGCTGCATTGCAGTTCCTGCTGTAGTTGAAAGGGCAGTAGGGATCTGCTCATTATTTAGAGTTTGGGGGAGGTTCAGTGGTAAGAGGGATAAGAGAAGTCCAAAGCTGGCAAGTGTTTGTGTGGACGGGGGGGGGGGGGTCCAAAGGTGGCAGCTCTAACCTGTGAGACAGTGTTTCAGACTGAGGGGTGGGGAACACTGTTGCCTCTGCAAGTGCTGGCAGAAGGCAGCGCGGTTCAGCAGGCCTCACTCTTACTGGTGAGTCAGATGACTTCGAATCCCATTCCAAAAACTTGAGCACATTATTCAAACAGGGCCTTCAGTACAAAGGAACTGTGTGCCATCTTTCTCTCGAGCTGGCAAAATGAGATTCTGCTTGGGTGGGTATAAAATGTCCCTTACTACAATGCAAGAAGAACAGGGGCATTCTCCTGGCATGCTGGCTAGTATTTATTCCTTAGCTGATACTCTATTATCCACTTGTTTGTCTCAGATCTGTCTGTGGGACCAAGCTGTGTGTAACTTTATGCTGTGTATACGTTTGTAGTAACACTGGCTACCCTTTTAAAAGTGGTTGATTGATTGGCTGTGAAACTCTTTGGTGCAGCTTGCACACATACATGGTGCTATATAAATGAATTTTCCTAATCTGGATCGTGTTGTCTCAGTGCCTCAAAGAACTTGCTATTGACTGCACTGTTTAAACTAAAGGGTAACTATTAGCCTCTGGTTTTCCCATTGAACCTTTATTTTTTTATTCCTTTCCATCTCCAAATTTTAATTGGATCCAGTGATGTAGACACTCTGGACAGAAGGAAGCAGGCACGTTCTGAAACCTCTTGGTGTTTATTGTATTGGTTTGTATTTCCATTGAATGTAAGGTAGTGTCAGTCAGTGTGGGATAAACTGTTTCACACATCACCTTTTAACTTAACCCTGAAGCAAGGCAAGTGGATTGCTGCAGTTCTGATTGCTTGACTTCCAACATTAACATCTGTTTACTAGGAAGCTCCAATTCCCAAAATTAACAGAAACTGTGCCAGACTTGTCCATGGTTTGTTTCCGGTTAAGATCAGATATTTAAAAATAAAATCAGTTTCCATTCTTTCCTCCCCCAACTCTGCCAAAAAGTGTTGACACACATTTGTCTAAATCTAAAGCAATTTACATAACGGGTCTTGGATTAATGGAAGATGGGTTTGATCACATCCTATTGATTGCCCCCCAACGATACGGGTTCGATCATTAGTGGCAGGAGAGAGTGAAAAGTATAAATTCGCCACAGTCCCAGAGGAGCATGGGGCTGCTCTCATCACATGAGAGATGACTGGAGGTGGTTTAACATGAGGGTCAACATGCCTTAAATGAGGGGTGGGAGGAGAGGTTGGGAAGGAGAGTTCTTCATGGTGACCTCCATGATTAGTGGAAAGTATAAGCTGCAGCTGTCCTGCTCCTGATGGTTAACAGCTATGTTGTTGTACTTGCATGTCCATCAGGGTGAGGATTGTTTTTTATCTATATCACTCTCACCCTCTCTGTCTGCACAGCACAATGTGGCTCCTTGCTAGTGGTAGTTACCAATTGGTGGGGAAGTACTGGCACAACGATAATGTTCCCAATGCTATCTCTAGGACTGGGCTGGTGCTGTGTGGGCATGCGGTCAAATTACTCCCAAGGCATCTGCTAGATTTTCAAATTGACTAATAAATTTGGAATGTAAAAGCTAGTGTCCATGAGGTTGACTCTGATAGCCTCATTGATAAGAGGCCAGCTGGTTCAATAATGGCTTCCTTTCAGGGGAGGAACCCTGCCGTGATTACCTGAGTTGGCCTGCACCTGACTGTAGAATCCCCGCCACTCTTCTCCTGCAATGTGACTCATTCCAGGCTGCCCTCAGTTCAAGGACAGTTAGGGATGGGCAATAAGTGCTGGCTTTGCCAAAGGTAACCACCTCCTGTGAAAGAATGAAAAAAATCGAATCTGATTGCAGGGAGGGGTTCAGATCTTTCTTGATCTCACACACAGGTACAGTTTTGTCTGTGTGTTTTACCATGCCTGCTAAATTGGTAAAGGGTTACCCGCAAGAAGCCTGATCCTGTTATGTTTGGGATTTGTGTTTACTTTTGCTTCCTTGCTCCCTGCTTTCATCCATGGCATCCCTGTCTTTCTGATGGGAATACTGAAGACTTGGTTTCATGTTGAATGTCACAGGGCTGAAATGGTTTATGCATGCATTCCACATCCAAGAAGCGGATTTTTCACAAAGGGTTTGTGGGTCAAATGAACAGGGGAGGGGGAGAGAGTGGGTGGGTGGGAGGAGAGAAGGGGAGAGGAGAGAGCAGTAATTGAATAACAAATTGGGAGACATGTTTAATACAGTTGGATTGGATGTCACCAGAGCCTTATTCCTGATTAGATTAGATTAGATTAGATTACTTACAGTGTGGAAACAGGCCCTTCGGCCCAACATGAAGGGGTTATGCTCGAAATGTTGAGTCTCCTGCACCTCAGATGCTGCCTGACCTGCTGTGCTTTTCCAGCACCACGCTCTTGGTCTGTGATATCCCACAATGTGTGCTTGGTCACGCAGTTGTAGCCTGGCTGACCTGTGCACAGAGGTCACTAGGTTTGTCAGATAACCCTGTGATTGCAGGGTAACTGGAGAGCTGGAAGAGAGGAGTTCAGTTGCCTTGAGGTGGCATTGATGCCCTGTGAGGCATGCCCCAGGTTTGTGGACCTGCCCATCTTGAGCCACCTTTTGACTTAAAACAGACATTTGTGGGGGGAAATCAGCTCCAACCTTTGAGCCCAAATATACGAAAGTGGAATGTGGAGCTCATTCTACTTGTATGGTTATGAAGGAGCTGTAGCTTTTTTCTGATTTGAAGGCAGGCTGTAGTAAATACGAAGACTACACTGGATGAGCTTCAGTGTTTACTTACTTATTAAGGCTAGCTTTTGTTCAACGGTGTTTGTTCCTTCAGAACCTGGTAGACAGCAATGATGGGTGCCTTTGTTTTAATGACACAGGTTGTTGGTGTTGCTTCCATTCCCTGGCAACATTTTAACTTCCTGTGGCAATGATTTTAAAGAGAAAAAAACCTCTCCCTGCCCCCTTGCTGCCTGCTATTGTCCAACTGGCAACAGTCTGCGTCCATGCCTGGCACTGATTCAAAGTCTTTCACAGTTAGGTTTTCAGTATCTTTTTTTTTTGTTTTTAAATAAAAACACACACACACACCGTAAGCTGTGAGGCGCCAATTCAGTTGCAGAACTCGGCCAGCGGAGAATCAATGCAAGTACTGAACGCACAGTGGCAATGCAGCTCCGCTGTTTGCCACTTGGAATGGGAGCAATTCACCGGATCCTTGTGTGTTTTTTGTTAGCAAAAAAAGCAGGTTTGAGTTGGTGCAGCACCTTTCCCAACCTTCTTGTATTGCAGTCACTAGTGTGAGAAAGGGTCCTGAGAAAGAGTCCTGCCTGAAATGGCGACTCCCCTGCTGCTCAGATGCTGCCTGATCTCCTGTGCTTTTTCTAGTATCGCACTCTATCTATTCTGACTGTCCAGCATCTGCAGTCCTCACTATTTCCTAGTCACTACTCTAGTAAGGTAGGGAATGTGACAGCCACTTTGCATACAGCATGTGTCCACAAAATGACAGTGAAATAAAGGATCGCTTTTTTTAGGGATGTTGGTAAAGAGATAAATATTGCCTGCTGTTCTTTGACATTGCTTTAGCTGTAATTGCATATACTGCTGGGTGAACAATGCATAGTTCTAAGTAGGCCAGGGAGTGGGGTTTATTGAGTGTTGGATTGGCTCATTGTCAAGAGCACTGTCTGAAAGTTCCTAAAATGTGAGGGATGTGGGCTGGGTTGGAAGGTGAAGCTTCTTAATCCAAGCAGTTGTGGTCATGCCTGACTGGTACATTTCTCTCTGTGTTTATGAATGTCACTCAAGTGAGCAATCTCTGGTCAGCTTTCTTTTCTCTCGCTTCCTAGCTCTGGGACGCAGGGACCATATACAGTGGCAGGCTGCCACTTTGCTAACTAGGCATAAACGAGGCTGGGACATTATTGGTCTGTGCTGCTGAGTGAATTGCAAACTGTGTCCACACTAATCAAGAGGTTGCTGATGTTCTTATCCCTTGTGATGGTCTGCACTGTGTTGGCAGAGTTTCTACATCATAGAACATAGAACAGTACAGGCCCTTTGGCCCTTGATGTTGTGCCGGCCTTTTATCCTACTTTTAAGATCAAACTAACCTACATTCTCTTCATTTTACTATCATCCATGTGCCTATCCAAGAGTCGCTTAAATGTCCCTAATGTACTGCTCTCCTACTCAACTATCACCGCTGGCAGACCATTCCATGCACCCACCACTCTCTGTATAAAAACCACCCTCTGACATCTCCCCTAAAGCTTCCTTGAATCATCATAAAATTAGGCCCCCTTGTGATAGCCGTTTCTGTTCTGGGAATAGGTCTTTGACTATTCACTCTATCTATGCCTCTCATAATCTTGTACACCTCTATCAAGACAGCTCTCATCCTTCTTTGCTCCAGTGAGAAAAGCCTTAGCTCCCTCAATCTTTATGCATAAGAAATGCCCTCCAGTCCAGGCAGCATCCTGGTAAATCTCCTCTACACCCTCTCTAAAGCTTCCACATCTTTCCTCAAATGAGGCGAGCAGAACTGAACACAAGATTCCAAGTGTGGTCTAACCAGGACTGTATAGAGCTGCAGCAAAACCTCGTGATTCTTAAACTCAGTCCACCTGCTAATGAAAGCCAACACACCATATGCCTTCTTAACAACCCTACCAAATTGTTTGGCAACTTTGAGGAATCTATGGACATGGACCCCAAGATCCCTCTGTTCCTCAACACTGCCAAGAATCCTGCCTTTATCTCTGCAATCTGCAATCAAGTTCAGTCTTCCAAAGTGAATCACTTCACACTTTTCCAGGTTGAAATCCATCTGCCACTTATCAGCTCAGCTCTGCATCCTGTCAATGTCTCGTTGCAACCTCAACAGCCTAAACTATCCACTACTCCACCAACTTTTGTGTCATCAGCAAACTTACGAACCCACCTTTCCACTTCTTCATCCAAGTCATTTATAAAAATCACAAAGAGCAGAGGTCCCAGAACATCTCAGTGGAACACCACTGGTCACCAGGCTCTAGGTTGAATATTTTCCATCCACTACCACCCTCTGTCTTCTATGGTTCTGTATCCAGCCAGCCAGATTTCCCTGTATCCCATACCTCCTTACTTTCTGAATGAGCTTACCATGGGGAACCTTATCAAACGCCTTGCTAAGATCCATGCACACCACATCCACTGCTTTACAATATGTTTTGTTATATCCTCAAAGAATTCAATAAGACTTGTGAGGCATGACCTGTCCCATCACAGTGCCATGCTGACTATCTCTGCTCAGCTATGGTTTTCCAAGTAATCATACATCTTGTCTCTCAGAATCCTCTCCAATAATGTGCCAGCCACAGATGTAAGACTGACCGGTCTGTAATTCCCAGGATTATCCCTGGGGAAGGGAAAAATAAGGGAATGTTCACCATCATACCCTTACCTGGGCCTCTGGCTGACCACCATGGGAACAGTAATAGTGGATTCAGCGAAGTCTTTCAGAAAGGACCAATTAGAGTATCCCGTGATGAAGGAAGGAAGTTATGTAAAATCTTTAGGCTCCAGTTGGTGTAGTGTTGACTTCTTGATGATGAATGAAGGAAAATTTGCAGGCATGGCAGAAAAGAGCACATGAGCAAGATCAGGGGGCAGTGGGCCGAATGATGTGCTGAAGAATCACAGAAGCAAGTTGGCAAGATTAGTCAAGTGTTGAGGGTTTATACCATGAAAGAAGGTGCTACTCGCCATACGCTGCAGTAATTGGTGTTAGTCTCGAACCATTGTCTCTCTATTACATCATGAGCAAGAAGACTTTGGTTTTTATTACCGTTGAGAGTGTTACCTGTAATATATAGTCTTTCGAGACTGAAGTCTCATCAGGAGATGCTTTTAAGATGTGATACAAAAGAGCACTTCATACCACATTCCTTAAACAGACTTGAATTTTTTTGAAGAGGGTAGCAGTGTTGAACATGTGATGTCCTGTACCCTGTAGATCTTTCTCCTTCTATTTCTGATTGTGCATTGTCACATCTCAGCCAGGAACTGTTTAATCTTTAATATGGAAAGTTATTTCCTTCCTTCCTTCCTTTACAAACCCCATGGTCTTTAACACCTGCTAGCTGCTGCTTGAACACATATTTGTTTGTTTGTTTTTCTCCCTCTCTGTCTCTCTGTCTGGTTGTCCTAATAACCCTTTCCTTCTTTCCTGTCTGCTGTCACATGGCTGGTGGTGCTGTCTTCTCATCTCACCCTCTTATTCTTATTTGTCATGGACAGTTGTAATTAATATTGCCACTTCTTCCCCAGACGTAACACCAGAAGCATTTTGTAACTTGTCAAATTTGCCATGTTCGACAGACTGTCCTTGTTCAGAAGAATTGGAGTAAATTCAACATTTCTGTTGAGTTTTAAATGTCCCAGACTTGCACCTTATGCTTTTATCATGTGACTGCCCTCATGAATGTGGCTAGGGCTATGTTGAAAATTCATGAACTGCCTCAGGAATGGTAATAAGTAGTGTCTCTATTTCGTAGGGTGCAAATACAAATGGAAACACCTTCTTCTTTTACCAGTCAAGCTTTGTCATTTAGGTGAAACTGAGATCTGCAGATGCTGGAGATCAGAGTCCAGATTAGAGTGGAGCTGGAAAATCACAGCAGGTCAGGCAGCATCCGAGGTGCAGGAAAATCGACGCAGGAATTTTGTCCGAAACGTCGATTTTCCTGTTCCTTGGATGCTGCCTCTCTAAGTTTTGTCGTTTGACATTTTCAGCCATGCCGTTCAAAACTTGGGCCACCGAGCACAGAACTAGATTGGCGGGTTATATCTCTGTAAAAAAATGCAGAAATGAGCTCTCTCCGCAGAAGCCCTGCACTGACCCAAATTAAACGTCACCTTGTTTGGTAATTTAGGATTTTTATTTAACCATCACCAACGTTTTACAGAGGGCTGATAATCTTCCTGACTGCAACAGCAATGGTCAAGAAATTCCATTAGATTAGATTAGATTTCCTACAGTGTGGAAACAGGCCCTTCAGCCCAACAAGTCCACTCCGAAGAGCAACCACCCAGACCCATTTCCCTCTGACTACTGTACCTAACACTATGGGCAATTTAGCATGGCCAATTCACCTGACCTACACATCTTTGGACTGTGGGAGGAAACCCACACAGACACTGGGAGAATGTGCAAACTCCACACAGGCAGTCGCTTGAGGCTGGAATTGTACCTTGGACCCTGGTGCTGTGAGGCAGCAGTGCTAACCACTGAGCCATAGGTTGGAGAAAAGAAGGGATTGTATTTACATGGCATCTTTCACAACCTTGGGACATCCTGTGTTGATTTCCAGCCAATTAAATACTTGTAAAATTTAAGAGAGTTGCACTTAATTTGTGCATAGTAAGCGCCTAGCAAACAGGGAGGTGATAGTGAGCAGATGATTTTGTTTTTAGTGATGTTGGTTGAGGAGTAAATGTTTGCGAGGTCACTGGAGAGAAGAGCCTTGATCTTCTTTGAAATAGCCCCAGGGATCTTTTACGTCCACCTGAGAGGGAAGATGGAGCCGCAGGACAGTACTCTACCTGAATGGCAGAACCTCTGGCAGTGCACCTCTCCTTCTGTGCTGCATTGCAGGGGTCAGCCTGGATTCTGCTGAGTGGGTCCTGAACTTTGTCTGGCTCAGATGTGAAAGGATCACCCACTGAGCTGTGGCTGTTGGTTGGCTGTGAGCTTTCAAGATCCTGATATGTTCACCACAGTGAAAAACTGCAGATGAACAGTGGTTTAATTGTTAATTATTTGATCCATGCATACCATCAATTTTTAGACTAGCTGATCCTGGCCATAGGATGCTGCAGTTTGCCTGAGTGTGCTCCATGAGTCTTTTTTATTGGAGGGTGGGAACTATAATCAGCAAGTGCCCTCTCTGAGGTGTACCTCAAGTGAATGTACTGAATGAGCAAGCAAAATGGAAATGTACAAAGTACTCAGCAACTCAGGCTGCTATGACAACTCCGCCACCCGGTCAGCTGAGCTGAGGTGAGGGGATGAAGGCCCACCTGGATAAGCTCTCTAAAATATTTCAAAGATTCAGTTGTGATGTGCAACAGTTGGAATCTTTAAAAGGACTTTTTAAAAATCTTCTTGCTTTGTCACCGGAGCCACCATTTTACAAAGGTTACTGTTGTACTTTGAACCAGTTTTGCAGGCATTGTCGACACTTATTAAAGTAAAGGCCACTGCCTAGTTTAGTTAAACACTGTTTTCAAATGGCCTCCAGCAGCAAAAAAGAGCATTACAGACCAATTAAATGTGTGCAGCCATCTTTCGAGAAACAAAACCATGCCACTCAGCACTGGCGCTCAGTGGGTTAAATCCAGCGTTGTGTGTTTTTATCAAAAGGAAAGAATACTTTGGTATGTCTGGTGTCAGGTAGAAGAGAAGTCGATCACTTTTTTTTGTTTTTATCTTCGTCTTTTTTTCTTTAAAGGTGTCTTGGGGTGGGTTTTATGAGCTTGTAAAGATCAGAACAGTGGCCGCTCAGCTTCCTGTGCAGGAAGTTTTTATTTCTCTCTCTCTCTCTCCCTTTGTACAGAGTTAGCTGTGAGTTTGGCTGGGAGCCAATTTACCTCCACTAAACGGAGGAGCCAGTTTGTGCACTGATTGAGAACGGGGAGGGGTGGGGGGAGTGGGGGTGGGGAGGTGCTTTTGGTGAACGCACAAGTCCAAGGGCAGAAGCGTTCCTTGCAAACCCTTTATCTGTTTGTTACTGATTAATGCGGCTGCTTGTTCGACTGGTGCTTTGTCCTCAGCCTTCAGGTTTCTGCCGTGCAAGGCTTTCTTTGTTGTGTACGGTTACATTGAACAGAAGTACAGAGACAAGAACATTCTTCTGCTCTTTGAGTTTATGGAGTGTGTGCTGGAGGAGCAGATGCCAAAGCAGAGGAGTCACTATAGCGAGTCAATGGCTTCTGTACCTCCGACTCAGTGAGATATTTGATAACTGTTAGAGGAAGGTTATTCATTTTTAAAGAAATAATGTGTTATACTTTGGTGGGAAATTGGCTGGTCCTAGGATGATTACAGACACTGCCCTGGTTCATGGAGCCAGCACAGAAATGATGGGCCACTTAGAGTCATAGAGCCGTAGAGGTGTACAGTACAGAAACAGACCCTTCGGCCCATCTTGTCCATGCTGATTGCATATTCTAAATTAATCTAGTCCCATTTGCCAGCACATGGCCCATATCTCTCTAAACCCTTCCTATTCACTTACCCATCTGGATGCATTTTAACTGTTGCAATTGTACCAACCTCCACCACTTCCTCTGGCAGCTCATTTCCATACACACACCACCCTCTGCATGAAAACGTTGCCCTTCAGGCCCCTTTTAAATCTTTTCCCCCTCACCCTAAACCTATGCTCTCTGGTTCTGGACTCCCCCACCCCAGGGAACATCAGTGTTCATCATTCTGTGACTTTGTGAAAGTGGAATGGAGATTAATAGATTATGTATTGTTGCTTTGCGCTGGTCTTGTTATTCTCACAGTCTTTTTCCAAATGGCTATTCGTTTGGAATGTATTGGCAGAGGTTGGGGCGGCATGGTGGCTCAGTGGTTAGCACTGCTGCCTCACAGCGCCAGGGACCCAGGTTCAATCCCAACCTTGGACAGACTGTCTGTGTGGAGTTTGCGCATTCTCCCTGTTACTGCGTGGGTTTCCTCTGGGTACTCCGGTTTCCTCCCACAGTTCAAAGATGTGCAGGTTAGGTGAACTGGCCATTCTAAATTGCCCATAGCGTTAGCTGCATTAGTCAGAGGGAAATGGGTCTGGGTTACTCTTCGGAGGGTCGGTGTGGACTTGTAAGACTGAAGAGCCTGTTTGCACACTGTAGAGAATCTAATCTAATCTAATCTAAAACTTCACGCTGTGGGTCTTACTAGCCTGAAGCAAATGGGCAGGGTCTGTCTGTGATACTGTAGACCTATCTCTGAGCTAACATATCCTTGTAATATAGTAAAGGCTATCATGGTGAAGTGGAGGTTGAGCAGTCTGGCAGTATGGAGATCCATAAAGGCACATGTCTTACCGGCAGATACCACTATGTAGCCGTGGATTATAGTGTGATTTTGAACAAGCTGTTAAATACACCAGTCTCACTTGGAGAAATATCATTCAGCAGGTGCTGAAAGGACAGGAATTTTGGCAGTGGCAGTCCACCTGATCTGCAGTGGGAGATTGGTTAGGAAATCGGAATGTGGCAATAATGACCTTAAAAATCCATTTTAGCTAAGAAATGTTTTAAAATACTAGCTAATGCTTTTGCCATTTGACATGGGTAGTGGCTATTTCTGGGTTAAGTGCCCAGCAGTGCTTTAGGAAGGAGGATTTGAAATCTTCATTCTAAGTGGTGAGGAAATCATGGTGAAGTTGATTAACTGTGTGCTCAATCTTCATGTACATTTGACAGGTGATAGTTTCTTTTCCCGATTTGCCTCTGCAGCCTGGAGATTTATTAAAGAAAGGCCTTCAAGATAATTAACCCTTGCTTTTGAGGCTCAGGGATCATTGGAGAACTTTGCTTGATGGATTTTTTGTTTAGATAAGGGTATATAAGGTTGCAGAGTAAAGGCAGGCTGCTGCAGTCAAGATGGAAATATGCCATGATCTACATAATGGGATAGCAATACCAGCTGGAGGGACTGAGCCGCCTGCTCCTTTACTATATTACAAGGATCTGCGAGCTCAGAGATGGGTCTACAATATCACAGCCTGGGTCTGCCTATTTCCTTCTGGCCAGTAAGACCCAGTAGTGAAGTTGCTGAAAATGTGTTGCTGGAAAAGCGCAGCAGGTCAGGCAGCATCCAAGGAGCAGGAGAATCGACATTTCGGGCATGAGCCCTTCTTCAGGGATGAGGAATGTGTGTCCAGCAGGCTAAGATAAAAGGTAGGGAGGAGGGACTTGGGGGAGGGGCATTGGAAATGCGATAGGTGGAAGGAGGTCAAGGTGAGGGTGATAGGCTGGAGTGGGGGTGGGGGCGGAGAGGTCAGGAAGAAGATTGCAGGTTAGGAAGGCGGTGCTGAGTTTGAGGGATTTGACTGAGACAAGGTGGGGGGAGGGGAAATGAGGAAACTGGAGAAATCTTAAGTTCATCCCTCGTGGTTGGAGGGTTCCTAGGCGGAAGATGAGGCGCTCTTCCTCCAACCGTCGTGTTGCTATGGTCTGGCGATGGAGGAATCCAAGGACCTGCATGTCCTTGGTGGAGTGGGAGGGGTAGTTGAAGTGTTGAACCATGGGGTGGTTAGGTTGGTTAGTCCGGGTGTCCCAGAGGTGTTCTCTGAAATGTTCCGCAAGTAGGCGGCCACTTGCGGAACGTTTCAGAGAACACCTCTGGGACACCCGGACCAACCAACCCAACCACCCTGTAGCCCAACACTTCAACTCCCCCTCCCACTCCACCAAGGACATGCAGGTCCTTGGACTCCTCCATCGCCAGACCATAGCAACACGACGGTTGGAGGAAGAGCACCTCATCTTCCGCCTAGGAATCCTCCAACCACGAGGGATGAACTTAGATTTCTCCAGTTTCCTCATTTCCCCTCCCCCCACCTCGTCTCAGTCAAATCCCTCGAACTCAGCACCGCCTTCCTAACCTGCAATTTTCTTCCTGACCTCTCCGCCCCCACCCCCACTCCAGCCTATCACCCTCACCTTGACCTCCTTCCACCTATCGCATTTCCAATGCCCCTCCCCAAGCCCCTCCTCCCTACCTTTTATCTTAGCCTGCTGGACACACATTCCTCATCCCTGAAGAAGGGCTCATGCCCAAACATCGATTCTCCTGCTCCTTGGATGCTGCCTGACCTGCTGCGCTTTTCCAGCAACACATTTTCAGCTCTGATCTCCAGCATCTGCAGTCCTCACTTTCTCCCAGTAGTGAAGTTGCCTGTGACCTCTGCCAATACATTCCAGCTTTTTCTCCTTTTACAGTCGGTCCGTAAGTTCTGTTACTTGGTTTTGAGTGAAAAGTAAATTCATCCATCATTATTTCCACTTAATCTCCCTCAGAAAGGAGGTGCAATTTATTTAGCAGGCTAAGACAAGAGAGTTAACAATTCGAGAGCATCAATGACCTGCTTTAACATAACGAAAATGGGCTGAAACAGCTGACAGCGCTTTTACAATTGGCTTCCATTTCTCTTGGATCAAGAAGTGGAGGAGGGTGTCCAGATCCTTATTCCTGAGCACAATCTGGGGAATTCTTGTTGGAATTTGCACCAGGCCAGGACAGAATGAAGCATTCTGAACTCAACTCTCTAGGTTAGTGCTTAAGGCCAGTTGCCAGAGGGCAACTATTGCATGTGGAGCCAGTGTGTAAGGCACTTTGTTACTGCTGCCTTACATTTTAGTACAGATATAGGGATGAGTGATCCCTGTTACTACTTCAATAAGAGGGGAATTTCCTCAACTTTTTGCTGTTCTCACCTGTGTTAGCTCAGGAGCTCCATTTGCAAATCTTATTCTGGCTAAGGTTCAAACCTCCCCCTTGTACTTTTCTTTCTGATCAAGTGAATTGACGATATGGTTTTAAAATTGATGCTCGTTCATATTTAATCAGCAGATTAATGTTCCTGCTTCTCACCTTTGGAAATGCAATTTTGTGAATTGAGATAAAAGTGCAGTCAGATTCACACCTCGTTCGCTCATCATTATCCACTCAGGTTGAGTAGGTTCAGCACTTTGAGTTTTCCTAAAATCTCTGCTCTTAGAACAAATACAGGACTTTTTTAAAAAAGTGCACATTTAGGTTTCGCAGTTTGTCCACTAAACGCTCAACTTGCTAGGATTATTTTCTTATTCCCAAATCTCTTAAATTCTGATTGTGAGTGCAAAGTGGAACAACCAATGCACCTTTCACATTTATGGATAAGTTCAAGAACAATATCACCAAATTGGATGGATTGGTTTTGGGTTGGCCCTGGCTGCTCATGGTATGGAGCCCAGTTTCCTTTCATTGGGAAAAAGGTTTATTCTACTAGCAAGTATGGGAATCTCTTTAACTACTTAGTTGAAAACTACAAGGAAGATAGATATAGTTGCCAATACACTATACCATACAATCCAGCACAAGAACAAGTCGTCCAGCCCACTAAGTCTGTGCTGAGTCCTAATCCTTACAGACCTGCTATTTATTGCCCATGTGCGGTATCTATCCCTCTCTTTGCTTTACGCTCATGTATTTATCAAGATGCGCCTTAAACATTGCTACTGTGCCTGCTTCCACCACCATCACTGGCAGTGCATTCCATGCACCCACTACCCTCTCTGTGAAAACATTTCCCTGCACTTCTCCCCTAAACCTTCCCCCTCTTACCTTGAACCTGTGCCGTCTTATCGTTGACTTTTCCACTCTCGGAAAAAGCCTCTGACTATGCCTCACCAAATTTTGTAGACCTCTATCATGTCGCCCCTCAGCTTCCATCATTCCAAATAATCCGAGTTTATCTAACCTCTCCTCATAACTAAAACCCTCCAGATCAGGCAAGATCCTGGTAAACCTTCTCTGCACCCTCTCCAAAGTATTCACATCCTTTTGGCAGTGTGGCGACCAAAATTGCACACAATACTCCAAATATGGCCTACCTAAAACAGCTGTAATGTAACTTGTCAACTTTTATACTTGATGCCCCAGTTGATGAAGGGAAATGTGCTGTATGCCTTCTTGACCACCTTTTCCACCTGTATTGCCACTGTCAGGAATCTGTGGACTAGTATGCCCAGATCCCTCTGTATGTTAATTCTTCCAAGCGTTTTGCCATTTATTGTATAATTTGCACCTGAATTTGATCTTTCAAAATGCATTACCTTGCATTTGTCTGGATTAAACACTATCTGCCATTTCTTTGCCCATATCTGCAATCTGTCTGTATCCCACTGTATTTTTTGACAATCCTCCTCACTCTGTAACTCTGCCAATTTTGATACTGTCCACAAACCTAATCAGAAAATGTTCATTTTCCTCCATATCATTTATGTGTATTACAGGCAGCAAATGCCCCAGCACTGATACCTGCGGAACACCACTTGTTACTGATCTTCATTCTGAAAAAACACCCTTCCACCGCTAGTCTCTGTCTTCTAAGTTTTTTATCCATCCAGCCAGCTCACCCTGGATCCCATGAGATTCGACCTTCTGTACCATCCAGCCATCAGATACCTTATCAAATGTTGCCTTGCTAAAGTCCATGTAGACAACATGCACTACCCTTCCTCATCAATCATTCTTGTCACCTCATCAAAAAAACTCAATCACGTTGATGAGACATGACCTTTCCAGCACAAACCCATGCTGCCTATCACTAACAAGTCCATTCGTTTCCAGATGTGAACAAATCCTGTCTCTCAGTATCTTCTCCAACAGCTCCCCCACCACTGACTTCAGCCTCACTGGCCTGTAATTACCTGGATTGTCTCCGTTTCCCTTCTTAAACAGAGGAGTAACTGTTGACCATTCTCTGGTCCTCTGGAACCTTGCCTGAGGTCAAAGAGGATGCAGAGTTAAGGCCTGAACTATTTCCTGCCTTGCCTCCTGTGATTAGGTTCTTTCGTTTTAACATGAAAAGGAAGGTCTCACATTTAACTATCGTGCCATTCATGACTGCAGGCACCCCAGAGCGCCTTATATTCAATCAGGTTTAGTCACTGTCATAATGCAGTAGGTGTAGCAGCCAATTTGGGCACAGGGATCAGTGTTCTGACAGTAGTCCATGGAGAGACTGAGAATTTAACGGATTGATAACTCAGTACAACACTGAGTCACGGAGAAGATTTGTTTCAATGTTGGAGAAGGCTGTTTGGCCCATTACATTTGCTCTGACTCTCTGAATGAACAGTTCATTTAATTCAACCACTCGCTGCATGAAGTGGTTTTTTTCACACATCACTGTTGCTTCTTTGGCAAATTACTTTAAATCTGTGCCCTTTGATTCTTGATTCTTCCACTAACGAGAATAGTTTATTTCTGTCCAGACTTCTAATGGTTTTGAATCTTCTATCAAATCTTGTCTTGGCCTTCTCCAAAGAAATGTTCTCCAATTTATGAAGCACTAACCATTAGAGGAGAGGGTACGGGGTTTGGAGTGCTATAAGTTCTCCTTTGTTTGTACTTTAACTGATCAGCTATGCACTGTCTGCAAATTATTTATCTCTTTCTGAAAGAGTCTCCATTTTCTGACTGTCAAGTTCTCTATGTGCCTCATTTTCTTGTTCTCTCCACTCATTATTGCTGTTTTGTGCACTCTGTCTCTGTCTCTCTTTTCTTGTCTTTGATTTCTGTTTTCATCATGCCTCTTCTGTCTTTTTCTGATCGCCATTCTCGTTTATCTTTCAGCCTTTTTTCTCCATCTGTATATCAAGCATTCTGAATGTCACTAGTTTTCTTTCTATAAATATTTCTGTATATCATACATTCATCTGTCTCTGAAACTTTGAAACAGAAGCAAACTTTCAAGCCTCTGCTATCTTTATGGATTGTCTTCTCCAGCTCTCTGAATGCCTGTTGTGCTCTTGTTTACCTTATGAGTGATTTGGTGGGCCATAACCTATCATGGGAAAGAACTTTGAGCTGCAGTCAGGCTAGGAAGGGATATGGATGCCAGGATTTAGTGAGAATGCAGAGACGGGAACATTGTTGGCGAGGTCACTGGGGAGGCTGAGGACTGACCTCTGAAGAGATGATCGTGTTGGACTGATGGCTCAGATTTTTGTTCTGTCTCAGTGATTACGTAACGTAAAGAGCAGTCCAGTCACCGAGATATTGAGGATGAAATTCGTTTTATTTCTTGCTGTACCACATGAACGAAGTATGTCAGTGTTACCTACATGAATACCAAAGAAATAGATAAATAGAAAATTAATGCACCACAAACATGTATGAATTGAAACATGTGAAAAAGATGGATGATTCCAATATTGTAAGTGTGAGTGGTTGGGAAAGGGGGTGAGGCCAGTTGCTTGTGCAAAGCATAGTTCACGTGGTTGGATAAAGGGCATGATCTGATTTATTGCTCTTTTTTTTAATGTGGTCTACTATAGGATATGCATTTGTGCTGAATAGAATTGAATTTGAAACAAGTAACTATTTCTTGACATTTTACTAGTGGTGAGTGGCACATAAACAAACCCAATTGTACGGAAGAGAGCTCAATGCAGTGCATCATTTGTGCCATTCGGGGCTGCAGAGTAACCCACCCTCTCACCCACACTCTCTGTCCACATGAGATTAAACTAAGGGCGAGGGAGGACAGATAGCTGTGCCTCAATTTTATTGTGATGCCTTCATACACGAGGGTCACTTTGGGGATCTGTGTGATGCAGTTCCACCCTTGACGATTTTTCTCATCGTCAAAAAGACTGTCCTTAAAGATGCAGCATGCATCTTCATTCACATTGTGTTAAACTGTGACCCTAACTGTAAAAATGCTGATATTTTGCTAAAATAAAATGTGTGGGACAGTTGGCTGCCAGTGGACTCATTCTGTCAACTTAGGGGGCATTTAATTAACATTTGTAAACGAATGTACAAAAGTTGCTGTATTGCCTGGGAAGAGGCTGTGGGTACAGCAGAACCTAGAGGGATTTGAAATTTTGATAATAGCTACTTTTAGTCAAACAGTTTGTGCAACATTCATGGTTCCTTTTTGACTTGGCCCTTATTAATGTTGATTTTCTTTAGTTAAATGTGGAAATTTGGTGATGAGTGTAAGAGAAACCTGCATCAATTTGATCAAAAGCCAAAGCCAGAACAAATGACTTTTAAATAAAAAATTTATGCAAATAAATAGGAATACAATTGGTAATGGTGTTTCTGTTGCATAACCAATTTTTGGAAGTAGGAAAAGTGCAGAACATCTTAAGGCCAGGGATGAAGCATGTAAATGCCACCTATTATAACAGTCAAACAAAGCACATGTTCCCGGACTGGGTTTGCTGTGACTGCTGTTAATGCTGGAACGTTGGACAGGAAGGTCTGTTGCGGCAGAGTGGAAATTTCCCGATCTCTGGCTCCTGGTTCAAGTCCCACCTGTCTCATGACATGTCTGAAGAGGTTGAATAGGAAATATTTATAAGTAAGGACATGGCAACTGATGGAGGTTAGCACTGATGCAGCCTGCTTCCTGGGGGCAAGAGGAATAGTACTGTTAGTCGATATCAGTGGGTACTGGGAAGAAGTGGTGAAGTTAAATCAATGCAGAAGTGCACTTAATGGATTTGATCTCGCATTCAAGATGTCCCAATGCAGCTATTATAGAAAACTGCCAAAAAAAAAATTACCCGTGGCAGGAGCAGCCTGAAATTTACTGCCGAGCTAGTTGCACTCTGGTCAGCGGCGTTCTCGCTGACCGGTCTCAGTGCAAAAAAAAACGTCTGGCTCTCTCCTCGTTTCCTTCAGAGCAAATGTCTCTTTGTGCAGATGTATAAAATGCTGACTGACGGACAATAGCGCTCTGTGTGACTCTTAGTAATAACAGTCCGGTCTGCTGTGTGTTTACTGGCCCTGTTTCCCCAGCAAGCGTGTCACATTGATCTTGCTGCACCCATTGCACAAATGTGTAATACCCAGGGTGACTGTACTTCCTTTTTTGTTTCTGTCTGTGTGTCTGTCTCAGGCAGTGTTTTAATAATAACTTGCAGCATTGGCAGAGTACCAAAGCCTGGCTTTGTAGGATGTTGACCAGCAGCCTACTGTCTTCAACAACCAGACCAACCCAATTTTAAATGCCTGTAGAAGTTGTATGCTGGAAAGCCCACTGACTGAATAAAAGCTTGAAGTACAAAACATCACACTAAATGAAATGGGAAAAATGCTACCTTTTGTGTAGAACGTGACACACCATGGAATAGGGCTTGTATTACAGGTGAACTCGAGAATCCAATAGATAAATACTGACTTAATATGCAAGACAGCACTGAATAGAATAGGTAAAAAATATGGCTTTAATGTGCAGGGAGTACACACAGTAAATTGATGAATAAATCACTATTCAATATGCAGAATATTCCTGGGTAAAAATACCACCTTAATGAACAAGGCAGGAGAGGATAGTTTAGGTAAAAGATTCAGACAGGAGGGAATAGAGTGACTAAAACGCCAAATTAACATTCGGGGGATTGGAGAGTATCATGAGTAAAATACTGCTTTAATATTCGGAGCAAAAGGAAATAAAATGGGTAAAACACTTTAATATTCAGGGCAGGATTGAGTAAAATCAGTGAAATGTTCTCGATATTCAGGGCCGGTGAATATAAGTTCTAACATTGAAATGAGCTTCATCTTCAGTTTATTTTGTTTCTGTCAGAAATTGTCTTGTGAAGTATACTGTCCCTTTTGTTTTGGAAAAAAGTTGCAGATTTACAAGCAGTTATAGAGAATATTGAGTTGAACATACTGGTTTCAAGGCTGTCATATCTTGGTATTGGCCGTTATTACGTATAGGTTTTATTGTGTCATCTATTGCACATGCTGCTGGGAATGAGGTGATCCTTTGCAGACTTCAGCAGGCTCTGTTTACAGTATTATGCTCAAATGCTGCAGAAACATTGCCAGTATGTTTTTGGAGAATTACTTGGAATGTTCAGAAAATATCAATAAGGAAATAAGAATTCATCATCTGAAATTGTTCATAGAGCTGGACAGACAGTTACTTTGATGGAAAATGTCAGATACTTGGTGTATGTTTTGGAGAATATGTGGAATTTAAGAAACCACAAATTATTAGTCACTAAAGCAAAACACAGAGGCTCCTGTAACCTTGATACGAATGTCCAAAAAGCCTACAAAATACTCACTCTGTGACAGTGGGAGTGCAACTGGGGACTGCATAGGGTTAAGTAAACTGACAGCCAGCTTTCTGCAGTGCAAAGTGATTTGTCGTGATTAGTTCAATTGCAGTAGGAGAAAGCGACTGTTGAAAGTACTTTGTAGCATCCTTAATTACGACATTTTTTTTTTGAAGACATGCATCTGAATGAGGAAGGAGCTATTGTTTGGTGGTTGCCGTGCACCGACTTCAGAGTATTCTCCTGGGCCCCATTTATTACAATCTAACAAGATACCATCTACTTTTGAAAATCTGTAAATATACTTCGGGATAAGACAGCTGTATTCATAATTCATAGATACTAAAGAGGAAAAATGCTGTGTTTGATTTTGTGCAGATAGTACAGGGAGATGAAGGGATAGGGGAGGATGAGGAGGATGTTTAACAAAGTGCTTTTTTATGCATGAGCCTTCAAAAGGCTTCCATCTAAAAGTGTAGACCATAAGTGAAGATTTCCTCTGTGCGCTCGTTGCTGTGGGATTGTATATCCATTCCTCTATAAATTCAGCTCCCATATTGTTAGACCTGGTACAGAGAAAGTCATCCCGTGTGAATATTTGTATAAATGTAGCTAATTGTTTCTGGTAGCTTACTGTGTCTGATTATTGACTCTGTGCATAGAAAATTATTTTTCATTGGCCAGCCCATATTTTCATGAATTAAGTCATGTTTATTTTATTAAATTAATACATTTTAAAAATTTACCTTGTGCCTTCTTCACTGGCATATAGCTGAGATGCTGTGGGTGAGGACTACAAATCAGTTAAATCAATACCTGTTTGCAGCACTGTTAGTTAAAATGCTACGGCAGTGTAGTGAAGAACCTTTTACCATTACTACTTTTTAAACTCTTACTGGCTTTGAAGGTACTATAGATTTAAAGGGGCAGGATCTATCTCCAAGATTGGGATTGGAATGCATTTAATCACATCTCTAAATTTCTAATTGGGAACATTTCTTTTCAGGAGGAATACCATTTACTCCCAACATCTTTTAAAGTAAAAAATAAATGCATCAGTTTTGGGTGAGAAGCCCATCATCTTAACCATTTTATGCAATAATATGATGAACAAAAATAAAAGTATTTTGGTGATTTTGAGCTACAGAACATTCTGAATGTGTCTTATGATTTAATTACAAATAGGGTGAAGATGACATGCCATCATTTCCCTTTACTTGGGGAATGGAAGTTGCTTCCTGAGATGTTGCTTTTGATAACAAAAGCCTGTTTTACAAGGCTGAAGTGTGTTAGAAGGCATGGTGCAGAATTGCTTTCATTTTGTCGATAGCTTTCAAATGCAATCTCGACAGGTTAGCAGAAGGGGTTTCTGTGCGGTGTATGAGACCGCTGGTCAGTAGTGAAGTTCTGCTAACATAATATCAAATGAATCTTATTTGTATGAGTGTCAGTGGAAGAGTGATTTTGTTTCTTTGTGTTCCCCAGGAAGCTTTTGTGGGTTGGGGGATTGTTTAGTCTTTTCTTTGGGCCAGCTGACCTTTATTTTTAAATAGTGCTGATTTTCAATCCCCGGTTGAGGATCTGGAGTTTAGGATTGAATGAATTGCTGTTTTGAGAAATTTACAACTTGGTCAGCAAGTTCACACCAGTGTTTGATGACCTAATTTTAAAACAAGTTTGGACTGTAACTCTCAAGCACATTTGAGCACCTACAATTTTATCTCTTATTCTATTATCAGACATCTAAAAATCCATGTTCTTTTGTTCCCCTTGACTCATCTTTGCACCCAAGCAAGCACTGCATCAACTTCACCACTTATGGCAGGAATTTTGCACTTTCTGAATTGCAAACTGACTCTTACTTCACTTGTAAAAAAGCTCATGACACTTCACCAGGTTTGCACAGGAGTGAAATGAGAGCTGCAGTCATATTGAGTATTTGATATTTGTATACTTCATCAATCTGTTTAAATGCATTGCTACACATATGTTACAAATTAATCTGTAGGTTTACACTCCCAGAGGAGAGAAGGAGGTGAGAGTTTGGAAGACCACTGTCTAAGTACCCAAAGTCTGTAATGCTGTCTGCATTTGATGAATATTTGATCACTGTAGACAGTGAACAAAGTTATAAATCTTCCAGGTTTCATTTATTACTGTGAGAATTTCAGCTTATTTAGCATTGTTGTGAGTGTGGCCCACTAATGTAATGTTTTAATTCCTCGTCTGTTCTATTACCCCATGCACTTTGTATGGTATGATCAACCTGTGCTGCACACAAAACAAAACGTTTCACTGTACCTATGTACATGTGACAATAATAAATCAAATCAAACTGTGGGATACTGACACTACAATTCCTGGTCACTGTCGGGATATTTTGTTGCTTGTGATGTGCTCTGGTCGATTATGCTGTTCGTACCTTTGTACTGAAGGTTGCTTGTATGCAAGTCCAACTTCCTTGCCAGCTGGTTCCAGAGCTGTGAGGAGCTTCTGTTCCGCTGTTTTGGCCTTTCTGGCGATCACTCCCTGGGTTGCTGAGCTATAGGTAGAAAGATCCATCCTTGCTCTGCACTTCCCAACAACAAGGGTGAAACAAATAATTGCTGCATGAAGCCACAGCGATCCATCACAAATGCGGCAAGGAGGGAACAGGGCAGAGTTATGGAGAGAGGGAATTATACATGGGCACCAGGGGTGGAGAACAGGGCATAGGTACAGCATCTGTTAGGCAGATGAAAAAATACAGTGTATGAATTGTTTAATTGTTATGAAATAGGTTTTGTCTGTAGAAAGCAAGCAGTTAGAAGGTTGTGTGCTGATTGCTTTAGGAATTCAGAAGAGATGCAAATTCTATAAGGTTGAGTTTTGCTGTATTGTTTTTACAGTAGCCTTTTATTTGTTTTATTTAATTTGCTTGGATTCTTTGTTATTTTCTTCTCTCTAATTAGCATAAGATTATGTCCAGCATTGTGTTGACTGACTCACATACATAGCTACGTAGGAAAAGATTTTACATCTGGGTTTCCTTATTCATTCAGTGAAAGCCCTTGACTTCAGCTTTCCCAGGTATTGAAAAAACATTCCACTCCCTTTTTCTTATTGGTTGTCTTTAAAAACTCTGGTTCATAGGCTTTCATGTGAGGGTTGAAACAAATGAGCTGTAGGACCTTCCTGTTATACAATTATCATGTGAACTTGCATGGAATTTGAAAGCATGTACAGCATAGAAACACACCATGTGTTTAAATTGCTCCACTTTTTTCTAACCCTAACAGCATAATGTTTTGGGAAGTTCTTTATACATATATATTTTTTTAAATGGCTGCCTATAAACATTCTTGTAACAAAATACTTCATCAGTCTAAACTGTTCTCCATCCATCAGTATGTCTGCACAAACTTTATATCAGACCTGAGCTGGGTTTGGTTGTCATATTGGTGCTTAGCTAAATTTGTTTCGCTTTTTACCTCAACGTGTTACTGTTCTTTAGCCATCAATCAGATGTCAGGGTGAATATTTTAT
Source organism: Chiloscyllium punctatum (assembly GCF_047496795.1). Lineage (NCBI taxonomy): Eukaryota > Metazoa > Chordata > Chondrichthyes > Orectolobiformes > Hemiscylliidae > Chiloscyllium > Chiloscyllium punctatum. The sequence continues at coordinate 23,634,771 of NC_092742.1, forward strand.
AAATGATCAAAGATGGAAGAGGCCGAGAGTGAGGTAGAGGGACTTAACAGAGAGCAGAGGCCACGGTTACAAGAACAGTGTAAAATCATTTCAGTTCTGTCAACCTGAATGTTACAGACATCAGTGCACTGGTGTACAAATTGAGGTTGTGTGATCCATTACTGCATCACAGTCACCAGCTACTGCTCTAACTCAACAGTGGTATTCTTCACCTCCCTCAGGTTTACTTGGGACTGCATGAAAGGTTGCAATTAAACTGACTTGGATTTTCAGCTCTGTAACTCACTGTCTGTTATCTCTCCCTTGTGTATAGCTGGGACTGATAAAAGCTGTGGCATCTTATCATGGTGGCTAAGGTGTATGATCAATTGAAAGAAGAAATCAAGTTGAATTTGAGAGAGTTTTGGTTCTAGTTAGAATCTTGATTTAAAAAAAACAATTTTGAGTATGCTGAAAATCTGAAATTAAAAGTGCTGCCAATTCACATCAGGTCAATCCGCTTTTCAGAGTTAGGAAGCAGGTTAACACACTGAGGTGAAATATTCTGGGGTCTGAATGTGCTTTTTTCTTGGGGGCTTTCAATTATAAAGCAATTCAGAATTGGAACAATGATGACATCAGTATCTTGGCAACCATTGCTGAACTGATTATGAATTAATTAATATCAGGTCTCCCCACCACAGACCGGAGTGTTGATCAGCTCCCTCTTGCTGTGAAAGCCGGGCTTTGGGACTGATTCAGGGCTGGTCACTCCAAACACCAAACTGAATTTTCAGAGTAATTTTGACTCTAGTATGAGTTCACATTCGCAGCAGTTCTTTCACATAGCATCAGCTCTTCTTATCTCTGGAACTTACTGCAACCCTCAGTCCCCTGAGGTCTCTGTGTAACTCCTGTTCCAACCTCTTGTGCGTCCTTGATTGTTCCACCCCAACTAACCATACTGCCTACTGCAGGCTGCAAGCTCTGGAATACCGCACTTTCATCCTTTACTTTCAAACCTGTCTTGTGGCATCTGCCCTTATATTCCAGCTTCCATGACATGGTGTCAGTTCCGTTTGATGACTTTCCTGAGAAATACCTTTGGGATACTTGCAAAAGCTGCTATAAAAATTGGTGGTGGTGTTGTTGTTGTTGTTGTTGTTGTTGCTGTGCTATGAATAGAAATCACAACGCCCATTTCATTCAGAGCTGGAAAAAGGGGAACCTGTGCACCATTTCCTTGATCTAAATTTTTATAAATTAGTCTGTGGTTTTGTATAGAGAGTTATTAAAATATTGTATGGACTTCTATATCCCTTTTGTTAAGGATTGCAAATGTTGCAGATTGTGCATCCAATAACAAATGAACATTAGGCAAATGCCTGCTTCTTGGATTCAGTGATGTGTGGTGCACCTTCAGTCGAAAGTGCTGGTTAGGTAGTTGTTGAAAAAGGATGTATCCAGGAAACAAGTGTGACAGAGAACAAGGTGGGGAAGTAAGAATTCGAAGTGGGGACAACGATAGATGGACTCATAGTAATCTATATTATGCGGTTGCATCAAATAACTATATTTGGAAAGTACTTTTATCATCCAAAGCCGATTGTGTAGTTCAACTGGAAATTTGAGAAGTTTTTTAAATTTTTGTTTTAATCCTCCAGTTGGGATCTTAGCAGCATATTGTTTAATTTTTAGACAATAAGATTAAAAGCTGACTTCATGACGACATGAGATGGCCCTAAATCTTCCAGGTTCAAAATGGCTCTCAGGCCCGACACAGTTGCATGGCAGCTTTGTGTTGGATGAATCCCAGTATTTATAAGACCAGTTCCCCACTCAGGCATTTATGTTCAATTGCCATGCTGCAGTAGAAGTGGAATGTTGGGTGTGTTAGGAATGGGGTTGCGGGCATGGGAAAATAAACTCTTCTGTATGGTACTGCATTTTCAGATGAGACTTGAAATTGAGGACCTGCCTGTCTACTCAGGTGGATGCAACAGGTAATGGGGGAATTATCCCTGATGTCGTGGCAAATATTTGTTCCTCACCTAAAATCTAAAGATAGATTATCTGGTAACTATTCCATTGCAGGATCTAGCTATGTGCACATTGACTGCTATATTTGCAGCAATGACTGCCTACACTAGTTAGTGATGAACGGTTTTGGGATGCCTGCAGTCATCATGGATAACACACAAATGCAGGGTTTTGAGATGTAGTTCTTATTTGCTTCTCCTTTCTGTTCTGTAGGATGTTAATGTAAAGGAGGGGGTCATGGGAGGAAAATGAGAAAGATTTACCTCACCTCCAGAAAAAGAGCAAAAGGTTTAATGTTTGGACGGTATACCATTTAGCGGTGCACAGTTCTGATAAAGGGTCTTGTTCTCTGTACAAACCTGCCTTGTACCTCCAGCACTTTCTATTCTAATTCATGATTCCCAGCTTTTGCAGTCTTCTCTTTTTTTTTCTCTCGTGAATCATGCTTTGATTTTCCCACCTTCCTACTTGAGAGGAGTCTTGCTTACGTCACAAGGTGACTTGGAAAAGAGTCAGCCATTTTCAGGTAAAATTAAAAATATAAAACCACATGCCACCTTTCTGTAACTGTGGTTTGGAAATAAATAGAGATTGGCCCATCTCAGTGCTGTAGTTTTGCTGTCACTTTCAAGAGTGTTTCTGGTAATTAGTTTTGTTCCCAATTTTAATCTTTTTTTAAAAATTCATTTCAAATCAAAAGCTTAACCTTTTAAAATTCAGTGATCTTCATTGCTCACCACTCTTTTTAAAAAAAAGAACAATTACTTTTTTGGCACCTTTCACAATCTTGGGCCTTCTGAAAGCTCTTTACAGACATTGAAGTACTTTTGAAGTACCATCAGGAAATACAAAGTTAAAAATCACACAACACCAGGTTATATTCCAGCAGGTTTAACTGGAAGCACACTAGCTTCAAGAAAGAATACCATACTTCTTTCATGGTATTCTATCATGGTATTGTAACAGATGAAAGGCTTAACAGTCAGTTTTTCAATGTATAATTTCAGTTACATCACAGTGTAAATTTTTGTTATAAATTCTGTGTGTTAGGATTGAGCCCTCCACTACCACCTGATGAAGGAGCGATGCTCTGAAAGCTAGTGTGCTTCCAAATAAACGTGTTGGAATATAACCTGGTGTTGTGTGATTTTTAACTTTGTACACCCCAGTCCAACACCAGCATCTCCTAATCAGGAAATATGGCAGCTAAGTCAGAGACGGCACATTCTATCACCCATTCAGGCTCCAGCAGTGCCTGAGACATTCACTGTCCAGTTTCATTCTGATTTTTGAACAGGCTTAATATTAAAAGCTGAGTGGAGTCCCTGGGGCGTGACTTTAAACCCCACCCCACACCCCTGACAATCTAGTCAGAATTTAGTCTGTAAATACTTGTTTGAATAGCTTAGTTTCTGTCTTGTATTGCATTTTATGGCTGAGTGTATTATAAGATTGTATACAACAGACTGAGCTTGAAGTTGCTGTCTTGGAATGTGTCAGGTTTACCATTTCTAGTGCCGCATAGATCTTCTGCCAGATTTATTGTGACCTCGTGTATGCTTTTCTTCAAAACTGCTACGTTTTGTTTTCTTTAGAAGTATCAGAGACCCTCAAAAGACTCGGGCTAGAAAACGTCTTAAGGTCTTGTTGCTTATAACTACCGAAGGTGGTGATTTCTGAGAGATAGCTCTCATTTCACGTCCCAGCTGAATTCTGACCAGTATATAGCTGTGCACTGAAGGTGAGCTGACTCGGTTCGCCTGTTGAATCCGACATGGCTCTGTACTGCTTCAGCCAGATTTGCATGTTTAATATAAAAACAAATGCTGATCGACTCTTAATGAAAACACAGTGGTAATTTTTTAAAAGAAAAATGAGCAAAGTGGCTTGGAATGCCAAAGAGAAAAGAAGCAGTTGCAAGAAATATTAAATAAATGATAAACCTATGTTTTGATGTTGGCTGAAGTGAAGCATTAGAAATTCCGTACTGGATGAGGACACTGTCAGCAAACCTGCACCATATTGCTGCCCTGAGGTGTTATCACTGAAGCCATTTTAAAGTTGGATGCAACTTGCTTTTCTACAGAACTTGGATATTAAGCGAATTGTATGTATGTAGAGCCATTCTTGCTGCTCAATTATAGATGGAGCAGAAACGGTTTGAGGGACAGCCCCCTGCCGCCGCCAGTCAGTCCACTGAGATAGGGATTAATAAGCAATTGCTCATTCTTTTAAAATTTGGCCTCTTCTGCTGATGTAACTGAAACATTGAGAGACATGCAGTGCTTCATAAAAAATGACGCGTCCCTTTAGCTCACTTGGCTGGACAGTTAGTTTGCGAAGCAAATTGATGCCAACAGAAGATTCGATCCTCTAAGGTTACCATGAATGACTCTGCTTCTCAACCTTTCACCTCGCCTGAGGTATGGTGGCACTCAGGTTAAATTACCACCAGTCATCTCTCTGAGAGAGCAGCCCTATGGTCTGGTAAGACTGTGGCAACTTGACTCATAAAAAGCAGCATTGTTGATTTCTGATGCTCTATCCGAGCTGATGTCTACCATGTTAGGCTATCTTCTTCCCCTGCCCTTCTTTGTTGGGGTGTCCTGATGAAATCATCCAAACGTGATGTACTCTGCTGAGGCATGTGTAAGGAATCTTTGCTTCTTCCGCATGTTTGGTCCTTTTGCAAGCAAATATGGTCCTCTTGGCATCCAGATTCTGAAGCCTGCTGAACCAGTAACTGCCAGACTGTGTTCCAAAGTGCGTGAGATAGGTAGAGGACTAACAGTATGACTCTTGAGTCAGCTGCCAGAACCTGCCCAAGGGGTCACTTTGTTCTTGTCTTTTTATAAAACTTGCCTCATCCACATGGCCTAGTGTATCTAGGCAGCTCGTGGTATCTGTATTATATGTACAGTCAGGGAGTAGGAACATTTTCCTAGTGGGGACAATACAAGGGCAATCATCACACACTCTGACTTTCTAGCACAGTTCACTGGCACAGAGCTGAATGATCCAGCAGAGTGTAGCTGATCCCAGTTTAAACTTGAGACATTCCTGTAGTTGAGAGATTGACACCCATACACTGGCTGCTTATGTTTATGTTGTTAAAGCCAGCTCCTTACCTTGATGGCAGAATCACGAATTTCCAAACACAGCTGTCTCCCATGATCCAAGCTCCAGAAATTGCTAAATGCTGTAAATGTAAGAGCTGCTGCAGATACTGTAGAGCTTCCATTTGACTAGGGTCCTTGCTCTCTGCTCTGCAAAAACCCAAGCACATCTGCCGGTATGAGCTTTTACTGCAAGATCTTGTTCCATCTGTTGGGACTGCTGTTCGGGAATTTGGATGGAATGGCCAACAAAGCCAATAGAAATTCCCGTTGTTGAAATTAATGCAGGGGAGAAACCCTATGGGCCAAACATCTGAATTTTTAATTTGAGCTCCTGGGAGGAAGCTCCTTGTTAGAAGAGTAGATTATGAACATAGCTCCCTCTCTAATATGACTGTTTCACTGGGTAGGAAAAGTGTTAATTCAGAGCATGCACGGCTGTATTTGTATTTAGCTCTATTATTTTAAGCTGATAACATACTTACTTCAATGACTGTAAATGCTTTGGGCAGTTTTGAGGTTGTGAAAGGTGCTGCCTGTCTCCCCTCATTCCTTCCTTCATTCATTATTTCCTCCCGACGTTCTGTCCTTCCTTTGTTCCTCCCTTCCTTCCATCTTTTCATTCTTTTTTCCTCCTTTTAATCCAAACAAAACGTCTCTTAGGTTAAAGCTGCATTATTTGTGGACTGAAATTGTGTTTGTGTTTGAGTGTGTCTGTACGTGGGATGTGTTGCATGGGCACACGCTCACAGAGGTTACAAAATCAGTCCAGGGGATGATGTCTGAAGTAACTCCATGAAGGCCAGTATCCCTTCACTGAGTCATCCTTTATTTAGGAGAAAGTGAGGATTGCAGATGCCGGAGATCAGAGCTGAAAATGTGTAGCTGGAAAAGCACAGCAGGTCAGGCAGCATCCAAGGAGCAGGAGAATCGACATTTCGGGCATGAGCCCAAAGTAGGGCTCATGCCCGAAACGTCAATTCTCCTACTCCTTGGATGCTGCCCGACCTGCTGTGCTTTTCCAGCAACACATTTTCAGCTCACCCTTTAATTACCCATGCATGGTACATGATACTGACCCAGCTAGTTTAGAGCTGGCTGCTAGACTGAGCAGAAATCCTGACACTAATGTTTATATCTGTCAGCCAGGGCTCCTTGATTGGACCAGGTTAATTGTCCCAGTCAGGGAACTCATAGTCTATGATGTCCACTTGGCTGACCTCGTTACAATCACTACAATGTCCTCTGGCCCATTTGATCTCTTTCAGATGACAATGCCATTCTCTTTCATTTAAGAGATAGTCCAGGGGCATTTAATCATAAGCTGATGTCCATGTCTGACAGTGTATAATATTGGGGAAGGATAACAGATTAATGTGAGACATTTTTCAGAATTTTATTTTCTGTTACTACCTGGGAATTTACTGATGTACTTTTGTCATCTGTGTAAATCTGTAGAGTTGAATTCTTACACTGGGAAGTCTAAATGGCAGACTGTATTTGGAGCTTGCAGTTCATTATCGGTGCACTTTCAGAGCTGATAACGAATATATCCAAGTTTAATTTTTCTCCCAGAGTCATCGAGATGTACAGCACGGAACAGACCCCTTGGTCCAACCTTTCCATGCCGACCAGATAGCCCAACCCAATCTAGTCCCACCTACCAGCACCCGATCCATATCCCTCTAATTCCTTCCTATTCATGTACCCATCCAGGTGCCTTTTAAATGTTGCAATTGTACCAGCCTTCACCACTTCTTCTGGCAGCTCATTCCATACCCATATCACCCTCTGTGTGAAAACGTTGCCCCTTAGGTCTCTTTTATATCTTTCCCCTACCACCCTAAACCTCTGCCCTCTAGTTCTGGACTACCCTCGGCCTGCTTCTCGGATGCTGCCTGACCTGCTGTGCTTTTTCAGCACCATTCTAATCTAGACTCTGGTTTCCAGCATCTGCAGTCATTGTTTTTACCCAGGGTAAAGGCTTTGTCTATTTACCCTATCGATGCCCCTCATGATTTTATAAACCTCTATAAGGTCACCCCTCAGCCTCCAATGCTCCAGGGAAAACAGCCCCAGCCTATTCAGCCTCTCCCTATAGCTCAAATCCTCCAACCCTGGCAACATCCTTGTAAATCTTTTCTCTCTTCTCATATTTGTGATTTTTTAATTTGCTTTATTTGTGGAGATGTAAGATGAAATCCCAGAACCCTTTAACATGATTGGAATCAGGCATGGAATTCATTAAGACGTTAACTGTCCTTGGGTGTAGGCTTGACACCTATTCTTTGGGAGAAAACGCAGTTGGGGGTGGACGTGGTGTACTGTCTCCCAGTGTGCGAGTCCAGGTTAAAAGGGGGAGCATAGCTACAATTTAAAACAAAAGTGACATCCACCACTGCTCCGTGATGGCAAAGCTGCTTAATTCCCTGCTTGGTGTGGTACTGAACTGTTCACCTCAAGAAACTCTTGGATACAATCTATTGCTACCACCCTGATGGGAGTTAGATCACCTGGGCGGCAGTGGTGTGTGCATTGGCAGAGTGCTGCCTTGAGGATGGTGGGTGTGTGGAGAGAGAAGGGAGGAGGCGAGTCTTGGCATCCTGAGAGAATCAGTTTAAGTACCTGCCTCTGATCAGTGCCTCCTTTCAGATCAGCTGGAAGGTGCCCGCACCCCCTCACCACAGTTAATGGAACAAATACACACAGACGGGGGCTGCACCTGAGTGAGCTGCTACCTGGGCAGGAGGGGGGAACACGGTGAGGTGGAACGCTGTTGGGGCTTGTGTCTGCATGGGTCGGCGAAACAGGGAAAGAGGAGGGGGAGCCAAGAAAAAAGAATTAATGTCGTTTGGAAAACACTGCTCCAACGAGAATCAATTCATTAACAGACAATCCTCGAGATCCTCCATTTCTGTTTAATTTCCTTTTGTCTTCTGTTGTGTATGGGTGCTTTTTCTTTAAAAAAGATATTTAAAAAAAAAACAAATGCCAAGCTCTGGTTGTGCACTGCAGTCCCTCCACACCCCCCCCTTCCCCAAATCTACCCTTTCCATTTCCATTTTCTGCACACTTGCTCTTTGTTAATAATTCGGCAGCGCTCATTTGAATATTAAAAATTTCTTTAATCATCAAAGGCAGGAGCGGCTTCATGAATATTCATATTTTGACTGGATTCTAGTTCATTACCCTGCAGTAAAGCCAAACACTCATATATCGCCTTCATTACGCCTGCTGCCGTTTTGATTGGCCGCCTGGTGGTGATCGATTCTTGATGAGTTGCTGTGTTTCTGTCAAAACTTGCAACAACACAAGAGATTTTTTTAAAAAAAATTTGTTTCCTTTTCTGGAAGTGCATGGGCCTACCGGCTTGACAAGTTTCTCCTTTCAACGCTGTTATTTCTTCTGCTCTCCCCCCCCCCCCCCCCCAACTTCACCACAACCAACAACACACCCACAGCCCAACCCAACCCCCCCCTCCCCTTTTTTAAAAAAAATCTCCCAGAAATTGATTCTGGTGCTGAATATTTGTCAAGAGAGTTGACGTAGGTTTAATTTGCATAATGACTTTGTACTTCTGCATTAATAAAATTTGCATATGAAGCTCTGTTAATTACTTTTGATCATGCTTTTTGCATTCATGCATGGTAATTTTCATGACTTTTGAGAATTAATGTCTTGGCGTGGGGGAGGGAGGGAGATGAGGGTGATGCTACTGTCATGTAGCTGCTGAGCCTCACTGCTTTGCCTGTCTGCCCATGGCTCCCCGTCACCAGCCATTCCCAAAAGCACGGTGGATGAGCCAATTTTTAACTCTTGTGTGACATATCACAGCCCTAATATTTGGGGTTTTATTCTGAACTTTATTCTTTTTATAAGCTCATTGCTGAAAGGAATGCCGTTCAAGAGCAGCTTTGCATATCTGCATCTTCACCGTGACTTCAGCTTGGGTTGACCTGCTGCTTTCATATATTTTAAAGTCTGACCCCCCACTAGGTGCACATTTGATTCATGCACACAAAAACAAGGTGTGTGATGTGCAAGTTGAGGAGTTGGTGGTGAGGGGAGTCCAAAGCAAAATGTTTGGAGGTAACTGTTAATAATTCTCTCATCCTCTGTTTATACGCAAGTGAAAGTTTATTCTGGTAGATGCTGCTATTGTGCTTTCGGAATCAGGTGCACATAGCAACCTGGTGAGCTTGGCATTGTGTGCATGGTGAGCTGCGAATTGCTTCTTGTTCCTTTTTGTAAATGAAGAGGTAGCAGAAGCTCTGTGCAACTGTTGCACCTTACTGAAACTTCTCCTTCAGTCAGCAGATTATCTGGATGCCCCTCCAAATTGCAGTCTGTCAATGAGCTGCCACCATCTTAGCTTTAAGCTGTTGACATATAGTGATCCACCTGATTTGAGCACCTTTCTCCATGTATTCACTGTCTGCATTCACACATGAAAGACCAGCCAGGTACCAGAATGTTCAGGAGCTTGTGAAATTCTACTCCAATAGGATTTGGGATAAATTGGAAACAAAACAAGAGGGAAGGATGTTGAACACCCTCTCTTGGCACCTATAATGTTGTTCATCCTCTGTCCCTGTTACAACAGCAGTTTTCATTTATGTAGCCCCTTTAGTAAATCATATGAGATCACCTCCAGGTGCTTCCCAAGACAGTTATCGTATGACACAAAGCCACGCAAGAAGTATTAGAACAGCTGACCAAACACACGGTAAAAGTGGTAGGTTTCAAGGGGCAACTTACAAGATGAAGGAGAGGTGGAAAGGCTTAGGAAGGGAATTCCTCAGCTTGGGACTGAGACATGACAAAGGGTTATGCCTGAAATGTGGACTCTCTTGATCCTCAGATGCTGCCTGACCTGCTGTGCTTTTTTCCAGTGCCACACTTCATCACCTCTGAAACTTGTTTTGCCATTCCATGAAATCATAGTTGGTCTGGGACTTGCCTTTATATTCCCAAACTCCCTCCAGATTCCGTGGTGCTTTTGGTTAACAAAAATCTTATCCATTTCAAATTTAAAATTAGCAGTTGACCAAGTATCATTTGGCATTTTATGGAAGAGGGTTCAAAACTTCAACCACAGTTTTTGAGTAAATGAGTTTCCTAACTTCTCTCTTTTAAGGCCTGGCTCTAACTTTTGCCTATGTCCATACTTCTCCTGATTGGGCAATCTAAGACTACATTTCTCTCTGCCTGTTCTACCTGTTCCCCTTATTAGTTTGAACACTTTAACTTAATTACTCCAAGTTGCATGTTCAAACTTATGTCAAACTTTTTTTTATCGGACTCAATGTTAACTTTGTTTCTCCGTCCACAGGTGCTGCCAGACCTGCTGAATTTCTCTGACACTTTCTGTCTTTGTTGCAAATTTCCAGCACCTGCAGTTTCTTTCTTTTATTACAATATTCCAGTTGTGGTTTAACTAGGTCTTTGCAAAGCTGAAGCATGACTTCTGCTCCCTCATGAAATCCTTTTTGGGGGATGGATTCATTATACATATGCCGAGATTCGACATTTACACAGTCTGTCATTCTCAAAGTTAACCTTGTTGATTTTATTCCTCACTAGCCCAGCCCCAGTCAGACCAATCCTGCTTGAGATCAGAGCAGGAAATCAAATCCTGGAATCTTCTGACTCTGAAGCTGGCTGTTACTTTACCTGACTATCCTATTGAGAGAAGTCAACCTGTTAACCAAAACTAGTGAGCTCACCATGGCCTGTATTGATTAGTTTTTGGTTTAGTTGAAGTGATGGAATCTGGTCAGCTGCTTTATTGTCATGTCAGACTTGGTGCAGCACCCTGTCCCATTGCAAGAGAATAAGTTTGAGCATTATTCTGTTGGACGACCTGCACTTTCCTTATGCAGCTTACTCTAATTACAGTTTGTAAATTTATGTTTCTTCTTGTTGCCTAAGCTACTTCAACATTGGATTTTGTTCTGTTTTAGATCCTTGGTCTCTTGGACCACTGCTGAGTTTGGCAACAACAGTGTGCCTGAACTGGCTGTAGGGAACACTTTTAATTTTCCTTTCCTTCTCTTTCCCAGTCTTGCGGCTCCTGGGTATCAAATGGAAGAAACAAAACTTGTCACAAAACCAGTCTGAGCAAAGCTTCAGCGTCTTGGTGGGAGTTGCACATTGAGCTCTTTCCAGCAATAACGTGTACACATATACCACATTTTAAATACAGTAACATGTCCCAAAAGAGCCGATACAAACCAAACAAGGTCATCTTAGGGCAGGTGACCAAAAGGTTGGCCAAAGAGGTAACTGCTGACTTGAATCTCAGAGGTGAAGATGGTGAGACAGACAGGGAATTCGGAGATTTAAGGGTCACCAGGTCATATGGTCACCAGTGATGTCTTGAAGGAGCTGCTGAGTGGACAAGATCACTGACCACCCACTCTGAATTCCTCCCATCCCCTCCCAGCAGGTTTGGCTGAAATTGATGATGTCAGTGAAGAATTGAATCTTTGTCCCATTGCCTCTGTTTTTAAAGTTGAAATGCAAATAAGACAATCTGGGACTTTAAACTGATCAGGACAAATTACTAAGTGAAGAAATTAATAAACATATCATATGACAGATTTCAATTTGGTTGATTTTTTAAAATCACTAAATTAAACCCAGACAAATTTATTTTTTCCTTTGGCTGATTTAACGCTATTTACCATCGGCGATAGAGTGAAATTAAGCTTCAACAAAATGTAAATCCCATGAAAATAAAGCATTACACAGTGTGTAGTAATTTGTCAGGAGAATTGATTGATAAAAGTATTTTTGCACGGCATATTTTCCTTACCATGGGGTGAAAATAGTTATCATAGCTTTAATGGAATTAACAAATATAAATAAAGATTAGAGAAATCATTCGCATTGCACATAGAATTTGTACTTTGAAGAAAATTCAATTTTTCATGCCCGGTTAGTTTTAAATATAGGCTTTCCCTGGTTCCTAGGGTCCTTCGCAAGGAAGCCTTTTCAGCCTCAAGATTCAAACCTGCCGCAGAGGTGTTGATGGAGGTAATTTTGGTCCTGGGAGTTGGGACTTTATGATAAATGTAGCAAATGAGAAGCGACAATTTGCATCGGGCCCCCGAATTGCTGAGGGGTATTGATTAAAGCTCCGCTAACCAATTATTATGGCAATTAAATAATCTGTCAATTATTGAAAGAAATAGCCGACTGTTCCGGTTAGGCGTGTAATCACCGTTTCTGCAGAGCAGCAAAGCTGACATCATGGGGAATGCATTAACTGTTTTTTAGGCTTGCATGTATTTCAGTCATTCGGCTTGCAAGCTCAAGTCGCAAATGTATCTCGGGCAGCATCGCTCCCTTGTGACAATATTATATAAGTACGTGGTCATAATCTAATAACTCCACAGCAGTATTCTGTTTTATTCCCTGGCTTTACGATTGATATGATTGGATGGACACGTTGTTCCTGCTAACCTGGCTACTCTGACTTGGAATTATAGAATCCTACAGTTTAGAGGGAAGCAGTTCAGCCCATTGTATGTGTTCTGGGTTCTCTGAAGGAGCTGTGCACTTAGTTCCATTTCCCTGCACCCTTCTGAATTTTTTTTTCCCTTCTTCAAATATTTATCTGCTTCCTTTTTAAAAGCTCTTACAGATTTTGCTGCCACCGCATTTTGTGGAAGATCAGATCGAATGGTTCTGCAGCCCAAGTCCACAGACCACTCGTCTTAATATTGAAAGAACCCATTAAGTGGAGGGAAATAGTGCATGGATAGAGTGACCAGAAATGGCGGTCTAACCAAGGGTGCAAATCGTGTCACATACCAGGGTTTTGAAGGTCAAGTGACTTCAAATAATCACCTGAATCCTCAGGATTATAGTCTTAAAGTGATTATTGGTTTCTGTTTATAATATCTTGTTTTCAAACTTGTGTGGGAGCCTTACTCCCAAATGCTGCTGGTGCATTTTCTTAGCGCCAGGAGTTCTGAATATGAAAATCTGCTACAAGTGAGCTTCACGTGGTGGCGTTCAAAGCAGGGAATTAATGCCTCTGTATTTACAATCTAATATGTTAAGTGGTTCATCTCAAGTTTGATTGTAAGCTGTCAGTTACACTTCCTAGTGATCACCTGGAACTGAATCTCAAAATCTATACCAGAGCAGCCATTTTGTTCAAACTCTGGCAGTTTCTTCATTAACTTTGTTGTTATTGGTGTTACCATTTTTCTGGCTAAATGGGTGATGGAAGCAGATGGAATACTAATTTTCAAAGGATAGATACATGTAAAGGAAATAAGTTCAGAGCATAGCAGTGGGATTTGTCAAATAGCTCTGACTGTGAGCCAACACATATATGACAGGCTGAATGGTCATTCTTCTCTGCTTTAAGATGCTGTGCTTCCAAACTCCATAATAGCCTCTGCGACTGTATAGGAGTGGCTAGATGGTATTTGATTGTCTTAGTCCGCATGGGCCAGATGTTGTAATGGAACCATCAGTTTTCAGAAAGAAAGTGCTAATGGATGCCATGAAAGAGATTTGAGATGGATTTGATTCAAGTCATGGGGAAGCAGTGTAGCAAAGAGGCTTGAAACTGTGGTGACAGGAGCAATTGTCCACCTGAGTGTGTTATTGGAGAGGACCTTGTGCTGTGACCTTGCCTGTATTCAAACTCCCTGGCAAGAAAGATATTTGTGTTTTCACCCTGATAAAATGCATAAATATTCTGGTCATTTCAAAAATCATTTACTTCTTTATTTTAAACAAAATCCTGTACTTTTATAAAGTGATCAGCTTCTTACAAAAATAAAATTTGTGAACAAAAATTATCGAGATGTTTGACTTGCCTTTATCTCTGCCTTGAAGGTGCTTTGGATGTATGTCCAGGCCTGAAAATATTTGTGACAGAATCTCCTTTGTTGTCATATCAGCTGTAAAACACCTCCAAGCATTTGGGTGTCCTGGTAACGGCCTGGGTGTGGATTCATTTCCTACTCAAGAGACTTGAGCCCATATCTGTTCTAAAACGTCCCAGTGTCCGTGCTGAGGGAAGTGCCATCTCTCGGATGAGACAATAAACCTATCTGCTCATTAAAGATTCCCATGGCACTATTTGAGATAATGGTGGGGATTTCTCGCTGTTGTTCAGGAAATTATTTAAACCCGCAACCATCATAGCTCAAATAGCTTATCTGGACATTATCAATTTGCTGTTTGTGGGATCTTGCTGTGTAGAAGTTGAATAGATTGTAAAGCACATAAATCTTGGGAGCCGCACCACTTTGATTAAGGCCACTGATAATCCTGATTTTATTTTAACAAAAACAACAGTGACCTGGAATGAACCAGCAGGATTGATGGAATCGCTGTTGTTTCACCGTGACTATTGATCTCTTTTGATTTATCATGCTGTCAGATTCCATTGTCTCTTAAGTCTTACTGCAATCTTGCAAAGCAACTTTTACTGTATATGCAAGATTCGGCAGTCTTTTGGTGTTTTACGTTTTGCTTTTAATCCCAGCCTCTCTCGCTTCCTCAAACGTCCCACTCACCCCATGAAATAATTAGAAATTAATAATCTGAACTAGTGGGAGATGGGGCCAGGGATTTTGAAAGGATGTGGTAATGTAATTTCAACCTGTTTTGACCCAGAAAGGTTCTTATGGAAACAACAGTGCTTGCAGTCTGTGCAGCTTCAGCCAGCACTGTCACTATTCCCACATAGGGGAGGCTGTAGGACAGCTTTTGCAGGGAAATACTGGAGATGTATTGGTGTACCGATGTATTACGCAGGGAACAAAGGGCGCTTTTTTTGCTTAAGACTAGCTTGAAAAATCATCGTATATTTTTCATTAAACTGAAATAACTAGGTTTTGCAAACATTTTTCTATCTCCACTCCTCAAAAAAGAAACACTGAGTTTTGCAGTTTTTAAAAAAAAAGTACTTGTTGGACCATTCTGGTCACTTGACCTTTTCAAATAAGGAGAGTTGTTTAATCGCCAGTTTTTGGACACTTTTCTGTGGAATACAAGCCCACCTGTGTGAGACAGGGTATGAGTAGCAGTTCATTTTATCATGAGGGAATGGAGCCTGTTCGTTATACCTGTAGTAAAGCTCCTCTGAAAGCTTAGCTTCTTAGAGTGAAAGCACCCGTACTTGCCTGAAAAGGAAGGCTGTGTCAAAATCCACTTGTCATGCCTGACAAATTGAGCTCGGCCAAGGCGTAGTTGTCTTAATGCTACGATGTCATGACTTCGGTGTTTGGACTGATCTGTCCTCCCTTTAGGTTGGTGGTGTTGTGGGAGGGTGGGGGAAGGTGGAGAACAGAAATACTCCCTAGGATGCTAGCGTTGTTGTGGGGAAGCATCTTTGTGGATTCTTCAAGCCAGCTGAGTGGTACAATCCTGTGAATAAGGCTGTCTGTCCTGCTGAGTACCTAGCATTGTACTGTAGCTAGAGTCCAAGGAGCAGCAGCACCTTGTTTATTGTACAATTGCCAAAGACTGTACTATTGTCAGCATTGTTAACTGCTAGCTAACACCAGCACAATTGAAATCGTTTTCTGTGACATTCCAATTGACTGAATTCAGATAACTTAACACTGTAACTATGTGTGGCCATTGCTCTCTTGTTAACCCCTGGCCTCCACTCCGTTCTCACCCTGTTCAGTTCTTGCTCATTTATACAGCATTCCTCCTGGTTGATGGCTAAAACTCACAAATCTAGGAGTTGCAAACTGGAGGTATCGAAGCCCATCTTGGTTAATTGCCTTCCATCATCTGGATAATGGACAATGGGAGGGAGGGGGACATAGGCTTGACTTCAAACTGATAACCAAACCCCAGTGCCTACAACCGAAAATGCAGGAGTGTGAACCCAAGGTGAGAATGGATAGGACTTGATGTGGCTGCGATGCCCTTTACAGCTCAATAGCTGCTGAACGTTAAAGAGGGAGAAAGGGCTGGATGGGGTATCTCTCATTGGAAGACAAAAGGAATAGATACAAATAGAATGTGGAGAACTGAAGGAATTATCAGACATTTATTTTATTCCTTTCTCTCTCTTCCTACACCACAAACAACAACAGTATAACCCCTTGTAAGATGTAAGATGTGTCAGAGGGGCATTTTAAAACAAAGTGTGACACCAGATTACAGAAGGAGATAATAAATGAAAGGACCAGAAGCTTGGGAAAGAGGGAGTGTCTTAAGGAATGTCTTAAAAGAGGAAAGCAACAGAGTCAGAGAGAGTATTCCGGAGTTTGTATCATTGTAGTTGAATGCATGACCATTGAGGGTGGAGCAGTTATAATTGGGCGTGCACAAGAAGCTCAGTATTTGAAGCTGGAGAAGATTTCAGAGAAAAGGAGGATGACACCATGGAGGGATTTGAAAATGAGGATGGGAATTTGAAAATCAAAACGTTGATTGACTGAGTAGCATTGTTGGTCAGTGAGTATCTGGGTGATAGGGAAATTGAACTTCAAGATTATGTTGGATGGAATGTGGGGAATAATAAGGAATGCATTTAACAATTAAGATCTGTAAGGCACGGATGAGCGTTTCAGAACAGATAAACTGAGATGAGGCACAGTTGGATGATGTTCTAGGAAGAGGAAATGGACAAATTTAGCCATGTCATTAATATGAAATTGGAAGCTTATCTCAATGTTGTATTTGGCATCAAACATACAAACAAACTAAAACAAAACAAAGAACCGCCAATGCTGAAGATCTGGAAAAAAAAGCTGAATTTAATGGAGAAACTCAGCAGGTCTGGCAGTATCTGTGAAGAGGAAAGAACATTAATATTTTGAGTAGGGTGACCCTTCTTCAGAATTGAACATTTAATTCTGAAGAAGGGTCTTTGGACCTGAAATGTGAACTCTGTTTTCTCTACCTCAGTACTGCCAGAACCAGCTGGGTTTATCCAACAATTTCTGTTTTTGTTTGATGCAAACAGAAAAGCTTAATCTCAGACAGTTGCCAGGGAGCGGGATGGAGTTGTTAGCTGGAAAGTTTTGAGCAGAGACCAAAGTGAGGTGACTTCATTCTGACCAACATTTAACTTAAGACTATTTCTGCTCATCCAGTATTGAATGTTGGACATCAGAAGATAATTTAACACAGTGGAGGCACTGAGAGAGGTGATTGGGTAACAGAGTTGTGCTCACCAATGATTTTCGGTTTCTGAACTCGATTTGCATCTACAATCAAACCTTTGAGTGTGATTTTTTTGGGAAGAAGAGGATAAAGATAAAATTTAGAAGGGGAAGAAAATTTGCTTTCTTCTCTCCCTTTCATGTCATGAACACACCTCAATGCAATTCTCAGAGATTTGGAGTATGATGGTTAAGACATTCCTTTCTCCTTAGTTTTCAGTGATATTTGGGACTTTGAGTGCACGGACGTGTTTTTAATGTCTGTGACTTATTGCATGTGGGACAAAGCATGACTGTTTCCAAAGCTTTGCAACTGCTCCGAGTTAAAAGATATTGCACCATTGACCATATGTTTAGAGGCATTCCATCACAATAGTCCTATAAATCACAAGCATGAGTGACTCACTTGTGACAGTGTCCTCAGAAGTGACAAAACCCTTGTAATGCGTGAACAGCAGTGCGATACTCTGTTCTATTTGTGGGTGAGCTTTGAGAGCACAGTGTACGTTGCATTTTGGGCTCTATAATCTGTGAATCTAAGAGAGTGTGATTGGGATCACTCAGCCTGATTGATGCTTGAGTCTGTTGTAACTATATTCTAATCAACCTATTCAGAGATGCTATTACCACACCTCTGGAGTGGGTGGGACTTGAACCCAGGCCTCCTGTCTCAGAGCAGGGGCCACTACCACTGCACCACAAAGACCTGATGGTGTTTTGTCATATTTGGATTCAGTGAATTGCCAAGTGATAGGACTGGGAAGAGATGCAGCGCCACTCTTTAACCTGTTCTGATCCCTGCTGGGTTAGTGGACATGGTCCTCATAAGCTAGATGAAGTCGTCAGAGGGAAGAGGTTGTCCACTCTCAGACACCACATGGACTAACTAGGCATGTGGTCAAGTCGAAAGTGCAGGGTTGGGCAGAGATTTAGTAGTACCAGACTAGGAAATGCGTGTGATGCCTCCACTGTTCTCCCCTTCCTACCTCCAGTGGCTGAATAGCTTGTCGAAGCTCTCAAATAAATCTTCACAAGGGTATTCTTGTATGACACTGTAATGGCATTGTCCCCGACATGGTACAGTCAGTGCCTCCAAGAGGAGAAGGAAACAGAGGTGTGGGTGGAGCGGTGGGGGAGGAGGGGATACGGTTAAGGAATTGACACGTGAAAGAAATTCCTTTGTATTCCCAGTCCGTAGAACCTGCATCCTGAATAGATTGGAAAAATAACCTGTAGAAGAGACATGGAATTAATCACAAATACTGAACACCATATGGACTAAATATAAAGTCAAGTACATAAGTTATTTTGACTTCTCTTTTCTAGCAGATAACCTGTTGAACAAATATTTAACAAAATGAAACTTTTTATACAACTTCGCAAGGAAAATCTTTTTTATTCCCTCCCCCACCAGCCGCACAACCACTTGTCCAGTTGCACATGAAAGAAAACCCTTAAAATCAACTGATATTTTTAACTCCCTTGTCCCTCCTGTGTATATGTTGGTTGTTTACTAGGGCTCAAAACACATAATGTTCTGCACTCCAGGGACAAGCAGTAAGATGCTTTAAGTGTAGATTAACAAAACAGTGTGCCTCTCCTCCACTAAAGTGTCAAAACTGTATGTGCGCAGCCCTTCAAAAACCCAGCTAAATTTAGTATTAAATCAAAGTTCTCTGTTTTAAATCCATGCAAGATGTTGCCATTTTAACTATGAAAGGGACCGAGAGAGTTGGAAGCCTTTTTTTTATTGCTGTCTTTAAATTGAGTTTGGTTGCCTTGCACAGCTGGTGCTCATTAAGATATGCACTATCAATAAAATAGCATGTGTAATTAATTTTTAATGCAGTATTGTAAGTAGCACTTTAAAGCAGTTCCAGTACATGGGGAATTTTTGATGACCAGTGAAGGAAGATGAAAGTGATTAGATCAGTTGTTAAAAATAGGAGACCTGACAGGGTGAGGGGATAAAGTTGGGACCCACGCAGGCATGAATCTAGAGCAGCTTGTGCCAGAAGAGACCCCAAAACTCTTGGGGTGGGGGGAATGGAGTGCAGTAAAATGCTGCCCCAGATCAAAGCCTCCCTGATACTGAGGAAGTGTTGACCACCTTAAAGTATACATTCCAAGGATACAATGGCTTTGGAAATAGTGCAATACATACTCACCACTGTGTTAGTATATTAACCCTTCAAGCTGGATTATGAGGCAAGGTTACAGAAAGTAGGTTATGTTGCAGAGAATGCAGAAGTTTAAGGTGAGGTATGAATGATCCTTTTAGGATTTTAGAAGGAGTCAAAGAGTGTAGTGCTGGAAAAGCACAGGCAGTCAGGCAGCATCGGAGGAGCAGGAGAGTCAGCATTTCGAGAATCGGGATGAAGGGCTTATTCTTGAAACATCGACTGTCCTGCTCCTCAGATGCTGCCTGACCGTCTCTGCTTTTCCAGCACCACACTCATCGACTCTGATCTCCAGCATCTGAAGTCCTCACTTTTTCTAGGATTTTAGAAGGGGTTAGTATGGTCAGTATAGAGAGAGAGAGAGTGTGTTTCTTCTGCTGGGAATATCTCAGATCAGAGTTGGGCCATTCAGGAGAGAAATTTGGGGATACATCTTGAAGGCTGGTTGAAAAGTGCATCTCTCCCACAAAGCAAAGCAGATGTCAATAATGACTTTAAATCTGGACCTAATTGATTTTAGCCAGCCAAGAATTTTAAGGGAAATGGAGTCAGGAAAGTTGAATGGAGTTAGGATACAGGTGTGGACTGCTTGAAAGATGGAACTGATTCAGGGGTTGCTGTAGGGCCATTTCTGTGGCTATGTATGTAGTAGTAATGTACCTACCAATCGTAAAAGGAACTTGTACAAAATCTTCCATTACCTGAATGGGTTATTTATTTCAGTGTGCTGAAACCATTCTCTCACATGGTTGGATGAAACATTGAGAGAAAGCTCATTGTCTGCCTTTTCCTTCCCTCCCACTCAAACCACCATTCTCCCTGTCCCCCCGAAAAATTCAAAACATTAAAAAGCAGTAGGACAGGAATATTAGAAGGTGTTCCAGTCAGATTTGCATTAGTAGGTTCGAGAATGGGATTTGGAGAGCCCTGGACATTATCACCATCCGAGATATTTACATTGGAGATCGTGTGAGGGAGCAGTTAAAATGTGGAGATATGCATTAAGAAAGACAGGTGCTTGAAGTGTTCATTGATTTTAAGACTTGTACATCTGTTAGTTTGGATTTTAGTTTGTCAACTTGTGTAATCAGAATGACCAAATAAAGTATTGTTTTCACCATACTTTCCAGGGAAGGAGTAAAAATCTGTTACTTAAGCCCAATAAAATAATAAGCTAAAACCAAAGATAATTGGATATTTGTTCAAAAATTTGTACTTTTTTAAAGTTTTATTTATACTGTTTTTATTTGGCATATTTTGTCAATGAAATGTTTAAGACAATTGCCAACTTCACAGGAACTTTCAAACCAGGATACAAACTCGTTCAACAGACATAGTGACGACAACCATGTTCCATTTTGGTCTGTTCTTTCCTTCTGAAATAGGCTACAAAGGAAAGTAAGCCAGAGAACTACCTGATAAAAGTGAGATAAGATTAAAAGAAGCCCACACTTGGTATCCAGCACCATGATGGTTGTTGAAGATACAGTAACAACAAGGTGGTTATTTCAGTAGGATGATGTCTTTTCGTGGATTCCTGACCAAAAGTGGCATCAACTGACTTATTTTAAAAAGGATTGAGCTCTAGAAATTGCATGAGAATACTTTACATATTAAAATCTGGGTGAGATTGTGTTGTGATTCCCCCTTGCACCTTCTTAAAGTTTTGCAGAAGAGTTGAAATTGTAGCAGATGGGTGTTCACAAATATGAAGAATTGCTTGCTTGCAGTATCTTTATTTTGAACCTTTGAATTTCTGAACTGTGCTTTCTTACAGATAGTTGCATGGGATCAACAACACAGAAACAGACCATCGGGTCAGCAGGTCTGGGCTGGTATTCTACATGATCCTCACACCAACTCTCTCTCTTTAGTGCTGATGGCATCACCTTATTTTCCTTTCTCCCTTGTGTAGTTAACAAACTTACCCTTAAAGCATTAGTGCAATTGCCTCAAAACCTCCTATGGTAATCTATACTGTATCACAGATATTCTATGCATAGAGATGTTTCTCAAGGATTGCCATTAGGATTTATTAGGACTCCTGTTATATCAGTGGCTGCTGCTCGATATCTTCGACAGTGGGTATTGCCTGCATATCTTCCAGATATGCTATGAATTCAGTTCGGTGAGATGCTAAACTATTTCTCTCGGTAGACATGGGGCAGGTTGTAACAGCTGCTTCCCTAAGCACATTAGACCTTGAGTAGGATCACGAGAGCCCACCTTGACCCCTTTCTTGGCTCGCCTGAGCTGCCAGCTGGTCAGAGGGTGACAGAAATTATGTGGGAATATTGGAGAAAGGTTATGACCTTGCCCTCGTGCTCCTCTGTTAGGGAAATTGAGATGTATACTGTATACAACAAACTGACTCATCACAGGAGAGCAAATTAATAAATGAGTGAGATGCGCTTCTTTGGATCCTTAAATAGACTATCCTGCAAGATATTTTCACTAGCCCCTGCAGCAATAAGCTCTGCATCTCCATATCCTTTCCTTTAGCTTGGAATCGGATGAGACAGAATGACATTTTGTCAATACGTCGTGGTATTGCACCAGCATGTAAATCCATTGGAGTATTTTTTTTGATCAGTGGGGGAATGCAGCACAGAGGGGAAATTGCTGGAATATGTTGGTTAACCTGACCTTTTTATTAGTGTCAAGTGTCACAGAATCCTGTGGCACGTAATGAAAACAGGTCAGGATGAAAAATATGATGTCTTTTTGACCCTACTCCCATGTCGTTATAATTCAGTAATGATAACAATAACCCTGTATATACAGAGAGAAGACAACCTGCAGTACAAGGCAGGTTGAAGTAACTCGTACTAGTTTAAGAGCCGCTTCAATAGGTTGTGCATTAAAATAAGCCATCAGCTTGACTTTGTATATATTGAACAAAAGTGCCCGTTTTTTAAGGGAGGATTGCAAGCTGGAGAGGAAAGAGATTCTCTCAAACCATTGTTTACGGTGACATTGTGAACAAGTTTGTTCTATGGCTGTTTTCAATATTTTCTATTAATAGCATTCTTGCAATAGGACTCAATACTTCTACAGAACTGTAGTAATAATGATGGCATTAAAATGTAGGGTTGAAACACAACTCATTTTCATCTTTTAATAAATTGATGGCAGGTTGTTGTTTGTTGTTTGGACTGTTTCAGGTAAATCAAAAGTTTACATTCTGTAAGAATGTTCTTGACAGTCATTTGGATTTAATCCTGCTTCACCCAGATTTGTAGGATCACGGTTGAACGCAGAACTTTAAGAACATGGTTCAAACATTTCTGAAAGGTGTTTGCCCCACCACCCTAATCCCTCAAGGGAAGTTTGTAGCCAATTGTGCTGTCGCAAATTATGGTATTCTGTTGTACAATAAATTATTGAGTGGCCATTTCAGGCATTCTGAACAATTGTAGTCTTTTGTTTAATGACACTTCAGTGTACAATCACAGAATGGTAATAGTGTAGAAGGAGGCCATTTGGCTTGCCCTGGTTGTGTTTGGCCCTCTTGATGCACCTATTTCCCAGACAACAAAGGCCCTGTCAAGCCATACAGAATAAAGATGGTGACTTGAGCTTCAGTATTCCTCCCGAGTGGATGATCTGCGAACATTGATTTGTCTAATAACTAAATCTGCCAGAGCTGCCCTTTGCAGCACTTTTACCCAGCTCCGGGCCAAGCTCTGAACCAAAACAAAAAAATATGCCATAAACCGCTCATGTGGAACTTCTGGTGCTCGGAGGCTTGTGTGTATATATCAAAAGAAACTGCAGCCTCTGTGATTAAGGGACAGGGTGCCACATGTTGAAAATGTCTTGTTTCTGAAACTGGTGAAGATGGACAGACGTGAACGTAATTTCCTTTGTCAAAGGATTAATTTTCAGGCATTCCCTGACACTACTCCCCGAATAGGAGAAAGTGAGGACTGCAGATGCTGAAGATCAGAGCTGAAAATGTGTTGCTGGAAAAGCGCAGCAGGTCAGGCAGCATCCGAGGAGCAAGAGAATCGACGTTTCGGGCATGAGCCCTTCTTCAGCACTACTCCCCGAATCCCAGGTTTCAGGATGGCTCAATTAACAATGCAGTCAATGGTTTGAGAATTTGCAATTGGAAGATGTGGAAAAATGTGGTAATGGGAGTATAGGTGCAATGAGATGAGTAAAGGTAACATACACCCCTTGTTAGAGGAATAAGACTAATTCTATTTCTGAGTTTGCCCTGCTCTGTCTGGCAAACACAAAGAAAATAGCACAAAGTGATGCGAGTAGGGAGCTCTTCAGCTCGCTATTGATTCTGTAACTGTGTCACTTTCTCTTGAAATGCGCACAATGGGCACTTTGCTGCTAGTTGGAAGCTGGAACTCAAGTGGTGAAATATGTAAATTGTCAGTTAGAAATTAAACAGAATGCCCAGAAATGCAATCAAGGACATGTAAGTATATCTTGTAGAGTAGATGAGGTTAACTGGAGAAAGAAGAAAAGTTAGACTCTTCCAGAACTAAGTGGCTGATGCTGTGTAGTAGTCAGCCAGCTTGCAACATAAGCATATTTTTAAACTTCTGTTGAAGCTGATGCTCACAGGAAATGAGAGCTGGAATGTCGATTGAAGGAACTAGAAAGGACTTGTGAGACTATTTGGAAAAGATCAGAGAAAGCTTTCCTCCTGCAGCAGCTCCATTCTTTTTGAGCCGTGTTGTTGCAAAATGCCACAGATTCTGGAAATCTGAACTAACACCCAAAATTTTCTTGAAACGTCCAGTAGATCAAGCAGGGTGAAGTTTTATAGTGAGGCTCCTTTCATCCATTCAGGTGGATAGTAAAGATCCATTGTTGTTGTTGCATCTAAGAGCAGGGGAAATCCTTTTGGTGGTCTGGCCAATATTGAGCCAGCATTGCTAAAACACATTATCTGGTCATTATCACATTGCTGTTTGTGGGAATTTGTGGTGTGTACAAATTGGCTGCGGTGTTTCCGACATTACAACAATGGCTGCACTTCAAGAAACTACCTCATTGGCTGTAATTTCTCTTTGTGACACTTAGAGGTCATGAAAGACCCTATGTAAATGCAATGTTTTATTTAGTTTATGTGGAACAGTGCCAAAGTAGAGAAAGTTGGAGGGAGAGCAAAAAGTAGAAACTGTTGCCTAAAACAACTCACTCAATTCTGGCCAGTTGTACAGAACCTTGGCTTTTTTTTTGTTGTTTGTTGAAAATTTTGACAGGAGCTAGGCTCAGCTCCCAAGATTTTTTAGCTGGGAGCTGTTGGCAGGGAGCTAAAATCTGGACTAAGCACTAGAGAGTTTGGCAAGGAAGTGTGCATTGCAATCTCTACAAGGTGTGATTGCAAGCAGGAGCTAAGTTTAACTCTAAAAGACATGGCTTCTGCAACATCCAGCTCTCCAATGATTGTTTTCATTCAAGGTCGAGGTCTGTGACCATAGGTTAGCTGTATTAATGCACAGCCCATTATTACCAAGATATACAAATCGGAAGGTATAAGATTTTGACCCTGGCTGATGTAACTAATCACAGAATCCTATAACATCAACATGAAAGGAGGTCGTTCTGTTAGTTATATTTGTACTGGCTCTCTGAAAGAGCAGCTCAGCTCATCCCACTCTATTGCCCTTTTCCTTGCTGCCTTGCATTTTTTTTTCTTCAGACATCTATCTTAATTCCTTTTAAAGGCCATGACTGTATTGTCTCCACAAATCTCTCAAACAATGCATGTCATATTGCAAATCATATTGCAATTAATTCATTTGACAATTCAGTCTTCTCCCAATCCAAGCCAATACCATCGTGGTACTGCCATTAAGCACCTTTGATCTCATCTACTTAGAGTCATAGAGTCTTGATCTAGACTCTTAGTGATTTTGAGCCCCTCTTCATATCTTCTCTTTCCCTTCCTCAAGGAGAATAATGCTGGTTTCTCCACTTGTTCATCAAATTGAAGTTCCACATCCCTGAAGCTATTCTTCTCAATACTTGCTGCACAATGTACTTGAGCTGGCAGCAGCTCAGAGTAAGTTCACTACACTGATTCTTGGGATGATGGGATTGTTGTGTAGGAAATGTTGAGCAAGTTGGATTGGGGCTTAGAAGAATGAAGTAATCTTATTGAAGCAATTATTCTTAGGGAACATGACAGGGTAGATACTGAGAGGATGTTTCCTCTTCACAGGCATAACGAAGTATAGGGCAAAACAAAGGAGACTAGGAGAAATTTCTTCTCAGCGTCACTAATCTTTGGAATTCTCTTCCTCAGATAGGAGTGGTGACTGGGTTATTAAGTATATTCAGGATTGCGTTAGATTCATTTTTGAGGGTTATTGGGGCAGCCTGTACATTGGAGTTATGATCATAGAATATAACAGCACAAAAGGAGGCCATTTGGCCTATTGTGCCTGTGCTTTTTAAGAGAGAGCTAACAAATTAATCTGTTCTGTCACCTACTACTTTGCCATGGCCCTGCAAAATTTCAGATGAACCGTGTCTTAATGAAGGCCAGAACAGACTTAAAGAGCTGTTTGGCCTTCCCCATTCAAGTTTAAATTATTTTATGTCCTTCTCTAAGGCCTTTACATCCTTCCTAAAATGTGGTGCCCAGCATTGAACACACTGCTCCAATCAAGGCCAAACCAGTGCCTTCTGCAGATTTATCAAGACTTCCTTGCTGTTGAACTCTATTCCTCTGCTGTAAAGCCCAGGATTCCATGTGCTTTTGAAACACTTTTTCAACTTGCCTGACCACCTTCAATAGTTTGTGCTGTTATATCCCCAGATCTCTCTGTTCCTACACCTGTTTTTGAATTGTACTCTTTGCTTTATATTGCATCTCTGTATTCGTCCTACCAAATTGTATTTCTTCGCCCTCTGCTGCATTAAATTTCATTGGCTGCCTACTCGTTCACTCCAATTAGCTTTTTGTCCTCTTGAAGTCTGTCACTACCCTCCTTACAGTTCACAATGCTTCCAAGTTTTGTCATCTGCAAATTTTGACATTTTGCCCATTACTCCTAAGTCTAATATGTATAGATCAGGAAGAACAGTGCACATCTCGGAAATCCCATTGTATGTCTTCCTTTAGTCTGGAAAACAACTGTTCAACACCACCTCCGTTTCCTGTCACTCAGACAATTTTGGTCCGATACAGCAACTCTTCCTTTTATTCCAAATTTACATCAGCCTTGTTGACCAGCCTGTTATATGGTATTTTATTCAACTCCTTCAGCTGCCTAGACCCTCACATCTGGAATTTCCTCGCCCATCTCACTACATCTGTTTTCTTCTTTTCACATCACTTTCTCAAATCATTGGCCAAATTTTTGGCTACCTGACTCAGTCTCCAGTCATTGGACTAAGGGTTTGTCGTGTTGCTATGGTCTGGCGATGGAGGAAGAGCGCCTCATCTTCCGCCTGGGAACCCTCCAACCACAAGGGATGAACTCAGATTTCTCCAGTTTCCTCATTTCCCCTCCCCCCACCTTGTCTCAGTCAAATCCCTCGAACTCAGCACCGCCTTCCTAACCTGCAATCTTTTTCCTGACCTCTCTGCCCCCACCCCCACTCCGGCCTATCACCCTCACCTTGACCTCCTTCCACCTATTGCATTTCCAACGCCCCTCCTCCCTACCTTTTATCTTAGCCTGCTGGACACACTTTCCTCATTCCTGAAGAAGGGCTCATGCCCGAAACGTCGATTCTCCTGCTCCTTGGATGCTGCCTGACCTGCGGCGCTTTTCCAGCAACACATTTTCAGCTCAGTCTCCAGTCATGTCTGATAACTGTTATGAAGCTCCTTGAGGTGTTTTACTACAAATAAGGTGGGATATGAGTGCAACTTGTTTTAATTGGAATTGTGTTTTTATATCGGCGTTTACACTGCCCATACACAGAGTGCTTGCACGTTGTGACTCCTTTCATCGGAAACGAAGCAGTTCTGATGAAGCTAGTTACCTTGGTATTGCTTGTCAATCTTAAACTATTGCTGTGCCCAGATCTCCACATTGCAAGACAAAACATTTTCACCGCTATGTTATGCGTTTGTTCATTAGTTCTGTGTTAATTAATCCAAACTATGTCACATAGATCTTAGTTGGGCTGTACAATGTAATGTTCTCATGTTAGGATGGCAGAAATGTTGTACGAACTGTGTTCACTGCAGCTACTGAATGCAGTTTTCAAAGCAAACACTTGCAACACACGCCCTCCCGGGGCGATTCTGATTTTAAACGACAGGGTGCGATCACACCAGATTGTCCATCTGTTGCACACCCACTGACCTGATTTACAGTCACAGGCCCAAATCAAAATTGCTCCCATCTTTTTGCATCAGTATTTACTGTGAAAAAGGATATGGAAGATATAGAAAGTAGCAAAATAGATGGTGACACCTTGCAAAATGTCCATATTACAGAGGAGGAAGTGCTGGATGGCTTGAAACGTATAAAGGTGAATAAATCCTCAGGACCCGATCAGTTGTACCCTAGAACTCTGTGGGAAGCTAGAGAAGTGATTGCTGGGCCTCTTGCTGAGATATTTGTATCATCGATAGTCACAGGTGAGGTGCCAGAAGACTGGAGGTTGGCAAACGTGCCACTCTTTAAGAAGGGTAGTAAGGACAAGCCAGGGAACTATAGACCAGTGAGCCTGATGTCGGTGGTGGGCAAGTTGTTGGAGGGAATCCTGAGGGACAGGATGTACATGCATTTGGAAAGGCAAGGACTGATTAGGGATAGTCAACATGGCTTTGTGCATGGGAAATCATGTCTCACAAACTTGATTGAGTTTTTTGAAGAAGTAACAAAGGATTGATGAGGGCAGAGCAGTAGATGTGATCTATATGGACTTCAGTACGGCGTTTGACAAGGTTCCCCATGGGAGACTGGTTAGCAAGGTTAGATCTCACTGAATAAAGGGAGAACTAGCCATTTGGATACAGAACTGGCTCAAAGATAGAAGACAGAGGGTGGTGGTGGAGGGTTAATTTTCAGACTGGAGGCGTGTGACCAGTGGAGTGCCACAATGATCGGTGCTGGGTCCACTACTTTTCGTCATTTACATAAATGATTTGGATGCGAGTATAAGAGGTACAGTTAGTAAGTTTGCAGATGACACCAAAATTGGAAGTGTAGTGGACAGCGAAGAGGGTTACCTCAGGATCTTGATCAGATGGGCCAATGGGCTGAGAAGTGGCAGATGGAGTTTAATTCAGATAAATGCGAGGTGCTGCATTTTGGGAAAGCAAGTCTTAGCAGGACTTATACACTTAATGGTAAGGTCCTAGGGAGTATTGCTGAACAAAGAGACATTACAGTGCAGGTTCATAGCTCCTTGAAAGTGGAGTCACAGGAAGATAGGATAGTGAAGAAGGCGTTTGGAATGCTTTCCTTTATCAGTCAAGAGTATTGAGTACAGGAGTTGGGA
Organism: Chiloscyllium punctatum; assembly: GCF_047496795.1. Classification (NCBI taxonomy): domain Eukaryota; kingdom Metazoa; phylum Chordata; class Chondrichthyes; order Orectolobiformes; family Hemiscylliidae; genus Chiloscyllium; species Chiloscyllium punctatum. Next base: position 23,663,676 of record NC_092742.1, read on the forward strand.
GGTCATGTTGTGGCTGTACAGTCATTGGTTCGGCCACTGTTGGAATATTGTGTGCAATTCTGGTTTCCTTCTTATCAGGAAGATGTTGTGAAACTTGAAAGGGTTCAGAAAAGATTTACAAGGATATTACCAGGGTTGGAGGATTTGAGCTATTGGGACAGGCAGAACAGGCTGGGGCTGTTTTCCCTGGAGCTTCGGAGGCTGAGGGGTGACCTTATAGGGGCATGGATAGGGTAAATAGACAAAATCTTTTCCCTGGGGTGGGGGAGTCCAGAACTGGAGCGCATAGGTTTAGGGTGAGAGGGGAAAGATATAAAAGGGACCTAAGGGGCAACTTTTTCATATGGGCCGGGTGCTGGCAGGTGGGACTGGATTGTGTTGGAATATCTGGTTGGCATGGACGAATTGGACCGAAGGGTCTGTTTCCATGCTGTACATTTCTGTGACTCTATCTGCAGTAAGCCGAGCCTTTTCATTTCATCTCCTCATGGAGAAGTTAAACCATATTTAAGAATCCATTTCACACCCAGAGTCTTTTCTCCCTTCTTCAATGACTACTAATGTTTGCAGCTGACTTCCTGCTAACTAACTAGGATGACTTTTCTTTCTTTTTGTGTCTGGGTGTGGGGTAGTTGGAGCAGCAATAAATAGGGGGAGAGCAATAAGACATCAATTTAATGAAAAAAAATGCCAAACTTCGGAGGCTGGCAATCAGAAACAAAGACAGAAATAACTGGAAAAGCTTAGCGGGTCCAGCAGCATCTCTGGAGAGAAATCAGAGTTAATGTTTCATGTCCAGTGACCCTTCTTCAGAATTGATGGTAGCTAGGAGGGAGTAAGGAATAAACGATAGGTGGAGATAGAGCCCAAAGAGAGAGAAGAAGAGTTGGACACACAAAGGAGTGTTTAATAGTCAGCCTGGGAGAATGAATGCAATTTAAACATCCATTTAAAACACCTCTGAGATTCAGGTCAGCTAAACCTTCTACATTATTTCTGCCATGCTGGCTCAAAGTAGCCAGAGTACTGAAGACAGCGCAGGTTAGAACCTGGTCCACATCACTTCTCTTATGTGATAAATATTAATATTTAATTATCAATTGTGTAATGAAGGAAGTTTAAAAACATATTCTGCAGCAATATGGCTTAAAAGAAAATGTTTTTGATCTTCATTATAAAACAAAGTGACCATATAGGGGAGGAAAGCAACTCTTTCATAGCTGTTTAGAGGTAGAATTCATTTTGTACATAGTACAATAGATGTAACTGCTTATTTTTGTGTAATTTCAAACCAGGATAGTGCGATTAGATTTAAATAACCTGTATTTCTGGTTTGCTGCCTTTTCCAGTTAACATATTTGTGGTAGGGTTATTTATTTTGCTTATTTCATAATTTCTTTTAAACTCTGTTATCATTGGATTGGATAATCTGGCTAGATCATCAACACCGTGAAATGTTGCTCTGGGTCCACTTGCTCGTGAACATTCAAAAGATTTTTGTGAACCTCTCTCTGCTGTCTCAAAGAGGGATCCCCTGTTGTGGATTATTGTTCTTTCTTGACTAAATGAGTGGAATCAGAAAAATCATGTGAAAGTTTTGAGGACTTCCATGCCAGTTTGCCAGATTTTCACTGTAGCTGGCAAATGGGACTGGATTAATTTAGGATATCTGGTCAGCATGGACGAGTTGGATTGAAGGGTCTGTTTATGTGCTGTACGTCTGTATGATTGTGACTCCTGGCAGATAACACTGATGCGGTGCTTCTATGGTTTGAATTTTTTTGCTTTAAGACAGCATGGAAGTGTAAATGAACATGCTCCACTGGGTGTCTACACTGTACATCTTGGTAAATTGAGGTAAAAAGCGATACCCAGAAGTAAAGATATTTATGTTGGTAGTCAGCTATTTAACCTTTCAAAATTATTACTTTTTTAAATTATTGAATAATTGAATAATTTTTGTTAAATTATTTGTTCCAAAGTAATACATTTGCATTTATATTTCACAATAATAATGAAAGACCAGAATTAAAATTTCAGAAGTGTGGCATCAAGAAAGAAATCTCCATAAATATAATAAGATTGCATAGTATGGAGAAAGGATTTTATAAATTACAGCAAAATAACAGCACAAGTATGTGTTGTGGGATTAACAAGACTGAATAACCAGCATTGACCTTAACAAGGGAATGACATGCTGGAGGGCGAGAGAAAGGCCGACCAGTACTGCCCCATTACAATCGCCGGAAAAGGTTCAGTTCATGGGCACTGTAAGAAGAAGGGAAAAAGCTGGCATTTCTCATTACTTATTATAAATCTGTTTATTTATGTGGCAGGGTATTGGTGGTTTTGGCAAAAAGTTTGGGTGTTTTGGAAGTGAGAATTCCTTGCGATTGTCCAAAGTAAACAGGCTGTGTGTGTTATTTTAAAGCAGGATACTTTGGCCCATGTTCTGCTTTTGCTAGCAGACAGGTGATTGGTACAGCTATGTGCTGAAATGCTAATACTAGTATGAGCAAGAGCAAGGAGAGAAATGAGTGCTTACTGTCTCTGGCCACTGTTGTACTGACTAAGAAAACATTTGCTATATAAGGAAGTTGTTTGGCAAGTGGTATTGGTTCCGGTGTAAACTCCCTTGTTGACGATGACTGTCGTAGTCCCACTTTCATATTCTTTCATTGTTTCTTTTTTGAATTTATTCAATTCTGTTTCTCTCCTTAGATTTTAAAAGTCTCATTTTTGTTTTCAACTCCTTTTGTCGTGGCTTGGTGATGTTCTGAGTTTCTCCATCTCTGGCCTGTTCAGTGTCTCCTGTTACGATTGCTTCACTGTTGGCAGCTGTGCCTTCAATCACCTAAACCCAAAGCTCTATACTTCCCACCTTCCAACTACTTGCCATCACATTTCTTCATTTAGACACTCTTAAAACCCTGCTTTTTTTGACCAACTGCTAGTCTCCTTTTGTAACATCTCTTTATGTAACAGCTCACTATCCAAGTTTTGTCTGATAAAACACATGGAAAGTAACTAGCAGCTTTTCACTGCAAAAGATGGTGCATAAAAGCACTCCATTTCTGTTGATTTGGGTTTAATAAGTAGCCAAGTGTGATGAAGTCTGTCCAATCTTTACAGGACAGCAGTTTTATGTATCTCCTACCTCAGGAATAGCATCTAAGTCAAATTTCTGTCTTAAAGCCAAGCCTTTTTTTTTGTTATTATTGGTTTGCAGTCATGATTTGGAGATGTTGGACTGAGGAGTACAAAGTTAAAAATTAGGCACAAGTGAGGACTGCAGATGCTGGAAACCAGAGTTTAGATCAGAGTGGTGCTGGAAAAGCACAGGAGGTCAGGCAGCATTTGAGGAACAGGAAAATCGACGTTTCGGGCAAAGCCCTTCATCAGGAAGTTAAAAATCACACAACACCAGGTTATAGTCCAACAGGTTTAATTAGACGCATTAGTTTTTAGAGCGCTGCTCCCAAACACCTGATGAAGGAGCAGTGTTCCTAAAGCTAGTGCTTCCAGTTAAACCTGTTGAACTCTAACCTGGTGTTGTGTGACTTTTACCTTTGGTTTGCAATAACTGTTATGTCCAGCTGCTGAACATAAATGTGAGACACTCTGGGATTGAAGCCCATTGTTATCCAGACACTTTCCTTCTGATTTTCTTTGCACACTTAACGTGTTTGTTTTAAGTTCTGAGTTAAAGGAAGGAATAAGAATGTGCCTTTCTTTATTGTATATCGTGATGTCCCAGTAATATGTAAAATCAAAACGGAACTAGTTGTTACGAGATAACGATGAGAGTGATGAGTTTCTGTGAAGGCGCCTCATGGGCTTATGAACATTCACATTCCAGCTGTTGCCAGCAATCTCCCCAAATCATTTCAACTGTCCAGGAGGTTAGAATGCAGGGAAAACAAAACTTGGGATGTAATTGTGAGTGGGTTGGAGGATGTCCCTCCGGGAGATACAGGATACCAAAAATATTCAGTGCATTTGTTCAGAGATTGTTTTGCATTCTGTGGTTACTCCGGGGAAGTTCTATTTATGTAACACATTTGGTTTCCTACATTTGTAATTTTATTTGAATGTTTAAGCTCAAATTGTGCGCATTAGCCAGACATTTGCCCAATCCTAAATCATTTCCTTCCCAATGGAGACTCAGTCATTGACTAAGGTTGCCCCGGAGTTTCCAGGAATGCTGGGTTAATTTCCAGGAGACTGTGGCCAGCAACACAGGAGAACAATTATAGGGTTACATTCTTTTAATAAAATTTTTACTCTATCTCTTTGTAAGTTATTTAAAAAATTGGAACCAGGCAATTTGACCTTCTGCCAGGTTTCATTCATTTGAGTGTTGAAGAGTTTGCTTGTTCTGCAATTGATATCTGAAAGCACGGTTCCAGATAGACATGTTGGATTACTAGTGGGATAGGAAGGGAGTTTAGAGCATGATATTTCCTAGAAGGAAGTTGTATGATGAAGTTCCGAACAACATGACCAACTGAAAGAGGTGGGATCTGGTAGGTGTAATCCAGTAGTGACTTAGAGCAGGAGCTGCAGTGCTAGGTTTACTCTGTGCAGTGCAGTGAGTAGGACAGTAATGTTTCAATTCAGGTCTAAGCCAGTCAGTGAGAAGAAAACCAGAAATCTGCCTTTATGGATGAGGTTTACTAGTTCCTTCCACACACCAGTCCCACCTGTTCCCCATTCATATTGGTCCAGCCTGTTTTATAATCAATCATCCTGGTCATCTGCTTAACTGTGTCCTGTGTTAAGGTACTGTAGGTTCTAACCTCTGATCTTCACGCCTGCGTGGTCTAGTTAGTACTCAACATCCAGTAGTACAACCAGCCCACTCTGATATGAGGGGAGCTGCAAAAATTCGCTTTTGTTTAATGACATGAGTGGAAATTAAGATATTGTTTGTGCTGGGGGAGGCTTGTGGTGTTGGCTGATTGGATGCTGAATGAAGTTGGATTGTGCAACCAGTGGATGCACTTGCCTGATACCTGGGAGTTTTGTGACTGAGATTGTCTTTGACAGGTAGAAATCAATTGATCCTAAGTGACATGCATTTTAAATTGGTGATAGCATTCCTGCAAAGAACTCTGTTGCCAGTCATAAAATAAAGAATTTTTTTTAAACCTCCTTTTTATATACAAGCTTCTTTCGCAAGTGTAAGTTTTATCCAGAGTGGAGGTGTGCTGGCAGAGTTAATATGAATGGAGCTGTGAATGGCCACCGCTTGTGGTGTTAGTCGCTGTGGGGGTAGCATTCCTGTCAGAGCTATGTTTGTTAACGGGTTCTTTGAAAATGATATTTATTGTAACCAGGCACAGCTTCAGAAATGATGCACACCATGTAGTTGGCACATTTCCACTTAGATTAGGGAATGTACAGCCATTCCTTATTCCTGGTATTAATCCATGATTTAGCAGTTCAAATTAAACAGGCAGTACCTTACTTGTCAAACCTAACTAGATTTTTAGCATTTCTAATCCCGAATTGACATGGAATTACATTAAATATTGATGGAATGTGGGCGTTGCTGGCTAATCCAGCATTTATTGCCCAGAGGTCAGTTAAGAGTCAACGACATTACTGTGAGTCTGGAGTCAAATGTAGGCCAGGGCAGGTAAGGATGGCATTAGTGAACCAGATGTTTTTTTCTCAACAATGTTAATTAATTTCAGAATTTTATCCTGCCCATGGCAAGATTTGAGTCTAGGTTCCCAGAATATTACCTGGGTCTGTTAGATTAATAGTCTAGCAATAATACCAAGCCATTACCTTCTCACAAGCCATTTTCATTTCTCCCACAAACAAGCTAAAGAGCCCATCTGGTACTGTATATGCTATCCATAAATTTTATCCTACTCTTCTTTACCGTTCAAGAAGTTTGTTTCACCTGAACTTTCTATTTAAAACATTTCTTACTTTCCCATGTTTCTTTGCTTTGTTTAATTTGAAACCGATGCCAAATGACCCAGAGTGTATGTCCAGGGTGGGGGTGTAGTGGTAGGAGGTATTGGAGATGGTGTTGGGCAGAGTCAAGTTTGCAAAGAGGCAGTAAATCCCTGAGATCAGGTGACATCCTAATCAGTGAGCCAGAACCAAAATGAATGGTCACCTTCTGCTGGTCCTTGCGATTGAACACGTGTGTCATTTGTCAAGTCGTGTCTTTGTGATATAGGGAACTTCTAACATCTTAACAGAAATTAGCAGCCAGGGCTGTACCATTTTCTGACTCCAAAGGGTACCAAGGCAATTTTGCATTGTGCCTTGCCGTATGCATAATACCCAGAATTAAAATGTCTCCTGTATGTACACTTAAATTACCTTTTTAACTGTTTCGCAACAGAAATAGAAATATTTAGCACAGGACTGTGTGGCGTGAAAAAGATGTCTTGACATTTCCAGAATGTTGCATTAATTTGGAGTGAAAAAGAAGTCATTCATAATGATACAATCATATCATTGCGGATATTTGGGTTAAAAATGAGAACTCAAATATAAGGTGACTCTGGAAGTTTTCCGTATTACATAGGGGAATTTTCAGGTAACTTCTTCTCAGATGCCTTAAATGGGGGTTAATTTATGTTCATAGTCATAGTGTCTCCTAGTGAGCACCTTTATTACCTAAGATATGATTTATAGATTGGACTCTGGGATAAAAATGATAGGGTCAGAGTGGTGTTATGCAGTGTAATCTCTGCAGCAACTGCATAAAGATACTAATATTGTAGATTAGGGTTTTTACAGCTTCCAACTCGAATTTTATTCTCCCAAAGGGTGTTTCCTACCTTTCCTGAAGGTGCTAATTGTTACTGGAGTATAGTTCTACAGTTGTTGGCTGCCTCTCCATCCCTCAGGAATTCATTTAAGTGGCCAATTCAAATGAGAGGCTGGACAAAAGTATTGATACCTTGCACTTTAAAGGAGTGCTATCAAAGGAGACTTGACATTAAGATTCTGGGATGGGTGACAAAAATAGGTAAGTTTTGAGGAGTGTCTTGGCAGGAGGAGAGAAGTTTAGAGATGGAAAGATTTCAGGAGGGAATTCCAAAGCTTGGGGTCCAGGAGGCTGAAGGCATAACTGCCTTCGAGGAGCATTTCAAAACTGAGGGTGCTCAGTAAAGTGTATTTGACATAGACAGCATCGCAGTGATATCTGATTCTCATCCATTTATTTTGTGATATTCACACATGTATAGTGTGCAGTGACTTTCTGGTCAGTAATGATTGCAGTAAATGATCTGGCTTGACCCATTTATCACAACCTTGAGCTGGGATTGACTATATGAGATTCACTATAATAAACTCACCATCCCAGCTATTGGAAGTTTGACATTACTCAGGTGCCTGTATAAGATGGATTCAAAAGCAGGCATTATGGCAATTAACATTTTTTGCAGTCTCTGTGCTGTTAAATGCATTTCAAATATTTTTTAAGAAGTATTATTCACCATTTTCCATAATGTTATGGCGGCGCTCTGTTATGCTAGAGTTATAGTGTTCAGACCAGTAATGATTACATTGTGATAGCCATGCCTGTGTTGCAGATTTTCTAGTATTTTTGGCAGTGAGTTTACCAGCAAGTAAACTGACGTTTATTCACCTTACAAAACTGTCACATCATAATTTTTATTTCCTTGCGGAAATGCTCCTGGTATATTTTGGGAAGCAAACACAATATTAGCTTTACAGATGTGGAAAAAAATAAACATTGATGACATTTGGTGTAGATTAGAGATGTGATGTAATTTAAATATTCAGTTTTGAAAAGAAATGCTGGGCATAACATCTCAGTGCTATGTGCAAGATTTCAATCACTTTGCTAGGGAAGGAGAACCTGTCACAATCTGGGCAGCTACATGGAATCTGATTAATTACTGTACAAGTCTTTTCTTACCTTGCTGTTATTAAGTAATTTATTGCGTGAGCAGCATGTTCACTCTTCCCAGTGTAGTGTGTGTCTGACTCACACAAGTGCAAACATCTAAATTAATGCGGTAAGCACATGAGCACTCTGTCAGCTGGTGCCCGTCCAGGTTTGTTTATCAGATTATGTGCTCTTTTTAGCCAGTTATGTAATTTAAGACCTAAACATAACCTTCACACAGAAAGAATGAACTATGTTCACTAATAAAATATTCTCTCTTGCTTAACGTGATGCAGAATTGAAATCTGTGGTTTCTGCCTCTGTGGAATTACTTTTGTTGTTAGAATGAAATGTAGTATTTGATTTAATTGTGGTGAAGCTGTTTCTTGTATTCTTATGATGATGCACAGTAGGTGCATAATAAGTACAATAATTATTTTTGCAAATGTAGTTCTTGTGTTGAACAGTAGTGATCGGGATAATGTGCTCTGATGAATCTGTATATTTGCATCCAGGAAACTTGGATCAAAAATCAGGAAAATGCAAGTTCACATTCCACCATGGCAATTTGAATTCCATTTTAGTTTAAAAGTCTGGAATTCAAAAGGTTGGTATCATTGATAGTGACCATTCAGCTGTCAGAGTTTCATTTAAAAAGCAACTGACTTGCGAGCATCCTTTTCAGGTGAGAATCCCAGAAGTAATAGGTTAAAAAAATAAAATTTCAAAATATTGTGGATTATTAGCAATTGTAATATCAATTGCAAAGTTGCTCAAAGCACATTATTTTGTTTTTTTTTCCTTTCTTACTTCAGTTGCTGTATATTTTGCTTCAGCATACCAGTGGAATGTGCATCTGAATTCTCTCAAGCAGTATTTTCAGAGATTTATTCCTTTACCACACCACCACCCCCCCAACCTTCCCCTTCTTTCACCACGACCGACTGACGTTGCTTTTGACTGTACTTGGAGAGGCGAGTGTGACACACTGTCAAAGAATTAATGTGGAGCAAAGCGCATCTGGTTTTGATTTTACTTAACCCTAGTGGAAATAGTTGCAGTCATTTTAATTTAGGGTGTGTGTGTGTGTGTGTGTGTGTGTGTGTGTGTGTGTGTGTGTGTGTGTGTGTGTGTGTGTGTGTGTGTGTGTGTGTGTGTGTGTGTTGCCATGGGTCAGCCATCTCCTCTTTCCACAACCATGCGGAGCTATGCTTCCCCACCACCCCAGAATGCTGGTTCATGCTTTTCCTTTACTGTAGGATTTCAGATGATTTGTAGTCAGGGGCATCGCTGAAGATTAAATAATGCAGTGCCCAAGAAGGTGGTGGAAGCTGATTCAAGAGCAACTTTCAAGATGGGATTAGACATAATTCTTAAAAAGGGAAATCATTGCAAGGCTTTGTTGGGGAAGGGGCTGCGTAACAGGTTTAAATGAGAGAGTTCTTGGAAAGAGCTGGAATGGACATGATGGACGGAGTGGCCTCTCTCTCTCTCTCTCTCTCTCTTTGTGTTGTTGGGAAGTGAATGAATATCTCACCGAGGCCATTTTGTCCTCCTTGTCATCAGTGAGGTGAAATTTCTGCCTTTTGTCTCCGACCTACAGTGCACAATTTGTGGGGCTTCACCAATATTGAAAAAGTTAAAAATAATTTTTAAAATGAAGCAATGAAGCTAATTTGTGTGCGTGTTTTTAAGCTCCTTGCATATCCTCTTCCTTTGGCTGCCCATTTTGGTGGAAGTGTGCTAATGTAATGTTGTTGCAGTCCTGCTTAAGCATTAACGTCTTTCTGACAATTCCTTAAAGAAAGGAATTGAAGTCTGACAGTCATCTGAGATCTCTCCACTCCCCAAAATTCTTTCTTTTCTTAACTCTCTCATTTCTTGCGCTGTGCTAATGGTAATCATGTCTTACGATATTTAGATGAAGCTTTACATAAATCCATCCCTTAGCTTTCCTGCCCCTATCACCGTCTCCATCTTAAATCTGTTCTTCAGTACTTTTGGGCACCTGCTGCCTTTTTCAGCTCATTGTCAGTTTTGGTCTGATCATGTTACTGTGAAACACCTTAAAAGTCTTGCAATGTTAAGGTTACATAAAAGGTATTTTTAAAAAAGGACAGCAGGTGAAAGTCATAAATGCGCTTCATACATGGAAGGAGGAATCGTGGATGTCAATGAAAGAAATGGACTCTAGTAGCAAATTAAGAATGGAAAAAGCTCAGTAAGTTGACAGAGGGGGGAGGATGAAAACCAGGAAATTGCATATTTCATCGAAGTTCTAACAAGGCATGAGAGTGTGGTGAAGGGTGTATCAGTCTTTGGGCTCACGTGACATCAGTTCACTATACAGCATTGCTGTGTGGTTTATGACGTTGTCCAGAGCAGTTGTTGTCTTGCAGACTGGTAAACAAGCTTGCATCCATTTTGTCATTTTCTGCCTTAGTGCTCTTGTTGGCCAAGAATATTGCACTCTTGCTGGAGGTGCAGCATGTGGCTGGGATAAAAAAAACCAGTTAGTCTCAGAATGGGCTTAGTAATGATTGGCCAGAGCCACATGTAGCTTTAACACAAAGCTGACGCTGACAGTGCAGTGGGTCCTTGATTTGAGGTCCCACAGAAGTGATGTGATGGGCCTCAGCTGCAATAGAGAATAACAACAGTGCAATATTTTAACCATTTAAGGGTTTTAAAATAACTGAGGTGTAAAGGAGTTAGGGTAGAATCATGAGGCATAGAAGAAATCATTGACTTTGACAAGGAGAGAATTTGTGGCCGTTGAATGTGCACTGTGCCCTCTCACTCTAGGTTTGTTGCTCTTTGACGATAGTGTGTCTCTGTGGTGTTAAAGCTGTCTTCACATCGTCATACAGCCATGGATTTTAGCTTCAGGTCTCTTTTTTTTTACATTCCCTCCACTCGACCAGGGTCATTTTCTCTTTATTAGAGATCAGAAACAAGCGACAAGGAAACACAGCTTGAAAATAGTAAACGCCGGAAGTTCACAGCAGAAAAAAGAAATGACAGCAAAATTTTTCTGGGTGGTTCAGCTTTTTGAGTTCTGATGAATCTAGAACAGAGACAGCGACTTGTCTCTTCTCTTCACTGATCTTAATTGAGCTGCTGTGCAAATTCAGGCCAACCTATTAATTTATCTTTCTCCTCAGTTCTCAATTAACTGCTAAGGCTTTTCTAAAGTTGCCACTGAATATAAAAAGACCAAAACCACTATTTGATTCCCCACTTTAGAAATCACCCAAGACCTGAAAAATTATCTTGGTTGTGGTTGTTTTGAATTTTTTTTATTGCCAGTTGGGTGGCTGATTTTAAAACATTTGTTACTGTTTTGACTTGTACCTGCTTCATCTCTATCAAAACTTCACTTTCCTGGATAATTCTTTAATTTTTCCCAGTGTGAGGAACTCCAGTCCAGTAATCTGCTCTTTTCCCAGTATGGGTTACTGGTTTGTGAAGTGTTCAAAAAACTGCAGATATTGCTGTTGGTGCTAGCATTTCTTTTAGATTAGATTACTTACAGTGTGGAAACAGGTCCTTCGGCCCAACAAGTCCACACTGACCCGCCAAAGCGCAACCCACGCATACCCATTCCCCAACATTTACCCCTTCACCTAAGACTACGGGCAATTTAGCAATTCACCTGACCTGCACATTTTTGGACTGTGGGAGGAAACCGGAGCACCCGGAGGAAACCCACCCAGACACGGGGAGAATGTGCAAACTCCACACAGACAGTCGCCTGAGGCGGGAATTGACCTGGATCTCTGGCGCTGTGAGGCAGCAGTGCTAACCACAGTGCCACACACTTAAATATTGATTAGATTCTCTACAGTATGGAAACAGGCCCTTCGGCCCAACAAGCCCACACCAACCCTCCGAAGAGTAATCCACCCAGACCCATTTCCCTCTGACCAATGTATCTAATTTAGCATGGCCAATCTGCCTAACCTGCACATCTTTGGACTGTGGGGGGAAACCAGAGCACTCAGAGGAAACCCACGCAGACACGGGGAGAATATACAAACTCCGTGCAGACAGTTGCCTGAGGCTGGAATCGAACGCGGGTCCCTGGTGCTGTGAGGCTGCAGTGCTAACCACTGAGCCACCGTGCCGCCCAATGTTCCAATCTGCTGTATAATTGTTCCATATCTTGAGAGTTTGAAATCTTGACAAGTGTTCAGAATTGTGAGGAGTAGATTAAACAGTGAGAAACACTCCCCATTGGCAAAAGGGCTGAGAACCAGAGGACATCAGTGGAAGGCAAATGGCAAAAGAAACAAATAAGCAATATGGAGAAACACTTGTGAGTTGTTACACTCTGGAATGCATTGCCTGAAAGGTTGGTGGAAGCATTCTTCACTCTGCTTTCAAAAGGAATTAGATGAGTAATTGAAAATAAAAATGTGCAAGGCAATGGAGAAGGGTGTCAGACTAACTAACTCACTTTTGCAGAGCACTAACAAGAACTTTGTGCAGAAACCATTCTGTAATTTTATGAGTTTAAAAAAAAGTTAGGAATTCTCTCTTAGATGTCTTCTGGTGCACCATTGATATGTAACTCCTGGAGTTGATCCCTGGTCTGTGCTAAGTTGGGTGATCCCTGCTGTAGCAGCATTCTGAATGTTACACCTGACCTCAGTTTCCCAAAGATACAGGTATGAGATCACCTCGGTTCTCTGTTTCCTCAGTGCTGTCCATCCTGTCACTTTGAAAAGTCTGTCATGGGCTACCTTACTTTGGTTACTATGGGCTACTTTGCTTGACTGCATTCCCCCAGTGTCTCTCAGTGTGTTGTTGTTGGGACAGGACAGAATCAGGGGGTTTGTCTATGGTTTCCCCTCGTTTGAATGAGACAAAACTTGTAGTCTAGTTTGATGCTGAACCAGTGGGCTCTAAAGGCAAGGTACTGTTGGCTGACAATGAAATTGTGTCCCAGCATGAATGGGGAGTGCAAGAAAGATGGGGGAGGAGGAAAATAAAGAGAGAGCCACTTTTTCCACACATGCTTTGAGAACTCCTTGGCGGGCAGTTCCAAGAAGGATGTTAAGAAAGTACAAAATGACTCAAAGGCCTTGTGTCCTGTCAGATGTGGACATAGCCCAGTGAAAAGGCTCGTTGCAAAGCAAAATGTTGACTGTTTTAAAATCATTGTTAGACTGGTAGTGTAATCGTGTTTCTATTTGACAGTTTCTTTTTTTAGCAGGGAATTTAAGCTGCCTGCTCAGAGATACACTATTGCACCCAGCTGAGCAAATAAGCAATCTCGCATCCCAGTTGGCAGGGCTTGTATACATGATAGACTGTGGCGAAAAGTATAATTTTTTTCTTGAAAAATATTTTAAACTGTAACAGATGTGCATGTAAGCACAAGCATACCAGCTCCCTTCCTCAGAAGTAGGATAAGTTGCATTGTTTTGTAGGGTGTAGGCTGGGCCCAGTACAAAGAGGCACCTTGCTTTAAAGGCAGTTAATTGTAAATAAGATGTCGGATAAAGGGACTCATTTTGACTTTAGGCACGAGAGTAAAACACCAGTTAAACATCTCTCCAGTATTTTTTTATTTGACCTAATATCAGTCAAGGAATTTCATTGATAGTTTGCAGTATATACTATACGCTGACTACTCGTTGAGTAATATATGAAGTGGGAGTAGACCAATCAGCCTTTCAAGCTTATTCCACCATTCTGTGTGATCGTGCCTGTTCTGTATCTTAGCTCCAAGTACCGGCAACTGTTAACTCTCTTTCCTAATCTCAGATTGACACTGGGTACAGTTCATCTGTTACTAGTATCTCGCCAAAGTGTGTGAGGTCTTTGAATATTGTGGGGGGAATCAAAATGTTTGGTTTCCACCTGCCTCTCACCTTTGCATTGAGGATTCTTTAATATAGAGGTCTGGAGGTAGTTTCATGTTTTTGATTCCCTCCTTCACTAAAGCAGTGGTGCTGAGGCCAATGCTGATGAGCTGAGTGCCATTTCAAATGAGGTCAGCTCAACAGAGTTGCTTAGACTTCATTGCTATAAGAAGAAAACCACATTGCTCAGCGATTAGGCGATCTGGTGACCGTAAATTGGTTTGTGTGAAGTGGGGAAAAGGTGATAGAGGAAAGTGTAGTAAAAGGGACAATAATTGTTGCACCATGTTTATGCTGAATAGCATAATTGTTATACTGTACATCTACACATGCTAACTAGGATTGTTTGGGGTATAGTTGGGTGTTGAATGTCATCATCTGATGAGTGTTTGAACTTTTGCTACAGGCCTGAATGTGCAAGCATGCTACGGATATGCTGTACATGAGCATTCATTTCCCTAAATCCCTTGATTACACAAAGCAAAATGGGCATTTTGCGATAAAATGTTTCGGTAAGCATTGTAATTAAGATGGGCTGACAGAAGGATGACCTTTTCTAATTCTCGCACCTCTTGCACTCTGTATAGGGTCAGATACTGAAATGTTAAGTTACTAACTTATAAAAGAGATAAAGAGCCACCAGCTGATCAGACTAAGCAGTCAGGCAAAACATGGGGTTACAAGGATAAAGATTTTTGTAAAAAGGAATCTCATTAACCAGGTGACTCTGCTAAGCAGATTCTGTTGTGTATGTGCTAATGTGTCTCTTTAATCAGCTGCCTTCTGATTTCTGTACCTGTCTCTGTCATTGCAATCTCAACAGAGTTTGGGCCACATTTGGATGAAGCCTGTGAGAAGGCTTTGACATGAAAGCAATAATTTGGCGATGGGCCAAAGATAATAGTTTAATTTGCCTTCTTAGAGTGGATAGATCTTAAGTGAATTAGGAGACCTGCAGACAACACAAAAATGTCTCCATTGCTATTGGGTGTTGGGTATCCCTCACTTTCACTGTGCCACCTTGAGAAAGAAAATATAATAATGTACAAGGAACGGAGGACTAAGTACACAGTGGTACAGGTTGAAACTCACCCCTACAAACACAATAATCTTGTGTTGTCTTTTGCGGGTTGGAAAATGGAACCAACACTTTCAGACCGGGATGATCCCATATATAGTTTCCCACCCTGCTTCTGTCATTGCATTGAATTATTGGGAAGGATAATTCCCCTGAATAGGGATGGATTAATAATCTTGTGTTGGTCCTCCTGCTATATGGACTTGCTCTCCACAACTGTCTGGATTTGTCCCCTTGGGTATATGGACAGCACTGAGAACAGACACAATGACGATAGCTGTTGTGATGCTGAGGACACCTGGTGCCGTGCACTGTCAAGACTGTGGCTCGCATTAGAACTGCTCTGCCCCATAAGAAACCGGGTCATGTTTGGAGCGTAAAAATAGCAAAGGACTCTGATTTTGGAGCCTGATACCTGGTTAAAATCAGGCCAGGTTCTGCTGCTCTTTCTGTAGAATTATTGCCAGATGAATGCTCAGATCTTTTAATATGAACAAGGCCCCCTTACCTCTGAGAAAATTACACTGATGGTTGGGGTTGGACACAGAGGAGGAGGGGAAAACAACATAGAAAACTCCTGAGGAATTGGGCTGAAAAATTTTTCATGAAATTTGATCGGTCACAAATCACTAGTTTAATGCCTGTAGTTAAAATACATAGAAACAACTAATACTGTATGAATTAAGAAATTCTGTTGCACTCTCAGGTTCAGATCCCAGTTGCAATTCCTCAGGGAACAGTATTTTTCTGATTTTAAGAAAATGGCATTTTACCTTCTCTTTAAAATCTTAAAAGTTAAGCTTAGCCAGAAGCTCAACACTTAGCTGTGGCAGAATGCCACTCATCATAAAAAGCACTGCACTGACTCTGGAACCTGAGTTTTTTGCTGAGTTTGGCACAGAGCTGTGAGTACTGAACTTAGGCTGTACCTTTACTGTACTGAGACGGGGGGAGAGCTGAAGTGTTGGGGGGGAGTCTTCACTCTGTCAGTCATACTCAGTGTACAGTCTCGCATTCGTCTGGTTAACCCTTTCTCAGGTAAGGTTTGTTTCAGCTGTGGTTCAGTGGATGACACCCTTCCCTGAGTTACTAGCTTGTGGGCTCAACTCACACTCCAGAGCCTTCAACATAAAATCTAAGCTGACAGTCAAGCATGCCGTCTTCTTTCAGAGGTGGTGCAAGCCCTCTCCTGGCTGGATGTTAAAGCATGCACAGTACTGTACTTGAAGCAGACAGGAAAACACTCGGCAGGCTGGACCAATATGTATTCCTCAGTCAACATCACCAGAACTGTTTAACCGGGCATTACCGCATTTGTGGAAGCTACTGTGTGTAAATTGGTTGATTTTGTTTTCTCTGAAATTGCAACAGTCGCTACGTTTCAATAAGTACTTCATTGTCTGCAAAGCACTCAGCAATGCCGAGAGGTTGAGAAAGGCACACTATAAATGCAGGTCTTCCTTTTGCTTTTATTAATATTTAGAGTAACTGCCTCAGGCTTTATTTTATATCCATTATGGTGCTGACCCTGGGTTTGCTATATGGCATCATTGGCACTGAATTTTCTCTTGTATCACTTTGTTAATGGCTTTGTTTAGATGCTATTTGGGAATACTATCTGTCTTCACATAGGGAATTAGCCGTACATGGAGCAATGATTGCTAACGTGGATGTACAGTAGTGATGGAAAAGTTGTGAATGAGTTTTTAACCCTTACTGTTGGACATGACTGGGATAATAATGGTGGTGCTCATGTTGCCTTGGATACCCAGCCCTTAACCACACTCGGGGAGTGGGGAAGGCAGATACCCAGAGAAGGTTTGATGAGTAAGAAACTGCATGACAAATTTGTTGGAACTGTTTGAGAAGGTAACAGGCAGACTAGATAAAGGCGAGCCAGTAGACATAATATATTTGGATTAACAATAGGTGTTGGATAAGGTACTGCATTTAAGGATACTTAATTGGATTAAAAAACCATGGTATTGGGGGTAGTACATAAGTATGGATAAAGGGTTGGCTATCTAATACAAATCAGATTTGACATAAAGGGAACATTTTTGGAATGGCAGCTGGTAGAGGGATCAGAACAAGGGGCTATTTGTTACAATATATGTTTTTGGACGACAGACTATGGCCAGATTTGCAGATTACAGAAATAGGTGGTAAAGTAAGCAATGAAGTGGGAAAAAACGTCTACAGAGGAATAGAGACAGTTTATGTGAGTGAGTGAGCAAACATTTGTCAAATGGCATCTAATCTGGGAAAATGTGAAGTTATGCACTTTGGCAGGAAGAACGGAGGAGCTGAATATTATTTAAAGGGCAAAGACTGCAGAAAGCTGCAGCACAGAGATTTGGAGTACTCATGCATGGAATATAAAAAGCTTATATCTAGGTTGAGCAGGTATTAGGGAAGTCAAATGGAATGTTGGACTCTATTTCAGAGAGAGTGGAATACAAAAGTAGGAAGGTCTTGCTTAAACTATACAAGGTACTAGTCAGACCACACCTGGAATAGTGAATAATTTTAGTCATCTTATCTTAGGAAAGACATTGACATTGGAAGCAGTCCGGAGAAAGTTCACTAGGTTGATTCTGAGTATGGAGGGATTTTCTTGTCAGGGCGGGTTTAGTCAGTTAGGATTGTATTTACTGCTGTTTAAAAGAGTGAGAGATGATCTTATTAGCTGAGAGGTTTTTTCACCTTCTAGGATAATCTAGGGTAGATGCCATAATCTTGGAATAAGGAGTCCGCCATTTAAAACAGAGATGAAGAGAAGTTCCTTCTTTCAGAGTGTAGTCAGTCTGGAATTCTTCACCATAGAGTGCTGTCGAAGCTGAGTTGTTAAGTATATTCAAGGCTGAGGTAAACAGATTTTTAATCAGTGCGGGAATCGAAGATTACGGGGATTATGCAGGAAATAGAGTTGAGCATTATCATTATCAGATCAGCTATGAACTCATTGTATGGCAGAGCAGACTGAATGGACTGAATAGCCTATTTCTGTTTCTATTGTCTTAAATTCTTATGGTCTCATTGGTGCCTACAGTCTGGGTTAGCTTCTCTGCTCAGTGGCAGTCCTTGGAGGGTGTCCCTGTGAAAGCTGGCTGAGCACAGAATCTGGTTCCAATCCTGTCTGTTCCATTCATGCATTTGACTTGTTCCAGAGGTTCACTGGTGAAGTAGAGTTTTGTAGGAAGTGGGACACTGGCAAGGCTGCCAGGCATCTGTGGAAGTGTTCGCTGGTGCAAAACGCGGCATTATCAGCATAAACGTTGGAAAAATGACCATGCTTACTCAACATCATGACACATAATTCTTTGTAACTGAGCAGCAAAAAGACTAAACTCTTGATGAATCAGTATCGTCTGCTACACTGCCACTTCTTCCGCTTTCGTCGGATTGATTGTCTCTAATCTCACAACAACAGCTTCGAGAGGTTAGATCTGCCGGGCTCCATTTTATTATTTCCCTTTATACCTGTGCTTTCCACCAGTCCAACTGGTAGCAGCCTGAGTTCACAAAGCACCTTTCACGTATAATATCCCAGTGAGTATTATCAAGCAAGAGTTTGAGGAGAAAAATCACGGCAGTTCATCCTTTAGTTGGATGATTGGCAGTCATGTGCTCTGGCTGCTGCCCTCCAAGTTGGGTCGCCCCTTTTACTCTGTCTTTTAAACCACAACTTTTTAATTCCCTCAGTTCCACAGTGCATACTTAATGTTTGGCTGAGACAGTGAGCCAGTCTTTTTTTTGTTTTATTTTCAGAGGGAACAAAACAAGAAAGAACGCTTTTTAAGAGGGTTGGGGGTTGGGGGGGTTGGTGGGAGAAGAAAACCACTACAAGGGAGGAAAAGAAAAGTTTGTCCAACTCAATGGTTTTCAGATGTGGGCTCGCTTCCTTGTTGCCACCACAGCAGCGTTTGTTTACTGACGGCTTACTGATGGAAGTCAGTGCGCCTCTTTACTTTTGTGATCCCCCCAACTGGACCCTCACCCAAAGCCTTCGGTTTTCCTGGTGCCTGACTTTTACATTACACAGTGTTGTTGCTGATCTTCAGTCGCCAAAAGTCCAGGAACCATAAAGCAGATCTTAATAGATGTTCCTGCTTAGCCTAAGCTTGAGAAAGGAAAATCGCTGACTCTGTCCTCTTTGGATATGTTGCAGATTGGCTGCACCCTTGAAGTCTCCACACCACACACACACGAAGATTTAACCAAATTGTAATTTTCCAGGTTAACAGCCTCAGACATGATTCTTAGATTAGCTGATCAAGCAGTTTGGCTAGAGACACAAAGCAAAAAAAAGTAAATGTTATTCACAGGGAAGAGATGACGACATTTCACTCGAATGCCAGTTAGCTGATGGCAGTTTGACTAAGCCATATATACGTATTTTGGCCATATTCTCTGGTTTGTTTTTTTTTTGTAAGAGCAGACAGTTAGAGGCGACCAAGGGAGTTACCACAACTTCACCGCAGGAAAAAATGTCAAGCTTTAGCCAAGGAGAAAGGGAGCGACTCTGTCTTAGAGAAGAGTTAAACCCAGCACCGTTTAAGCAGCAATCCTGTCCTGAGACTACCACGACACAGGGACCCCCACTACACTTTGTACATTGCCTTGACTCAGCTTAAACCAACCATCAGCAGACAATAGGAGTTGAAGTGACGGATATAAATGAAAAATTATCAGAAGTTCAGGAAACAAATTAAGATTTGGCCCAGATCAGAGATGCCAGTTGTGAGTGTTGGTATAATTTTCTCGATTTGCCACCCAGCATTAGCATTACGTGTCTTGAGTCAGTCAGCTACAGTGCTGTCTTGTTGCAGGGTAAAGCTTCCTCAGATCAGCCAAAACTGTTGGCTCTAGCCCCAGCCTCACACTTTTTATCACTCGCTGCACCCAGTCATGCTCGTCATCTTTTTGAATGAGACGGTCAATTCAGTGTTTTTTTTAATGTAAAACACAAATTACGCAGCTTTATTTATATTCAGTAGCTAAAAATAAAGTGAAACGCTCTTGTACTTATTGGACTAGAAAATTGTTGACTGCAGGAAAATTTAAAGGCGCAGTGTTAAAATGAAATTGAAAACAAATTTTTATAACATTTATTTGCTGAATTAATGAAAGTGAAAATGTTCCCACAATTCTCTATGAGCAGATCTCTTGAAGCTAGTTCTCAAGAAAACTGAAGAACTGAAACAGTTGCCCTCATCTCTGTTTCAAAGTCCTCAGCCAGGCCCCTGGTTGGAAACTCAAGCTGAATTGGACTGCTCACCATTTGGGTTTCTGACCCCCGCCTTTTTATTCCAGCATTCGATTAGCAATGGTTTATCCCAATCTGTCGCTAATACCTTCACTCATCCTTTTGTCATCTCTTGGCTGAAATATGTCAATACCTTGGTCAATTTTCTATCTTTCATAGTCTGAACTTCAGCACATCCAAAATTCTGCTGCTAAAACCCTGATTCTTCCCAGAATACCGTTTGTTGTTTCTATCTCTCTAACGCTCTCTCTTTCTCTCTCTCTCTCTCTCTCTCTCTCTCTCTCTCTCTCTCACTTGCACCCCCTCCTGGTCTATCTCTCGCTTCTCTTTCTCTGTCGCTGTATTTTTTTTCTCTCTTTTGGTCTGACTGGACAATTTGCATCCAGGGATACTGAGGAAAGTGATTGAAGGCTGAAGTGTAAGGATAACCCATACAACTACAGGCAATTAGTGAATTTCGATGGTTGGAATTCTTCTACAGACAATAATTTGGAACAAAATTGATAGTCACATGGATAAAGTGAGTTAATTAAGGAAATCCAACATAGATATCTTAAGGGAAAATTATGTTCAACTAATTTGCTAGAAGCCTTTGAAGAATTAACAACAAGTGTTCATCTGTGGTGTACACGGACTGATGCACAATAGATTTGTGAGAAAAGTTTTAGCTCTTGGATTAAAAGGAACAGAGGAAACATGGATACAAAATTGGTTGAGTGACAGGAAGCAGAAAGTAATTGTTAATGGATTTTTTTTTGGCTTGAGCAATGTTAATACTTGAGTTCCCCATTGGGACATTTATTTTTCTTGATATATATTAATAGTCTAGACTTTGGTGAAAAAGAGCACAGTTTCAAAATTTGTAGATAATGAGAAATTTGGAAGTATTGTAGACCTGGAGGGGACCACTGTAGTACTGCAAAAGGCCATAGGCAAGTTGGCGGAGTGGGCGGGTAGGAACAGATGAAGTTCAATATGGATTTTGTAGAAGGAACATGGAGAGTCAGTATAAACTGGGGCGGCACGGTGACTCAGTGGTTAGCATTGCTGCCTCACAGTGCCAGGGACCTCTGTGACTGTCAGTGTGGAGTTTACATGTTCTCCCCGTGTCTGTGTGGGTTTCCTCTGGGTGCTCTGGTTTCCTCCCATATTCCAAAAGATGTGCAGGTTAGGTGAGTTGGCAATGTTAAATTGCCCCTAGTTTTAGGTGCATGAGTCAAGAGTAAATGTAGGGAAATTAGTCTGGGTGGGTTACTCATCAGCGGGTTGGTGTGGACTTGTTGGGCTGAAGGGCCTATTGCCCCATTGTAGGGAATCTAATCTAAACTAAAAAGTACACCCTAATGGGGATATAGTTTTGGAGGGACTGGTGTATATAACTACATAAGACATTGAAGATAGGAGGCTCAATTTGCAAGTAATTATTAAAGCATATTTTATTAATAGGGGCATAGAATACAAGTGCATTTAGGTTATGTTGAGCTAATATAGGAGATTAGATTGGCTTCAGTCAAAGCGTACACTTTTGTTCATCACACATTAGGAAGGATGTGAAGGCAAAAGGGAGAGTGTCATTTTGCAGCCCACCATGTCTCTGCTGACCAACAAACAGAGTGATACGAGAATAAACATTTTTGCATCATGGGTGGATCAGTGACATTGATTTGGATGCATTGTGCAAGTTTGCAGTGGGCGCAGGTTTAATCAAGGCAAAAGAGAGATGGTTAGCTCTGGATGAGATGCACGTTTGGAGATCTGGCAGAGACGCGGTGGGCTGAATTGCCTCCCGCACTGCAGAATCTCTGATTCAGTGGGTAGAAAGAGTTGATTATGGTCCTGAAGTATATTAGATAAAGAGAATGGGAGAGGTGAGGCCTCTTCACTTTATTGATAAACATAGTCAATGGAAATCAGTAATTTTACAGATATCAACCAGTGTTGTTCGGTTTTTATTGATTGGCTCAATGAATGCTCCGTCACTGTATATTATGTTTTGTTTGTTTGTTTCTGCCATGGCAACTTCGTGGCAAGTGATTGTAACCATGAGTGACACAGGAAGTAATCTGAATGTAATACGGCATGGTTGCTGATCTTGAAGTTGTCTCTGGTGCTCATATGTGGCAGGATTTTCAACAATAAAGTGAAACAGGAAGCTGTGGCTAATGCATATTGGATCATTGCAGGGATATAGATAGCTTCCTTGAGTTAATTAACTACCTGCACTCTTATTGCTTCAGCAGTACAATTGTCCTTTATTTTATAAGAAATGAGAGTGAGCAAGACAAAATCACATCTGTCCCAGAGACAGGTATAAGAGAATCATTCCAATTCAACTTGGCACTGCCCTTAATACCGAGGGATATGAGAAGGGCAGTATCTCACAGCTGAGTTAATGATTGCCTCACTGACTGAGTTGACCTTTGCCACAATATTTATGCTAATGGCTTTGCTTTTGTTTCAATGGCATTCCCTTTAATTGTCCAAAACTAGCATACAATTCAACCCTCCGTCGTTTTTTTGTTCATATAGGTTAGTTATTTGTAGACTTAGTAGTATGTGCCCCTTCACTTCTGAAAATCACTAATCTTCCATGGCCCCTCCTTGTCACTGAAGTTTCTGACAATACACGGAACTGTGTTGTCTCTGCAGTCCTCCAATTCTGGCTGCTCCTGCACCACACCCACCCTCTCTCGTTTTCGTCGCTGGTCCCTGACAACTGTACCATCAGCTGTCTCTTCCCTAAGCTTGAAAGTTCTGTCCTTTAAACCCATTTGCCTTCATTGCCCCTTTTCTTCTTTTCAGAGGCTCCTCAGAACCTGCCTCCTGATCAAACTTCCA
Organism: Chiloscyllium punctatum; assembly: GCF_047496795.1. Taxonomy (NCBI): domain Eukaryota; kingdom Metazoa; phylum Chordata; class Chondrichthyes; order Orectolobiformes; family Hemiscylliidae; genus Chiloscyllium; species Chiloscyllium punctatum. The sequence continues at coordinate 23,686,619 of NC_092742.1, forward strand.
GTCACCATTCCTAACTATTTCTGTGGCTCAGTGTCAAATGACATCTGACAATGGTCCTCTGAAAGCGCCTTGTTGCTATGTTGAAGATGCTATATGAATGCACACATTTTTGGGGTGGTGCTCCGGCAACCCCTACAAGCTGAGAAAAGTGGCAACACAGTTTGGCTCACAGTCTGTCATTATATTGAAAAGGGTGTTGGGGGTTTCTTTGATTGCTGGGTGAATGAATTTGTTCAGCTAATGGATTTGAGTGATGTTAGCTAGCAGAGACTGGCTACGATGTCTGGTGTGTGCTGAGTGCATTGTGTTGGAGTAGTGATTGTCAGGGAATTGAAAATGAGCTATGTTTACCATGCCGGCTCACCCCATTGGGTTTCATGCTGCCCTCATACATGTAGTTCCGTGTAGAGTCACTGGATAATGATTCAGAAAAGGTGGCTGGGCAAAGTTTCTGTAAATGTATATACTACCTGGTGAAACGAAATCTCTCATGGTTAAAACTTTGCCAGATTCTACATCTCTTGCCCAAAAATTCCAGATATTTGCAAATGAAAAAATATACCTGAAGTGAAAGGTGCATTCAGTCTGCAAATGGGTCTGTGTGTGGGGGGCATAAGGAACTGTGGTTATAATCCATCACACCAGCGGCTCTGGCTTACTTGCCTTTCAGTTTCAAACAAGGTAGCTGGTTGATGTCGGTTTCTCTGCCTTACTTCAGTGAATTGGCAATATCCTCCCTCTCTTAGGTATGTTTGAGAATAGGCCAGGGCGTGAGGTGCTTGTTATGTGATTACGGCCCATTAAATCGGTGATTAATGGACCATTTTACAGGGGAAGGTCACTTTAGATCACCAGAGTGTGCAGAACTAAAAGAAAATAGTTACAGTGAAATGGAGTCACATGAAAAGGAGACACTCGCCCCTAAGCTCAGAAATTGAATGTGCATCCATTGGCTCCTACAATTTTTCAATATTCATCACCTTTCTTTAACAGAGAAAATAATTTATTTATCTCTGTCTCACTCTGTCTCTCTCTCTCATTCTATAATTGTCTCTGTCTGTCTCAGTCTCTCTCTCACTAACACACTGTCAACCTCTCCTGGTTGGACAAAATAGTATTGGGGATCATAACGGAGAGATCAGGGTGGGATGGAGTGTTGAAGTGGAATGCAACCCTTGAAGCAGCCACTTTCCCTTTCCTACTTTCCCTGCCCCTGAACTTCTCCTGTCAGCCTCAAAATTGAGTTGTTTTGGAAAGTAGCTACTTAGAGGCCTAAGTTGCCATGAGGGTAGACAGGCTGTTCTAGGACTTGCCTCCATGTAGGCAAGTCACTGGCAGGAAAGCCATCTGCAAGCGAGCCTGCTAGCCGGGTCCTGCAAAATATGTAGTAAGTGAACACAGTGCTGTCACTGACTTTGATATAAAACATGGTGATCTTGGCACTGATGCATTGTCTGTGTGTGCTTGGTGCCAAGAGAAAACTGAGACTATTGCAGAAGCCAGAATGACCTGCATCATTCAGGAGCTGGGGCTGCATCCCAATTCCATCACTTGAGCTTTTCTCATCAGGGAAGCCTTATGTTTCCTGCTTTTTGCAGGGCTCAGAATAACCTGTGTTTAATTATGTGGGATGTTTCTAAAACAAGTTTCCTCCATCCTCCTAAAGTTTATTGTTGCCTTTTTATAATGAATCTCCATTTTTGGTGTAACTTTGTGCTAGATCATTTAGGCATAACTAGATTTAACCTAACCATCTACAATTCAAAAATAGTATTAAAGAAATCCATTTGGTTCTGGCTTTGAATGATAAGAGGAATAAAATTTTTGAGTCTAGCTGTGATTGCATGTGTGCAAGTCCAGAAGTGTCTTTTAGAGAATAAAGTACAAAATAAATTGCTTAAAGCAAGTTTCTGTTAAAAAGGAATATATGTAATGTATAAATGCACTAAGCATTCACCCTGCAGTAAGAAAGACTTGCATTTATCTAGCCCCTATCATAATTTAAGTATATTTTGAAGTATTTTACAGCTAGTCAAATAACAGTTTTGGATTATAGTTCCTTCTATAATTTAAGAAAGGTAGCAACCAGTTTGCCTAAAGAGATTTCCCACAAGCAACAATATGATAATAATCAGCTGTTCAATAGCAATGAGTGAGAGATAAATATTTCTGAATATTAAATATTCCTCTGCTCTTTTTTAAAATAGTGCCATATGATGCTTAACATCCATTTGAAAAGCAAACAAGATCTAGGTTTTCACATCCCATCCAAAACAAGTGTTACCTCAGAACTGCACTGTAGTGTCAACCTTAGATATTGTGCTTCAAGCTATGCAAATCTCACAAATTATCACTCCTGGTTGTAATAACTGTCTTAAATGCCTTAAAATACGTCGTCACATAACCGTCTGTGCTTTTACATTTTGTGTGCTTAAGAACTCTTTTCTGACAAAGTACAGATTCTGACTGAAAGCTCAAGACTTGTTCAGTTCAGTTAAACTGACTGCGTTTTTGTGTGTGTGTAACTGAATATGCATTAAACAGGGCTAGTGCTGTGGAATGTTATTAGGTTAGAGCCTGTTCAGCTTCCTTTAAGACAGAGATTTTGACAGTGGAGCAGAGTCCTTGCCCAGTTAATCAAAACCACCATGTAAATAATTTAAGGGAATAATGGATGCATATGTGAACTGTCTTGCTGCATTGAGTTAACTTGAATGATGGAGAAATGAGACACAAGGTTGAATATGTCAGTCCTTCACTGTGTCCTCTATTTGCTAAGACTCAATGTAGAAAGTCCATTATAGATATCTAATCAGACAAAAGAAATGTTGAATTTCTAGATTTTGATTTGCTCCACTTGAATTTTTATTTCAAATCCCTTGCTTAAGGATCAGCTTGTGCAGTGCATTTAATATTTCAATAAATCATGATCCACTTGTCTGCGTATAAATTTGTTGAGATCAGGATTGAAGGGTAAAAGACTGAAGGGTTAGGAGGGTAACTATTATTATAACTGGAATTATTTGGTTGGTTTTTCGATGAAAAATGAGTGGCCTAGCAATAGAGAGAACAGTAGTACCAACAAGGATGAAACATTTAGTTTATTGAGCCTTACAAATGAAGGCATTTGATAGACTTCTCTGAGATGATCATAAGTGTTTAGGCACTTGTTCAAAAAAAGAAAGTCTGTAATGAAGAACACACATCTCTGGCTCTTTGAATCTAAAATGCCCTCAAAGTTGTACTGAAGTAACTTGGAGGATGTATGGCTGGAATGAAACACCCCTCTTGTTTCAGATTACGGTGTACCCACAGATTATTTGACGTTGCAAAGTGGAGACAACTTTTTCTCTTATCTCAAGAGGAACCAGATCATAAGAACAGAATTAGGCCCTGTGATTTTCCTCCATCATTTACTTTGTAATGAATGGTCTTTTCTTCATCTCCATTTACATGCTTATGCTCCATCATCATTTTTATCTCTCAACTGTGATTATCATTATCGCAGCACTGTTTGTGGGACCTGGCTACGTACAAATTGTCTGCTGCATTTCCTGTATTACAAAAGCGATTAAACTCTGAAGTACTTTGCTGCCTGCAAATCACTTTGGGGCAAGGGATCAAAGGCTGTTGAATTTTATCTGCCACCTACCTGCCCACTCCAAAGTGTCAGTGCCCCTTTTAAAGTTCTACACTGTTATCCTTGCAGTTTACACTTCTCCCAAGTTTTATGTCACCTCCAAACTTTGGAATTGCCCCCTGCATACCAAGAGGTAGATCATTTAAAAATCAGGGAAAGCCTGTGCCCCAGTACTGACCTCTGGGGAACTCTACTACAAATCTTCTTTCAGCCTGAAAAATACTCATTACTCCATAAGACTAATAAAAACAGAACTAGAGGGGACTGTCCTTGTACCCTTCCAGCCAGCGATGTCTCTCCTTAAATTTTGAAATGTCTTTATAAAAAGCTACCTGTTCCATTGGTCCTTTCTTAAACCTTCTCACAAGATTTGATGCTCCGTAACTTTTAGTCGTACACCATGTGTGAACCTTTTTCGTACATTAAAGACATTTGTTTCGTATAACAGCTAAATTTGATTCGCTGAGGATCTTCAGTGAACTACTTTTGAAGGCTGTCGAATTTCACAATGTAGGCAAATATGACAGCCAATTTGTGTGCAGATTTATCAGATGTTATGATGAGTAACTAGTTAATCTACTTTTGACTGTGTTGATTTGAGAAACAATTGCTATCCCTTGGAAGAATTCATTGTTGTTCTCAAATCCTAACATTAACTTGCAGTGTTGTGGTGAGCCATGAGAACTAGTGGTTGTTCGTTAGTCCGAGTTAGTTCACTTTAGATAGTCCGATCGGACTCACGTATTTTCTCCCATCTTCTTTCATATTGTTCTTTCCAAACATTAGCTTCATTGCTTTTCAGATAAATTTCTGACTTGTATATGGGAATAGTGAAGTACAGTTAATACTGAACATTTTACATTCTAATTGACCACTTTCAAAATATCTTTCTTCCATCTGCTTTTTTAAAAACAATTACCTTAATATCTTTTACTCCTCTGTAACCTTCTCATTGACAATTTGCTGCTGTTTACCTTCAAAGTCCTTCATAATGGAGAAGACCTCTCATTTCACTCTCATAAACTTGAGCTATGAATGTTACAGAAGCAGTAGGAACTCTTCTTTCTAGACAACTCTCACCTCTGATGAGACCTCCAGTGAACCTCTACTCAAGTCGTACATTGTCCTGAATTTAATATGTATTGGAGGTTGTTGCTTGGTGAAAATCCTTCAAAGGAATCCCCTCGCTAACAGTACTGTGGACTGCAGCAGTTCAAACGTTTAACTCACTGTCACCGTCGTGAGGGCTTTAGGGGATGAGTAGTCATTTACCTTGCTAACAACATCCCTACCACTTCAAATTAGTTTTGTGAATAGTTTCAAATAGTGGTTTGAGTTTTAAGTTGAAGTGAAAGCAAAAGGTAACCTGGATGATCGCAGTTCCCTCAAGCCCTTACTTAAAGTGGTTCACTTCAGAAGTTTGCATGTGGAAACAATTAGGCTTCCTGGTAGCTAAGCAAAGAGTGCAGCAGATCTGGTCCAGTCTCCAGACATTTTCATGAAGTCAATGAGTGTTACAGGTGGCTTCAACAAACGGAAAGAATTGCAACTACTAATCATCTAGGCACACCCTCTAATAGAGTGACTCCGTACATGGGTGCTGGGTTAGGGCACAAGCCTGACACGTTTGAATGGTTTGCCTACATTCTTTGTAGAAGCAGACATATGACTAAAGATTGATTGGCTGGTGATCCATTGAAGTCAAAGAAATAGCTGTGAAACTGTATGCAGCAAAAATCCATCAGATTCAGGAGAGAAGGGGAATAAAAGAAAGTTACCTTCTTCTTCAATGTGTCAATACTGTTCACCCCAACTACTCAATGAGAACTATTGGTAACTGACAATGATTATAAACTATCTGCATTATCAATGCTTGTTGAGGAATACATTTTAGCCAGGACAATGGATGGAACTCTCGAATGGGTACAACCATGTTCTCATCCATTACAATGCCTGGGGAGGTTTAAGGCCTAACCAGTGGCTCAGATACAGTCTCTGACTTAAATTGTTTCCAAAAGAGTGCACCTCCCTCAGTTCTGCAGTTGATTATCAACCCAGATTTTATATTCAGGTTTCTGGATTGGGATTTGAGACCACAACCTCCTAATTCAAGAGTAAGAGCTCTACCCGCGGAACTGCATCTGCCACAAGTTATAGAAGTATTTCCATTGGGGTTTCTTTCCACTTGGCTCAAATAAAAGTCAGTGTAGAAAAAATTGGAAACAAAATAAGTCTGATGGAGGTTTTCCTTTTGGTTTTGCTTTGTTGGATTATATGGGCCAAAAGAATCATTTTGGGATTAAATGACATCTGGATTTGGCACTCGCATTAGAACCAAGAAAATAAAATATTAATCAGCCAGAAAGAGACAGAGAATTTCAGGATAGTGTTGTTTTCAAATGCAGATTAAAACATTTGACACTCAGTAGCTTCATGTCAGGGCAAGGTGTGTGAAGCCGTTTTATTGTGAAGTTGTCTTGAGTTTTAAAAGGTGAAGTGAGACCAGTTGAAAGAGGTAGGCTTGCACAGAGCATGGTTAGTGTAGAATCACATACAGCATAAAGCAGGAGTACGAAGAGCTCCTGGATGCAACTCTAGGCTTCCAGACCTCAGATGCACCAAAGAATAACTTGCATTTATATGGCACCTTAGCAATGTTGCAAGGTTCTTCAGAAGTCTGATTATTGAATATAATTTGACACTAACCCACATTGGAGAATAGGAAGACAGAGCAAAAAGAGAGAGACGTTTTGAGAATGAACTTGTGGTAGGTCAGTGGTTCAGGGACAGAACTCCAGAGTTTTACGCTTAGACTCCTGAAGTGTTGGATGCTAGTGGTGGATGGCATACTTAAGAAAACAAAACTGGGAGAGTGCAGAGATCTTGGAGGTAATAGGTAGCGCTGGAAGCTGTCCAATCCACAATGGTCAGCATTCTGCATAATATTGAATTCATGCAGATAGTGTAAAAATACTAATAAGAGCATTGACAGTTTTCGTGAGTTGAGAACAAATCTATATCAGCAAAATTGAGATTGGCAGGCAAACTTTAATGAGTGTTTAAAGACTATTGTTGTGGTACTTTCTCATGACTGGGTAAGATGGGACAAGCAAAGCCAGACCTGTCTGGTTGACAAAAGAAATAGAGACTAAGGTGAAGCAGAAAAAAATTGCATATGACAAATGTCAGGTTGGTAATACAAGTCACCTAGTCTGAATGTCAGAATTTCAGAGGGGAGCGACTAAGTCAAATAGAAGCAACGAATATGGGGAAAATACTGACAGCCAACATAAATTCAGAATTTTTAAAGGATATTCTATAGATATAAAGCAGTGGTGGGGCCAATTAAGAACCAAAAAGGAAACTCTGCATCGAGGTCAAGGTCATGGTTGAATACTGATGAAGCATTTTGTATCTGTCTTTACCAGGGAAGAAAATACTGCTAAATGTCTTGTGAAAGAAGAGATGATTGTGATACTAGATGGGCTAAAAATTGACAGAGGTTAACTTTAGTGTTGGAAATGCTTTTAAAACTTACAACCTGGGACAAAAACAGCAATTATTTGGATAAGGGTAGTTTAATTAAGAAAAGCCGACACAAATTTGTTAAAAAAGGCAAATTGTGATTACCTAAGTTACCTCAGTTAATAGAACACTTCTATTGATGTATATATGGATGTTTTAAGGTGTTTGACAAAACGCTACAGAATAGATTTACCGGCAGAGTTGAAATGTGAGACAGTGACAGCATAGATATGAAGTTGGCTGAGTGACAGGTAACAAGAATAGTGTTGAATGGCCTTTTTTTCCAGAAAGAGGCAAAGTAAACAGACGGGTTCTCCAGGCATCAGTATTAAGACAGCTGCTTTTTGTGATCTGGATTAATGACCTCAACTCAGATGTACATGACACAATTTAAACATTTTTAGGTAACAAAAAAAAAGGTAGAAATATTGTGAACCGTGAGGAGGATAGTGATAAAAGTCAATATAGTTCTCCCAGACCATAAGGCTGCTCTCTCTGTAACGATGACCCTTTAAGCTGAGAGTCATCATGCTCCAGACGAAGGGAGGGATTGAGAAGGAACGTTCTTCATGGTAACCTCAGCAAGTGCCGAATTGAACCCACACTGTCAGCATCACTGCATGTTAAACCAGTTATTCAAGGCATCTGACTGACTGGACCTTTAAGAGTAGGTGGATAGGCTGGAGGATTTAACACAGAGAAGTATGAACTAATAATGTTTGATAGGATCAATGAGGAGATGTAATATAAAGTGAAAGGTGTGTTTCTAAGGGAGGCACTGGGACAGAGAGATAATTGGAGTTTACCTGCACAAGTGAATTGCAGAACAATTTGTAAATGGGCATATGTAGCCTTTATAAACGGTACCATCGAGTACAATACCAAGAAGGTTATGATGAGTATTTGTATAACATCAGTTCATCTTCATCTGGACTGTTGTGTCTAATTCTGATTACTCCACTTCAGGAAGGATGTGAAGGCTTAAGGGAGGGTGCAGAAAAGATGCAGAAGAATGCTGCTAGGAATAAAGCAAAGCTATACTGGGAAAGTTAAGAGTCATCTCCTTGGAGAAGGGGACACTGAGAGAAGGTTTGATAGAATTCTTCCAAGTTATAAGGACTCTGGTCAGATTGGATTGGGAGAAATTGTACCCATTGGTGGAAAGGTTAAGAACAAGAGGACACAGGTTCCAGGTGATGGCCAAAAGAAGCAAAGATGAAATGGTGCTAATCTGGAATATCTTGCTTGAGCGAATGGTGAAGGTAGATTCATTTGAAGCATCAGGAATGGAAATGAATAAATATTTGAAGACAAAAACTGGGAAACGAGGCGGAAAAGGTTCAGGTGAGTGACCAGCCACTTTGCCATGAATAGACTTGATGGGCTGAATAGCTTCATTTTGTGCTTTAGCGATTCTGTTATTCTAAGATTATACAAGATTTATGTAGTTTATTTCTGTTTGAATCCATCTATTTATCTTGCTCATTCACCACTGATATTGCTGTAACTATATTGTTGTGTTTATGCAGAGATAGTTATTGCATGGCTGGATAATGGCGTACGTCTTGTTGAATAATGGCTCACACCCATTCTGACGTTCTAATCTAAAGCTCAGATTGGATTGTCAACAGTATACAGTACTGACTGCTCCTTGTTGTGTGCAACCAATGTTATTTTTACCATCAGTATACACTGACTTGCTTGTCGCAAGGTTTGGTACTTTTCTGGCCCATAAATTCAGATCATTTAACCTCACTATTGAGGGTTCCATCTAATTCAAGGAAACTCAGGGTGAGGAGCAGAATATGACATTTTCACTGGTTAAACTTCAGTTTTTAGTGAACTGTTGAGGCGTTAAACAGAGGCATTTAGTTGAATAATGAAAGGATTAGCATTTGTAAAGGTGAGAATGGGGTCATTAATCTGCTGCTTAAGAGTGCATTGTATGCACGGACACCAAAAACACTATATTTTGAAATTAATATTGCCCCTTGTGCTTAACACTTTTAACCAGACTCCCTTAAAAAAAGAGATAAAGTTGCAGCTTTAAAAAGAAGCATTTTACAAAAAGAGATTGACTTCTGACATAGGGTGCATTGCACTGGAGAGGGGTGAACATCATCAATTCTGCTGTCAAGTTACTGGTGGATCCCTTCACTGTGTGTTGAAGGCCTGAGCTACAAAGCTGCATTTCTCCTAGAGGTGAAGATTAATGCGGAAATAACAACATGTCTGTAAATGAAAATGAGGAACAGATGCTTGTTGATTAGGAATGTGCTTTTGATAACAGGACTGCGCTGGTACACTGAGCACACCGATAGAAAGCAGCTGCTTTCCAATTCCTCAGTCTGATAACTATATAAATCATTCAGTAAATATTGGAGATGAACTGATACCTGGTACCATTTATCTAGGATCTGACACACACAAAAAATGTTGTCTGTGTTGTTGGCTGGTATTGGGTGCAGCGAAGAATTGAGGATTATCTCCTCTTAAAATCAGTTTCCACTTGGATAGATTCCCTTTCACTGTAGAGCTACAGAAATCACTTTCACTGTACAAGGGTGAGGAAATGACACCAAGCATTGAGACAAAACGTAATTAGCAATGCACAGTATTTACGTTAGTTCTCCTGAAATGTGTGCATGGCAGAATTTTAATAATAGGCACTCATCACACATTACAGCTTCAGAAATAATAAGTTTCTTTTATGCTGTATATCATTAAACCACAAAGCCAAAAACGCTCAGAAGTCCTTCTTTCCAGAGTTATGAATAAACTGCTTAAAAATAAAATTACATATTTTTTTGTCTGTGCATTTGATTAAATTTCAAGTTTTTTTAGGGATTGAAAATGAATCTTTTTGCATTGGGAGAGGGCCTGTCTTGAAGGTTTAATGGCAGTTTTCAAAGGTTTATAATATTTCAGCGTGAGCCTTTTCGGCTCTCTAGGCTTGATGTCAACAGTGACTTGTTTTGCTTCAATTGTCTTTGAATTCAAGTGCATGGGAATGTTGCTCAGCTGAAATCCTTTGGATTTGAGGGTGTTGTACATGCCATTCCCTTTTTGTTGCGAACAATTGAACGATTTTGAGAAAAAGTTGACACGACCGGACCATCAGGTTATGCTGAAAGTTAAAGGTGGCCACATAACCATTCATGGTTACGCTGGACAGTTGCCACTCCTCCAGGAATAAAAGATTAATTTCCTGTATTCTGCCGCGACCTTCAACGGAAAACAAAAAGCATGGAGACATCTAAAAATAAACCTTTGTTTCATTTTCTTCAGGTATATATGTTTTAACTGGATATGAAAGGAAAATGGAAAAAGGTAGAAAAAGAGATGGTTTGACAGATAGAGCAGGAATCCTCAGGAATATGTCAAACCAGCCTCGGTTATCCTAAGGTAGTGTTGGAATGACAACATGTCTGTGATGTTGAGGCATTTTTATTTGAACAGAATTGATGAAATGTTGGGAATTAATTTGATATTTCAAGTATCACAAAAGAGGAAAACATCTGGATCTTTAGAGCCACTTCTTTAAAATTTTGTGGGTGATCTTCCAGGGAACAATCTAAGCTATTTATATAAATACAGTTCATTGGATTTTTTTTTTACGAATTTGTAAGGAATGATTCATCTTTAGGCGCTCATAGCTTCACGCAGTGAAGGGAACACTTCTTGCTGCAAAAATAAAAGAAAAAGTATGCTGCATGCAGATGAGAGATTTCTCAGCCAAATGTACATTTGAGTTGTCGTACAAATGTTTAACTGTTTGACAACTTTTAAGTGACTAGTAATAACTATGAAAAATTGGTCACCCCCACACCCCAAAAAAAACCATCTTCGCCGGTGTTAATGTTAAGTGCCAGTGTCCATCGTCTCTCCAAACCCGCCACCCCCCGCCCCATATGCTACTATTCTGAAACTCTTTCCATGAGGAAGAGATGAGGGGGGTGGAAATTGTTCGATTATTATTGCAATGAATGCAACGTCAGTAAGACGAGGTGTGAAATTAGAGCCTGCCAACAGCAAGTGGCAGATTTAAACTAATGAACTGCGGGCTAAATAACAGAGCTATCTCACAGAATTGTCAGGTCAATTTAACACAGCTTGAGTCCCAACCTCAGTCACACAGTACATGTTAACTCAGCCCTGGCCGCTGTCAAGCAACACAATAAAATGGATATCATTTAAAGATAATTCAATCTACAATTTTTTTTCTCTTGCTCCCTGGCAAGCTGAGACTGTCTCTGTTCTGATGGGGTTGGCTGATATGGAGGGAGCAACAGTGGTGGGGTGGGAGGGGGAGCTATTTTCTCTTTAAAGCAGCCAGTGCAGAGGGCACAAAGGATAATACTAACACACCTTTGGGCAGATTTGTACCTTCACATTATCCATCCGAACTGTAAGTCTACAAATATCAGTCACTGCCTGCCTGGGCACATTCACTGAATTAGTCTAGATTAAAGTGGTGTTGGAAAAGCACAGCAGGTCAGGCAGCATCCGAGAAGCACCTGCCTGGGCACATTCACTGAATTAGTCTAGATTAAAGTGGTGTTGGAAAAGCACAGCAGGTCAGGCAGCATCCGAGAAGCAGGAAAATCGCCATTTCTGGCTTTTGCCCGAAACGTCAATTTTCCTGCTTCTCGGATGCTGCCCGACCTGGTGTGCTTTTCCAGCACCACTCTAATCTTCAGCATTTCCTGTACACACTTCTGCCACATTCACTGAATGGCTTGTTACTTGGTTTAAAGTCAAATGCCTCCTCAAGCTAAGGCAATTGAGTTGGAAGTCTGTGGGTTCAAGTCCCAAACCAGAGAGTTCTGCACAAAATCCAGCCTGACGCTCCAGGATAGTGTAGAGTGAGCGCTGGTCTGTCAGGGGTGCTGCCTATCAGGACCCCACTCCCATCTGTCCTCTCAGATACCCTGGGCAACATTTTGAAGAAGAATAGGAAGCATTTATTTCTCTCACTTCACCAAGCAGAGTACCTTGAGGCATGGTGGGGGTAAGAAAGACAGCAGGGTTAGTAGCCTTCTAGCTGTGCTCATACTACGTCCCATTCTAGATGCAGTGAGCTCATTGGTCAATATAAATTTGAATCATGCACAAAATAAAAAGTATGACTAACATTGCAATAGGGAAACGAGTAATTATCCACTCTGGGGCGAGGTAACATAAGCAATCAACGAGTCAGAAGCACACTTGCGGTATGCTAGTGTATATATCCTGATGGACAAGCCTGAAGTACCTACACCGTGCTGAACAGTGTTTAATAGAAAACCTTCTCACAAATACACTCCTTCAATCATGGCCATCTTTCTCTAATCACATGGGGTGAGGGAATGAAAGGTTGCTCAAAGAATACTTTTGAAATTGCTGTGTATCTGTGACATTTTGTACATGATTTATACAGTACCTTCAGTTAGTACCTAATAGGTTCTAATGGTAGATATTAAATACCTCACAGCTAAATGTAATAAGGTAGTTGGGTGTTGGGTATTAATTTAGTTAATTACACTTCAATGTGTATATAAAGACAAGCCAGCCAGTACTTGGGTGGATACTTTAGCTTGGAGACGTAAGTTCTGAGGCAAACAATAAACAGTCTTCACCAGAATATTTTATTCTTCGTGTATTCTTAGCCAACAGACTTGGAAGTCCTCTAAAACTGTTCACAATCTCAGTGCAATCTCAGACAAAAAAAAATGTGGTTAGTTTTTTTTAAAATGTTGAACAGTTTGCCTAAAATTAGGCAGTTTGTATACAGCAAGGCCCAAAATCACTAACAATCAGATTATCACTATTGGTGCTGATGGTTTGAGGAATAAAATTGCATAGGAGAAATTCTGGTCTTAGAGTCATAGCCATAGAGATGTACAGCATGGAAACAGATCATACCGACCAGCTATCCCAACCCAATCTAGTCCCACCTGCCAGCACCCGGCCCATATCCCTCCAAACCCTTCCTATTCATATACCCATCCCAAAGCCTTTTAAACGTTGCAATTGTACCAACCTCCATCACTTCCTCTGGTAGCTCATTCCATACACATACCACCCTCTGTGTGAAAAAGTTGCCCCCTAGGTCTCTTTTATATCTTTCCCCTCTCACCCTAAATGTATGCCCTCTAGTTCTGGACTCTCCGACCCCAGGGAAAAGACTTTGTCTATTTATCCTATCCATGCCCCTCATAATTTTGTAAACCTCTATAAGGTCACCCCTCAGCCTCTGACTCTCCAGGGAAAACAGCCCCAGACTGTTCAGCCTCTCCCTGTAGCTCAAATCCTCCAACCCTGGCAACATCCTTGTAAGTCTTTCCTGAACCCTTTCAAGTTTCACAACCTCATTCCGATAGGAAGGAGACCAGAATTGCACGCAATATTTCAACAGTGGCCTAACCAATGTGCTGTACAGCCGCAACATGACCTCCCAATCCCTGTACTCAGTACTCTGACCAATAAAAGCAAGCATACCAAACGCCTTAGGGTATGCTCCTGTAAGCCTAACATCTCATCTTACATGTGAAACCTCTGATGCTGCAGCAGTACCTGAGTATGGCACTGCTGCATTGGAGTGGTGGCCTTGGTTTTGCGCTGGAGCCTCTGGAGGGGGATTTGAGTACATAGTTTCCTGAAACAGAGGTGGCGGTGTTACCTACTGAGCCACAGGCACCACCTCTACACAAAGGCAGGGTCAGAGCTCCCCAGTCTGAATGGCTGTATGGTTAGTTTCAGTCAACTTTTGGAGTCCGTTGGAGGAAGCCTGACTGACCCTTATCTCGCTAATTACAGCCCAGTTCCAGCCTTCCATTTGTCCGTATACAAGCGTAAAGGAGAAAGTTTCAACCCCTTGGCAAAGCATTCTGTGATAAAATAGTCAAGAGTTGACTTCAGAGCTGCTCAAGACATTGAACTGATGCATGATGTCATACAATCAACCACGTCACATACTGTGTAGCACTGAGGTGGTGCCACATAAAGGGAAAGCTCACCGGTCAATACATTCTGAGCGAATGTATACAGTTGGAATGAATTTACAGGTAACTGGCAGATCTGAATTCCGCACCGAGCAAGTTATTACTGCCTTGCAATTGTTGTTTTTATTGGGTTATTAATAGCACGGACAAATGAACAGGGATTAAAAAATGATGTGACTGTAGCTTTCCCAGCTCCTTGGAACTAGCTTAACTGATTAAAATTGCTGGAATTGCAGAAACTGTCTGATGTAAAAGCAGATCTCTTGCAGAGTGGGTGGAAAAATTAAACTGGACTCTCTGACTTCTTTAAATTGTATATTTTTTGTTGTGTGTTCATCGATCTTAATATAACATGTGCCATGACAAGCTCTTCACTTAATTTTCTTTGACTGTTGCTTTGACCGAGAGGAAGTGAAGTCTGAGAATCAGTAAGAAGTATCTTCGTTTACAGCCTGTACTAGTTCTTGAAGCAGCAGTAGGAATGAAGCTGCAACAGTGCATGGTGTAAAATCCGACATGACAGGACAGTATAAAAGGCTTGGACATTGAGACCTCTGAGTGCAACAAAGTACGAGATGTGCCTTGTTCCTAAGCAGTCCTTTACTAAAATATTCCAGCATTATCTTAAAAAGCTTGCCAGATACTGTGCCTTGTTGCAAACTGTCGGGAGATGTGAAGTGGGTGGGGGGTAGAAGAAACTTCAGCCACAGTCTGAAATATAATGCAGAACAATCTTCCATCCAGAAGGACTCAGGCTACAGGAAAACTTTATTTACAGTGAAATGAAAAGGACACATACAGTGCTTTGAACCCAGTTTACGGCTTGTGTTCAGACAGCCTGTCTAAATCCTTGAAGAAGAATGTAAATCCTGGCTTGCTGAGTTCTTTCAGCCTCCAGTTTGTCTAGTTTGGATTCCAGCATCTGCATTTTTTTTGTCTCTGACTACACCCCTCAACTGTCCTGCTCCTATCTCATGATAGTTTCCAGCTGACAAAACCTTCCTTTTACCCCCGATAGGAAATTACTTCTGGGGACCTTGTCACTTTGTTAAGCTAATAAATCCCAGTTGCAGCTGCTGCTTTTGCTATAGTAGCAAGATATTTGCTCTGGACCAGTGGGCAAGTAGGTTTCTTACATTTCACACCATTGGGCATCAGTGATTGGATGTGCATGTGGCATGCAAGGTATTTCTGGTGGGTCCCATCCTTCCATGCTCACTGTGGGTTGTAAACATATAAGTAAAGTGAACCATGAACTTTTCCATGTATGCCTCCAGTCAAGGTTTCCCACAGTTAAAAGCCTTTATTTAGTTTGCTGAAGGTTACCTGTTCGAAGTGATTTGAACCTTTGTGTGGAGTACCATGCTTTTGAAGTTGTGCATCCTATATATTGGGAAGAAGCAGTTTTGGTCATTGTATGCCAAAAGCAGTGCAACTTACTGCATTATTAATGTGTGTTCGTTTTGAAATGCCATCCTGGATCATGTGCAGGAACAAGGCTGGAGCCCATACATTTCTAATTAGAAACTGAGAACAATACTGTGGGCAGCACGGTGGCACAGTGGTTAGCACTGCTGCCTCACACCGCTAGAGACCCGGGTTCAATTCCCACCTCAGGCAATTGACTGTGTGGAGTTTGCATGGAGTCTCCCCGTGTCTGTGTGGGTTTCCTCCAGGTGCTCTGGTTTCCTCCCACAGTCCAAAGATGTGCAGGTGAGGTGAATTGGCCATGCTAAATGGCTTGTAGTGTTAGATGAAGGGGTAAATGTAGGTGGGTTGCGTTTTGGTGGGTCGGTGTGGACTTGTTGGGCCGAAGGGCCTGTTTCCACACTGTAAATAATCTAATACCAACCGAGCCAATTTCTCTCCAGCTGTAGGACACCATCTCCATTTTGAGCTGTTCAGTAATGTCCTTGGGGATCCATAGCAAAAGAAAATCAGAGCAGGAAAGTGTAGTTCCGGTAAGTTGGCTTGAAATTATACTGAGTTGGTCAGGGAAGTATCTTAGTATTAAATCAGAATGTGACGATTCGTCACCCTTGATGGACTTTCTGCTCTGCTGGAGTTAGGTATGAATACAGGTGGCATGGAAAGTGGGGTCACCCACGAGTGTGGCCACCTTTCTTCCAGAGAGGAAACAACAAGTTGCATTTCTGTGTTACCTTCTAACATATTAAGAACATCACAAAGTGCTTCACAGGGGAATTATGAAACAAAACCTGATGGTCAGCTATATAAATGAAGAGTAGTACAAGTGGCCAAAAGCTTGGATAAAGAGCTAGGCTTTAAGAAATGACTTGATTCTGCGCGGCTGCTGTGTGTTTGGAGATTTGTTTTTCCAATTATGAAAATTCATCAAAATCTCCAGGGACTGTATCTCAATAGGTAGTATTTCTTCAGTAAACAATAGAGTAGGAGAAATGAGTGATTATTGTTCCTGATAAGTCTAAAACCAGACCTGAGCTCGAAGTGTCCAGAGAGCTTAATTGAAATTTGGACGGTATGCTCTAAAAGCAAACAGATTGACGTTCTCTGTAAAAATGATGTTTTATTCAAACGAAACAGGACGCTGCCCAGTATACCAAGCCATATTTAATTGGTGCTGTAAAACTGCAAGCTGTGCAGGACTTAAAACCAGAGCTGGAACTAAGATCGTAAAGATAAGAAGAGATAAGGGCGATCACTCAGCCCACCTTGCTCACCTTACCATACAACACTCCAGTCTCACCAGCACACATCCAACTCCCCCACGAACCACTCTTAAAGAGTTTTTGTCTTCACTGCCCTACCCAGTAGAACATTCCAGATATTAATCACCCTGTGAAGAAGTGCTCCTGAGCATGCTTTTTTATTAGTTGTGTCTGTGCCCCTTGTCTTGCAGCCAAGGTTTCAACAGATTACTTAGTCCTGCTTTTCCATTCTGCGTATTTTCTTTTTCACGACAAAGCAATCAAACTTTCACTAATGTTTCCTCATCACTCATTCCTCTGACACGTGGAATCAGCCGTGTAGCCCTCCCCTGTGCCACTTCCAGACCTTTTGTGCTTTGATGATAAGAACTGAAAGCAGTGATCAAGGTACAGCCTGAGCAGAACAATACACAGCTTCTACATAATGACCTTCGACTTGTACTCTACTGATTGGCAGCATGGCTCAGCATCCTGTTTGCTTTAATTACTGCTTCGCAGTGCCTGGGCATGGTCATAATTGAGTCTACTGTCACTCCCAGATCTTTCTAAGTTTCTTCCCCTAGATAGCACACACCACTCATTAAGTGAGCATATTTTACTTTTTTTTTCTCCCTTTTAATCTGTATCACCTCGTACGTCAGCTTTGAATTTCATCTGCCAAATTGTTCACTCCCTCCAGATTTAATCCTGCTTTCTATAGCTTTTCCTTTGCTCCCTGTAGTTTAGTGTCTTGTGTGATACTGACTACTCTGTGCACTGTGTTTAATTTATACAAGTCAGGGCTGTAGGATGAAGGTGAATGGGTGTATTTAAGATTCAGATCAGCCACAGTCTAATTGAAAGGTGAACCTGGTTTGAAAGGCTGAATAGCCTATTGCATGTTCCTACATCACTGGTAAGAATCATCTCTCTAAGCCCTAGAACTTACATCTTTCCAGCTTCATAGCACTCCTTCAAGTAATAACCAGATGCTTTTGCTGTCCTTCTCCCACACCTCACAGTCTCAACCTCCATGTCTATTTCTATCCTGTTTGTTTTGCTTTCTCATTCACTCTCTGCATCTGACTCCAACTCTGTATCTTTCTCTGTATCTCTCCTCATCTCTCTTTCTCTCTCTGTCTCTCCCCCCAACTCCCGCTCCCCCCTTCATTTATCTTGATTAATTTATTTTCAACCTCCTGAACCTTCAACAACCCCAACCCTACAAGTTGCTAGCTACCTTAAAGCTGCCTTAGGTTTGTGTGATATAGACTCATATATTTGGGAAGTCTGGTGGGGTTTTACACCTTCTGTTTGAGGAAATAAGTTCTTCAGAAAATGTTGGACAGGCAGGATCTCTGAAAGTTTGCTACCTGCTGTTCCCAGTATTATTTTCAGGCGATAGCAAAAGCAATGTATTTGGAGAATGAAAATCTGAAACAAAAATCTAAAACACTGGAAATACTCAGCAGGTATGGGAGCATCTGTCGAAAGAAGTTAACATTGCAGGTCAACAAGCTTGCATGAGATAGTTTGCTTCCAGTTGATTCCACTATCTTCGCTGGTTATCAAAGTAAAAAGAATTGGCCTATA
Source organism: Chiloscyllium punctatum (assembly GCF_047496795.1). Classification (NCBI taxonomy): domain Eukaryota; kingdom Metazoa; phylum Chordata; class Chondrichthyes; order Orectolobiformes; family Hemiscylliidae; genus Chiloscyllium; species Chiloscyllium punctatum. The sequence continues at coordinate 23,705,029 of NC_092742.1, forward strand.
CAGTAATGGGATTGTTTGGTCATTTTTATTTTGAAAGCAGACATCACCTCAGAGCTTGTTTGTAATCTGGTGAAACCTCTGAGTGCCTCAGGAGGCTTCTACCTTTAACCACTGGGATTGCATGACATTCATGTTAAAAACACTTAGTCCTTGTGATCACCCAGCAAGAGATGGGAGAGGAGTTTTCATTTTACTTGTTTTTCCTTTGTCGGCCCTTTGTGTGTCGTTTATAAATCTCCCAGGAAATTAAAGGATGGGATTGGGGAAAGCTATCGAGGGATGAATTTCATATTTGTGCAATGGGGCCAGCTTGCTGGGCTGACTGATCCTTCTCTACTTGTAAATTTTATGTGTTCTTAAAATATTTCATACTGTGGTACTTGGGGTTTTCCAAACTCGCACCTTAGCAATGAGTACAGTGTGTGTGGTACAGCAGAGAGACTTTAATGATAACTTGTAAAGATGTCTCAAAATGTTCACACAAACTAAACAGGCTGGACGAGGATTCTGAACTGAAAATGTTTGAAGGTGGGATCCTCAAAGTCCAACCTTTCCCCTAGTGCTAATATGCATTTATCTAATGCCTTGCACATGAGAAACAATCAAGATACTTCACAGTAAGGAGTCCTGAAAGAAAATTGTGACAGCTCCAACACAAGAACTATTAGTTTCCTCAAAGAGGTAGGTTTTGGAGAACATTTAAAAGGAGGAAAGTGAGGTGGAGAAATTTAGGGAAAGAATTCTTGAACTTAGGGCCCAAGCAACTGAAGGCATGGCCTCCATTAGTATAGTGAAGAAAAGTGAAGGAGATGCTGAAGAGGTCAGAATTGGAGAAGTACAGAATCTCTGGAGTACAGGGCCACAGAAGCTTGTGGAGGTGTGCCGGGCCAAGCTTCGGAAAGATTTGGAGACATGAATGAGAATTTTAAAATTGAGGCATTAACGACTTTTATTAGAAATGGAGAGAAATCAGTGTTGTCAGGTCGAAGAGTCATAGAATGATGTACAACACGGAAACAGACCCTTCGGTCCAACTCTCATCCATGCGGTCAGATAACCTAAACTAATCTAGTCCCATTTGCCAGCATTTGGCCCATATCCCTCTCAACCCTTCCTATTCATATACCCATCCAGATGCCTTTTAAATGTTGCAATTGTACCAGCCTCCACCACTACTACTGGCAGTTCGTTCCATACATGCACCATCCTCTGCGTGAAAAAGTTGCCCCTCTGATCCCTTTTAAATCTTTCCCCTCTCACCTTAAGCTTATGCTTTCTAGTTTCGGACTCCCTTACCCTGGAAAGAAGGTCTTGACTGTTCTCAGTATCTGTGACCTTCATGATTTTATAAACCTTGATAAGCCTCAGCCTCTGATGCTCCAGGGGAAAAAAATGCCCCAGCATATTCAACCTATTCCTAAAGGTCAAACCCTCCAATCCTGGCAACATGCTTGTAAATCTTTTCTGAATCCTTTCAGGTTTAACAACATATTTTCTATAGCATGGAGACCAGAATTGAATGCAATCTTCTAAAGGTAGCCTAACTAATGTCCTGTACAGCCACAAAATGACTTCTATATTCAGTGCACTTACCAATTGGAAGCAAGTGTGCCAAATGCCTTCTTCATCAACCTGTCTACATGCAGCTCCATTTTCAAAGGACTATCCACCTGCACCTTCTCGGTCCCTTTGTTGCCTCCCCCCCCCGCCCCTGTGCCCGATCATTAAGTGTGTAAGTCTTGCGCTGATTTGCCTTACCAAAATGCACCACCTCACATCCATCGAAACTCCATCTGCCACACCTTGGTCCATTGGCCTATATGATCAAGAGCCCATTGCCCTCTGAGATAACCTTCACTGTCCACCACACCACCAAATTTTGGTGTCATCTGCAAACTTACTAAACAAACCTTCTATATTCATATCCAAGTAATTGACATAAATGATGAAAAGCAGTGGACCCAGCACTGATCCTTGTGGCACACCACTGATCACAGGCCTCCAGTCTGAAAAATAACCCTGCACAACCACCCTCTGTCTCCTACCTTCAATTCATTAAATACATCTTCTGTCTTTTAAAGATTCTGGTTTATGCTTGATACAGAGAAATACACGGAGGTCCAAAACACAACCAGCAAGTGCTGCTAATGGTCAGGCAATATCTGTGAAAAGAAGGGATGAGTTAGCATTTCACATTTGGACTCTTTTGTCCAGACCCAAAATGCTGACCTCATCTGTTTCTCCTCCTGCAGATGCTGCCTGAACCACTAAATGATGTCCATTTGCCTATGTGGAGAATCTTGAATGAAAGAAAGGAAGAACTTGTACTTATTTAGCACCTTTCACAACTTCAGGACAGGGGAACTGTGCCACTTGTCTTGCACACCTCATCGATTCCCCAAGTAGGTTAGTTATTGCCAGACCAGTACTTGTACTGCTACGGGAAGCACAGTATCTGCAATGTGACACCTCCCCTTTAATTGCAGAATGTCAGGACCACAGGCAGTTGTGCAATTAAGTAGTCTCCATTAACATGAATGGGGAAGTCTCCATCTCTCAGTGCAAACATTTTATTTTCTGTTGTTTGGTTTGCTATTTTCAAAAGGATGCATGGAAAAAAACAATACCTACTACTGAAAGAGTGAAACACTTTAAAAAGGGGGAGGCGTGATTGTCCCAGTGGGGCGTTTCCTGGGATAAGCCAGCTCTTGACAGTTCACCACTGAGCTGCTGTGTTTAGCCATTGGGGAAAGTTCGGTGCTGCAGCACTGGGAAACTTTTTTCATTGTAGTGTTGTATTTTTAGCATTGTTTTAATAGATAATTGTTATTAGCCTAAACTTTGACACGTTACCCATTGCTGAAGTCTAGCCAACTAACACTGACATTTAAATGCTAAGTATGTTCCTGTCCACAGCAGAATCTCTCATTCATCCTTTTGTTCCCTCCACACTGATTTGTTTTGGTACTGTACTCCCCTGGCTGTCAATCTGTCCTGCACCTTCAGTAAGTTGGAGCTACGCCGTATCCTAACTTGCACCAAGTCCTGCTCTTCCATCACATTGTGCTTGACAGCTCTCACTTCAGGGTCACCTTTTATGGATCAGTTTTAAAAATTCTCATCCTGTATTTCAGATCTCTCCATGACTATTTTTTGAACCTCTTTCAGCTCGAGAATATTTTGGGGATTTCTGCACATTTTTAACTACGGCCTTTCATTCCCAACCCCCCCCCCCCCCGCCCCCCCCCGCCCCCCCCGCCCCCCATCCCCACCAACACGCGCACACTTTTAATGAAAAGCCAACATCGACAAAGGAACTTCGGAACATGGGATGCATCAAGTGTCATTCCATACTGGACAGTTGAAGTCCACATCAGGGTATAGTGACCATTGCTGAGGTCTAGCCAACTAACACTGACATTTAAATGCTAAGTATGTTCCTGTCCACAGCAGAATCTCTCATTCATCCTTTGTTTCCCCCTGCTGCCATGTCTCTGTACCCAAACAGCAGATAGCTTGATAGTTCTGATCCCAGCTCATGTGTGAAAAATGTCCACTTGCTGCATCTGCCATTCAGATATGGGAATCCTTGCTTGTGTAACCACCACCTGTCCATGGAACATGGCCTTCAGAAGGATGGGAAAAGACTTGTCATAGTAGTTTGGTCAACACGCATGGTGGCTGTTTTGAATGGGGATGCTCAGAATTACTTCAGCTTTCAGTTAGTTTTTGCATGTGTATTTTTGGTGGCATGTTCCTCACAATTCTCTGAAACATCATTATTACTTCTGATTGATATTGGTTAGATGGAGGAGACGGTGGTGGAAGATGTGAATAAGCTGATGGAATTCAATCCAAAGGCAGAATTTGGTGTGTAAACACACATTTTACGCATGTGAGTCAATTTGAGTAATAATGTTACTGATACAAGGAAAATGGAAGAAAAATTAGAGACTTGAGACACTTTATGCAATTAAATGAGTATACAATTGACTGCTGTAGAATTAAATGGGAGGTACTGTCCTGGAATAGCAATTTCATTACAATTGTGCCCATACCACGCGCAATGCTCCAATTACTAAAGAATTGTGAAATGGAAACAAAAGGTGCTAAACTGAGGCAGTGGATTCTGTATAATAGAGAGGTGAGAATTAGCTGTAATTTTATATTTAAGTTGTGTTATTTTTTTCACTCGAGCGTAGGAGGTTGAGGAGTGACCTTGTAGAGGTTTACAAAATAATGAGGGGTATGATAAGGTGAATAGCAGGTGTCTTTCCTTAGGGTGGGGGATTTCAAGTCTTGGGGGCATATTTTTAAGGTGAGTGGAGAAAGTTTTAAGAAAGACATAAGGAGCAAGTTTTTACACAGAGAATGGTTTGTTTATGGAATGAACTTCCAGAGTTGGTGGTTGATATGAGTACAGTTACAATGTTGAAATGGCATTTTGGTTAGTACAGGAATAATAAATGTTGGAGGGATAGGTGCAGGCAGCTGGGACTAATTTAGTTGAGGATTATAGTCAGCATGGACTGGTTGGACTGAAAGGTCTGTTTCCATTGTGTATGAGTCTGTGACCCTCATTGGATAATACCTGAGTATCAAAGAGGTTTCTACTGGATTGAATTGCACTTTTCTCTTTCTAGTGGCAGTGCTTGGTAAGTGGTGGGAAATGTAAACAAAAGGTAAAAAAATGTTTAAAAGTCATTAAAACTGTGAACTGTTGAAAGAAAAATTATTACGTAACTCTGTCCTTTCCATGGATATTTGTTGGTAATGATATTGTGGGATGTGAAACTAAATCTGGTAAATGCAATTGAAATACAGATCAGCCATAATCTAATTGAAAGGTAGAACAGCTTTGATGGGCTGAATGGCCTATTGCTGCTTCTCTGTTCTGTCCATAGGAGGAGGTAAACCTCATCATTGCCTTTTTTGGGCAGGATATTTTTCATTCTTGATGCCCTTTCCATGTGCACATTGACTTAAGTTATCCTTGATTATCTGCGCATGTTCATCAAGAATTAGGAGGCTTGGTGATCTGAATTTGATTTTGGAATCCCAGTAAATGGGTTCTTGGGTGCATATATGCTGTCAGTTGTGATTATTTGAAATTTGGCATTCTTGGATTTGTCCTGATGAGTGCAAATCGAAAAACTTGCACAACATTTGCTGTGGTGTTCAAATTGTATATGAGAGAATGACTGACTGTTGTCAATTTGACTTCAGAATTGTTTTTATTGATCAGTAATGGTGCCCCAACACCTAGTACACCTTTTTCTGCTTGGAGTATGAACAGAGATTGTGATATTGTTTGATACAGGAGGGCTTCAACAAGCCAGCAAACTTCCAACCTTACCTGATGCATGTGTGTGCACGTGGAGGTACAATTTTCAGCAAATACCTCTAGATAATGTTCAGGTGTACCAAGCCTAGCCCTTTATCCCATCCCTACCCACCAGAAATGGACAGGCAAATTACAGCACCCTTGATGTGAGCTAAAATCAAAAAAAGAATTAAATAGCCTTGATTAAATCTCTCCTCACCCTAGCATTTACTGAATTAAGCTCGGAGGAAACTTCTGTAGCATGTATCCAATAGTACAGACCAGCAAGTTCAAATAACCTGTTTCTGTGCTTTAAATGTTGTACAGTCCAGAGATACACTTCACTGGGTTGGCAAATGCTAGGTGAAGGAGGTGATTGGCATTTCAGCTGTGTTGGAATGATATAAATTTCTCTATAGTGTTACAAGGCAGGGGATGGTTTGCAATGAAAAGATTGGAGTTGTTTAAGAATGCGGTTTACCACTTGAGGGCAGTTGGGGATGGATAACGAATGCTGTCTCTGCTAGAGATGCTTATGTTCTATGAAAGATTAAAATAAAATAATGTCAGAGACAGTATCCCTGTACTTTTGCTGAAGACGTAGTGCCCATTGTAGAGGTCTGCTGGGGTCTGCCTTAGAATATTGTCCAGAGTTGGTAAGCTGTGCAGTATCCATTTACTGATTTTTCAAGAACTTCAAGGCACTACTGATATTACAGTAGCGATCACATAGAACTATTCAGAAATCTCTGTCAATTTAAATTCCCACCCTCCCCTTTAAATAGAGAAAGGTAAACCCCATTCAATTGCTGTGTGTTGTAATTGCAATAATTTAATTTAGCTATTTAACCTGTAATTCGGCAATATTTATTAAAGCGCTGTTCACAGAATGAGGCCATTAAGAGCAAATGATGAATACATTTAAATTAAAATTAACAGTTCTAAGAGCTAGTTGACCTCCATTTTGTAATGGTTTTATTAGACTGGTCACACTAATTATAGCCAATGATTCACTCTAAAATGAAAACATTTTGCAGTGCAATTTTTCCCTGTTTATTTGAGAGCGTTCTCCACTGAAATGCAAAGAGAAGGTCTTTCTATGTTTAAAACAAAATTAAATTTTGCTTCTATTCGCTGGTTACACAGATTGCTGTCAGTGTTCTGTTTGTTTTCTGCATGTATTCCAGGGATGTATGTGTCACTGAATAGCATTAGTATAATTATTCGTGTCACAAATGAGACTTAATACTTCTTTCTTTGTGAGAAAAATTGTTTACGTTGTGTTCTTAAATTACACAATGACAGTTTTACCCCATGTTGTTGATTTCTTTTGGTGGGTGTGGGATGTGGGATATAGTTAAAGGATTTTGGGTTTTAAAATCTGATAGGTCTCTCAAGTACATATCAGTCTACTCACTACCCCAAGAATAAGTTCAGTGAGGTATAAACTATCTCCTTTGACAGAATATAGTATGGGGAGAAGTGGTGTCCCAGCCACATTTATCCTTTGGGGCCAACATTACCAGAAGAAAATCGCTCATTATCGAAATGTTTTTGCTGAATTTGCTGTGCAAATCCAAAGCTGGGGTTCCCTACACGTCAACAGTGATTCCACTTCACAAGTATATTATTATTTACAAAGGCCTTTAGGAAAATGGGAGGTCACGAGTTGAAATTAGATCCCAAAAAGAAAGAAAAGGGAGTATTCTGAAAATAATAGTGTTTCCTGTTGATGTTTTGTATTTAATGTGGTTGTTTGTGTGTTGTTTCTTAGGGATCCTACAACACAGAAAAAAAAGTCCATTTGGCCCATTGAGCCTCTGCTGGTCCTTTGAAAGAGCAATCTAATTAATCCTACTCCTTGTGGGTGACACGGTAGCTCATTGGTTAGCACTGCTGCCTCACAGCATCAGGGACCCGGATTTGATTCCATCCTCAGGCGACTGCCTGTGTGGAGTTTGCACATTCTCCCTTGTCTGTGGGGGCCTCCTTTGGGTGTTCTGGTTTCCTCCCACAGTCTAAAGATGTGTAGGTTAGTTGGATTGGACCATATTAAATTGCCCATAGCGTCTAGTAATGTGTAGGTTAGGTGGATTAGCCATGGGGAAATCCAGGGATAAGGTATTTGGAGTGAGTCTTGGTAGGATGCTCTTCTAAGAGTTGGTGTGGACTTGTTGGGCCAAATGGCTTGTGTTCAAACTGTAGGGGTTCTTGTTCCTGTCCAATAAGCCAACACATTTTATTCTTTTCAAACATCGTCCAGTTCCCTTTCCGAAGTTACTGTATTTCTAGGCAATGTATTGCATGTCATATTTTATCCCATGTGACAAGTTATCTTCTGTACCTTGTACGCTGCAGGTATTGATGAACAGTAGGCATACCTGCTTCAGCATCCCGTCGAAGCAATGACGAATTTCAATGTGCAGGTTTCTTCCTACTCCATTACAAAGAGTTTTCTGTCCATCTGGCAGCTGAGGGAACAGTGAGAACAAAGCTTCTAATCTTGGGCATCTTCTTAGGTATTTTGCCACCCATGCAGTGCCACACTCCACTTAGTGTACCATGTTAAGCACACAGTAATCCTCCCAGTGATGGCTACTTCATTAGGGTAAAAAAGTAAAATGCTGCGTGGATTGAGTGCTATATGGACTGAATCCATGCCATTCACCCCCTCCCGTTACCTAGTCAGTGACTGAACCACTTGCAGCTTGGTAGGGCAGGGATTGTTCCCTCCTCACAAAGAAGACAGTAGAGTCACCTCAGTTTCCTTCAACAGTACGCTCTGAACCAGGAGGAACAAAATATGCTGTTTTTGTTGATGCAGCGTACTATTCATTGGTGCCTGCTGAGGCGTTGTTGGGTCTCTGAAAGGAGTGGACTCCACTTCTGAAGTCCTCTCCTTAACTCCACAGATGTTCAATTTCTAGAAAGGTCTAAAAAAAAACTGTGGCTGTTTGGGGGAGAGATAATGGCAAAGACGAGTGTCAACAATAATGGATGTTAGGGGTGATATAGCAGAGTACTGTTAGCACCCCTTGAATCTGGACTCTGCGATAATCTATTCCTCCTGCAGAAGAGAACATTTTTTTAATTAGTATGTAGTTATTTATCTTTTACTTTGCACTGCCAGTGCAAATCCAGTTGAGAAATTGTCGCTGAGAGTGCAATACAGAGACAAACCTTGATGATGGAGAGCCCTTCACAGCTTCAGTACGCCCTAAGTTCTTTACAGCTAATTAAGTACTTTTTGAAGTCTAGCCACTGTTGTGTAACTTAGGAATTAAGTTTCATAATGTAGGAATGAAGTTTCGAGCAGTCTGCAGCAGGTTGCTAGTGAATGGCTAAACCGCCCATGTAATTCAGTGTGCATTGGACTTTTTCCAAAAGGCCATAAAGGTGGACAGGGTGGGAAATCAAAATGATGTCTTGATGCAGTATGAGTGCTTTTTTGAATGTGTGGTTAATATTGACTCATTTCCAGAGGGTGCGATTATAAAACATTTGGCTAATTTTGAATTCCTGATGCATTATCCAGAACAGTGAGCTGCTGGCTACTGACTCTTAGTAACCTGTGGCATGATAGTGGCTCCAAGATCTCAGACAGTGTTATTAGTGGTGAGGGCTGTACTAAATGGCTTGAAGCATTATGTAAATTTGGAGAAGGATAGGGCTGAACAGAAACCAAATCTTAAACTGGCCAGATTTGAGAAATCTTAATGTTGGTTAGGTTTCCTGTATTCACCTGCTATAAACTGTAAGCAGTGGTCCACAGTGAGTTGAATGTTTGCTGATGTTCTGCTAGGTAACACTGTTTGTGGAACACAGTAATTAATAGGGGTTTTGATGGAGCGCTTTGCCCCTCTCTTACCTGGTGCACTGGGGTCCGGTAATCTGACCAAATACTGCCCTATCAAAACTTGCGCAAAGGGTTTGGAAGGTAGGATTGGGGAAACCATTGAATCAAGATCAAAACTGCCATGTAGATCTGATGCCAAATAATTGTTTACTTTTTAAAAATGAACTGAGGAATGCTAACTTAACACCTATTCATTTGTGACTAAAAGTTACCACTTCTAAAAAGAACTTAGGAGCAAGTTTATAAAATGCATGGAAAGAAGGGTAGGTAGGAATTGAAATCATTCACTGATGTTCAGTAGAAATTTCCGAGTGGTCATTTTAGTAGAAAATGCCTTATAGCACCTGCACAATGCAATAATCTTCAGATATTTAAATACAGTGGCTCGGTTGCTGGGCTAAAGAAATAAATGTTTGCACTTAGATAGCACCTTTCATGACCTCAGAAGTCCCAAAATGCTTTCTGGTCAGTGACATGCTTCTGAAGTTTTGCCACTGTTGAAATGAAAGAAATTTGGTCGTAATTCTGTGTACAGCAAGCTCCCACAACAGCAGATGATTTGTGATTTAATGATGCTGGTCAGGGATAAGTGTTGGTTCAACTGAGTAATCCAAAAGCCAAAGGAAGTTCTGAAATAAGGAAGATACTCCAGTTCTTTGTCCTTGCTTGGTCAAGCTTCATAGTTTCCCTGTCCTGCCATATTCTGAGTTTTTAAAAAATATTTTCTGTTGCAGTGTCTGAAGTAAATGAGCACAGCTCTGCTGGATAATGTGCTTATTAATCCATATTCAACTCACAATTGTGGTGTCACTTTCAAAGCCATTAATGATTTAATAAGCAACTCAGTGGATCAAAAGAAACACTAAAACAAACTGACACTGGAAGCATTCGAAGTTCTGCCCTTTTTTTGCAGTTAAGCTGTGTTCCTGATTCATGATTACTGATTTTATTTGTGTTGTTTTGTAGTGTCAACAGTGCAGTTCTACAGTTTAATACTGATCCTGGCCTTAGGCTGGTAGAAAAGTATGTGTCCACAGCAGCTTTCCTCACTTAACAGTCTCATTGTTCATTGAGGCAGATGCATTAAAAGAGATTTGCGCATTGATGCCATCTACTTGATATGTGTTTTTGTTTAAATTTGCATATTGTTTGCCCGGTCACATCCATGCTGTCCACATGCCTTGGAAGGAGGGCAGAAAAGGGTGCTGCTGGTTGAGCCCACAGGCTATTTCCCCAGTCCCTGGAAATGTTACACTCATTAGCTGATTTACTGCTACGTTGTCCAGTACATTAGATACTAGCCACATGCGGCTAATTGAGAATCCAGATGTGGCTAATTGCATTTCTGATTAGTAAGTTAAAAAAATGTTATAGACACTGATCTCAATATTCATTCCTGCAAGGTGCTTGCAAAAATACATGAACCTTTCCATGTTGGTGAAATGAAAAGCATGAAAGGCCATTTATTTTTGATTGTTTTGTAAGTTGTAGCTCTTTGGGTGTTAGATGTTTGTTTAGTCAACATGAGAAGGCCTTGCCTAGTGTTGTCCCAAGCAGCATCATTTTGCATTAACATTGCTGTCCAATTAATATTCTGCATTCCTGTTGTATTGTTGCTGTTACATGCTAATGTTATTTCTGCGTCTGAACCGAAGTGTCTAGACAGTCCTGTGTAAACCTGTGTGAGAGTTGAATCAAAGGTGGGTGGAAAACAGGGAGGGTGTATCAGGTCTTAGAAGGACTGGAAGCAGATTTTTAAATGTGTTGAGAATTGTTTTGGCTTGGTTTCCTGTTGTCCTACTAAATAAAGACAACAGGTTACATACTCACTGCCTTCTACTGAGGTAGTATGGGCTGAGGTTAGAAACAGGAAAGGAGAGGTCATCTCGGTGGGAGTTTTCTATAGGCTGCTGAATAGTTCTAGAGATGTAGAGGAAAGGATAGAAAAGATAATTCTGGATAGGAGCAAGAGTGACAGGGTACTTGTTATGGGGGAACTTTAACTTTCCAAATATTGACTGGGATTACTATAGTTCAAATACTTTAAATGGGTCAATGTTTGTCCAGTGTGTGCAGGAGGGTTTACTGACATAGCATGTAGTCAGGCCAACAAGGGGCGAAGCCACATTAGCCAGGTGTTAGATTTGGAGGTAGGTGAGCACTTTGGTGATAGTGACCACAATTTGGTTATGTTTACTTTAGCGCTGGAAGGGATAGGTGGATACCACAGGCCAAGGGTTGTAGCTGGGGGAAAGGCAATTACGATGCGATTAGGCAAGTTTTGGATGCATAGGATGGGGAAGGAAGCTGCAGGGGATGTGCACAATTGAAATGTGGAGCTTATTCAAGGAACATCTACTGTGGTTCCTTGATAAGTATGTACTGATCAGATAGGGAGGAAGTTGTCGAACGAGGGAGCCATGGTTTAATAAGGAAGTTGAATCTCTTGTCAAGAGGAAGAAGGCTTATGTTAGGATGAGATGTGAATGCTCAGGGTGCTTGAGAGTTACAGGTTAGCCAGGAAAAATCTAAAGAAAGAGTTAACAACCAGGAGGGGACATGAGAAGTCGTTGGCTTTCTTTTCTTCCTGATATACCTGTAGAATAACAAGAGTAAGATTAGGGCCAGTCAAGGATAGTAGTGGGAAGTTGTGTGTGGAGTCTGAGGAGATTGGGGAAGCGCCAAATGAATATTTTTCGTCAGTACTCACACTAGAAAAAGACAATGCTATCGAGGAGAATACTGAGATACAGACTACTAGACTAGATGGGATTGAGGTTCACAAGGAGGAGTTGTTAGCAATTCTAGAAAGTGTAAAAATAGATAAGTCCCCTGATGGGATTTGTCCTAGGATTGTCAGGGAAGCCAGGGAGGAGATTGCCAAACCTTTGGCTTTGATCTTTATGTCGACATTGTTTACAGGAATAGTGCCAGAAGACTGAAAGACAGCAATTGTTGTTCCCTTGCTCAAGAAAGGGAGTCGAGACAACTCTGGTAATTATAGACCAGTGAGCCTTGCTTCGGTTGTGGGTAAAGTGTTGGAAAAGGTGATAAGAGATAGGATTTATAATCATCTAGAAAGGAATAGGCTGATTATTGATAGTCAGCATGGTTTTGTGAAGGGTAGGTTGTGCCTCAGAAACCTTTTTGAGTTCTTTGAGAAGGTGACCAAACACGTGGATGATGATGAAGCGGTTAATGTGTATATATTATTTCAGCAAGGCGTTCAGTAAGGTTCCCCATGAAAGGCTATTGCACAAAATACGGAGGCATGGGATTTAGGGTGCTTTAGTAGTTTGGATCAGAAATTGTCTAGCTGAAATAAGACAAAGGGTGGTGGTTGATGGAAAATGTTCATCCTGGAGTTCAGTTACTAGTGGTGCACCACAAGGGTCTGTTTTGAGTCCACTGTTGTTTGTCATTTTTATGAACGACCTGGATGAGAGCGTAGAAGGATGGGTAAGTAAATTTGCGGATGACATTAAGGTCAGTAGAGTGGTGAATAGTGACGATGGATGTGTAGGTTACAGAGAGACATGGATAAGCTGCAGAGCTGGGCTGAGAGGTGGCTAATGGAGTTTAATGCAGAAAAGCGTGAGGTGATTCACTTTGGAAGGAGCAAGAGGAATGCAGAGCACAGTATTACTGGTAAGATTCTTGACTTGGAGGTGCCAGTGTTGGACTGGGATGGAAAAAGGTAAAAATCACAACACCAGGCTACTGTCCAACAGGTTTCTTTGGAAGTACTAGCTTTCGGAGCACTGCTCCTTCATCAGGTGATTGTCAACCTAATGAAGGAGCGGTGCTCTGAAAGCTACTGCTTCCAACTAAACCTGTTGGACTGTAACCTGGTGTTGTGTCAGATTGTTGGTAGTGTAGATGAGCAGAAGGATCTCGGTGTCCATGTACACATATCCCTGAAAGTTGCCACCCAGGTTGATAGGGTTGTTAAGAAAGCGTATGGTGTGTTAGCTTTTATTAGTAGAGGGATCAAGTTTCAGAACCATGAGGTCATGCTGCAGCTGGAAAAAACTCTGGTGCGGCCGCACTTGGAGTATTGTGTACAGTTCTAATCACCGCATTACAGGAAGGATGTGGAAGCTTTGGAAAAGATTCAGAGGAGATTTACTGGGATGTTGCCTGGTCTGGAGGGAAGGTCTTATGAGGAAAGGCTGAGGGACTTGAGGCTGTTTTTATTAGAGAGAAGAAGGTTGAGAGGTGACTTAATTGAGACATATAGGATAATCAAAGGGTTGGATTGGGAGAACAGTGAGAGCGTTTTTCCTCGGATGGTGATGGCAAGCACAAGAGGACATAGCTTTAAATTAAGGTGTGGTAGATATAGGACAGATGTCAGAGGTGGTTTCTTTACTCAGGAGCGTGGAACACACTGCCTGCAACAGTAGTAGACTTGTCAACTTTAAGAGCATTAAATGGTCATTGGATAGGCATATGGACGAGAATGGAATCCTGTAATGGAATTGGTTTCAGATCAGTTTCATAGGTCAGCACAACATCAAGGGTCAAAGGGCCTGTACTGTGCTGTAATGTTCTATGTTCTACTGTATAAATGGGTAGAGTATGTGACCCCCCCCCCCCCCCCAACTTGTACGCCAACAATGCAAAGAACCCCTTACAACATCTATCCAAAATGTCAACCTAACCTCCTGTAAAATCCAAATCCATCACTGTTCATTCATTTACCTAATTTCAAGGTTTCACAGCTTGGTGACTACTTAAACTTGGTTGTTGTAGCTTTTTCACGGAAAGACAGATTTACTGTTGACGTTCTATACGATTTCCTAACTTTATAATGTCAGTGTACCTATTTTTATGGGAATGTGTATTCCAAATGTCCCCCACACCATGAATGTAACCCCTAGTTATAACATTGTGTGTATGGGAAATTATGTTTCATTTAATGTTGAGTTTTCCAGGAACTAATTTTGAATGCTCAGCAAGGACTTCCTCTGTTTGCACGTGAGTTGCATTACTTTGTTTAAATTTATCTTCTCTGGAGTTGTGGAGGAACTAGCATTTATTGTCCTTTTCCAGTTGAGTGTTGGTGGGTCATCTTCTAAGTAGGAATTGGATGAACTGAGTGCCTTCCTAGGCCCATTAATAATGGTCTGGGACTGGAAACATATGTGGGCCAAACCAGCTAAGGGAAACAGATTAATTTGACTAAAGGTATTAAGGAACCCAGTCAAAAATTTAGATCAGTTTGAAAAGTTCCTGGTCATTTTTACTGATAACACTTTTTATTTTCAGATTTTTAAAACTACCAGTAAAACACTAAAAATGTACAAAACCACAGTTGGAGATGAATCCACATTTTCTAGATTATTAGCCGAGACACCTGGATTATTTGCTGTATTACATAGTTGTGACATAACCCCATACGTACATCTACAGGGTACACACAAATAATATGCTTAGGAATGAGGAGATGGCTGTGATGCTACTTCTATGAAGCATTAGGTTAGATGCTAAGACTGCCAATGGCTTTGCAATCCTCTCTCCAATCCAAAGCTTCTCTGTGATCATGTATTCTTTACTAGGAGCAGAATAGCACAGAATCATTTCTCTGGGATTGCAGAGAGGTGCAGCCGTAGTCCTATGAATTTCAAATTGTTATCGAGTCCAGCTAACCTTATGACCAACAGCTAGTTAGAACATTCGAGGAAAGGATTTGAAGAAGATGAAAACATGCAGAGAAGTTATAGAAGAGAAATTGTCGAGAAATTATATTACAATCAGGTGATGTCAATCAAGCAAAGGGGCTTCTGGCCTGGCCTTTATTTGCATTCTGTGATTTTTGCCGTGTCAGTGTTGCTAAACCCACAGGGACAATTTGAAATGGTGTAATCTGGAGTGAATATTGGCTGTTGGTTGTTCTAAGGGCATTTTGAGAGAAGCATATCATTATTGTCCATGAACCATTTAAAGCTGAACATGACGTGGCCACAAGGTTGTTTACATGATCTTTACCCCCATACACCCCCATCCCCAACAGACTTCAGTCCCCCAGGCACATGTTGTTAGGTCTTGCAATAGTGAGATTGCGTAATGCAATTTTGTAAAGATTTATAGCACAGGAGGTCATTCAATTGGAACAGTCCAAAACTAACTCTATTGGCCTGTGCTTTCCCTGTAGCTCTCTCTCTGCTTCAAATATTTCTTCAGTATTCCCCTAAAAGATTTTGTTCCTGTCTTAATTCCTTCTGATGGCAAAGCAATCAACTATCCTTTGCATAAAACTTTTTTTCCATGCCACCTTCCTTGCTCTCTTTGTGACCAGTTTAAATTGATGACTCCTTGTTACGGAGGAAAGAGTCTAATATATATTGCCAGCTTTGGTATCACACCACTAACTTAATGTACAAATTTATATGGAACAACTTGATGGTCTGGAAAATGTTAGGAAACACAACACAGGTAAAATCATTGAGAAAGACCACAGAAAGAACCACCTCACAGGAACACAGCAATGACCCTAAACTTTGGTTGATTGAAGCAGTCAGGTTGTTCATATCTGGCTTCACACCTCCATTGTTTTTTGGTGACTATGCGTTAACTGAGCTGTTTAATGGAAAGTGAAATATATCATTAAAAAAAACAACATGTTAATAACCCGTTGCTGCTCTGATGGACTCTTTCATTGTAGCCTGATGAAAAGAGAGCTTATCACTCAGTAGCTAGCCTGTGCCTCTTAATTACTGCAGCACTGACATTTTTATATACTGTGGCTCATAGCCCACACAGCTGATAGCCCTAATGTGCATGACCATGACAACTGTTCAGCTCAAAACAGAGTACCAAGGCTTGTTTTCTCAATTCATTTCTGGCTGGTTTCTCCCTTCATTCACACTGCTGTTCAAAGGTAGGAGCATTCTCCTAGATTACCTAGTAGTGCAGGCATCTCTCTTGGCTGTCCTGTCTCAGCAGTGATGTCCCGGTATTGAATTGCACTGGTGCAGAGCACTATGGAAGCAAGTAAGATCCAGTGCATTTAGAGAGCCACCTGCCATCTCAATCTGATCTGCCTTCCCACCCTTATAGAACTTGGTGGTTTATTAAAGATCATTAAAAATGGTAGGATCAATGACCGGGGAGGAGTGTGGGGGGGCATAGATTTAAGGTAAGAGGGAGAAGGTTTAGAGGAGATATGAGAAATACAACTTTTCACCTGCAGGGTGGTGGCAATCTGGAACTCACAACCTATAATGACAGAAACCTTCATCATCTTTAAGGAGAATTTAGATGTGCATTTGTGATGCCAGGCCATAGAGGTCTATGGATCAAGTCTGTGGAAAATGAGATTAGAATAATTAGGTGGTTGGTTTTGCCCGACACCGACACAATAGGTAGAGGGTCTTTTTCTGTGCTGTAACTCTCTATGGCGCGATGACTCTGTGGCATGGCAGGTTGAGAAAGCAGCTACTAAGGCAAAGGCAAGAATTTCATAAATGAGGTCACATCGTACAAAAGCAACAAAGTTACTGATGAACCTGTAAAAAGTACTGGTTTGGCTTCAGGTGGAGTCTTTTGCCCGATTCTGGACACCATGCGTTAGAAAAGATGTGAGGGTAGAAAAATGATTCATGAGAATGATTCCACGATTGAGAGACTTCAGCGACATGTATAGATTGGAAAAACTGGGGCTGTTCTTCTCAGCTAATGAATGGGGAGCTCTAAATCATGAAGGTAGAGTAAATAGGGATGAACTGTTCTTATTGCTGGGAGCATCAAGGACTAGATGGCACCAATTTAGGGTGATTTGAAAAGAAGAAATGGTGACATGAGTGAAAACCTGTTTGGTTACGATCTGCGGAGAGTGTGGTAGGTTCATTGTGGCTTTCAGAAGAGAATTGGGCAACTCCTGAAGAGAGAAAATTTGCAAGGCTCTGGGGAGAAGGTTGGGGAGTGGCAGTAGGTGAGTATTTCTTGCAGCAAAACGGTATGGTCACAGTGGGCCAAATGACTGCCTTTGCTCCAACCATATTCTGATTCAATGAATATGAGTAATATCTAAAGCTGACTGCTGGAATGTAACAGAAGCTAGGCTGTACTAACTTGGCAGTGGAAATTGTCTCAGGATTGTTGAATGTTGGATCTAACATATGGTGGAGAGTTTGAGAAGGGGGAATGATAACATTTAAGAATTGAATTTCAGAGGGAGCACTTCCTTATAATAAACCTCCCAAACATTTTAAACTATGATGTAATTGTCTTGCATGTGGAATGGCTTCCTTTTACTGGCCACACCTTGTAACCCAACTTTGACAGCTTGTTCTGAGTAGAAGCCTCTCTGTTGAAGATGGCCAATTCTTCCGTTTGCTCATTGACAGTGCATTAAATATGTTGAATGTTTTGAAATATTTGTAGGACATCATTCTTTTTTTAATTGCTTTGAATACTGATGCTTTAATTTAAAAAAAATAAAGATTTAATGAGTTGTTGATAAATTGCCTGCTTGCTTTGAACCTTCGGTGTTGCACAGTCATCTTACATAGCCCCTTCTTGTTAGTGTGCCACATTCAACACCCTCCCCACTATCAATGCATTCTGAGGAAAATGAAGAAATGGGCAGTCTTTATAATTGCCACAAGCTGTTATTTAATTCTGACTATTCTATATAACAATGAAATGCAAAGTATCTGAGATGCAGACTATTTTAGAAAAGAATCTATGCCTCAGCCACAAGAGCACTGTGGGGATTGACAGCTCCCTTTTTATTGTTATCAGTGATTTATATTGTCCAGGTTGTGGTGAAATCCTTTGTGTGTGCTGTGTATGTTTAAAAAAAAATTGGCTCTTTTCTTGGGGAACAAAAGATTGAGTCAATTTTAACCAAGGTGTTCTTATTAATGAGGTTTCAATTGACTGTAATGAAGTAATATTTATACTGTAACTGTTTTAAAAAAAAATAAGGTTCAGAAGAGAGTACACACATAAGGAATTTAATGGAACGGCACGACATAGAGCCATAAATTATACAGGGAAAAATAAATGGCTATTGGCCCAGAAATCCTGTGCAGATTGAACTGTGATTAACCCTAACTTTACTGAATGAATGGGAACTTGTCCCATTGGCATGTTGAACATTATGTCTATTGATTTGAGGAGCTGCCTTACATGTTGTGTGGAACAATCCTTGCTGCCGTTACGTTAACCCACTGTAGATGTAGCCCAGATACAAATGTTTATTGGGCGCAATTTTTTGAAACTGGTTGGGATGAAACTCTGTTATTCATCTGTAATCAGCAGCGCTGCACTATTCTTTTTAAACTGCTGTTCTGCCTTGTTTGGGCCGTTGCAAGCTGCAGTCCAGGGTTTGAAAACCTGAGTGGACTTTTCCGCAGCCACGTACCTGCATTTGTTGAGGGTGGGATAATGGTGTTATTGGTATTCTGTCCTTAGGTATTGACCAGAAGAGGCTGATTGCTCTTCTTTATTCAGGAGTGCTTAAGCCCTTTGTATCATTTCTTCCCATCATAGTTTTCAACTTGAAGGGTTTAATTTTGTGAACTCTTGCCCCAGTTCCCCATTTTATGAGAACACTGCCTTGTGCTGGATGCACTCTTTTTTTTGTGAGGGTGGGGAAAGGGGAGTCAAGTAATGGAAAAATCACCTTAATTGTGTTACTGTAAATGTGTTTGGGCTCAATAAAATATATCTGTGCAGCTTGGAGTTAAAATATTTGCCTATCTGAAGTACAGGCTGATGGATTGGCACAGGTGGATCTGCGCTTGTCATGGGTTTCCAAGCCAGATTACTGGAAAATCTACTGCTTTACTTTCAGTGGCAGGTGTAGACCAGATTACAGACAACACTGACTTTAACCTTTTATTAAATCGCCAATCTTTTAAATGATTTATTCCCTGCCCTCCCACATAAAATTGCAACTATTTATTTTGTTCCATTCCAAGAAGAAGGAAAAAAGAAAGGATGTCTGACAGTTTTCTTTCTTTCCTGGCAGTCATTCCGTTTCACATGTCCACAAATGTGACACCTCCTATAGCCTATCCGAGTGGGCTGCCTCTAATATAACGCGTAGCCATTCAATGTCGCTGTGAAATGCAGTGTGACATCTCCCCAGGGAACTCAACAGATCATTTCAATAATTGGAAGGGCACATGGAGCTGCCATATGACAGCTTTCCTGTTGAGCTCAATTAACCCTTTATTTTACTTCTCATGACTCCAGCATCATTTGAAACATTTCATTAATTTAATCCCAACCCAGTGCATCGTGTGCAGTTCTCTCACTGGATTGTGCCTCTGAGGAACTCAAATTGTCATTCACAAAGGCCACACCCAGTAGATCATTATTTTTTAGGAACTTCCAGCTGCTTGTGTGTGGCAGTATAAGAAGAGCTAGTTCCCACTTTATACATAAATGGTGTATATAAACATACACACTCATTCACTCTGTTGCCATCGTTCTCTCCCTATTTGATCCAGGAGTCAAAAGTTCAAATCCCACCATGGTGGTTAGGGGATTTCAATTCAGTTAAAAAATAAATCAGAAGTTTAAACAAAAAGGAAACCAATCTCAGCCATATTTATTATAAAACTATAGGATTGTTCTAAAAATTCATCTGTTTTACTGAACTCCTTTAGGGAAAAAAAATGACTGTCCTTTCTCTGGACTGGTCTCTGTGACTTCAGACCCATTGCAATGTGGTTGATTCCTATCTGCCCTCTGAAGCAACCTGACAAAAACTCATTTAGGCTAGTTAGGAATGGTCATTAAAGGCCAATGACATCTGCATGATTGAATTAAAATATGTATCTTATACACAATTGCAGACTATGTGTACACAGGCACACAGTGGCATATGTTCATGTCCATGTATGCTCATTCCTTCCCCTTCAAGGACTGTGGGACCAAGTCCTGAAAAAGCACTTGAATGTAAAGGATCTCCACATTAAAACACAAAGTAGGAAATAAGGCATTAAAGGTCATGCACTCTATGGTGTCCACAAACATTTGTCCTATCTTCTGTATCCTGACAATCCTTTGTCTTCAGGTATGATACTGAAGTACGATTCTTCAGTTTTGTCCTTTTCACACTCTCCCACAGTGCATTACACCTGCATTCTCTGTCTCAGAAGTTGTTCAGGCTCTCGCGCATCTTACCTCTCAGACAAAGGCTTGCATCTTCTCTCATTCTTGCCAGCCTTTGACTGCTCCTCTGGGAAAACAGGAGACAAATACTAGCATTTGCCTTTTTCCAATTGATACCAAGAACATGGGGTTCTCAGCACAGGCTGAATGGACCATATGGCCTCATTTTGGGCTGTAATTGTTTGATCACCGTGATTGTTGGAATGGTGCCGCCAGCATTTTATGTTGCCAAAGTTTTTTGCTCAAGGTGCTGGAGCAGGATTAAACTCCATGACCTTCTGACTGGAGACAGGAGTCCTGCCCAATGAAATGTGGCTGGGTTGACATTGTGATTTGTGCAACATTCAGAGATGCAGTGGGAGTGGCAGTGAGTTCAGGCCCAAGTCAGTGAAACGACTCCTGCGGATTTTAGAGGTCTGCAGGGAAGACACCTTCAGCACAGAATGCCATCTTTCATCTGGTGTCAAGAGGCACAAGTTTGCTATGGATTTGGTTACATTATGGACAGAAGGGAGTATTCCCCTGTGTACATAAATTACGATGAGTTCTGCAGCGCTGTGCAAGTGAACTGTGACCATTAAAAATGAGTAAATACCTGAGGCACCAAAACCATTCCCAGAGTTGAAGGGAAATATGTTTGCCTTCTCATGGTTTAAATATTTCTCTATTAACCATTCCACCAACCTGTAGTCACAAAAACAGAAATTGCTGGAAAATCTCAGCAGGTCTGGCAGCATCTGTGGAGAGAGAGCAGAGTTAATATTTTGGATATGGTGACCCCTCTCCAGAACCCATATTGTTCCCCCCCAGAGAGTGGACACTGTTCTGATTTTGTTGCAAGTTCAGCTATCTGTTCCATGGAGAAGGTTTCCAAAATTAGATAAGTTAACAAAGCAGTTTGCAGACATTTTGTTCTTCCTTTTTAAACAGAAGTCTATACTTTTCCAAGTGTTTTTTGTTTATTGTTTTGTGTTTGCATAGATTAACTTGAACTGTCTCGACATGGATCACAGTTTTCACTGGTGGTTAACATTTACACTTGTGCACAGTGTCACCGACCAGCTGCTCCATCCCAATGTTTAAAAAAAAGTTTGCGAAGCATTTTGGCCGTGTTTAAAAAGTCAGCAGGGTTCAGATCTGCTAATTTCAGTTATTCCAAACATGTCAGAATTAATCACAGTTGTTAACCTGCCTCTTGTATTCTGTGCAGATTGCCTTCCCATTTCCAAAACTAAAAAAAAGTCTTGTTTGGCTCTGAGTCTCTGTTGGCAGGAAATGTCACATTATTTGGGGGAATAGCAATTTTGCGATTTTGCCCTCATTACCGATTTACTGTCTCGGATACTATCTCTGGCTGAAGTCTTTGAAGGTTCATTGATCTTTGTTTTGGGGGTGGAAAGACTTGCTCTATTATGACATCTTTCACCACTTCAGGATGTCTCAAAGCATTTATGGTTATTGAAGTGTTCTTGAAGTGCAGTCACTGTGGCAGTGCAGGGAAAGCAGGCAGCCAGTTTGTGTAGAGTAAGCTCCTGCAAACTGCAGCACGTTGATACAATGCATTACAACACAATACAGCACGGGAACAGATCCTTCAACCCCGCCATGCCTGTGCCAATTCCGAGTTCTTATCTAGACCTGCTACTTACTGCCCATGTGCGGTTTCTCTCCCTCTGTTCACTTCCCTTAAACGTTGCTAATATGCCTACTTGCACCACCTCCACTGGCAGTGTATTCTGGGCACCCATCACCCACTGTGTGAAAAATTTTCCCCGCACTTCTCCCCTAAGCTTCCCCCCTCTCACCTTGAACCTGTGCCTTTTTCTAGTTGACCTTTCCACTCTTGGAAAAAGCCTCTGACTCTGCCTCATAATTTTGCAGACCTCTATCAGATCGCCCCTCAACCTCTGTCTTTCCAGTGAAAACAATCCAACCTGTCCTCATAACTAAAACCCTTTAGATCGTCATTTGTTTCCTGTGATAATTGTGAGGGCTACATGTTGACTAGAATGCTGAGAAGAACTTTCCTGACAGCCTTAGAAACAAATGGCACAAGTTCTTTTTATGTCCACTTTATAGAAGGCTGAGAAAATTGAATCTGAAAGAAGCAAAAATGCTGCCAGTGGTTGAGCATCTCACTGGAACTGATGAACATGTCTCTTCTGATGTTTCATCCTGCTTTGCTCTTCCACATATTGACTGGCTTGGCTATGTACTTGTGACTTTTCACAAAATTATAATTAAAAAAATTCCAACTATCTGTTCAGCTACAATTCTCTGAGAAAGATAGGAACAGGTGTTGGACATTGAACCCTTCAACTTGTTCACCTCTTCATGGTTGGCCCTTTTACAGCAATGTCCTCGCCTCAGTTCTGTAACCCTTAACCTAATAAGGCTGTTCCATCTTTCTTTCATATTGAACTGTTTTGTACTGGTAAAAATCCTTTTTGAAATAATCAAGAGCAAAAACATTATGTGCAGATTTTCCAGTTGCTGCTTTCTCACTCCAATTTCTAAGCTGAAACCCAGAAATGAATCAACTTGCTCACATGCTCATTGATTATTCAGTACAATCAGCACATCATTCTTATAGTGAAGAGCTGCTTAGTTTAAAAATAGCTCCAGAGCAATGTAAACACAGCAGCCTTTAAGCAATACAGTATTTGTAGCATTTGGCAGTTTCTCAATTCCACATAGTTACTGTGGTGAGCTTGTTTTGTTCTGTTCATGTCCTTGGAATATTTTACCTGCTAAACTATATATATTAAAAAACTGGTTGATAAAAATTCTTTTTTGCCATCTCTGTCAAGATTGCTGTTGGGGGTTAAGTTAGTCGATCTGGTAAAATCCTTTGACTGGAAATGCATGTTAGACCCAAAGGATCTTTAATTTCAGAGAACTTTGTGCTGTAGGATCGCATTAGTAAATTTAAAGCCTTTGTATCAGAGCTTCCCAACGGATCAAAGACAAGTTTGCTTTTCATTCTAAAGGTGCAGATGAAGTGTGACCACAATAGTTATGAAGAATTTAATAATTTAGCAAAAGTAATTGGAACATTAGATCTCAAAATTCAGCAGTGGGAGAGTGGAATATGGAAAGGAATATGGAAAGGACAAGGAGTCCATTGTATTATTGATGTTGTGACTTTAACCAAGTACTAATCTAGGTTGAAGATTTGCAGGATTACTGAGCAAGAATATAACTGGTTAAATATCTGCTTTGGGTGAAAAGTACGATTGAAAAATGATATAAGCTGCAGGGCTTCGATGTATTTGTACCAAATAATTGAAATTGAGATTAGTTTTGTTCCAGTGCCTTACTGAAAACAGTAAATTAAAAATTAGTTAAGTTTACAAAGCATTAAAAAAGAAAATGCGAGTGAAAGGGGACATGATTTAACACGTCTCCATGTAATTTCTTTCAGTCTTCTGATGGTGGCAACAGATGAAGCAAAGTGGACTGATCCACATTTATACTCAAGGTTAACTTGGAAGTTGCTAGTCAAACATGCCCTATCATGTGTGTTGATATCTGCAGCTGTTTTAATATTACACTCAGTGGGGGTGGCAGGGCTGCTTGTTTCTGGCATGTGCATCATACTGACGTTAGAGCAGGAGAAGGTACCTCAGTCCCTTGAACCTGCTCTAGTGTTCAGTAAAATCATGGCTTACTTGATGACGCCACCTTCCCGTCTACCTGTGATAACCTGTCAATCCCATGTCCTCAGGGTTTAAACCCCTGCCTTCAGACCACTTGCATTGGGTTCTGAATTGCTAGTCCAGTGACATAACCACTACATTGCTGCCTCCCTACTGCCCAGTGTTTTCCAGACTGATGGTGATTTGCTTTTACATTATGTGGCATTTACAGCACAGAAACAACACTGTTTGGCCCCACTGCCCTGTGCTGGTGTTTAGTCTCCACGGGAGCCTCTTATGATCTTACTTGATCAGCAGTGGATCGGGTGGACACGGTATTACACATGACAGCTTTATTCCATTCCGAATCAGTTACCTCTGGCATTTGGGAAGTGTTTTTGGGAAAAATATGGGCTGATTATTTTTGATTGTCGTTTGTTCTTAGCATGTGGGTGGCACTGGTGAGATCAGTTTTCTTGCTTCTGACTGGTTATCTTGATAGAGGACAACCTTGTCTCTTTACAGCACCTTTCATGACCTGTAGATATGCCAAAGCATTTTGCAGTTAAGGAGGTGTAGTCACCATGACTTGAGAGCAGTAAGATTCACGTGCAGGCCAGTCCAAGTAGAGTTGCAGTCTTGGAGTGTTATGAGAGAACTGTTTGAGGGATTAAATCATATCATTCCCAGTATTGTGACTGTAATCATTCATGGAGCTAAGTGAGGAATAATGTGACAATAATTTGCCATAATTTTCTTTGAATGTAACTGTCCCAGATATTAACTTGAAAAAAAAACTCGATACTGAGTGTTTTTTAGAACTAACTTCATAGACAGCTATAACTGCCAGACAATGCAGAAACAATGACAGGATCAATTTGGAACTTCAGTAATTTGGAACTTAAGGTTTGCACTGGAGGATTTGGGTCAGCAGTAGTAAGTTTGATAGATATAGTGACATATACCCATATAACATAGTCACACACATGTTACTATCTTTCATATGTACTCATTTTACCTATGGCTTCATGAAACCTTGGGTAAACACTGTATAATGAACATCATTGTTTGATGGACACTACAATTAGTGGGATATTTACAAGCCATGGAACAATAACGACCAATGAAGAAATTCTTAATGTTTATGGCCAGTTGAAGAGGAGTGAATCATTCCTCTCTTCTTAGCCCGTCAGTCGCAGTAAAGTTTCTACAATCTTTTTAGCACAGTTTTGTCGCACTTTGAGTAATATGTAATTCACTAGTTCAAAAATAATAAACTAATTGCACAGTTTTTTTGAGTGAAAGAAAGTGGAATTTTATTGCCTAACAACCCTGAAAACCCTTACCAATCATAAAACACAACATCACACACATGTGCGTACAAACACAGGTAAAAAGATTAAAAAGGAGAAAGTGTCTAGTACAAAAAGGAAAATAAAAATTTATAGTTTAAAACAAACTTCAAGCCTTTGAGCTGTTAGGTTTAACCTGAGATCATGGTTGTTTAATTGATGACTTGCATCATCTACAACAATTATATTTGTAGATACCTTTGTGTCCTCATGAATGGCTGTTCCCTGATGGGCACTGTTCATCAAAGGGTTGACAGAAAGAGCAAGCCTACTAATTCAAATCCATATTTTTGTCTCTCTGCTCTGTCCAAAAGGAGTTAACTTTCTATATTCCTGTGTATCGCTTTATTGTTTTTTCCAGTTGAATTTCTTCCCAACGTGTGAAACTTCGAAAACTGTATAAATCAAATAGGAGATAGAGATCTATGTGATTGATGTCCAAGAGTGTAGTGCTGGAAAAGCACAGCCGACCAGGCGGCAGCCAAGGAGCAGGAGAATCGACGTTTCAAGCTTAAGCCCTTCATCAGGAATGTCTATGTGATTGATATCAGTCATTTTGATGGCATGTTCACTTTGGATTAGATTGTGCCATATTGATGTTTTTATGAACTGGGTTAAACTGTGGTAAAAAGATCACTGTGGCCATTTTAAGACATTGTCTTTCCTTTTTAGTTCATGATGTATTCCCGATATTAAGATTAGATGATGGAAGTCAAATCTTGATGGTCCATTTGTGCCACTAAATTCTTTCCCTGTTTATGTCTGTCACTATCTCGTTCTTTCCTTTCGTGATTCTGAGGGAATTTGGGACAGTATGTAGTTTAGGGTGGGGCAGAGGGTAGTGGATTACCATTTGTCATACACCCTCCCTCATCTCACTTACCATTGAATTGACAGGAGGTGATGTGTTAGCTTGTCCAGTATCTAACATTTGCATTCATAAGTTGGATTTTGTCCTCATTCAAGTTTAAATTGACTTTGATCGAGCTGTGCCGCAATACATTTTTTTGAGTCTGGAAAGAAAGAAAACGCTGGAAACGTCACATGTCCATGCTGCTGTCAGTCCACAGAACTTGTCTGCTAGTTGTTTTTACTGGATGGAGATCATTTACTAGTCTGGGCTTGTGTGCGATCTGTGTTAGTAGAATCCCCCTGAGGGCTATTGAAGTATTACAAGGTTTATATAAAACTGGGCTTGTTTTTAATGAAGGGTCCACAGATAGTAAAATCTTGTTACCAAACCTGCCAAAATTGGAAACTTGCAAGTTGAGTTCAGGGATTTCAGATTATTACCATCTATTTGCCAGGGTCGAGAGATCTTTTTAAGTGTAGTACTTTAATTAATTAAAGTATTTTGAATCTGTCAGTGAAATAAGAAACATTAGTGGGGTATTTCCACCTATAATTTGGAACTTAAGGTTTGCACCAGAAGATTTGGGTCAGCAGTAGTAGGTTTGATATATATGACACACACACACACACACACACACACACACACACACACACACAGACACAGATACATACACACTGACACAGATACATACACACAGACACATATATACACACACAAACATTGTCACCTTCTCTCCCTTTGTTTGTCTTTTGCTTGCTCTCTTGCACACGTGTGCACATATGCACACATAATCTTTCTAGCTCCAGGGTCTGGAAACTAACTCCAGCTGTGCAGAGGGGATTATACAGTTGTGAATTTCAAGGTATGTTTATATTTGGAAAGGATTGCCATGCTGGTGATTGACTTGGCACGAGATGAAGCTGAATGCTGAAAATGGACGTAGCCATACTGAATAAAAACAGCCATGAACTATGCACATCTGCAAATCCCCTTTTTTGCCATTCTAGTCTATAGGTTTTATGGTCAGCCTGGTCAGTGAGTTTCTTTCCTGTGATCTCTTTGGCTTAAGGTACATGTACTGCCCGTGATTATTTGTCTCTTCATCCTTGTCTAGCTCTGCCTTGAACAACTCTGGACTCATTTTATTCACGTGTCCTAGCTTTAAAAGCAACATATCCATTTTGGAAAGGGGGCACTGGTTTAGGAGAACAATTTATTTTTTTTTATCCTGAGCCCTCATTAGAATCATGCAGAATCACAGATTTGCTATGGGCAGATGAAGGACCTTAATGAAATATATAACATACATGGAGGTTGACAGGGTAGGTATGGAGTGGCTGTTTCCTTTAGTGAAATAGTCTCGCTCCAGAGGACATTATCATTGAGGGGGTCACCCATGTAAGACAGAGATAAGGAGGATTTTCTTCTCTCTGAGGATGATGAATCTGCGAATGTTTTTTATTACAGAGGGCTGTCAAGGATAGGTTACTAAAAATATTAAAGGTTGAGATGGGCAGAGTTTTAATCACTGAGGGAATCAAGGCTTACGGGAATGAGGCAGCAGAGTGGGGTCGAAAGTTATCAGATCAGCCCTGATTTCCTGAATGGTGAAGTGGATTTGATGGGTTGAATGGCCTACTTCTCCTTTGTCTTATAGTCTCATGATGTCCGTTTGGCTCATTGCATCTGTACCAGCTCTCTGAAAACACATCATGACTTCATATCACTTTCCTCCTCTTTCCCCATTACTGTGTGCATATTTTAAAAAACAAATAATGGTCCACTGCCCTCTTGAATACTTCAGTTGAATCCTTGGCACCTGAACCACTCACCACATGAAAAGATTTTTCTCATATCAGGTTTACTTCTTTTGCAATCACATTAAATGTTCGCCCTCTCAGTCCTGATCCATTTGTGAATGGGAACAGTTTTTCCTTGTCAACTGTATTCAGACCTCTCCTGATTTTGAAAACTTCAATCAAATCTCCTCGAAGCCTTTACCTCTGCAATGAAAACAGGTGACGTAAACTCGTTGGAAACCTTCTCCTGCAATCCAGAGGGTGACTGGTAGCTATGCTTTTGTGTTCGCTGGCGTAGAACTTGAGAGCAGGTTTCTGGCTTTCACCCCCCCTGAGCAGCTTGTGTTGTATGTCCTGAGATGACAGGCTGTTTGGATGGAGAAGAGTTTGTGAGGAGAGTTTACAGGGATTCCTATCACAGTGAAAGGTTTGGAAGTTCTGCAACCCTACACCTCGTCTTCGTTTTCCAACTGGGTTTTTGTCTAAGTAGGTCATCTGCAAAGTTTTCTGATTGATACACGAACACTGTGCATGCTGGCCTCTCCTTCTCCCAAAACAAGCGGAATTGTTAATGGTTTCTATAGCATCTGTCAGGAGTAATGAACATTTTTCAAGAGCCACTTTTAAATTGTAAATTTGCAAAGGCCTTGCACCTATTCCCTTGAGTTGTGTTGTAGAGTACAAATTTATTAACATTGCCAAGAATTTGTTGGATTCATTCCATCTGAGGCAACAACAACAAAACAAAATCCTTGCTTTTAAATGCTAAAGTGACAGTAAGCCTCAGATCTGATGCTTAAAGATGTCTTATGAGCTTCTTTCATTTTCAGAGCAAAGCCAGATTGTCAAGTGAAGGTTCCTTGAGAAGAAGTTTTTCGTTTTTGTTTTAAAATATTCTGTCACCTTCACCAGAAAAAAAACTACCAAAGGGAAACACAAAAGTAATTATTGATTGCAATTGTTAATGAGACATAGAAATATAGAGAATAGGAACAGGTGTAGACCATTCAGCCCTTTGACTCTGCTCCTCAAATTAGCCTGGTATTGGCTGGTCATCTAACTCAGTAGCCTGCTCCCACTTTCTCCCCAGAGCTGTTGATCACTTGAGCCACTAGAACTGTGTCTATCACTTGCTTGAAAATATTCAATGTTTCGCCCTCAACTGCTTTCTGTGGCAGAGAATTCCATAGGCTCATCGCTCACTGGTGAAGATATTTCTTCTCAACTCAGTTTTCAATGGTCTTCCCCGTATCCTTAGACGGAGACAAGAACTAACGATACATCTCTTAATTGTATCATCTTCACAGTGGATGGCACAGGCACTGTTTAGGTCTGTCTGCTCATGGTCCAGCTTCACCCACACAAACTGGTGCATGAGGTTGAGGCACTGGCAGAGCGGCTGGCACCAGTGGCAACATGTTAGTCTATTTGGGGGGGCATAAAGAATGGGGAAATTTGTTTTTAAAACATCATTATCAAGGAAGAAATCAGACATGGCTGAAAGGCAATGAGCCATGTAGTCATTTAAATGAGTGCCATTCTAACTTGACATGGCCTTTATCTTTAAAAAAGGCTCAACAAGCGATAATGTTGACTGCAATTTTGAGGAAGTCAGCAGTAGCTGTTATACTTTAGGAAAATGTCCAAAGTCATCATTTGTGTGTATATAGAACTGTGCCTAAATAAACACTTTCTATAAGTCAGGAAGGCTACATCAGAAATGCATTATGTGAACACGTGTTACTTCATTATAATATAAAAATAAATAAACACTTGGCAAGCCCGCACTGACAAGGTTTTTTGTGTTGTTGATCTTGCTTCCCTTGGCACGTGTGATGTTAGAAAACGGATGGTAGGAACTGTTAGGATGTGAGTGTGAACGTCTCTGACGGCATTTTACTGTGCTCTTTCCAAGCAGCCCTTTGCCAACACAGTGTGTGAACAGTGTCCAAAGCAAGCACAACATTCCTTCCAGTCACAGCCCATGTGGACTGACTAGCTCTTTAAAAAAGGGCTTTCTCCAGCACACGATTGGGCGTTTTCTCGTTATCTTTTTTTTATTGCTTTCTCTCTCATTATTTCTCTCTTGCTTTCTCTCTGATCGTGCAGCTCCACTAGTCTCTTGCTCTCTGTGCTCCCATGATTTCTCACTCTTTCCATGGTTGTATCTCTTTCTTCCTCCGCCTCTCACTATATCCCTCCCTTTCTCACGCTTTCCGTTCAATTTCATTTTACCATGCACATTTCTGCACTTTCTCATTAACCCTTAACATTCTAAAGAAGTATCTTGGAAGTGTGTCTCATTTAGCTGACACCAGTATTTTAGAGCAGGTTAGACAGCTAAACTGAGAGGCACCTTGTTTCTCTGCAGAATTTAAGTGGAAGGTGTCCTTTGACTTTTAGATGAAATGTGAATTTCCAAGGTCAGAATTTGACCAAATGGTGATAATTTATCTGAGGCTAGGATATTGGCTTGTCTATTGTATTAAATTAGTTGGGTGAAAATATCCAGCATATTAGCATTTTCACATGACCTGACTCTGGGACCCAGGCTCAGCATTGTTCAGAACAGTAAGCCTGTAATCGCTGCCCTCCCCTTCTTACGTGTGCTTCACTATGCTGTTTCTAAGAATTGGACCTAATGCCCTTAGGATGAGCAAGAAAGCAGGAAAGTTTTCCAGGATCCCTGCTGTCTCTCATTGGCTGATCCTGTGGAGGATGCACTCGGTCCATTGGGCTGCTTTGACAGTGGGCTGTGATGGTCTGCTCTTCTGCCTTCAAGTTTCCAGCATGGCTGTGTTTTTCCATGTGATGTAAGCATTTTCTTAAGTCCGAGAGCGCTTTGAGCAACTTTCCGGCTACTTTTCCCGTCTTTGTGTGAGAGACTGTCTGTAACTCGGGGAGGAGTAAAGCAAATGGCTTTAAAGCTGCATTGATGGTTCTGATGTGAAACAGGAGCTTGCGCCCGTTGGTAGAACCTACTGACCTGGGAGGTTTTGTGCACAACAGGTTGGTTACCCTCTGGTTAGCTTATCCTGCGTAGACCCTTTTACCTTCATCTGCACACCATTTTAGAAACTATCCCAGCCTCCTGTTTCCACTGCGTGTTTTGCTTCAATACTGTATTCTCAAATTGCTTTTATGATGTTTTTTTAAAAGACCACATTCTGTTGACAAAATATTTCCACTGTGTTGTTTTCAAATCTCAGGCATTTTCAAAACTTTGCTCAGTGGCAGTTACAACAAGGAAAAACGAAAAAAAAAGCTGGAAGGCTCACACCATCACTTACACACAGCAATCCTTAACCTCTTACTGTCCCACGTTTCCTTCTTAGCAGTGCTTTGTAAGCTTAGTATCAAGCTGTGTTCACTTGGATCCTTCTCCACACTTGCATTACTTCCCTCACCACTGTCTACCTCTTTGCTCTTGTCTGTTTTGTGATGTCTTACACTGTGGACCTCAGCTTGGTTTTCACTTGCTGAATATATAGAGTTCTTACAGCCTTGCTGTTCTGTCCAGTTTGATCTTACAATAATCTGAGTCTGCTGAGGCTGTACAGATCAGGTAAATTATTTTGAGTCTGGGTTCCTCAGGAAATGGGTGTATTTGCAACCACTCAGTTGATGTTAACCTCAGGGAATGTAAAGCCTGGAAAACTGGACTCCTTGTACTAGAGTACTATTGGCAACCCGATTGCACAAATGTCAGGTGGACTGCTCACTGTGGTCTATAGCTGAAAGTTTCGATGAGAATCATTTCCATTGCAAATGTTCTCATTTGCCTTTCCTGTACATCATCTTCACCCACCATACCCCCCCACCCAGCCCCGACTCATTGCCCGCGCACAAAAAGGTAAGAGGCCATGAGGAGACATTCTGCGGCAAAGTGTTACAACTGTGGACGTTGCTCTTGGCTGCAAATTTTAAAAACCAGGAAAGGCTTAAGATATTAAAAGGTTTTGAGTAGGTGAGTCTTGTCATCTTCCGGTATGTATGTAAGGTCCTAGCTGCTGATGGTTGTAGTTTTTACCCTTATCTTTGATTTTGTTTCAGTTTCATACTAATTTCATCCAACTCCAAAAAAGATACATGGTGGTGCCTGTAGGTTGCTCTTTGCTGTTGGTGGGTGAATTTAGTCACAGCACTTGTTGTTTAACCATTCCCCCAATTCAGCTCTGCTTGGGCTGCAACTTTTAATACCATTGTGTTGTTTGGTGCTTAGTGCAATCACGTGCAGACTGAGCCTCAGTGACTGTCTCTTTAGCAGCTTCACAGGGCAGACTGATCAAAAAAAGTCAAAATCTTTCCATCTCCACTCATTGTCAATTGGAATAGCAGCATATTTTTGGATTAATATATCACACTGGGGGATTTTTCAACTTTTATTTTCTCCACCACAGTTACCCACTTAAATTCTGCCTTAATGAAATAAGGTGTGATTGAGTTTTCTGTTTCTGTTTTGATGTATTGTATTAGATTTGTATTGTAGGGAACAACAGATGACCTTTGTATCAAAAGTTGCTTTTTATACCTATCCGTAACCACATACCACTGTCACCTGAGTTTCCCAAATGACGACAGGTAGGTGAAGCAGAGAAAAAAAATCTTCTTTTCTCTCCTGAGTGTCAGTGTGTGTGCCCACTGGTGTAACCACACCTAGTAGCCAGTAGCAGTGAGACCTAGACTTGTCTGCCCAGTGTGGTACACTATCATGCAGTGAAACTATTGGCTATATCTCTAACAAATCTAGATGTTTCGGTTATCCAGATGCATGCAGGGTAAGATAAAGCATTAAAATAGAGCTTTATGACAATCTCAAAAAAGTAATACTTCAGGGAGCTTTGAGGTGTATAGGAAGTACAGTGATGAAGCAATAAAGAAAATTCAGAAAACAAAGATAGGGTAAAATATTGGCTGTTAAAATCAAAGTAAATCCAAAGAAGTTTTATCAGTTCATTAAGAGCAAGAGGATGACAAAGGAAAGAGTAGGACTGTCAGCAATACATGGTAACTTGCACATGGATGCACAAGGTGTGGGCAGGATTGTTAATGACTGCTTTGTCTCTGCCTTCACAATGGAGAGGGATGATGCAGACATTCTGTTAAAGAGGAGGAGTATGAAATATTATATATAATGAACATAATGAGAAGGGAAGTACTAGAGGGACTGACCTCTGTGAAGGTGTATAAATCAGCAGGGGTGGAAGAAATGTTTCCTAAGCTGGTGACGTAGGCCAGGGAGGAAGTAGTGGATGCCCAGAGGATCATTTTCCAATCCTTATGAGACAGAGGTGAGACAACTGGTCCGGAGGCTTGCAAGCATTGTATCGTTGTTGTAAAAGGATGCTGGGCCAAATCATATAGGCTAGTCAGTCTACCCTCAGTGGTGGGAAGATTACTAGAATCAAAGCTGAGAGATATGATTAACTATTGCTTGGAAAGGCTCAGACTAATCAGGGATAGTCAGTACAGTTTTGTTAAGGTTGTGCCTTACTAGCTTAATTGAATGTTTTGAACAAGTAACAGTGTTTTGGTGTTCCTCTGGTTTAATGAGGGTAGTGTAGTAGACGTTGTCTACATGGATTTTTGAAAGTCATTTCCAGTGGAATTCTGGTCAGAAAAATCAAAGCTCATGAAATGGAGGAGAGTATGGCTAATTGGCTTAAAATTGGCTCAGTATCAGAATAGTGGGTAATGGTTGATGGATGTTTTTGCAATTGAACTGGTTTCTAATGATGTTCCACAGGGCTTAGCATTGGATCTCTTGTTGCTTGTGGTATAATTAATGATTTGGACTTAAGTATGGGAGACATAATTGGGACATCCCATAAATTGTCTGGGTAATTGATTAGGAAGAGGATGGCTATTGACTACAAGATGATATCAATGATTTGGTTGAGTGGGGGCACAAGTGGCAAATAGAGTTCATTGTGAAAAATGTGAGGCAAGGTGCTTGGAGACGGTGAACAAAGCAAGGAATGCACAAAGGAAAGGGTATTGAGAGAAAGAGAAAGTGAGAGATCTTGGAGCACAAGTGCACAGGTCCTGAAACGGGTAAGACAGGTGGATAAGGTGGTCAAAAAGACATATAGGTTGCTTAACTTCATTGGACGAGGTATGGAATGCAGTAGCTGGGATGCAATGCTGGAAGCATCTTAAGACAATGGTTAGGCCAGAGTTAGGGTTTTGTGAACAGTTACGATGGCGTTACAGGAAGGACATAATTCATTTACAAGAATGCTGCCGGGGCTTAACAATTATGAGTATAAGGAAAGGTTGGACAGGCTAGAGTTGGTTTCCTTAGAACAGAGGAGGCTGAGGGATGACTCAATTGAGATGTGCAAAATAATGAGGGCCTTGTGGTCAGTTTGCCTGCCTGGAGATTTCAGTTTCCAGGGGGCACAGGTTTAAGGTGGAAGGATTATAGGGCACATGAGGTAAAGGTTTCTCCCCCAGAGAATTTGCTGCCCAATTTTGGAGGATGAGGTAACTCAACCTGAACTCAGCTCAAATGCCTGAAGGACTGTAACGTGCCAGGCTCCAGACCACGTGATGATAAATGGGATAAGATTAGGCAGCTGTCACAAACAGGGAGTGGGGGTTGAATGGCCTCTTGCCATACTACAATTCCCCATGTTCTACTTCCCCATGTATCATGTGTATTTTGTGCTACAGTATCCCTTCTCTGAATCATCCAGTGGAATGGCATCTGTACATACACAGCAGCGGTCAGTTTGCTATCCTTTCAGTAGGTTCACTCTGCTGTTTTGGGCAATAGTCAGGCTGCTCCCATGAGACATCAGCCTCTTAATTTAAATGCCCTTCAGTTAACAAGTTGCCATTTTCAACACAAACCCTCATTAACTTGGACATGTGAACCAGCCACCCGTTGTAGCTCACACTTGCTGTCCATCCCACTGTGGGTGTGTAGGCTGTGGATGGAGAATCCACTCTGCTGCATCACCAACCTGTTCACCAAATTAAACTTTACACCTTTTGAAAGTTTCCTGATTTTTGTAAATTTTAGTGTTTGTTTTTCTTAAGAAACCCTGTATGACTGAGGTGGGAAAATACTAATAGGCAAAGTTGTTTTTTTAAAAAAAAAAGTCAGGAGCTGGTTTTCTGGAAGGCTTTGCATGTCCACGTTGCTGTGGGCTTGAAAGGGTTATTGATTGAACTTTGCTCTGTTTCTCTCCCTCTTGTACAAATTAAATGTCTCCCGTTTATTGTTTGGAAGAATGTGGCAGAACAAAAATAAAAGACTGTACCTTTTTGTTTTAAGAAGCTGCTGCATTTCAGAGTTTTTTGTTTCCTAAAACTGTCATTTAGAACCATTTATTTCCCACTGATGCAGTTTCAATGGTGGGGCTGCAGAAATAACTGGGTCAGTAAAGTGACCAGACTACTCGCCTGGTTAGAAGGTGGAGCTGAAAACCGAGACTGTGTGACATTGAGGAGTGGTAAGGCAAATGAGTAACCAAGGTTGTCCAGATAAGGTGGGCATGATCTTTTTTCACAGTATTTATCTGAGCAGACTCCCATGTGTTCCTCAATTGTACAAACTTAGAAGCAGAAAGTCTCAAGACATTTTAGCGCCATTTGGTGTTCCTCTGGTTTAATGATACATTTGATTTTGGTTGTGTCGGCTAAATAGTTGCTTTAATGTGATTGTGCAACAAAGGCAAAAGACAAATAAAATTCACATGAACTGATCTGGAGTGAACTGATCGGCCAGTGTGGTTTTGAGACAATCCTTTTGTGTTTACCTTTGGAACGGCGTCTGTCGTAGAAAGGCTTTACCTATGTCTACTACAAACAGGAGAAACGAGACAGAATTGCAGTTTGCCAGAGATATTAATGAGAATGGACCTCAGCAACTAGTGCAATTTACCCACCAGGCTGGGATTAACACTAACAACTTGCATTATTTCCTGCCATTGATGTAGTAGGACATTGACATGTATTGACAGGAGCATAATCAAACAGAGTATCAGAATAGTGGTGGTATTAAGTTTTTATCAAAAGGGATCAGAACATTGTGCTCTGTCACTGTGAGTTAATTCAATTTAAGGGGTTAAGTTTAGACCTAAGTTGCATCGTTTTGATTAACTAATTACTCAGTTTGTACATCTCTTAAATGAGCAGCCTGATTGAGAGAAGATTTTGGACTTGACAAAAGGTTCAAGCAACACAGCTTGCCTTGTTTACTCATGTCTTCCTCCATCCCACATCACTCAATCGTGCCCCTCGGAGAAATATTATCAGTAAAGTACAATGGGAGGCAAAGTTTGAGGTAGAGGACAAAGGCCAAGATGGTACAGTCAGTTCTGCTATAACGCAATCATTCTGTTCTCATGCAATCCCGTGTTGTAAGCAAATTGTGTAATAGCAGCACCATTTAAACTAATGGGGCCAGAATCGCATTAATACATGCTTTAAAACTTCACTTTAGAAACAGTGTCCCAACTTGTCAATCGTGTTATAGCGTAT
Organism: Chiloscyllium punctatum; assembly: GCF_047496795.1. Classification (NCBI taxonomy): domain Eukaryota; kingdom Metazoa; phylum Chordata; class Chondrichthyes; order Orectolobiformes; family Hemiscylliidae; genus Chiloscyllium; species Chiloscyllium punctatum. Next base: position 23,741,473 of record NC_092742.1, read on the forward strand.
TCATGTTAACGAAACATGCATTTTAGCAGAATGACCTGTGTAGCCAAATAGCGCCATTGGAGTACTAAGGTACAGGCAGAACATGTCAAGGAATTTATACCATGATGCTGGACCCTTGACAAAAAGTAGTACTTGAAAGGGAGTGATAAGATTATAAAATACAGACTTGAACAGATAAGGTGAGTCTTTTAGCTTGCTTCAAGTCAGAACAAGTCAATTAACATTTGGCAAGAAAGTAAGTTTTAAAATAGGTATCAGGATTTTGTAGAAGTTGGAGGTATGACAGGAGCTCCTCTGGACATCAGAGGTGTTAAAAATGTGGTCATATGCTTGACTTGATCAACCTAAGCAGTGACGAGGTGACTGACATGTGTAGAAAGTCCCTTCCTTATCCTTGTGTCTGTGGCTGGCTTCTGATTGAACTGGAAGTGGTTCTTGTGGCACCTACTTGTCAATCTTGCATAGCAGCCTCACGTCTCTCAGTATGTACTGATTCTCTGGTAAATACATTTTAAAAAATTATTCCGGCCATTGCGTCTGTTGTTGACAGTAGTAACCATTGCGTTTGGGTATTGGGAGTGGCACTGTTTTAGTAAGTGAGCTGGAGATCTGAGTTCCAGTTGTCAGTGGAGTTTGAGTATCCTTTTTGAACTGGACACTAAACATTTACTGTCTGTATACAAAGTTAATTGCAAGGATGTAGACACTAATTGATTCCACAGTAGGTTTTTATATGCTGTAAGCTAAGCATTCTCTTCACTAATCGCCTACCATGCCCTACTCTCTACCAACATAGTTGAGTTCCCTCCAGTGTGATTACATAGAGTGAGAGTTACTTGTTGAGGGCAACCATGTCCTTACCAAATAGTTGCAGCTGGCCTTTTTACAGCACAACTCTCAGAGCAGTGACCAGGAGTTGCAACCGTGGCCCATTTTCAACCTTTTTCTTCTCACTGGTATTTACTTTACAAAAGGCAAGAACTAAAATTTGTATAATACCTTTCACAACCTCAGCTCATCCCACAAAAAGCCAGTGAAGAAAGTTTCTGAAACAGTGCTGTGACTGTTGTAAAGTGGAAATGTGACAGCCAATTTGTACACAGCAGAACCCCTCACAAAGCAAAGTTATGTGTGTGAATACTTTTCATTTTGATCATATTTGTTGAAAAAAATTATCAGCCCAGGACTCCAGTGCTCCTCTTAGAAATAGTGCCATGGGACGTTTTATGCTCATTTGAGACGGCAGACAGGATTTCGGTTTCTTGTCTCCTTCTCTGCTGCTTGAGCAGATTGGCTAACTCATGTTAGGGATCGTTCATCAATCAGTCTTCACCTTTGTAACGCACCAGGCTTTTGTCATGAACGTAGCTCTTCATCTCTCTCTCTCTCTCTCTCTGTCCAGTTTGGGTATGTTTTAGGCACCAGATCCCGTGGAACGGAGCTCTCATTTCAATGAGGATTATTTTAAAAACAGTGACAAAAGGTTGGCAAATGCCAGATTTTAAGAACTGAACTATTCTGATCGACCATTTCTGCAATATCTTCTGTCTGCTGCAAATTTGAACATCTCGTGGCTGGCAGCTTGAGCTAATTGGTTGACGTTTTCTAGCTTCCGGCTATTTAAATCAACCTCTGTAACTTGTCCAGGCCTTTGCAAGCACAGCAGCTGCATTTTTGATTATGATTACGTCTTTTTTTTTGTCCTTTCTGAGGAGAGATATTAGTGACCAGTGTGAATTCAGTTCTCTAAGCTGAAGGGTAAGGCAGCTATTGTGATGAGGACCAAGCAGGAGCTGCTGTGGGTTTTTTTTTCATATGGAAATGCAGAATAATGGGGTGATTAAATAGAGCTGTATATAAAAGTACATCTGACATTGGAATTAACATAATACTATGTAGCCTAAGGCTGAGGACTTTATTTGCCATCTGTGACTGAGCAAAATCCCCCTGGGGGCGGCTAAAATATTCTGAATAAACTCAGCCGAAAACCTTATTGAGAGTAAAATACCATTTCTGGCACGTCATATTGATTTTGCTTAATTGCGGTGCAGCTAAGAACATTTAGTTACTGATGACTTTTGTACTGCGTGACAAGTCTGCAAGCGTCTTTCTGACTTGAGAGGGTGGGTTTACATGGTGAGCTCTTGCCTGCTATTGAGGGAGAAGACTAATACCCTGAACTCTCTCATGGGTATCTGTCCTCTCTGTCCGGGATTTTAGTGAGGAAGATTGTTCCCTCTCATTTTTTTTGTTGTTGCTATGTTTAATTTGGAGATGGAGGTAGGGAAAACATTACCAGTCGAGGAATGATACTCACTTTGCCAGTTGTTTTAAATGGAATGAAAGGAGGCTTTTCTGGAATGCAAGTAAAAAGGACAGTCTGTTGACTCCTTTAAAACTTGTCCTGAGAGGCACAATATATTTTATTTGGCACCTTAATACACTTCGCCAAACTTCTGATTTAAAAGTATTGTGAAGATTATGGATAAAATCAGCTTACTGCGGATGCTGGAATCCAAAACCAAAAAAGAGAAAATGCTGGAAAATCTCAGCAAGTCTGGCAGCATCTGTAAGGAAAGAAAAGAGCTGACATTTCGAGTCTAACTGACCCCAAAGGGTCAGCTCTTTTCTCTCCTTACAGATGCTGCCAGACTTGCTGAGATTTTCCAGCATTTTCTCTTTTTTGGTTTGTGAAGGTTATGCTCAGTCTGTATCCATCTCTCCTCGTACTAGGATGAATTGCATCCCTCAAGTAGCAAGTGTCTGTCAACTATCGTCCCATGGAGTAATCACATTGATGCCTGTTTCCCGTGGTCACCCGACTTTGCAGATACTAGATGTTGGGAAAGTGGCTGGATGAAGCAAAATTGGTCAAATTTCTCGCACCGCCTTAGCCTGTGTGTCCTGAGACCATGAGTCATCATTTTTGTTTTGACCCTGGCTAAGGTGAACCGTATCATGGCTAATCCAAACTCAAGGCAAATAAGAAGCCACTTCCACCCATTCCCAGGCAGAGGGAGGCACATCTTGGTTGATTTTAATCATGTGGATCCATCTAGATTCCACCAGTCCAATTCCTACCTGGAGTCAGTTGGCAGGAGGATACAAGGCAGCAAATCAGTGGATTCCCAAGATCAATTGAAATGTCATGTGGGCAATGGGCAAAGGAAGGAAAGGCCATTCATTCATGTTTTTGGCAACTGCTGTGTTCCCCTGTGCTATGAAACCTCTCATCTTACAGGGGCCAGAATTCATCAGTCAGATTGAAAAAACGTCCCATTAGAAGTATTGAATTATCCTAACCGATTTTGCCATTTCCCCACATCACTCGCTCCTGTAGTGTTAACCCTTCTGAAGAAGAGCCATATTGGATTTGAAGCGTCAACTCTGTTCCTCTTTCCACAAATGCTGCCAGATCTGTTTATCTCCAGTTAGTTTCAGATTTACAGCATGTGCAGTATTTTTGCACTTTGCAGTATGTTAACCCTTTCCTCATCTGGCCCTATCCCCTGTGAATATAGCAGGGTTTTGCATCCATTATTTGTACCATTGCACTTTAGAACGCATCATTAGGCTTCTCCTGTTTAATGTGCACAATTCAGCCTTTACGGTTGGTTTGAAGTCATATGCAAGACCTTCAAACTAGCTTATTTTAATTTGTGTATGCAAGGAAACAGCTGCACTGGGCACTGAAAATATAACTGGCCAGTTATATGTTGCTGCATTGCTTTTCCCAGCACACTTACGGACTCACTGACAGGCACATACTCACTCACTCACACTCTATCTCTCTCTTTCTCTCTCTCTCTCTCTCTCTGTCTTTTTCTTGTTTTCTCCGTGGGTGGAACCAAGTAGCAACCACAAAGGGATACCAAATCTAAGGATACATGGTCCAACTTTGCTAACTCCCCCTGTCTCCGGGTCATGACTGTATCTGGTCGGCAACTTGGATGCTGTTGTACTTCTTCAGTGTTTTAAAATCTGTGTGGAGTAAATTGGCCCAAGTGGGGCTTATTGGTAAATTGACACCAAGCAATGTGTTAATGGTTGTTGCCAACTGTCTGAAAATTCACAGACACCTGTCTCAATTATCAGTCGGTTGAAACTTCTTGTGTCATATTACTTGGTGTATGGTAAGATGATGGTTATTTTATTGGTTAGAACTAGTAATGCAGAGGCATGTTCTAATATTGCAGAGAACATGCATTCAGAACGTGAGTTCAGTTTTGAAAAGCAATAGTGAACATAAGGCTGTCCGATGGCACTAAAAATAAAATTTGTTCACAAATGTCTTTAGGGAAGGCAACCTGTTGCCTGTAATCAGTCTTGCCTCTGGGTGACTTCAGACTCACACCAAAATGGTTAACTCGAAACTGCCCTCCAAAATGGATTATCTGTTTTTTCAAACTAGTGCTAGCCATTCAAGGAAAGCCCACCACCACGTTCCCAGAAAAACAAAGCCTTGCCACCAGTGCCCATATCCCACAAATGGATTTTGTTTAGGATTCCATAAGTGTCTGTCCAGCCTGTTAGCAGTGCACTGAGTTCCATTGTTTTAACCCCAGGCTGTCTTGAGGTGGTCGCAATCTGGTGTTTATTGTTTAGGTGTAGTCATTTTAGGACCAACAAAGGGACCAGGTCAAGAAGTTGGATGGAACTTCATTCTGGGGGCAGTCTGACCAAGAGCAGGTGTTGGTTGTGGCAGTGATTTTAGAATGATTGTAATCATATCTCTCCCCATTTCCATATCTAGTTCTTCATATCCAACCCATCTCAACTTATAAAGAATTGCTAACAGTAAAATACAGTGGCAGCCAAGGTTCTGGGTAGAAACAACCACAGAGACTATACATCCGGACATTGCATTCTGCATAAACAGGCTTCAACCTCTGTGTGAGAGACCAGAGGAAATCATACAGGACTCGCTGTGGTCTGCAACTAGTTTTTTCTTGCTTAAATATAGACATTGGACAAATGATATGTCCTTTCAGAATGGACATTGATCACCAGTAAAGCATTTCATAGTTCACTGTACAGAATTTCTTAGATCTTTTGAAGTAAGAAAAGTCGAAAAGTTTTCTTTTGTCCATCACTGAAGAGTTTTGATTGGATCACCACATCCCTTTCTTTCTTAATTGGGGTTACTTGAGTTGGCATTCCACTGTTGTCATGAATAATGGCCGTTCTGTCATTGCTGTTTGGTTTGCTTTCAGAGAAGAATTATTTCTGTAAGATATAAAAATTTACAAATGATGGAAGTCTGAAAATGAAACCATGTTTTTAGATTAGATTAAATTACTTTACAGTGTGGAAACAGGCCCTTCGGCCCAACAAGTCCACACCGACCCGCCGAAGCGCAGCCCACCCATAACCCTACATTTATCCCTTACCTAACACTATGGGCAATTTAGCATGGCCAATTCACCTGACCTGCACATCTTTGGACTGTGGGAGGAAACCCACGCAGACACGGGGAGAATGTGCAAACTCCACACAGTCAATTGTCTGAGGTGGGAATTGAACCCAGGTTTCTGGCGCTGTGAGGCAGCAATGCTAACCAATGTGCCACCGTGCCACCCACTTCTGCAGCACTTGAGAAATGAGAGAAATGGATTTATTATTTATGCCTTTCATCAGAAATTAAGCAAATATTCACTTTTGAGAAGCTTAATGGGGGAATGAAAGATATTGTGTAAATGCGTGTTCTTACCTCTTGCCCAGATGGTCACAATATTGTACACACGGTATAGATCTTTTGAAGTATACGAACTGTAGTTCTGACATTTTAAGCCGTACTTCTGACAGAGGTGAGATTTGAACCTAGACCTGACCAAGAGGTATGGATGTAACCATTACGCTAGAAAAGTCTGTTAGTGACTCTTGTTATTTGATCAAATACAGCAGCCAGTTCTGTACACAACAGCATCCTGCAAGACAAGCACATGATTGCTTTGACTCCTCATTTGCTGCTGTTAGCTGGATGAGGGAAGTTGACTAGGAACACCAGGGGAATGTTTTCAGTTAGGACTGTGATTCTGGATGAGGCATGAGTTGACATCTCAAAAGGCCATTCCCCTGATATCCTGGCTGTTCATTTCAGTATAAAATTCAGCCTCCGTTAGATGCTGGAGTTCACAGTGACATCTCAACTCTCAACCTCCTTAACATGGAGGCAAATGTATTACCAAGTGAATGAAGCTGACACTAGATGCAAAGCATTGCAAGTCTGCTAAGAGTCAGACTGAGTAAGCACCAACATAGGCCCACTCTGAAGTTATAATATTTTATTGTGTTTCAGGTCAGAAGGCTGACCTTTAATTTAATAGACAAATGAGACAAATTTACTGGTGCTCAGTTGTCATTTTTTCCTGTTTTATAAATCCCACAAGACCCAACACTCTCAACATCACATCGTTCAGCACTGCATACATACATTATCATTTGTTTGCTCTGCCCCATTAATGACTCCCCTCTGTATTCGCTAACCTATATAATGTGGCTATGAGACTGTGTCTGTGTAATGTCAATTACCACTTAGTTGCTAAATGTATGCTCTGCATAGCTCCATTAAAATTAAAATACTGTCTGTACATTGGCTCGTGGGATTAGGCAGGAGGTTTGTGTAGATTTACTACGATAGAAGCTAATGGAAAACATAACTGTTAACAATCTGAGGTTTTCAATTAGCCATTCTCTGATTGATTTTTATGAAATCTCATCGACTAATAACTATGCATCGCTGAGCTAACCATAGCACATGCTGAGATATCAACATTTTTTTTAATTTAAAAAATAACACATCTATACCTAGAGAGGTAACAAAACAAGTAGCATGTTCAGTATTTTGCTTTTATGTAGTTGATGAAATACAAAGCCTTTTTGTGAGTGTGCCCTAGAGCTAACCACAGCACATGCTGCGATATCAACATTTTTTCTAATTGAAGAAAAGATCTCTACCTGGTAAGGTAACAAAAAAAAGTAGTATGTGCAGTCTTTTGCTTTTGTATTGTTAATGAAATACAAAGCTTTTTTGTGAGTGTGCCTTACAATGATTCTCCTCTCATGCCTGCTTCATAAACTCACCAAAATTGAGTTATTCCTGGTCTAAATTCCAGAGACAGGGCTTTGTGATTTTACTGTGACCAATCATGTCTCACTGTACTTGCAAAGAGTGTTGGATTGGTTCAGTCCTACAGGAACCTGTTCTAACACAATCGTTCGGTCACTGGTTTACGGCAACTGAATAAGTCAAGTTTTATTTTGTACATAGAAGGGATTTTCTGTCCTTTTTTTGCATCGGCACTCTGCGACTTTGCCAGAGTCCCTGAAGCTGATTGGGCTTTTTAATTGCACATAATTTGGGCAGGCTGTCCTGCATGACATAAAGGGAGAAGTTCCCTAGCCTATTACTGTTTCATTTGTATTTTCTTAACCTTGTTAACTTGTGGTAAAGGTGATGTTATTCCAAAGTTAAAACTTCACAGTGCCTGAGGGTTCCCTTGCTGACCTGAATGAACCAAAACAGCACCCCCTTCAGGAGATCTAATCCATATGGATCTCTATATATTTTCCCTTTCTTGAGAAGAACTATAATGAAATGTCAAAGTAAGCAATCAGGATTTAAAAGGTGGAAATTTTATTCAACAGGCTTTATTTGTACAGAGACATATATACTAGTGAAAGCTCTCTCAAAGAGTAACAAAAGTCAGTTGCTGTAGGCAGTGTGGTTACATGTGAAAGGAATACAGAGTGCATTTGGTCCGTTATTGATCTTCTATGCATCATTGCTTGGAATAATCATAGTTAATAAATAAAAATAAATCTGTAAAGAAAATCAAATTACCACCTTATTTATTCCTTGCCTTTATAGAGTAGTTAGGCTAAGTTTTAAATGTATTATGAATTCATGAATAGTGTAAGAAAGAGAGATCATGATTGTAGCACAGTGCCGTGTGCTACATTCATCCAGAGCCCAACAGTCGGTTATACGCCTCATTCAAATTAGGCTGAAGGGAGGGGGATGAGGATCATGGTCAACCTGTGATCTGAATAAATTTTTTGAAACTTTTGAATCTATCAGCCAGTAAGTTTGCCTTTAACTGTGAATAGCTTTCTTTTCATTGCATTCCAACTAATTAAACAAAAAGTAATTCTGGTACTCATGGTGTCATTGGGGATGTGTTGAGCCCAACAGTGTAGGTTAGCTGAATTAACATGACTATTTTGGATTAATGACGGTCTCTTACTAATGGTTTAATGATTTGCTCTCTTTGTGATGGTTCAGCTCTCTTGTGCTGTATGGTTTGCCCACTCTTCCAGATCAGAACCCCAGTGATACCATGAGATGTCAATTTTAAAACAATAATGTGAACAGAGTAAAATTACACTCAGGTTCATGGTAATTTTTACAAATTGGTACATCAAGAATGTCCCATATATAATGTGATAGGTTTGCTGTTGGTTCTGGGCTTGAATCATTTCAGTGTTTCACCTTGGCTTTTAGCAGTATCAAAAATGTAATTTATTTCTATAAGCCGGCAATAGTAATTATTCCTATCCTGTGACTGACATTCCTAATGGTTAAAGAGAAGGTTCTGATCTTTGAACTGTACAAGCCTGTGGCATCACAGGCTCAATCTGTGGCATCAACTGACCAGGCAAATAGGACATGAAAATGTCTGCAGTCCCTTGGTTTAAAGGACAGAGAAATAACCAGAGGTTCCATCCCTACAGTGATCCTTTTTCCAGTAAATATGCTCTTCCACTGGAAGGTGTTGCAAGGTCAGTTGAGCTGTAACCATTCATTGTCGAGGCGTACCAATGAAGAGAGGTCACTTGACCAGTGCATCTAGGAAGAAGCAAGATCCCAAGGAGATCATAAACAACATCAAATCAGGAAAGGTGGGAAGAATTCCGATAAAATAGTAATAATCCTGCTGGCTAGGTGTCTAGTGACCCCTCGGTAAGTGCTTTGAAACAAAATGTGGCATTTTATTTAGAAGAATAAACCACATCAGGAATTTCTTATTCTTATAAATGCAAATATTGATTGAAAGAACCAATATTTCAGTCTTAAAAACCTACCTCACTTAGTGTCATAGAGTCATAGAAATTTACAGCATGGAAATAAACTCTTCGATCCAATTCGTTCATGTCAAACATATATCCTAAATTAACCTAGTCCCATTTACCAGCATTCGGCCCATATCCATCTAAACCTTTCCTATTCATGGGACCCATTCAGATGTGTTTTAAATGTTGTAGCTGTACCCGCCTCCACCAGGTCCTCACTTGATGTAGTCTATTTTGTGCATTCACCATAGAAATATAAAACATGTTAGGACCCAGTAAAAAAAATCACAAATCCAGCAGACCATTTGCTTAGCTCAGCGTCATCGAAACATTATCTTATTCCCTTGCCTCTCCCGGAAAAGTATCTGTTGCCTGTTGAACCTATTAAAGAAAATCTGTTTGCTATAGTTACCTTCCCTGGTGATTTATTTCATCTTAGTTTAAAGTAGGGCTCAGAAACGAAGGGATGTCATTTAAAAATTAGGAGTGATTAGGGAATTTGTGCAAATGGCCATATGGAATAAGTTAAAAGGGGGAAAAAAGTCTCTGAAACAAATGAGACAGGTTCTTTCGGAGACAGTTGAATGCACTTATTGACAGTCAGAAGGATGGAGATGGTCTGGAGAAAAGCTTCAAAATGGGAAGAGTGTTGAGTTCAGTCGAAAACCTGTTGAGCTGGATTGGCCAAACGGTCTCCTCCAGTTCCTGTGGCTTGATGCCAGCAGCACACTTTTTAAGTGATTGGTGGTGGTGGAGATGGGGAGTCACAATGCACAGCATTGTTTCTCTATAGGGATGACTGATCTGTGCAGATCTATTGCCAGTACTGTGCTGAAGAGATCTGAGGGAATTTGGTTGAAAACGTTTAAAAGCATCTTTGTGGAAATGCTGGCGGGTAGCCGTGAGAGTGTTTCCGAGGGTCAGTGAGGGGATGGCGAAACCTCGTGCTTTTTTGAGAATTCCCAGTTAAATTGCGAGTTCACCTCTGAAACACTCCTAATGAAAAAACCATATGTTAGGTGGATGTGTGTATTTTCAAGTGGGAACCCTTGCGTGTTTCTAAAGGCACTGTATATTTTACTTAGTTCTTTCTCCTGGCTTTGTGTCAGTCTGAAGCTATCAGAAATAGTTGCCTAGTCGCATGGCTCATGCTGAATTTCAGCAACGTGAGAAAATTAATTCCCAAGTCAACAAGATGAATGTTCTTTGTGCTATGTTTTGTTTTAATGGCTATAAAATATATATATTGAAGGGGGGAGGGGGGGGGTTCTGAGTGGTGTAGGAGGAAAAGGAAGTTGAGATTTATTTGTGCTCTGAAAATTGTCTCATTTGCCCATCATTCTACTTTAAGATGGGGGAGGGCGGTGTCTGCGTGGTGGTGGTGAAGTGTGTTAACTCCTGTCAGTAAAAGATAAAGAATTAGGCTATCATATTAAAAACAATGTACTGGGACAGTCTTAATGAAAAAACATTAGTAGTATTCTTCATTCAGTAGGGTAGCAGTGAGCAGGTCATTAAAGTTCCCCTCATCAGGAACCATATGGAAATGGCTGTAGAGATCGCCAGTAAATTTTTTGAAGTATAATTGAACAGCTGTCTCTGATTAATTGATTAGTTTAAAGCCAGGAAAAGCAGGTAAAACCCAAGGTGAAGGATGCGGTTGCACATTAAATGGATACAATACCACTCCTGGGACCTCCTTCCAGGTTCTGTATAGGGAAGATACACTTGGGGTTGACAGTATTAATATCGAACTGGAGGGCTGCTGCGTCTGAAGCTTGAGAAAACTGGGGTCTGTTCAGATAACTGCCTTAGTCCAGAAACTGCTTCTGACCAGTTTCACGTGCAGCGGGATATTCCTATCACGCTTGTTATGTCGCTTTGAATCTCATTTCCTGATTGTAGAATCACAGAAATTGGTGGTGCAGGTAGAGGCCATTTGGCTCACTCTGTCTGTGCCAGCCAAACAAAAATAGGGTTGGCAGCTGGAAGGTTTAGTTCAGCTGCCAAATAATAAAATTTGCACCATAGTGCACATTTCAAAAAAAGACCCAAGAGGTTAAAAGCAGTCGTTGATAAAGGCCGGGGCGTAGATTAGGGCAGGTGGTTCAGGTTTGAGGAGGCAGCTGAGTTGTAACAACTAGAGGAACCGTTGCATAAGGCAAATCTTTATCATTTCTGCTTGACACCTGACTATGACATTCCACTGCTGTGTATCAGTGACTGCAATAAATTGAGTTCTGAGAGTGCAGCTGATTAGGCAAGGACTGAGTGGTCTTAACAATTGACCTCTGTTACTATTAAAGGTCTCTGGCTTATATTAATTTACCCATCGAGGTAATGCGACATGATTCAGTTCATGCATGTTTGTTAATTATTGAAAAATAGCTTTTGGTTGTCTGTGCATTATAATTGATTCTGCCACAGCATTAGATTAAAGCCAGTCAAAAAAAAAGTGGCTTCCATTTGAAATTTAAACAATCGATGAGAGCAGCTAAACCGATATCCAGCAATCTCTTTTTCTCTCCTCTCTCTGACCGTCCAGTGTGTTATGTCAGGGGCACATAGCGTCCCCCAACTCCTTTTTTTTAAATCATCAGCACCAGAATTCCTCACTTGTACCAATTCCTCTGATCCTTGATTTCTAATTCCAGTATAATCTCGTCCCTCCCAGAATGAGAAAATATAGGATATTGACATTTGGCTCTTCGAAAATGCTATCCAGTTTCTCCCACTTTACATGCTCTTTCCCCATGGTCCTGTAAAAGTTGGCTTTTCGAGTATTTATCCGATTCCCTTTTGAAAGTCACTGTTGGTTACTTCCAGGCACCGTCAAAATGAAGTATAACAGCTCAGCCCGTACGATGCAAAGAAAATGAATGACTCTGATCTCAACTCTTTCCAGAATTCAATATCCAAAATTTATTGTCCCCTAACATATGAATTTTATTTTGTTCCCACTCATTTCAGCAGCATGGTTAGGTGCCTGTAAAACAGCCCTGTGTTTTTAAATTAGCAAAACATACACAGATTCTCTCCTTCCTGCATTCAGGACTGTTGAATCCCACAAACATGGTGTACCTTGGGTCGGAAGAGCTTTTATTTTTCTCTTTTATTTTTCCAGTCCATCAGGGACTGACAGTGTTTACCAGGGATCAAGTAGCTGTCAGTGCAGGAAAGGCATGATCAGCGCAAGGATACTGTTATCTTTCATTGATTCTGGTATTGAGGTTGATATCTTTGAACTTAGTTCCATTTATGTGTTGTCCCATGTATTCACCAGCTTATATTGGCTCCCATTCCAGTGATTCGTCGAATTTAAAATTCCGATCCTAGATTTCAAATCCCACCCAACCGCATCTCTTAGCTGTAAAGAGAGATTGGACAAACTTATTTTTGCGAGAATGTCAGAGGCTGAGGGGCAACCTCAGAAGTATATAAAACAATGAGAGGCATGGCTAGTGTGGATAGTTGGGTGGAATTGTCGAATACTCGGGACAGCTGCAGCTCTTGTTAAACCACATGACGGCTCTGGAGCTGCAGATGGGCTTACTTTGGAGCATAGGAGATGCTAAGGGCATTGTGGATAGCACGTTTAGTGAGTTGGTCACACCGCAGATTAGGATTGCTGAGGGAGAAAGGGAATGTATGGCCAAAAGGCAGAGAAAGAGCAGGAAGGCAGTGCAGGTGTCCCCTGCGGTCATCTCCCTCCAAAACAGGTATACCATTTTGGATACTGTTGGGGGAGTTGGCTCACCAGGGGAAGGCAGCAGGAGCCATGGCACTGTGGCAGGCTCTACTGTATGGAAGGGTAGGAAAAAGGGTGGAAGGGCTATAGTCATAGGGGATTCAATTGTAAGGGGAGTAGATAGGCAGTTCTGTGGTGGAAAATGAGACTCCCGAATGGTATGTTGCCTTCCAGATGCACTGGTCAGAGTGTTAAGTTAGTATATTTGACATGAGGATTAAATCTCGGCACAACATTGTGGGCCAAATGGCCTGTTCTGTGCTGTACTTTTCTTTGTTCTATGTCTCAGATTGGCTGCAGAACATTCTGAAGGGGGAAGGTGAACAGCCAGTTGTCATGGTGCATGTAGGCACCAACGATTGAGGTAAAAAAAAAGGACGAGGTCCTACAAGCAGAATTTAGGGAGTTAGGAGCCAAGTTAAAAAGTAGGACCTCAGAGGTAGTAATCTCAGGATTGCTACCAGTGCTACGTGCAAGTCAGAGTAGGAATGAAAGAATAGGCAGGATGAATGCATGACTTGAGAGATGGTGCAGGAGGGATTTTTGGGACATTGGAATTGGTTCTGGGGGAGGTGGGAGTATTATAAATTGGATGGTCTACACCTGGGCCAATCTTGAACCAATGTCCTTGGGGATGCTTTCGCTAATGCTGTCGGGGAGGCTTTAAACTAATGTGGCAGTGGGATGGGAACCACATGAGGAGATTAGTGGATAGTAAAAAGGTAGCAACTAAAGCCTGTAAGGAACTAAATAATGAAGTCAGGGTGACTAAGGGGAAGAGTAGGCAGGGAACAAATGATGAAAGCAAAGGGGCTGATGGTCTGAGGTGCATTTGTTTTAATGCATGAAGTGTAGGTAAGGCACATAATAGACAATAGGTGCAGGAGTAGGCCATTCTGCCCTTCGAGCCTGCACCACCATTCAATATGGTCATGGCTGATCAGTATCCTGTTCCTGCCTTATCTCCATAACCCTTGATTCCACTATCCTTGAGAGCTCTATCCAACTCTTTCTTAAATGAATCGAGAGACTGAGCCTCCACTGCCCTCTGGGGCAGGGCATTCCACACAGCCACCACTTTCTGGGTGAAGACGTTTCTCCTCATCTCTGTCCTAAATGGTCTAACCCGTATTTTTAAGCTGTGTCCTCCAGTGTCCAATCCTTTAATAATCTTATATGTCTCAATCAGATCCCCTCTCAGTCTTCTAAACTCAAGGGTATACAAGCCCAGTTACTCCAGTCTTTCAGCATAAGGTAGTCCCGCCATTCCAGGAATTGTCCTCGTGAACCTACGCTGTACTCCCTCAATAGCCAGAATGTCTTTCCTCACATTTGGAGACCAGAACTGCACACAGTCCTCCAGGTGTGGTCTCACCAGGGCCCTGAACAGCTGCAGAAGAACCTCTTTGCTTCTATACTCAATCCCTCTTGTAATGAAGGCCAGCATGCTATTAGCCTTCTTCACTACGTGCTGTACCTGCATGCTTACCTTCATTGACTAGTGTACAAGAATACCCAGATCTCTTTGTACTGCTCCTTTACCTAAATTGATTCCATTTAGGTAGTAATCTGCCTCCCTGTTCTTGCCACCAAAGTGGATAACCATACATTTATCCACATTAAACTGCATCTGCCATGCATCTGACCACTCACCTAACCTGTCCAGGTCACCCTGTAATCTCCTAACATCCTCCTCATATTTCACCCTACCACCCAGCTTAGTATCATCTGCAAATTTGCGAATGTTATTGCTAATACCATCTTCTATATCATTAACATATATTGTAAAAGATGAACTTAGGGCTTGGATTATTACCTGGGGATACAATGTTATTGCTAATACTGAAACTTGGTTGAGAGAAGGGCATGATTGGCAACTAAATATCCCAGGACATCGATGCTTCAGGCGGGATAGAGAGGAAGGTAAAAGGGGTGGAAGAGTTGCATTACTGGTCAGAGAAGATATCACAGCTGTGCTGAAGGAGGGCACTATGGATGACTCGAGCAGTGAGGCAATATAGGCAGAGCTCAGAAATAGGAAGGGTGCGCTAACAATGTTGGGGCTGTACTACAGGCCTCCCAACAGTGAGCGTAGGATAGAGGTACAAGTATGTAAATGGATACTGGAAAGATGTAGGAGCAACAGGGTGGTGGTGATAGGGGATTTTTATTTTCCCAGCATTGACTCAGATTCACTTACTGTTAGAGGTGTAGATAGAGCAGAATTTGTAAGGAGCATCCAGAAGGGCTTTCTAGAGCAGTATGTAAATAGTCTAACTCGGGAAAGGGCCATACTGAACCTGGTGTTGAGGAATGAACACTTATGGACAAAGACGAGAGTGGTTCTAAAGGAAGAGTGCTAAACTTGGGGAAGGCCAACTGTACCGAACTTTGACACGAGCTGGGGAGTATGGATTGGGAGTAGCTGTTTGAAGGTAAATCCACATTTAATATGTGGGAGGGTAGCAGGGATAATCCAGGCAATTATAGACTGCTGCGCCTAATGTCAGTTGTTGGGATGCTGCTGGAGAAGATACTGAGGGATAGGATCAATTCCTATCTGAAAGAAAATGGGCTTATCAGTGATAGGCAACATGGCTTTCTGCAGGGAAGGTCATGTCTTACCAACTTAATAGAATTCTTTGAGGAAGTGACAATGATGATTGATGAGGGGACGGTTGTAGATGTCATTTACATGAACTTCAGTAAGGCATTTGATAAGGTTCCCCGTGGTAGGCTGATGGAAAAAACGAAGTTGTATGGGGTCCAGGGTGAACTCGCTAGATGGGTAAGGAACTGGCTAGGCAACAGGAGACTGAGAGTAGTAGTGGAAGGGAGTTTCTCAAAATGGAAAACTGTGACCAGTGGTATTCTGTTGTTTGTGATTATACATAAATGATTTGGAGGAAGGTATAGGTGGTCTGATTAGCAAGTTTCAGATGACACTATAATTGGTGGAGTAGCAGATAATGAAGAGGACTGTCAGAGAATACAGCAGAATATAGTTAGATTGGAGAGATGGGCAGAGAACTGGTAGATGGAGTTCAATCCAGGCAAATGCAAGGTGAGGCATTTTGGAAGGTCCAACTCAAGAGCGAACTATAGAGAAAATGGAGAAGTCTTGGGGAAAATTCATGTACAGAGAGATCTGGGTGTCCAGATCCATTGTTCCCGAAAGGTGGCTATGCAGGTTAATAAAGTGGTAAAGAAGCCATGCAGCATGCTTTCTTTCATCGGATGGGGTATTGAGTACAAGAGTTGGCAAGTCATGTTACAGTTGTATAAGATTTTGATTTGGCCACATTTGGAATACTGCATACAGTTCTGGTCACCACATTACTAAAAGGATGTGGATGCTTTGGAGAGGGTGCAGAGGAGGTTTACCAGGATATTGCCTGGTATG
This sequence comes from Chiloscyllium punctatum, assembly GCF_047496795.1. Classification (NCBI taxonomy): domain Eukaryota; kingdom Metazoa; phylum Chordata; class Chondrichthyes; order Orectolobiformes; family Hemiscylliidae; genus Chiloscyllium; species Chiloscyllium punctatum. The sequence goes on from NC_092742.1 coordinate 23,757,696, forward strand.
GATGGTGCCAGCTATGAAGAGAGGTTGAGTAGATGATGATTATTTTCATTAGAAAGACAGAGGTTGATTGGGGACCTCATTGAGGTCTACAAAATCATGAGAGGTATAGACAGGGTGGATAGCGAGAAACTTTTTTCCCAGAGTGGGGGACTCAATTACTAGGGGGGTCATGAGTTCAAAGTGAGAGGGGAAAGGTTTAGGGGAGATATGCATGGAAGGTTCTTTACTCTCGCTTCCCTCAGCAACCTGGGATCGATCCTATCTGGACCTGGGGACTTGTCCACCTTAATGCCTTTTAGAATACCCAACACTTCCTCCCTCCTTGTAGATGTCATATACACGGACTTCAGTAAGGCATTTCATAAGGCTCCCCATGGTAGGCTGATGGAGAAAGTGAAGTTGCATGGGGTCCAAGGTGTACTAGCTAGATCGATAAAGAAGGGTGGTGGCTGCCTGGAACGCATTGCCAGCAGAGGTGGTAGGGGCGGGAATGATAGCAACATTTAAGATGTATTGAGACAGATACATGAATGGTCAGGGAGCAGAGGGATACAGACCGTTAGAACATATGTGGCAGGTTTAGAGGATCTGGATTGGCACAGGCTTGGAGGCCGAAGGGCCTGTTCCTGTTCTGTAATTTAACAAAACATAGGATTAAGATGAGTAGGGAAAAGTTCAAAGGAGATGTCCTAGGCAAGTTTTTTAAACAGAGGGTGATAGGTACCTGGAACGCACTGCCAGGGGAGGTGGAAGAAACAGGTACGATAGCAACATCTAGGAAACATTTCGACAAAGACAGGCAGGGAGTAGACAGATGGGATTAATTTAGAATGGCATCATGGTCAGCACAGTCACAGTGGGCTCGAGGGCCTGTTCCTGTTCTGTGGTCAGCAGTAAACTGCTCCAGTTCTCAAACCTTTCAAGATCTCCAATTGTTACCTTTTGCGTAAACCCGCTTTTCAGTTACTCTGAAGTTGAAACCTGTGCCTTCAGCGATCCAGATCCCATGTTCTGAAATTCCCTCAATAAATCTCCAGCTTTCTAGCTCGGTCTCTTTTCCTCTCAACACTGCTTAAACCTACTTTGATATGCTTTTGTTTTGGTCACTTGTCCTCATTTTGTTTCTGTGGCACATATCAAAGTTTGCCTGGCAGTTCTCCAGTCAGGTGCACCAGGAAAGTGCTACATGAATGAAGGTTGCTGTTGGTAATATTTTATATTGTATTGTGTGAGTGATTATATTTTAAAACGCACCTTTCTGCTTTCTTGACAGGTAAAGATGAGCCTTCAAGCTACATTTGCACAACATGCAAGCAGCCTTTTATGAGTGCTTGGTTCCTGCTCCAACATGCACAGAATACACACGGATTCCGGATTTACTTGGAGACGCATCCATCGAACAGTCCCCTTACCCCTCGGATTGGCCTTCCCCCCTCCTTGGGACCAGACCCCATCTCACAGTCCCCCCTTACTACTTTTCTCGGTGAGAACAATCCTTTCAACCTGCTGCGGATGACTGGACCTATACTTCAGGAGCACCCGGGCTTTGGCGATGGCCGTCTCCCCAATACGCCTCCCATTTTCAGCCCGCCGCCTCGCCATCATCTAGACCCGCATCGTCTGGACCGCCTTAGTGCTGATGAAATGGGCTTGGTATCTCAGCATCATAGTGCCTTTGACAGAGTAATGCGCTTGAACCACCCACTGGGTATGGAATCCCAGACTATGGACTTCTCCAGGAGGCTCCGAGAATTAGCAGGGAACAACAGCTCCACTCCGCCCTTGTCGCCCAGCCGTCACAATCCTATGCATCGCTTGCTTCAGCCCTTCCAACCCAGCCCCAAGTCGCCATTTCTGAGCACTCCGCCACTCCCCCCCATGCCCCCCAGCAGCACAACTCCTCCTCAGTCACAGTTGAAGAGTAAGTCCTGCGAGTTCTGTGGGAAGACCTTCAAGTTCCAGAGCAATCTGATAGTCCACCGGCGCAGCCACACGGGAGAGAAGCCGTACAAGTGTCAGCTGTGCGACCATGCCTGCTCCCAGGCCAGCAAGCTGAAACGTCACATGAAGACACACATACACAAGTCAGCCTCCGTCACGGCCAGGTCAGATGATGGGCTCTCCACCACCAGCTCACCCGAACCTGGCACCAGTGAGCATGCGAGTGGAGAAGGATGTGGCCTGAAAGCCAACATAACCAATTTCAACACTGGTCAGATGAATGAGAACGAGGAGGAGGAAGAGGAGGAGGAGGAGGAAGAGGAAGAGGAACTGGAAAACGAAAGCCGGCCTGAGTCCAGCTTCAGTATGGACTCCGAGCTGAGTCGCAACCGAGAGAATGGCTTCAAATTGCCAGTGAATGAGAAGCACTGTGTTCTGGGCAAAGTCATGGAAAATGTCGGTCTCCGTGCAATTCAGCATTACAGCGATGTGCTTACCGATAAGCAGAAGCGTAATAGCTTCTCAAAACGATCCTCTGATGGTCAGAGAGACACTGGAGATGAGGACTCTGTTGCAGGCGAACTGGATCGACCGGAAGATGGCACAGTGAATGGAAGAGGCTTCGGTCCCGGTGAATCATTCCCTATCACATTGCCGCGGAAACCTCCTCTCATCACTAGTCCCTCTCTGTCAGTTGCTTCTTCAAAAAGAATTAAAATGGAGAAAGACGTGGATTTGTCCTCAGCACCTTTAATTCCCTCTGAGAATGTTTACTCTCAATGGCTGGTGGGCTACGCAGCATCAAGGCACTTCATGAAAGACCCGTTCCTGGGATTCGGCGACTCTAGACAATCTCCCTTCGCCACTTCCTCTGAGCACTCCTCGGAGAACGGCAGCCTGAGGTTCTCCACACCGCCTGGAGACATGCTGGACGGGGGACTCTCTGGCCGTAGTGGCACAGCCAGCAGCGGCAGTACCCCTCACATGGGAGGGCCCGGCCCGGGGAGGCCGAGCTCCAAGGAAGGACGCCGGAGCGACACTTGCGAGTACTGCGGCAAAGTGTTCAAAAACTGCAGCAACTTGACAGTGCACCGCAGGAGCCATACCGGCGAACGGCCTTACAAATGCGAGCTCTGCAACTATGCATGCGCCCAGAGCAGCAAGCTGACGCGCCACATGAAAACGCACGGCCAGATCGGCAAGGAGGTTTACAGGTGCGACATTTGTCAAATGCCCTTCAGCGTTTACAGCACCCTTGAGAAACACATGAAAAAATGGCATGGAGAACATTTGCTGACAAGCGACGTAAAAATCGAACAAGCAGAAAGAAGCTAAAGCTCCTTGAAGTAAAAGAGACTTGGTTTTAAAAAAAAAACACACACACAAAAAAATTCAATTGTAAAGCTTAATTAATTGCCAACTGAGAAAGTCGGCCCAGAGTGCCTCCTGTGGCACTTAAATATTTTCAAGGTATAATTTGTGTCTGAGAAGCTCAATCAAACCTGAGGGTGATATAGAGGCAGTAAAATAATGTTGAGCCTTTTCAACTGTGCAATAATTTCTGTATTTATTGTTTTTTTTAAAATATTTTTTCAAGCATCATGTGCAGGTATTTTTTTTCCTTTTCCTTTTTATTTTTCGTTGTTTGAAACTTTTTTTTTGTTTTGGTTTGGGTGTCCCTTTTGATTTTACCCACTTTTCAAAAAGAAACCTGAGATTACTTGCATTTTGAGGTGCAGACCTGTAGAAATAACCCTTGACCCGGGCCGCTGCTTATGTGGAATTGAATAGTTAAGCTACTCAACGCAGTAATTTCTTGAATAGAAGCCGCGTTTATTCATTCTTTTATTTTTTTTAAAATATGGGGAGGAAGGATTGGAATTGCACAAATTTCTTTTTTTTAATTGTAAGATGAGAAAAAGCCACAGCGGATCACAATCCTAATCGTAGCACTTAATAGGCTTTTATTACAAGCTGGGTTCGAAATGTAGCACTGATCTTGCCAGCCTATGGTGTCTGGAACTGCCATTGTCGCTTTTCATCAAAGACGCCTGCCTAAACATAACACAGTTAATAACTTTTAAAAAAAAAAGCAGTAAGCAAATGAGAGAGGCAGTTTACTATCTGGTATCCAGTTGTACCAGCCAGAAACTTAACCTAAGCAATAACGGACTTTTAGTTGTGTTACTAATTAGTGAATAAAATGCACAGCGAAGTAAATCTGAACAAAGTCAAAAGTGCATTATTGCCAACACCTAAGGAAACATCTGTGCTCGATTGTGAGCGACTTGCATTATTGTAGAAATGCACTGCTATTTTGCCATTAGGGGTAGATGGTCTTTGGCCACTGTGTTAAATAGCTAAATTTGTACCTGAGATATTTCCTTTTTTTGAACCCGCACCTTAACATATTTGTTTTTTTAATTATAGAAACTGCGACTTCTGAACAAGAAACTATGGGAAATCTATGGTCCAAAAGGGTTATGGTATACATTAGGGAACAACTGAGATTAAAAGTGTCAGTGTTGCTTAGCATAGCATTCACAATGCTGGCACTATAAAAAAAATGTTAATGTCAGTTGACGGTTTTTATACTGCCATTCAATTTGACATGAGTGCCTTGAATATTTGATCTTCCTAATGAGTCTCTGAGACAAATGCAAAACCATTTTTTGTGAAGTTAAAAAAAGTACTGATTTGAAGAAGAGAAAAAAAAATCACACAACAAAGAGAAAAATGTACGTCATATTAGATTCTAGAGTTCTACACGCACCAACAATCCAGCATTTGTAAAACAAAAACAAAAAATAAATTCAGCGGAACTTCACGCCAGCCGCTACAAGTTGGTGAAGACGAAACAGCATCCCTTCCCCCCCCACTTGCCCCCCCTACCCATCTAATCAACTTCGGAAAAACAGTTTGACGGTCTGTTCTCATCAATTGACGCTGCAGGACGCTGCTTAAACTGTGGGAACCCCACTGTAGCAAGGCTCAAAAGTTTTTAAAAAAAAAGACGCCTCCAGAGTCCCACCAAGAACGTAAAGACAGTTACTCATCAGGAACAATGGCTACTCCTTATTTTTTTTTGTTCTGAACAGAATTAGTGCACTCAGTCTCGAATAAGTTTACAGTATTGAATATATACAAAGGTGGAAAAAAATAACAAAAAAAATTGTGTGTGTGTGTGCGTGCGTGTGTTTGTTGAATGATCAAGAGATTTTTTTTTCCGAAGTTTGCTTAGTAAATACATGGATGCCATTATGGCCATGTGTATATTGGTTCTCTGATTCAACTGGTGAAGGGGTTTAATATATATATTACAGTTTCTTGATCACTGTAAAAGTGTACCAGTATTTGTAATAATGGAGAATGCCTGGGCATTTTACAAAATGGAGAAAAAAAACAAAAAAAATTTTTTTTTCAAAAATGGAAATTGTTGCAGTAAATTTGTGGGTCTAAAATTGTACTTGTCACTGTAATTGTAAAGTCTAATTGACTATCAGTTTTAGTAGACTTTTTTGCCTTGGGTGTTTTATCTTTTTTCAAAAATTGTATAGAACTTGTATTGGGAAGAACGATTACTGCTACCATATGTAGACAAGAAAAAAAATAGTAGAAAAGTGCATATTCATGTAATTGCTTTGCTTAAATCACATTCCTGACCTGTACTTTTTTCCCTCTGTTTCTCTGGAATGGTTACTTGGTATTGGTTCATAATAGTGTAGGCACTTGCTGTATTTATACAGGAGCTTGTATTTTTTAACTGTTTGCTTGTCCTTTTAAAGGTACGACAAAAAAGTACCTTTTTTTTGGTAGTGGATTAGAAAAAGAACACACAGGCTGCCATAATATATTTTTTTAATTTTGGCAGGATAAACAAATAGTGCAAAAATAATTTGTATGTTCTGAAATCTTATTGTACAGGAGAAAAAGAAAGGTCGTGTAACGACCTTTTGTTAAAAAAAATACAAAAAGGAATTAGGAAATGCATTGCTGGTCACTGATAATTTGATTTTCATTTGTACAGTTTCCCTCCCAGATTCCCTGTTGGATATGCACGGTTTACAGTTTTGCTAGTCTGTCTCATTTATTTTTTTTTGTTCATGATTTGCTGCCTTCACTCTCCCTATTCACGTGGACTCACTTCAAATCCATTGTGGTCAGAGTCAGATCAATGTAAATTGGACTGAATGAAAACTAAAATATGTTGCATCTTGCGCTGCTTTTAAGGGTCATTCAGTACGTGACATTGAAGACAGCAGATGAATTGTATAATGTCCATGTTGGGCAGGTGTATACTCACAGGGATGAGAAGTTTCCTTATTTTGGGCACATTTCTGCCTTTCGTAAGTTTCATAAAATAGTTACCCAGCTTTTTTTTTGAAGAAAACAATTACTAAGTTAAACTATGAGGTTTGCAGTATGTAGTGACCACTAGATGTCACTGAAACATTCAATTGTCAGTGTGCTAGCGACCACTAATGGTAGTGAACAAATACTGCATTTTTCCAAAATGGAACTCCCTTCAATGGTTCCTTATTTTTATTTTCTCTTGAAACTCCTCTCTTGTCCCTGATGCATCCACGTTACGTGCATGGCACTATTTTGTTTTACATTTCCATGGGGATTTGGGTTTCAGGCCTCCTTGATCTGCTGCTGTGTAAAACTGATGAGGCAGATACAAGTATATGTTGATCTAACTGCCATTTGGTTTTTTTTTAATTTTTGTGTTAACAGGATCATTCACACCTTATTTCACATTCCACGGGTTTCTCAACGTACACAATAGTAGGTAAGAGGTGGGATGAAACCTTTTGTATTTTGACACTTTGAAATTTGCACTAAAAGGCAGAAACAAAACAAAAGCCATCCTGGATGAATAATCTTTAACTGCTAAGGTCTGAAATATTATCACTCCACTACCTAAAGGCATGGGCAGCATTCATTAAACTCCACGTGTTCAAAGTTGCTTATCATTTGGTGGGCTAAGTGGCTTGAAATATCCAATTGTTAGTGAGTTTGATATTCAGACATTCCAGTGCATTTCTGTGAATAAAATGTAGCATGAAGGCTGTAGAGGCTCCATTGCATATCTCTTGATCTGCAGCAGCTATCATCGTTTGACCTAGGTTGTGTCAGCGGTTGACAGTTACAAGTTCGTAATTGATTTTACCAATATAAGGTGACCAGGTACTATTTATGCCTTTTTCTCTAGCTCTAGTGGAAAGTGTTTTTGACAAGTTTCCCCTGCATCATCCTTATTACCGTGAGTAATTTGGTGAGATGGAAGGAGATTGAGCCTGTAGTAACCTAAGCCAGGGTTGAGTGTCAACCTTGTCAGTTCAAGAGATGCACCTCATAATGTTTGGGCACCAGCAACAAAGGTATCAACTTTGACAGACAATATTCATTGGTTAAAAAGAAAATGTTAAATTCATTATGGGTCAAGAAGGAGCAATCCATGGAGCCAATTTCTCCTTCAGTGTGGCACTTCATGGGGCTTCTGGCATGTCAGTCAAAGGCTTTTTTTTTACTTCCCTGTTTACATCTTCCTTGTAAAACAAGCAGAAAGCAGAAAAAGCACTTTGGTCATTACTGTAGCGAAATATTGGACCAGAAAGTTGATTTCAGAATAATACATTGTCATCAAATGGTCACTATTGTCACCAAATAGTTATATTTGGTACCCACATAGTTCCAACCAAGGTCTGTTTTACCAGTATAAGATAGAATAGTGACAGCACATTGCTATGTTTTCTAAGTGGTCCTTGGCACAGGAAAGCTTTAAGGAAAACATTATTAAACAGGTTGCAATACAGGAGTATATAGGAAGGAGGTATCTCTTGTTTGAGCAGGTTTCATGCCACTGAGGGGTGGCAGGGAATTAAATTTAAGATGTTACAGCAATATTTTACAGCAGCCTTTTCAGCCACAAAGGGAAAAAAAATTAGTCAGCTGGTGAAAACTAAGTATTTGCATATTGGCAGCCACTGCATATGTTACAATGGACACAGGTTTACAGAACTAGATAAAACCTAAAATATATACCGAAGTTTTCAGATTTTATCTGTGAAAGGTTGATGGAATAGAATAAAAGCGCCTTTTGCTTGAAGTGTCAGATTCCAGAACTTGGTGCTAGAGAACTAAGCTAGAGAACTAATGAACTCTAAATCGAGCCAGTGTAGAAGCTGCACAGTGGATTTATATAGAGAACTTGTAGTACCTGCTTCCCTAAAGATGACAAATCTTTCAAAACAAAAATCCAACATAGTAGTTTATTGTATTGGCGTACTGCCTATGACCATTTTATATTGGGTGAGTTTAGGGTTAATTGATTTAAACTTTTCCTTTATATAGTGGTGTTCAATGCTCTGATGTTCTCCATCACTATTCAGTGTTTGAGCTGTGTTGTTTCAGCAGCTTCCGACATTGTGTGCCACTACACGAGATCCACCTCCCCATGCTGCCATTTACCACCAACCAGTTAACATTGTATACATTCAATGAGGAGTTATGCAAGGAAAAGTACTGACAAACACTCAAAGGTTAAGACTTCACGTTTCATCCCACCTCTGTTAAATACAGTCCACAGGTTGTTTTATCATGACCAAAACACTTTTAACGGTGCTGTTGTATTTTTAAGAATTGTACTTAAAATGCAAAGCAAATCAATGCCACTTGAGTTGGACCTATTTGTAATGGCAAGGCAAAATATTTTATTAGCTTTTTTTCTATTTCTGTATTTAGAGCTTTTTATTGTAACTTGAGATTTGGTCTTATACTACAAGTTTGAACTATTTATTATTGCTTGTGTTGTGCTCTGTTTAAAACAGATGCACGTTATCCTTTTTTTTATGTTGAAGTGCTGACCAGAGGTCACATCAGCTTGGCTTTGTGAAATATTTATTGTTCTGTTTTTCTGTACAAAATCAAGCCCTCTCCTAATCCACACTGTTTTCAGCTTGTGTCTACCATTTCATTCATACACTCATCCAAATGTTTGTCCCATTTTCAAGTGAAAGAAATAAATCAAAAGTTATCTTTACAATCTTCAAACTTCTTCCTTTCTGCCTATTTTTTCCCCCCCACCCTCCTTCTCAGTATGTGGGTTTAACAATAAATGTTTAGCAGCGAACACCTGCATGACTCATGGTATCACAGGTCAAGTTGAGCACAATGAAGACTCAGATAATAAAACCTTCGATGGCACTAGAAATGATGATGGAACATATCTGCACGTCATATTGTGACATCTGGCTGAGTCCTAACAGCCCACTTATCCTGTTGAGTAGGTCAGTAATCATCAGAATCTTGTTAAAATATGCTATTAGTCAGTGCGTAAGTAAGCAAGAACCCATTGTGACATACAGCGCCATCATAGATTAACCAATACACCCTTTTAAAACCATTTTTTTGTAAGTACATTCTCACGTTCAGTTCATACCAATTGGACATCATTTCATCCTTTTGAGTATTGTACACACGTGCACGCGAATCCATTGGTACTATTTCTGTTCACAAATGAAACCATTTCTTCACTCTTTGCTCTTCCCTTATTTGCAGAAAACAATTGTCCCATTAGTTTATCTTTTATAATTGCACTTACTTCATATCTATTGGCAAGGGTTTATCAAAAGCTGTGTAAAACAAAAAAATCAACTGGGTATATTACAATAAGAAATGGACTCTTTTGTGTGTACCTTTTGTGAAAAAGTTCCTTTTTTGAATAAGAAGTTAAGTCAGTTATTTTAATTAGGATTCTTTTATCCAAAAACGTGATATTATTCCAACTATAATATAAAGCAAAAAACAGAAACTGCTGGAGAAACTCAGCAGGTCCGGCAGCATCTGTGGAGGGAAAATAAGAGTTAACGTTTCAAGTCCAAAGACCATTCTTCATAACATAAAGCAGTTGGTTCTTTTGAAGATGCTATTTTTAGGGATTTCAAAAAAATATTCTATATTAGAATGCATCCATGATGAATGATTTTCATAAACAAAAACTTGAAAATCTTATGCAAGACTTAATGACATAATGTTTCCAGCACTGACAAAGGATTGGGGTTACATAACATGATGAAAAGCAGAAGCACTCGTTTCAGACTGAGTGGGCTGCTTTATTGAGAAAAAAACATTCAACAGAGTTAAATGCTGTGGCTGATATAAAATATAGAAACAATAATGGACCTGTTTGGTGGAAGCCAAGTCTAGTAGAAGTGCAAGACACTAAGCAATGGTTTTGATCAACATTGGCTAATTTGTAAGTGGACTGAGCAAAACTTTCTGAATGAAGAAAAGCCATTAGGCCTAATAGCTCCTACCCACATCAGTCAAATATTATTTTTTCAGAAGCACATGTAGTCCTCTCAATTCAACATATACTGCCCATGCGAATGGCTTTGAGAATGTGTTCCATGACCGTAACTTCCTTTGAGTACACTTGCTCCAACAGCTTTCCCAGTTTAATTTCTTCCACTGTAACTTGTAGTCCCGCTATTAAGGAACAGCCTTTGGGTCAACATTTAACAATTCATTTTGCTATTTTGAAATAACTTACCTTTACAGTACTTTTCTCTTGAGGTAAAGTGATCTCAATTCCTGTAACTCTTACTGTCATATTTTGCTGATACTGGGAATTATCAACATTCCTTAAATGATTTGCAATTTACCGGACATAGGAATGATGCATCCAGAAAGTTATCTGGAGCCTTAGAATAAAAATATATATTAGGTTTTAATGATCATAGCATAGGCAAGTTGCAAGTGTGGAAGGCAATACAATTAACAGATGTGATGCATAGAAGATAGCAGAAATTGTTTCTGACCCAAGAATGTTTGGTATATTGTTGGGGTATACTCAGACACAATATACTTCATTGAATGTACCAAAAAGTGTGTTTTTCCAGTAAGATCAGTATGCATATCAGTAGTGCTTTTATAATAACTGTTTGGTTTAACTGCCTTCCTGTTAACGTGTGCAATAAGCAAGGCTGAACTAGCTGCTTAAAAATAAACAAATCCAACTACTACCCACTAGCTTACAATGACAGGCTCACCAAACAAAATAATGTGAGTCAAGACTTACACATTAAGATGTCCAAATATCTGTATCAGTCATAATTAAAATTGCCCTGGTCAATAAAAGATGCACAAAAGTTAAAATGTCATAACGCAAATAATGTTCACGAACATTTATTTACATCGGGTTTGCTTTAATTGGAGCCTCTTATTAGCCTTCTGACAAATTGTCAAAATTGTAGCTTGTGGTAAATTTTTACATACTCGCCAGAAGTTCTTGTCACTAGATGTACTGGTTGGTATCTCCGTGCAATAGCAGGTGTGTTAATTTTTAATTAGCTTACTATATGAAATTATTGAATCAGGTACATCGCCCCAGTTGGGTGAATAAAGTCAAATGTCAGACCTATGCAGTGCTAGCATCAGATAAATTGTTGAAAACGTAGTTTGTGTTCAAGTTATTGCGGGGGTTTTTTGATAAAGGAAAGGCTGCAGAAGAAAATTTCTGCCAAGTGTAAATTAGAAGATGTCCACATAAATGATGGTAGAAAGTCAGTAATTCTCAGGTTTGTTCAATGCCCCCATTGCTCATCTCATCCTCTCATTACATCATTCCTTCCATCTGCTTTGCTAACACCCATTTTGCTTCTGTAAGCAAGGGAAGCATTTACTGGAAAGCATTTTGTCCATTTCAGTTGGTGGGCAAGGCCTTTATAAGTTTTTAATTAAGCATAGTTTAGAAAACAAACATTTCTGTATATGCTAATGATTAATGGAAATTTTCCTAAGTTACAAGATGGAAATGATTGTCTCCAATTGAAACACATTGCATAGCTTATTTTGGAAAGTCTAAGGAAAGTAAATAGGATCAGTAGAATAAATGTGAAAGGAATAAGCCCTATTTGCTGTTTTGATCCATGTATTTATTCTTGTATCAGGATATTCTTGTCAAAATTGTTCCTTGCCATGTCCGTGGTATGCAAACATTTGCTAAATGTTTATGTTCATCAAACATTTAGTAAGGAAAAGCTATCCAGCTTGGGTTCTTGCAGTCCTAGGTTGTGACTTGTGATCACTGCCTCTTCATCAGCCACTGCAACAAGCACAGTGTTAAAATGCATCTTAGAAAGGAAAAAGGAGAGGCTACAAAATCAGTATTGCTGGGGGAATCTCCGCAGGTCTGGCAACATTTGGGGACAGAAAGCAGAGTAAACATTTTGGGTCCAGTAACCGTTCTTCAGAACTGATGGTAGCGAGGAAAAGGTTGGGAGATATGATGAAGGGGGTGGTGGTGAGTAAACGATAGGTGGAGATGAAGCCCAGAGAGAACAAAGGAATGGGTAAAGGTCAGCCTGGGAGAATAAATAGCTGCTAATTGGGACCATTAGTGGCTGACAATGGGTTGGTTGTGGTAGCAGCCGAAGTGATGAGTGAAGGGGTTGGGGTAAGGACGCAGGAGAAGGCGCTCAGACCCTGAAATTGTTGAACTCGAATGCTGCAGTGTATCCAAGTGGAAAGTGTTATGCTGAGCTTTGCTGGCGCACTGCAACATGTCTGAGACAGAGATATTGACCAGGGAACATGGTGTGTTGAGTTGGCAGGCAACTGGAAACTCAGGGTAATGTTTGCAGGCAGAACATAGGTGTTCTGAAAAGTGGTCACTCAGTTTACATTTCATCTGCCCAGTGTAGAGGAGACCACATTGTGAACAGTGAATGCAGTAGATTAGGTTGGTGAAGTAGAGGTAAATTAGTGCTTCACCATGTAAGGAGACAGAAGAGCAAATGTTCAAAAGCTTAGAGCAAAGAGAGAGGTGTGTTTGAGGGCTTGGATAATGAGTAGGGAGCAAGTAAACAGGCAGGTAATACACCTGCGATTTCATGGAGATGTGAGGAAAGTGTTGAGAATGGAGGAGTGAACCAGGGTGTCCTGAAGGGAATGGTCCCTGGGGAAGGCTAACAAGGGAGGGGAGGAGAATATGTGGCATCCTGCTGCAATTACAAAAGCAGTAGCTAATGATCCTTTGGATGTGAGGGTAAGGAAGGACCGGGGGGGCCCAATTGCTGTATGGGAGGGAAAACAAGGGATGAGAAAAGAATTGTGGGAGATGGATCAGGCAGGACTGAGTTCATCTGGTAACCATGGTGGTGGGGAATTCTCAGTTGAGGAAGAAGGTGGACATTTCAGAAGCCCCCATCTAGGTAATCATGGGAGTTTGCAGTGGATATTGTTGGCCGGCCTACCGCCCCCCCGCCCCCCAAAAATGGAAACAGTTATCAAGGCAGGGAAGGAAGGAAGGAGTCAGATGGATCAAGTGAAGATGAGCACAGGGTGAAAATTGGAAGTGTAATAGATGAACTTTTCCATAGATTCCCATTCAAAGAGCAAAACAAGTTTATTCCTTGCATTCATATGATCTTTAATATGAAACAAGCAGATATTTGCCTTTGTAAGTTTACAAATTAAAGAGTTATCATTATTTTATAGTGATAAGTACTGGGAATTTTGAAGAATGGGATGTTTTGTCACACAAAATCTGTATACATAAATTATCCGTGAAAGGAACTGTGATAATTTCATCAGCCTACTATGAGGAGCTTTCTTGTGTGCTACTGTGGTCTGCTGTTGAAGTTTGGTTTCCTTTTTCAGAGGGCCAAACCATGCTGGAAGTTCCCCTGCATTTTGAGACCATTCTTTCCTCACTGTGCAACACACCATTGAATGTCCATCGAGTAAAGTACCATACACTTAAAATAATGAACAGGAACATTTTCATTATGGGGCTTAGCATGCCTATACCACCAACATAACAGTTAAACCGCTAGTGAAGAGGTGGACATAAACACAGAGTATAAGAACACCATTCAGGACCAGATAATTGTCGAGGTTCGAAGACAGATTTCAAATGATTCAGGAACCAAAATTCTTCATAGCATAAAGACAATAAAACGGGAGTGATCCTATTCAGTTTTTTAAAAAGAAAATGCAGTGAGTAGAATTTTCCGTTGATATTTAGCGATAGGGATAATCAGTACTGTAGATAGTGGGGTAGGTTGAAATCCTGTTTTAATAGTTTATTACTCATAATGGTGGGGGTGATGTTCGTGACCTGTTCTCCCCAGAATACTAAGGGAAATGGATGATTTAAGAATCTCTTGTAATAGACAATAGATCTCACATGTATTCATTGCAGTTTGATCCACGTAGAAAGGTTAGGTACTTCTTGGGTGTTTAGGAGTTGAAGAAGTCTTAGCAAGTTCTTCAGAAAAAGCAACAGTTTCTTAGCCTAATGTCATAGAAATGTGCTTTTATTGTAGCTTGAAATGAGGTGTACAAATCAATCGAGTCATTTATCAGAGAAAAGCCATTTTTTAAAAAAAGCATACTTCCTGAAACTCGAGCTTGTGGCAACAGCTATCAGTCAACTGAGATGTCTTTGCATCGAATATGATTCAACAATAGCAGCCCATTTAAGTCGGTGGTATTTGCATGTACACTCATCCACTGAAAACCTCTTTGGTCCAAGCTTTTAAACATTTGCTCTTCTGTCTCCTTATATGGTTCTGTTTTTTTTTGATAATTGTTCCTGTGAAGCAGTTCCATGAAGTTTCGTTCTGTTAAAGATGTTATATGAATTCAATTTGTTAAAACTGTGCAGGTTTCAGATAATGATTAGATCCATCTGATACATCTACAGATCACATTTGTAGACGCTAAGGAGTCTTGATAAAGCATCTGATGGAATGCTCCCAGGCCAGAGCTTCAAAATAGCTATATTCTGGGGGAATTAATCTTTGTGCTGATCTAGAGCTTCTTGTTTGTAATATCAAGAGGCTTTCTTTAGTCCACAACATCATCCACACTCACCAATTAAGATGGCTAGCTCAGTGAAGAGCCATGTGTTTCTTGCTTTGACCATGGGTTGCAGTAGACCAATCTTTTAAGGTTACCTTTGGAACAAAAGCTGTACCATCGAGGAAGAAGAACTATCTAATTACCGACCATAGCAACTCTATTGGGTAAACACTTTTAGTCAATATGTCTGATCAAACAAATTGGTGTGAGGTATCCCAAGGAAGCAAATTGGCACATCAACAAACTGGAGATGAAAGCAATTAAGTCTGTTTTTCCATCATTTGCAACACGTAACTCTGGTGCCTACTATCATGAGATGGATTACCCAGGACTGCACTAGCTAATCCTCCTCTTTATAAAGTTGGCACTATAGTTACAGGAACACTGCCAAATTATGCGCTTGAGATTGGGCTCTGTAAAAAGAGATACATAATACCTATGGCTCACCACTTATCAGTAAAATAAATAGGTTTACAGACGTATAAAGTAGGAGAATTATATATTCCATGTAAGCTTTAGATATAGTGTTGGACCCAAAAAGTCAATTCTTTTGCAAGTGATAATTACAAAACTATAGCTGTTTAACAGATTCTTTTACAATGTATTTATTTCTGATCTCAGAAGGGCAGAGTTATTGTGACAACTGTTCAGTAGTCCTCAAACTTAATTTTCAGCTTTCAGTATTTGTGATAGTACCTGTTACCATTGTCTTGTATGCTGACTTAATCCAGGCCTTGCTCAATGCGTACAGGTAGATGCTAAAGATGCAATGGCACAGTTTCAACACAGAAGGGAATTATCCAAATATAATATCCTTCAAATGACAGTACTAAAGTTGCATTAACTGCTCATTCATCTCGTTGTTTCTGAGCTGTCATTTGCGTACATAATTTTGTAGGCTGTTATGTTTGCCTACAAAACAATGCATGTTAAATTCATTCACTGTATTTGAAGATCCTTTGGGTTGTTTGAATAATGAGATAAAGGACCATAAAGTTTAATTTGCCCTAGAGGTACATTTTTCTTTTTAGTGCTTTCAACTTGCAAAACTCTACATCAAGAACTTTAAACCTGAGAATTTAGAATAGAGATCTATAAACTGGAAGAGTGAGAACTTCTGCTCTTGTGGATTGAATTTCTCAAACAGGTCCTGGTATCCTGTATCTCTCCACTATTTGGTTGAGTAGGGAGGAAATACTCAAGGGGTTAGTGAAGATGATGGCTCACTTCATGGTGCAATCTGGAAAACCCAATATCTGAGCATGCAGAACAAATATATCTGGCTTTCCATCATATCCTCAAATTCCCAATGACCCTTAAGGTCATCTAGCATATCCAGTACTGCATTCTTCTCATTGAAAGATGATGATCTTACTAGTTTTCAACATAACTCTTACTTTCAAATTTAATGTTTGATTATCTTTCTATCAATTAGAATGAGTTACAGACCTTGACACTCGATTATTGAGTATTTGGGAAGCTGGTTGAAAATAATTCCATAGTATCTGCACGTAGATCTACCTAAGAAGCATGGTTTGAAGAAGCCTTTCTTTTCATGATGTCAAGTGGCAAGATTATGCTGGGATCCAAACCCAAGATAGAGTTAAATGTGTTCTCTCATTTACACTAGTGTAGTGTTATTAAACTTGTACTCAATAATAACATTATATGCATCGATGCACTCTGAAATATTTTCCAATTAATTACATACAAAAATTGTTATTAAGACCTCACAACTGGGTATGAATGGGTAGTGACATTATAAATGAATTTCCTAAGAGATCCTCCAGTGGATATTTATAGGAAAATTGTAAAGATGTTCTTAAAGATGTAACCACAGTTCCATTGGAAATATAGAACAGGGGGAATTCTCACAATTCATTTGCAATGACAACCAAAGGGATCTTTATCACAATATTATATAATGTGCTATTAGTTAAAATTAAAATGTAGCAAAGATAATGCCAATTTGGCTGGGACTTTATAGGTTGACTGACTTAAGTAAACAATTATATTTTCTGATTGAAAATAACTAGTATCACTTTCCAGCATTTTTTTAGTAAATTACCGATCAATCCAAACTCTACTGTGGCACCAAAAGAAAACAAGAGATGAAAACATAAGTTTTGATGGAGGAATTCATCAAGGCAAAAACAAAAGAGCTAATTCAGCAAAGATGGAAGGCAGAATTACTGAGTTAAAACTTCACAGCAGTGATCACTTTTGGCCATTCACAACTTACTTTATTGAAGGTGGCTGTTGAATCTGCATGACAAACAGCATTCGACACCAAACAGGACATGTGGTCAGCCATCCATTATTATGTATAAGAAACAGGATTCGCCCATTTGATCAATATTTGTTGAAGCTTATGTTATTATTGGCTCTGGTAAATAACTATTAAGTAGCTAAATTGGAGCCTGTTTTAATTAAATGTAGGCAAGTGTTCTGAGAAAAAAGAGATGGAGAGTTTTAATTCAATTTTCAAAGGTGCATATCTGGATGTTTATGCCCCTGACCATCTCTGAACAGAAGCGATGAAGGGTTTAAAAATGGCAAAGTGGACCCAATTCTGTGATTCACGTCCTCAGTCCTGATGTCTCCAATGTTCAGTGGCACAGAATAATGCTGTGTGTAATGAATTGCACCTCTACCCCTACCCCATCTCTCTCTCTCACACACACACACACACAACTGGCTGCAATGCACGCAAAGGCATCTCCCATCCCCCCGAAACTTTCATTGAGCTCTGTCAATTTCACTATGATTCATGATTTACTATCCCTCAGAGGAATCACACAGTTGTACAGACCCTTCATAACCCTAAGACCAGTCCATGCTGACCATGTTCCCAAACTAAACTAGTCCCACCTACCTGCAATTGGCCCATACTCTCACAACCTTTGCTATTTGTCTACCCAACCAAATGTCTTTTAAATGTTGTAACTGTACCCGCATCCACCACTTTCTCTGGCAGTTCATTTCACACATGAACCATTCTCCGTGTAAAAACGTTGCCCCTTGTATTCTTTTTAAATCTTTCTCCTTTTACTTTAAAAATATTTCCCCTAGTTTTGAACACCCCCACCCTAGGGAAAAGACCCTTATTTATGCCCTTCATGATTTTATAAACCTCTGTAAGGTCACCCATTAGTGTCCTACACTCCAGTGTAAAAAGACCCAGCCTTTCCACTCTATATATCTCAAACCCTCCATTTCAGGAAACATCCTGGTAAACCTTTCTGAACCATATCCAGTTTAATAACATCCTTTCTATAACAGACTGACCAGAGAGTACTCCAGAAGAGGCCTCATCAATATCCTGTATAACTTCAACATGATGTCCCAACTCTTATACTCAAAAGTCTGAGCAATGAAGGCAAGTGTGCTAAATGCCTTCTTAACCATGCGGTTTATCTGTGACACAGGTTTGAAAGAATTATGTACCTGAACTCCTGGGTCTCTCTGTTCTACAACACTATCCAGAGCCCAGCTATTAATTCTATAACTCCTGTCCTTGTTTATATTACCAAAATGCAGTACTCTCATTTACAGTCTGGATTCAGGAGTCATTTTTAAAGATAAGGTCAAAAGACTTTACCCATATCCTTCATGCTCCCTCAATGTCAATTCATACTCACACTCACAATGGACTGCATGCCAACTCATAAGCATTTTCATGCCCATTTATACAATAAGGTTTTTGAGTGCAGTGGGTTGTCCCTTCCTCAGGGTAGACGGTCTGAGTTCACGCCCCACCTGTCACAATATACCACAACAAACTGATCAAAAAAAAAGCTGCACTGTACAGAACCAGTTATCAATTAAAGTAACAATTGCACGTGTGGAACTGCTAAAGGAAACGATCTCACATACGTGATGTTCTTTAAAAAATACTGCTCCCACCCCATACAAGTGACAATCAACTAGACATTTAAAGTATTAATTTTGGAAGCTAAAAGTACTTCAAAGCTTTTGTATCGTCTGGATAAACATTAGGCCATTGCCTAAAAATGCCCACAGAAAAATAACTTCTTATAACATCATAAAGCTATCAATCATGCAAAGTTTTTCTTTCTTCCTAACTAAGTAAAACCTTCTATGGAAATCTGGGCTCTCAGCCAATCATGTGCAATGAGACTTTTGTTCAAATAATAAAATTCTGAATCTTTATGTTTTAAAGCTGTGTCACACTTAAAACCATAAATATAGGAGAAAAGTTAGACTATTCAGCCCATTGAGTCTGCTCGGTTATTTATAGACAATCGGTGCAGGAGTAGGCCATTCTGCACTTTGACCATGGCTGATATGTTTCTCAAGGGGTTTAGATCAGAGTGGTGCTGAAAAAGCACAGCAGGTCAGGCAGCATCCGAGGAGCAGGAAAATTAACATTTTGGGCAAACACCCTTCATCAGGAATGGAGGCAGGGAGCCTCCAAGGTGGAAAAATAAATGGGGAGGTTGGGGCTGGGGAGAAGGTAGCAAAGGGTACAATAGGTGAATGGGGGTGGGGATGGAGGTGATAGGTCAGAGGGGAGGGTGGAGCAGATAGGTGAGAAGGGAGATTGGCAGGTAGGACAAGTCATGAGGACAGTGCTGAGCTGGAAGGTTGGAACTGAGGTAAGGTAGGGGGAGGGGAAATGAGGAAACTGGTGAAGTCCACATAGATGCCCTGGGGTTGAAGTGTTCCGATTCATCCCATTCATCTGCCTTCTGACTGTAACCCTTAATCCTCTTACTAATCATGAACTTATTTATCTCTCTCTTACTGTACTCAATGACTTGGTCTCCACAGCTCTCTGTGGCAATACATTCCACAGATTCATCACCCTCTGGCTGAAGAAATTCCTCCTCATCTCAGTTGTAAAGGGTCATCCCTTCACTGTGAGGCTGTGGCCTCAGGTCTTAGTCTCTCCTATGAGTGGAAATATCTTCTCTATGTCCACTGTATCCAGGCCACTCAGTGTGGTGTAATTTTCAATCAGCAGTTGGACCATGAGTAAAGTTCCCCAATTCATTCAGATTCTGCATGGGATATCCTACTTTCTGAAAATACTCTTCAACTCCTTTCTTGGCTAGTTGCAACAAGATTAATTTAAATATATTTCCTTGCCTCATGGATACCTTTTCCCAACTGAAATGTCTTTGTTTTAAAAGGATCCAAATATACTCGGCTTTCTTAACACAGTGAGTGTATTAGGCACAAAACATGAAAAAAGATGATAAAATGACACAGAAATACAAGTAAAGTTAAAAAGTTGAAAAGATTTATGAGTTAATCTCTGGCTAAATTATAATATAGTGATAATGTTGACATTAGTAGTGAAGTCATTGATTTCGAGAATTCTGGCATTACAAGTTAGCTGGCAGGTTTTTGTCCTGTTTGCTGTTTAACAGTGCCTTAATTGGTTTGCCTAGCTTCCAGCACGGGGAGGAAGAAATGGTCTGTTTTTACCTGCAGTGCAAGTATGTCTAATGACTGCCATGAAGCCATGTCCTTCACTGCACACTAGTGTACACTCACGTATCGGCTCTGAACACACAGATCAGCATTTTTCTTTGGTTTTTAATACTCTTTTTAATATTTTTCCAGCAGGCTAAAATGCAAACATTGTAGTTTTGGACCTACTTCATAGGAGCTGACCTTCTGCAGAGAGAAGCGATCAGCCCCTCATTGTCTCTGCAGCCATTGATGATCAGAGTTTAGTTTGTTTTAAATTGAATCTCACCCTTTGAAGGATTGCTGTTTGATATTTCATCCATGGTTCCTCTCATGGATTTGCAAGGCAGTCACTAATTTTACAACCTCAGTCCTCTTTTGGCTGTAGATCCTCTTCTTAAAAAAATGCTTTGACATTAAAAGTTCAAGAAGTCAATAAACAATCTGAAGTTGTGGTCCATTTTCATAATGTACCATATCCTTCACTAGATCTGAACAGTGAATGGCGATGGAAGTGTCATAAATTGGTCTGGAAAGTTCTATGAACAATTGTGGGATGCTAAGGAAATGAGTTGGCATGGAGATAGCATTGGCAGCAGTTGGGATTGTAGGGAGTGAGGCTAGATTGCCTAAATATAGAGTCATAATGCCCCTTAAGTCTAACCAATCCATGCTAACCATAATCCCAAACTAGTCCCAGTTGCCTGTGCATGGCCCATATTCCTTCAAGCATTTCTTATTCATGTATTTATCTAAATGTCTTTTAAATGTTGTAACTCTACCCACATCTACAGCTTCCTCTGGAAGTTCATTCCACACACTAATCACTCTGTGCAAAAAAACTGCCCTCCATGTCTCTTTTTAAGTTTTTCTCCTCTCATCTTAAAAATGTACCCCTTAGTTTTGAAATCCCCACCCTTGGGAAAAGACACTTGCTGTTTACCTTCTCTATACCCCTCATTATCTTATAAACCTCTATAATGTTATCTCTCAACCTCCTACACTCCAAGGAAAAAGATCTCAGCCTATCTAGCCTCTCTTTATAACTCAAACCCTCCACTCCCAGCAACATCCTGGTAAATCTCTTCTGAACCGTCTCCAGCTTAATAATATCCTTCCTATAATAGGGAGACCAGAACTGGACACCATGAGCAACTAACTGCGAAGAAGTCCCAGAGAAGTAAGGTAGGCATTTTAACCAGCCTGCCCTGGCAATTGTTACTTCTGCGGCCACCTTGATTTGTTTCCGGAAGGAACAAACCTGTCTCTATTTCACACCTGCTCTCCTGTAACAAAGCCTTCAGTCTGGCAGGGCACTTTCCACCAAAGCAGGTTTGCTGAGTTGCAAAATATTTGTCTCAAAGATGAAAATTCAGCTTAGTTTTCGTGTATGAAACAATAATACATTTATAAAGCAGAGCACGGCACACTCACAGTATCCTAAAGCAACAGTGTTTACTTTTGACGTGTAGTTACTGTCATTATGTAGGCAAGCACCATAGCCAAGTTTGACACAGTAATGAGAGAATGACCACTTCCTCTCTCTATTCAATTCTATAACCATTGCCATATCTCTTCAAACCTTGGTCAGGTCACAGCTGGAGTATTGTGTGCAGTTCTGGAATCCACATTAATGGAAGGATGTGATAGCATTGAAGAGCATGCAGAGGAGATTTACCCGGAATTTGCCTGGGCTGGAGAGTTTCAGTTATCTTTGCTTGGAGCAGAGGAGATTGAGAGGGGAACACCATCAAGATGTATAAAATTATGACAGACGTAGATGGGGTAGACAGGAAAGTAACTTTTTTCTGTGATGAGAGAGATCAAAGCCTAGAGAGCATAGATTTGAGGCAAGGGCTAGGAGGTTAGAAGGGACATGAGGACTTTCTTTTTCACTCAGAGGGTGGTGGGAATCTGGAACTCACTGCCTGTAAAGGTGCTAGAGGCTGAAACCCTCATAATATTTAAGAAGTATTCAGATGTGCACTTACGATGCCAAGACACACAAGGCTATGGACCACATGCTGGAAAATGGTATTAGAATAATTGCATGGCTATTTTTGACCAGTGCAGATTCAACGGGCATTCTTGTGCACAGTAGATCTCTATGACTCTTCAACATTCTGGGGCATCACACATAAACCAGAAACCCAACTGGGAATTGATACTGAAATAATCTGGCTTCTATGGCAATCAGATTCTGGGTATTTTATAACTGAGCTCCTAACTCCCCCAGATTCTCTTTAAAATCTACACAGTTCAAGACAAAAGTGTAATGCAATACTCTAATGTCTGTTAAGCAGCCAGTTCACCACTTTAAACATCAAGCCTCGACAGCCCTTATTGTAACTACACCTATTCCATCTGTACGATGCATTGCAGCAAGTCATAAAAATGACTTTGACAGCAACACATAACACCTCAAACTCCACAGCCTGAGAAGACAATGACAGCAGGCACATGGGAACACCACAACCTGCAAGTTCTCAAGTCACACTTCATCCTGACTGACTTGGAAATATATCATCATTCCTTCATTGTCGCTAGGTTAAAATTGTTGAACTTCCTTCCTCTGCCCTGTGGCAGGGTTTATGGAGAACAAGCATGCAAAGACTCACCACCAAGTACATGCAGAAACTAGACACGAGCAATAAACACCAGCTTTGTCTGCAACATCCACAACCTGAAATGAGTTTTAAAGGTTTTCTTTTGGGTAGTGATTGAGGGAAGATGCTGATCATAATGAAAGGTGATCTCTTCAAATAGTATCATAGAATCATTTCACCTACTTCGGTGAGCAGTTCAGTATTTAATCTCCAGACTTGGGGTGGTGGGGGGTGAAGATCGTGGAGGTGAGCAGGTTGGTTCATTTCCTACAAATAGCATGTACAGAAACATGTATAGTTCATTTTGGCCAACTATTGCTCAGGTAAAAACTAATTTATTATTCTAATGATTGGTCCCTTTATTGGTCCTTTATTTTCATATCATCTGTGAATCTCAGATTGATTTAAGGGGATGGTGGGGGGTTGGTGTTATATAAAAAGGTGCAGAGTGCATTTGTATTACAATAACTTTGAATTTGGTATTGGGGAACAGTAGATCTATGGAAGAGGCAGCCCACTCAGTCATGGACTCATAGAGATGCACAGCACAAAATCAGACCCTTAAGTCTAACTTGTCCATGCCGACCAGATATCCAAAATAAATCTAGTCCCATTTGCCAGCATTTGGCCCATATTCCTCTAAACGCTTCCTATTCATATACCCATCCAGGTGTCTTTTAAATGTAATTATACCAGCCTCCACCACTTCCTCTGGCAGCTCATTCTGTACACGTACCACCCTCTGCATGAAAAAGTTGACCCTTGGGTCCCTTTTAAATCTTTCCCCATCTCACCTTAAACCTATGCCCTCTAGTTCTGGACTCCCCCACCCTGGTGAAAAGACTGTGTCTGTTCACCTTATCCATGTCTCTCATGATTTTATAAACCTTCATAAGGTCATCTCTAAGCATTTGATGCTCCAGAGAAAATAGCCCCAGCCTAATCAGCCTCTCCCTGTAGCTCAAAACCTCCAACCCTAGCAATATCCTTGTAAACCTTTTCTGATCCCTTTCAACTTTCCCAATATTGATTGGAATCTCCTTTGAGCAGAAGATTTGAATGGAGCTGTTTTTGTAAGGTGTATTCAGGAGGGTTTCCTAACTCAGTACATTGACAGGCCGATGAGGGGAGAGGCCATCCTAGACTTGGTGCTCGGAAACGAGCCAGGACAGGTATCAGATCTTGTGATGGGAGAGCATTTTGATGATAGTGACCACAACTGCCTCACATTCTACATAGTTATGGAGAAGGAGAGGATTAGGCAAAATGGGAAGATATTTAACTGGGGAAGAGGAAACTATGATGCGATTAGACAGGAATTAGGAAGCATGGATTGGGAGCAATTGTTCCATGGTAAAGGCACTTTCGACATGTGGAGACTGTTTAAGGAACAGTTGTTGCAAGTGATGAATAAATATGTCCCTCTGAGACAGACAAGAAGGGGTAAGATAAAGGAACCTTGGAGGACGAGAGCAATGGAGCTTCTCGTCAACAGGAAAAAGGTAGCTTACATAAGGTGGAGGAAGTTAGGGTCAAGCTCAGCTCTAGAGGATTACAGGCAAGCGAGGAAGGAGCTCAAAAATGGTCTGAGGAGAGCCAGGAGGGGGCATGAGAAAGACTTGGCAGAACGGATTAGGGAGAACACAAAGGCATTTTACACTTATGTGAGGAATAAGAGAATGGTCAAAGAAAGAGTAGGGCCGATCAGGGATAGCATAGGGAATTTGTGTGTAGAGTCTGAGGAGGTAGGGGAAGCCATAAATGAGTTTTTTGCTTCTGTCTTTATGAAAGAAGCGAACTTTGTAGTGAATGAGACCTTTGAAGAGCAGGTGTGCATGTTGGAATGGATAGAGATAGAGGAAGCTGATGTGCTGAAAATTTTGTCAAACATTAAGATTGACAAGTCGCCAGGCCCGGACTAGATTTATCCTCGGCTGCTTTGGGAAACGAGAAATGCCATTGCTTCGCCATTTGCGAAGATATTTGCATCCTCGTTCTCCACTGGAGTCGTACCTGAAGACTGGAGAGAGGCAAATGTATTTCCTCTCTTTCAGAAAGGAAATAGGGAAATCCCCGGCAATTACAGACCAGTAAGTCTCATGTCTGCTGTCTGCAAGGTGTTAGAAAGGATTCTGAGGGATAGGATTTATGACCATCTGGAAGACCGTGGCTTGATTAAATGCAGTCAACACAGCTTTGTGAGGGGCAGGTCATGCCTCACAAACCTGATCGAGTTCTTTGAGGATGTGACTAGAAAAGTCGATGAGGGTCAAGCTATGGATGTGGTGTATATGGACTTCAGCAAGGCATTTGATCAGGTTCCCCATGGTAGGCTCATTCAAAAGGTCAGGAGGAATGGGATACGGGGAACTTATCTGTCTGGATACAGAATTGGCTGGCCAACAGAAGACAGCGAATGGTAATAGAAGGAAAATGTTCTGCCTGGAAGTCTGTGGTGAGTGGTGTTCCAAAGGGCTCTGTCCTTGGGCCTCTACTGTTTGTAATTTTTATTAATGACTTGGATGAGGGGATTGAAGGGTGGGTCAGCAAGTTTGCAGATGACACAAAGGTTGGTGGTGTCATTGACAGTGTAGGGGGCTGTTGTAGGCTGCAGTGGGACATTGACAGGATGCAGCAAAGGGCTCACCTTCATCCCCCTCCATCCACGCATCAATGAATTTAATACACGCCGTGATGTTGAACTATTCTTCCGTCGCCTCCGCCTCTGAGCTTACTTTCACAATCAGGATTCCCGCCCACCTTCCGAGGACCCCTTCGCCCACCTCCAACACACTGCATCCACCTGGACACCCTGCACTGGCCTAATGCCTGCCCTCGACCTCTTCATTTCCAACTGCTGACGGGACATTAACCGCCTCAACCTGTCTACCCCACACCCCCACTCCAACCTCTCACCCTCACAACGCACAGCCCTCCAATCCCTCTGCTCCAATCCCAACCTCACCATTAAGCCAGCGGATAAAGGGGGCGCAGTGGTAGTCTGGCGCACTGACCTCTACACCACTGAAGCCAAACACCAACTCGAGGACACCTCTTCTTATTGCCCCCTCGACCATGACCCCACTCCCCATCACCAAACCATCATCTCCCAGACCATACAGAACCTCATCACCTCAGGAGATCTCTCACCCACAGCTTCCAACCTCATAGTCCGGGAACCCCGCACTGCCCGGTTCTACCTCCTTCCCAAGATCCACAAGCCTGACCACCCAGACCGATCCATTGTCTCAGCACGCTCCTGCCCCACTGAACTCATCTCTACCTACCTTGACACTGTCCTATCCCCCCTAGTCCAGGAACTCCCCACATATGTTCGAGACACCACCCACGCCCTCCACCGTCCAAGACCCTCCACCACCCACCCCTCCAAGACTTCCGTTTCCCGGGCCCCCAATGCCTCATCTTCACCATGGATATCCAATCCCTCTACACCTCCATCCGCCATGACCAGGACCTCCAAGCCCTCCGTTTTTCCCTCTCCAGACGTCCCCAACAGTACCCTTCCACCGACACTCTCATTCGTTTGGCTGAACTGGTCCTCACCCTTAACAGTTTCTCCTTCTAATCCTCCCACTTCCTCCAGACCAAAGGGGTAGCCATGGGCACACGTATGGGCCCCAGATATGCCTGTCTCTTTGTTGGCTACGTAGAACAGTTGATCTTCCGTAATTACACCGGCACCACTCCCCACCTCTTCCTCCGCTACATTGATGACTGCATTGGTGCAACCTCGTGCTCCCGCGAGGAGGTTGAGCAATTCATCAACTTCACCAACACATTCCACCCTGACCTTAAATTTACCTGGACAACCTCTGACACCTCCCTCCCCTTCCTGAACCTCTCCATCTCCATTAATGACGACCGACTTGACACTGACATTTTTTTACAAACCCACCCATTCCTACAGCTACCTGGATTACACCTCTTCCCACCCTACCTCTTGCAAAAATACCATCCCGTATTCCCAATTCCTCCGCCTCTGCCGGATCTGCTCCCAGCAGGACCAGTTCCACCACAGAACACACCAGATGGCCTCCTTCTTTAGAGACTGCAATTTCTCTTCCCACGTGGTTAAAGATGCCCTCCAATGCATCTCGTCTACATCCCGCACCTCCGCCCTCAGACCCACCCCTCCAACCGTAACAAGGACAGAACGCCCCTGGTGCTCACCTTCCACCCTACCAACCTTCGTATCAACCAAATCATCCGCCGACATTTCCGCCACCTCCAAACAGACCCCACCACCAGGGATATATTTCCCTCCCTACCCCTTTCCGCCTTCCGCAAAGACCGTTCCCTTGACTACCTGGTCAGGTCCACGCCCCCCTACAACCCACCCTCCAATCCTGGCACCTTCCCCTACCACCACAGGAACTGTAAAACCTGCGGCCACACCTCCTCCCTCACCTCTATCCAAGGCCCTAAAGGAGCCTTCCACATCCATCAAAGTTTTACCTGCACATCCACTAATATCATTTATTGTATCCATTGCTCCTGATGCAGTCTCCTCTACATTGGGGAGACTGGGCGCCTCCTAGCAGAGCACTTTAGGGAACATCTCCGGGACACCCATACCAATCAACCACACTGGCCCAACATTTCAACTCCCCCTCCCACTCTGCCGAGGACATGGAGGTCCTGGGCCTCCTTTACCGCCGCTCCCTCACCACCAGACGCCTGGAGGAAGAACGCCTCATCTTCCGCCTCGGAACACTTCAACCCCAAGGCATCAATGTGGACTTCAACAGTTTCCTCATTTCCCCTTCCTCCACCTCACCCTAGTTCTAAACTTCCAGCTCAGCACTGTCCCTATGACTTGTCCGGACTTGTCCGACCTGCCCATCTCCTTTTCCACCTATCCACTCCAGCCTCTCCTCCCTGATCTATCACCTTCATCCCCTCCCCCACTCACCTATTGTCCTCTATGCTACTTTCTCCCCACCCCCACCCTCGTCTAGCTTATCTCTCCGTGCTTCAGGCTCTCTGCCTTTATTCCTGATGAAGGGCTTTTGCCCGAAATATCGATTTCGCTGCTCCTTGGATGCTGCCTGAACTGCTGTGCTCTTCCAGCACCACTAATCCAGAATCTGGTTTCCAGCATCTGCAGTCATTGTTTTTACCACCAGGATGCGGAGATGGGCTGAGAGGTGGCAGATGGAGTTCAACCTGGATAAATGCGAGGTGGTGCATTTTGAAAGGTCGAATTTGAAAGCTGAGTATATGATTAAGGATGGGATTCTTGGCAGTGTGGAGGAACAGAGGGATCCTGGTATGCAGGTACATAGATCCCTTAAAATGACCACCCACGTGGACAGGGTTGTTAAGAAAGCATAAGGTGTTTTGGCTTTCATTAACAGGGGGATTGAGTTTACGAATCGTGAGATCTTGTTGCAGCTCTATAAAACTTTGCTTAGGCCGCACTTGGAATACTGCGTCCAGTTCTGGTCGCCCTATTATAGGAAAGATGTGGATGCTTTGGAGAGGGTTCAGAGGAGGTTTACCAGGATGCTGCCTGGACTGGAGGGCTTATCTTATGAAGAGAGGTTGGCTGAGCTCGGACTTTTTTCATTGGACAAAAGGAGGAGGAGAGGGGACCTAATTGAGGTGTACACGATAATGAGAGGCATAGGTAGAGTCGATAGCCAGAGACTATTTCCCAGGGCAGAAATGGCTAACACGAGGGGTCATAGTTTTAAGCTGGTTGGAGGAAAGTATAGAGGGGATGTCAGAGGCGGGTTCTTTACACAGAGAGTTGTGAGAGCATGGAATGCATTGCCAGCAGCAGTTGTGGAAGCAAGGTCATTGGGGACATTTAAGAGACTACTGGACATGCATATGGTCACATAAATTTGAGAGTGCATACATGAGGATCAGTGGTCAGCAAAACATCGTGGGCTGAAGGGCCTGTTCTGTGCTGTACTGTTCCATGTTCTATGTTCTAAGTTTCACAACATCCTTTCTATAGCAGGGAGACCAGAATTGCATGCAGTATTCCAAAAGTGGCCTAACCAATGTCCTGTACAGCCGCAATTTGACCTCGCAACTCCTGTACTCAATGCACTGCCCAATGAAGGAAAGCATTCCAAATGCCTTCTTCACTATCCTAACTATCTGTGTCTCCACTTTCAAGGAGATATGTACCTGCACTCCAAGGTCTCTTCGTTCAGCAACACTCCCCAGGATCTTGCCATGAAATGTATACGTCCTGCCCTGATTTGTCTTTCTAAAATAGAGCACCTCACATTTACCTAAATTAAACTTCATCTGCCACTTCTCGGCCCCTTAGCCCATCTAGTCAAGATCCAGTTTTACTCTGAGGTAACCGTCTTTGATGTCCACTACATCTCCAATTTTGATATCATCTGCAAACTTACTAATGATACCTCCTTTGTTCATATCCAAATCATTTATATAAATTACAAAAAGCAGTGGACCCAGCACTGATCCTTATGGCACATCGCTGGTCATATTGTGTTGTGAAAGTTTATTCACTAAATTTGTTTGAAGTAGGAATTTGAACCGTTTGTGGTTGAGGTGAAAGGGCAGGAATGGTTCACTTAATTGGGGCTGGAATGCCCTCCTTGACCAGTTGAAGCATCTGAAGGAGTTGGAAAGAATATTCCAGGTGTTACCTCCATGGTCAGTGTGATATTTTACCCAGTCTCCCATCTCTCTGAGGGCAGTACATGGGTTTTCAGTTGGGTGGGTAACATACACATTGTGATGACACAGTGCAGTTGTAAGAAAACAGGCTGGATAGACCAATGGGTCTTTTCCTGTCTGTCATTATTTATATATGAGTAGATAAAATTTGTAGAAATTCTATTTCTAATTCTAATGTTAACGATTTCTTGGCCCCTACTTTTAGGATGTTAAACCTTTTAACTTCTTAGCACTACATTCAAGGAGGTACTTATCCACTATTTGTTCTTAAGGCAGTTGCAACATTTATGCCTGTGTATGTGATGTTCCAAAAATAGAATCCCAGTGAAAGGAAAGACCACCTATATTTGTAACCAAGGAACATTTGTTATTACTAAATATTATTACCCTTTAAGATCACCCGATAATATCTTGTTCTCCTTTTCGCCAGGAACCTAAAGTCCCCATATCTGACAGTTTAACTTTAAGCGAAGTTAGTAGCTGTGGCTGCCTGATAATAGCACTATCTTTTTATTCACAAGCTCCCTCGCACAGGATCCACATTGCTTTATTGTCAGTCTTCACGCTGAGCTAGTGGGCTACAGAATCCTCCACAGATACTCCTACCATTACTGTTCCATATATTGAGTGGTGGGAGGCGTACAAACTGGGACGAGATGAAAAGAGCTGTCAGACTTAATATCTAATTTACAATAATGCCATCCGTCTACAGGTTCGTTTTTTATAACACCCAATCATTCACTCTGACAAACTTAATTAAAACCACAAATGAGTCGCAATGCCATGTTCTATTATGATCAGTTCTTGTTATTATCTGGCTAAGGATTGCTTCTGGCACTAGATGTTGCAAGTAGATCCATGCAAGTGTTTAAAGAGTAGGGACTACCCATGGTGGATTTACCTTCAAATACATAGATATGACGTGTCGGAAGGAACCCAGTTGCTGCTGGCATGAAGCTTCCCAATGTTATACTGTGCAGCGAGCTTGGATCTCCTGTTGCAAACAGTTTCACCTCAACAGGATCTTCCAAGTGTGGAGAAAAACCCTTTGTTCTGTTCTCTTCACTGACTGTACTACTGAGAGTAGTTACTGAGGCTTCATTTCCCTGGACCTGTATTTTCAATGGAATAATTACATGGCCCCACATCTAATAATGGAAAAACAACTGTACCCTTAGCACGGAATCTAATGCAAATTTTGTAATTATTGGATTCCATCCATTGATGTGGCCTGACAATTAAGGAGACCTTAGACCACTTTTCTTGATAAGGACCATTTTAGTTGAATGTTTTGACCAAATGTAACACAGAAGCGAAATCAAAATCTTGTCATGGTTCTGTTCCAGTTATTGCAGATAAAGATAGGTTTGATTATCTACTTGCTATGATTTATCTATCTATTTGATAAAGGAGTTGCCCCAAAAGCTTTATGAAGAAGATATTGACTCACTATGCAGTCCATCTCAAGTCATTATTTGCTGAAAAGGTGGTCTACCTTGACGATGTGCTCTCGCAAGCTCAAAGAAGACAGAAGATAATAAAACAAAGAAGATTACTACAGTTTTAAAAAGCACTGAAGAGAAAGTGCACTTCAGTAAAGTGCCACTTCTGAGGTCCGTGAGTGAAGGTTTTTTTTGATATTCAGATTTCCCAGCCTACGCAAAGCATTATGGCACATTCTCTTGGCTGCATCGTGGGATTAAGTGTCTTGTCTTGTCAATTCCGACAACAATGGTATGAAATAGGTTGCAATTTTCACATAGCTTTTTTTTGTGTTATTACAGACAGGTTTTGAGATTTACATAATTCTTTGGGTTTAGGTAGCAAAAGGTTTCTTAATAATGACGAAAGAGCAAGATTTGAGAATTTTTAATACTTGAAATCTCATATGCTGCTATTACTGTCAATGAGGCTATGGTCAGGTAATCCAAAAGTGTTGTAAGCTGAGACAAGGAAGAAATGTCTGTGATCTGAGAAAAACCAAATTGTCACTGATATACCAACTTTCTGTTGATGTCAAATGAAGGCCATCTCTACGCTAAAAACTCTTCATATAATTGGTTGTTTTGACAATTTCTCCTCTGTAATTAACTATGATTGTAAGAACAGGATAATAAATGGAAACTTTTGGTTTTACTTAAGTGCACTTTATACACAATGAAATTAAGTGAGTGAAGTCTGATGGTACAGACTCATTACAAAGATAAAACCAAGGCAAACTGAGCTAAGATTGAATTGCACATTATTTGGAATGGAAATCACAATTTATTACCTACCAGTGTCTATTCAAATGGAGATAGGCACCACGTAAATTTGGTGCTATCACCTCATTTAACGTGATAGTACATTGCCTGGCTCTGTGCTCAGTTAAGAGCTCAACCGTGTTATGTTGATAGCACAGGGCATGGCCAACCTGCTATATTTAAAGGCAATCTGCTCTTCTTAAAGGGGAGCTGCTGACTATAATAGCTACAATTCAAAACAAAGAGAATGGCAGAGAGGGGCCTTCTGATTCATGGACGAGATACTGGAGGCACTTGCAGTTGGAGTCTACTGGAGGAGACAATTCATTGTCCTTTTGGAAGTCAAAGGCCCTCGATGATATTGTTCAGATGAAATTGGGAGCAAATTAGTTCAATTCCCAGCATCTGGACCCAGTGCTTGACTTGGCAGCAGTACCACATGAAGTGGAATCCCCACACAGATGGTCAAGATCAGGGAATGCAACTTCATAAGACAGTCTGCAACTACCACAACACCAATAACTCACAGTATCCACTGGAGTACAGTCCCAGCAGCTCTCCCAAATCCCAATGTTGCACTTGATCAATGGTGCGTTTCTTGCCCACCGACCTCTCAATGTCAACACGTGTCTCCTGTTATTCTGTGGCAGGCTCTTCACCCAAATACAATATCTGCTGTTCTGTGGGGGTTGCATGTAGTTAGCACTGCTGCCTCACAGCACCAGGGACTTGGGTTTGATTCCAGCCTCAGGCAACTGTCTGTGTGGAGTTTGCACATTCTTCTCATGTCTGTGTGGGTTTCCTCCAGTTTCCTCCCAGAGTCCAAAGCTGTGCAGGTTAGGTGGATTGGCTCTGGGAAATTAGAACATAGAACAGTTAAGGCCCTTTGCCCTTGGTGTTGTGCTGACCTTTTATCCTACTCTAAGATCAAGCTAACCTACATACCCTTCATTTTACTATCATCCATGGGCCTATCCAAGAGTCACTTAAATGTCCCTAATGTACCTGACTCAATTACCACCGCTGGCAGTGCATTCCACACACTCACTGCTCTCTGTGTAAAGGACCCAACTCTGACAGCTCCCCTGAACCTTCCTCCAGTCGCCTTAAAATTATGCCCCTTTGTCATAGCCATTCCCACCCTGGGAAAAAGTCTCTGGCTATCCACTCTATCTATGCCTCTCATCATCTTGTACACCTCTATTATGGTGCTTGGTAACGAACCAGACCAGGTGTCAGATGTCTCGGTGGGAGAGCAGCCCCAAGTCACCTCTCATCTTTCTTCTCTCCAATAAGAAAATCCCTAGCTCCCTCAACCTTTCTTCATAAGACATGTCTTCCAGTCCAGGCAGATCCTAGTATATCTCTTCTGCACCATATCCTTCCTTTAATGAGGTGATCAGAACTGAACACCCTGAATATTCCAAGTGTGGTCTAACTAGGGCTTTATAGAGCTGCAGCATAAACCCACAGCTCTTAAATTTAATTCCCCTGGTCATGGAAGCCAACACCATACATTTTCTTAACGACCCTATCAACTTAGGTGGCAACTTTGAGTGATTTATGGACAGGGACCCCAAGGTCCCTCTGTTCCTCCACACTGCTAAGAATCCTGCCTTTAACCCTGTAATCTGCCTTCAAATTCAACCTTCCAAAGTGAATACTTCACACTTTTCCAGGTTGAACTCCATCTGCCACTTATCAGCCCAGTTCTCCATCCTGTTAATATCTCTTTGCAACCTACAACAGTCCTCCACACTATCTACCACTCCAATAACCTCCGTGTCATTGGCAAATTTACTAACCCACCCTTCCACTTCCTCATCCAAGTTGTTTATAAAAATCACAAACAGCAGAGGTCCCACATCAGATTCCTATGGAACATCACTGGTCACCGAACTCAAGGCTGAATACTTTCCATCTACTACCATCCTCTGTCTTCTATGGGCCAGCCAATTCTGTACCCAGACAGACAGGTTTCCCTGTATCTCATGCCTCCTATCTTTCTGAATGAGCCTACCATGAGAAATCTTTTCAAACGCCTTGCTAAGATATATCTATACCACAGTCACTGCTCAACCTTCATCAATGTGTTTTGTCATATCCTCAAAGAATTCAACAAGGCCTGTGAGGCATGACCTGCCCCTCACAAAGCCATGCTGACTATCTCTAATCAAGCTATGCTTTTCCAAATAATCATAAATCCTGTATCTCAGAATCATCACCAATAATTTGGCCACCACCGCGTAAGACCGACTGGTCTGTAATTCTCAAGGTTATCCCTATTCCCTTTTTTGAACAAGGGAATAACATTTGCCACCATCCAATCATCTGGTACTCCTCCAGTGG
This sequence comes from Chiloscyllium punctatum, assembly GCF_047496795.1. NCBI lineage: Eukaryota > Metazoa > Chordata > Chondrichthyes > Orectolobiformes > Hemiscylliidae > Chiloscyllium > Chiloscyllium punctatum. The sequence continues at coordinate 23,791,831 of NC_092742.1, forward strand.
AGAGTGAGGATGCAAAGATCATTTAACAAAGGCACAGCAATCTCTTCCCTTGTTTCCTGTAGTAACATTGGGTATATCACATCTGGCCCAGTGGACTTATCTATCCTCATATCTTTCAAAGTCTTCAGCATTTTCCTTCTTAACATCAACCTGTTCTAGCATATCAGCCTGTTTCACGTTGTCCTCACAAATGATGACATACCTCTCTACAGTGAATACTGAAGCAAAATATTCATTAAGGACCTCCCCTACCTCCTCCATCTCCAGGTGCAAATTCCCTTCACTGACCCTGATCGGCCCTATCCTCACTCTGGCCATCCTCTTGTTCTTCAAATAAGTGTAGAATTCCTTAGGGTTTTCCTTAATCTTACCCACTAAACCATTTTCATGCCCCCTTCTATCCCTCCTAACTCCATTCTTCAGTTCCTTCCTGGCGACCTTGTAACCCTCCAAAGTCCTGTCTGATCCTTGCTACCTCAACTTCAAATAAGCTTCCTTCTTCCTCTTGACTAGATGTTCCACATCTCTTGTCACCCAAGATTCCTTCACCCTACCATCCCTTCCTTGCCTCAGTGGCACAAACCTATCCAGCACTCTCAGCAAGTGGTCCCTAAACAACCTCCACATTTCTGTCATACATTTCCCTGAGAATATCTGTTCCCAATTTATGCTCCACAGTTCCTGCCTAATACCATTATAATTCCCCCTCACCCAATTACATTCTTTCCCATACCGTCTACTCCTATCCCATTCTGTGACTACAGTAAAAGTCAGGGAGTTGTGACTATCACTGAAATGCTCTCCCACTGAGATATTTGACACCTGACATGATTTGTTGCCAGAACCAAATCCAATATGGCCTCCTCTCTATCAGCCTATCTATATATTGAGTTAGGAATCCTTCCTGGACACACCTGACAAAATCTGCTCCATCCAAATTATTTCCACTGAGGAGCTTCCAATCAATATTAGGGAAGTTGAAGTCACCCATGACAACAACCCTGTTACTTCTGCATCTTTCCAAATTCTGCCTCCCAATCTGCTGTTCTGTGTCTCTGTTGCTACTGGGGGGTTGCGATGGGGGTGGGCGCGGTGGTGGGGGGGGGGGGGGGCAGGGGGTTTGTCTGTAGAAAACTCTCAGTAAAGTGACTGTTCCTTTCTTGTTTCTGACTTCCACCCATAATGACTCAGTGGACAAACCCTCCTCGACGACTTCCCTTTCCACAGCTGTTATACTATCCCTGATTTGTAATGCCACTCCTCCACTTCTTTTACCTCCCTTCCTATTCCTTTTGAAACATTACCCATAGTGTCTAGGGATGTGCAGACTAGGTGGATTAGCCATGGGAAATGCAGGATCACAGGGATAGGATTGGGGTGTTGGGTCTGGATAGGGTCCTCTTTAAGGGTCGGTGTGGACTCAATTGGCCGAATGGCCTGCTTCCACGCTGTAGGGGTTCTATTATTCCCACGCGCCTGGAGGACAAGATGGCACACCTTAGAAAGGGAGCAACGTCAAGCTGGTAGTGGGTTCAGTGGCAGGAACAACAAGGGCAGCTGCATCTCCCAAGTCTCCCAGATAAGCTGGCTATCCATTTCATGGAAATAGACATGTCAAAGCCTGACCACACTGAGCGGGATGGCCTTCTCACTCCCCGTCCTGCAGTCCGCCTTGGTAAGCAAACTGCAGCTGCTGTGCTGAAAGACTTCTTATTCTCTACCTATCTTGTCCCTCCAATCTAACCTTTCTGTCCTGATCTCCATTTAGCTACCCAAAGATCGCTGCCTGCCCAGTCACAATAGCTCAACTCCCCCATGACCAGATCAGCCAATGGTCCTGCATATACTTTAAAGGCTCGAACTGAAATGGGTGGGGTGCTGCCAAGGTAGGTGTAAATGATAGTTTGTGGGTCAGCTCACCAGTGGACAAGGCCACTGATGGGTTCTGCAGAAGACAAAGATAGAGAGATGGATGGAGGGGCAACAGGAGAATACTAATGGGCACGCTCAATATGGTGCTCGTGCACATTACCAAGGATCATGGAGTCTAGCTCTTGTTTGGCTGAGGGCATGATGCAGAGCTTCACAGTTCCACAGCCTCCACACCATCTGCCATTAGGAGTTCCAGGCCCAGAGACTGCACTGACGGTGATAGCCTATATCCCTTCCACTACGCACATTGCAGCCTTGCTGTAGACAGGTCACCAAAGCATCCACCCTCTCTTTATAACTCACTGCTACATCTTCAGAAACTTCTAAAGCACTTTCAGATACTTTGCACTAGCAACAGTTTGTAACTCTGACCTTCTTGGTGATTTGGAAGCCTGGCACTTTACGTAAAGCTAGTCTGTCTTGCAGCTCAACCTTAATTAAGTTGTACAGTTTTGGATTACTTATTACTTTGGTTAGACCTTCAGCATGCGACTCCTATACTTATCATGTTTTTCCAGTCATTCACCTTGTCTCCAGCCCCACCATATTTTAATTTTTTTGTAATTATCTCTCCACCTCATTTAAACGGATTATAGGTCATCCCTGCCCTGGTTATTCAGCTGTTGACACCTTACTCACGCTGTCTAACACCGTTGGTCATCTGCGGAGACTTCTTATTTGACACTCTACTCACACCAGTTGTATGATCTTTTGATCGCTCTGCACTTGGTCTCTCTGCTTATAAATTCTGTGATGTGGAGGAGCCAGTGTTGGACTGGGGTGGACAAAGTTAAAAATCACACTATACCAGGTTATAGTCCAACAGGTTTATTAGGAAGTATCAGCTTTCAGAGCACTACTACCTGATGAAGGAACAACGCTCCGAAAACTTGTACTTCTGAATAAACCTGTTGGACTATAACCTGGTGTTGTGTGATTTATAAATTCTGTGTCTGTGTTTTCTTCTGTCTCACTATACCTAATGAAGAGGGGCAGTGCTCCAAAAGCTTGTGATTTCAAATAAGCCTGTTGTACTATAACCTGGTGTCATGTGACTTCTGACTTAGTTCAACACTTGGGACAGTACTTAATGGAGGCTATGCACCAGAGTCAGTGAGAATCTAAAAGAGTCATCTGTTTTAGGTAGGGGCTGCTGTATTAAGGTAAAAACAATGACTGCAGATGCTGAAAATCAAATACTGGATTAGTGGTGCTGGAAGAGCACAGCAGTTCAGGCAGCATCCAACGAGCAGCGAAATCAACGTTTCGGGCAAAAGCCCTTCATCAGGAATAAAGGCAGTGAGCCTGAAGCATGGAGAGATAAGCTAGAGGAGGGTGGGGGTGGGGAGAGAGTAGCATAGAGTACAATGGGTGAGTGGGGGAGGAGATGAAGGTGATAGGTCAAGGAGGAGAGGGTGGAGTGGATAGGTGGAAAAGAAGATAGGCAGGTCGGACAAGTTAAGGAGATAGTAACTGCTGTATTAAGTGCAAGTCAGGGAGTGCGAGGGCCTTTGCTGAGCCGAAAGACTGGGACAAGAGGGTGGAGAGGAAAGGATGTTGTTTGTTAGAGGAGAGAGGGGATTGTGGCTCTCAGCAAACCCCTCCTTCCTGAGGTTGGGTGCCACGACCAGGCTCTGAGTGAGTGACACGAGAGCCCCACCTCGGCTTCCCTTACTGCTCAGGAGTTTGCAGACGGCTCCACTCTGCTTTGCTTCTCATGCTCCTCACGGGGTGAACCCTCCACCCGTCAATCCCTGAGGCAGAGAGAGATGATGCTCCCTGATTGTCGTTCACAGGGCCTTCCAACTCTGAGTTGGGTGAAGGTAAGAAGGTGACATAGTCCCCATTCACCAACCTCTTGGCTGATTAAATGTCCCCCACCCCTGCAATGCCAAACCCTTCATGTAGGGATGGGGGGAATGGCGCGGAGGGCCCTTCAATGAGTGATGTGCACATTTAATGAATGGAGCTGTATATTCTAGATTTGTTCAGAGGGCATCAACCTGCCTGTTGGACTGTACAGTACCCACTCCATTGCTCCTAGTGCCCATAGGAGGGTCCATCTGTAGGTGGCATGTTGCTCTGGTCATGTGAGAATTGGAAACAGTGTTGGAGACGTGCCCCAAGAGGAAGATCGACTTCGGTAACATCACCTCCAGTAGCGAATAGTCTGAATGTCTTGTCAATTGATTTCAATGCAGCTATTTGTCATGTCTGTTCGAAAAACATCAAAGTACTTCATGCAGGATGATTCAGTTTGAAATGCAGCATTGACCATCATGTTGTTAATCTTTGCCAAAGTTTACTTGCAGTCACCCAAGCAGACTACCTTACTCTCTTTCAAAATCATAATGTAAAACTCAAATAGTGCTAACTGACTGCGTACTGTTTATACTGCAATTAAATCTCATGAGATTTTAACCGACAGAATGGGAGAGGGAACTTTGGACACTGCAACAGCCTTACCTTCGACAGGACGCCTTCAAACAATCAACAGCTACTGAGAAGACGCAACTTCCAATAAATACATTACGTGTTGTGAGAAAGTGGTACATATGCAAGGGTGAGGTGAAACTTTGACTTGAGGGAGATTCCAAAGTAATGTATTACCCCAAATCCCCCAACCGATGTAATAGACTTTTGAATTGAAGAGAATCCAGCCTGCACTTTTTAAAATCAAAGTCAAATTGATTCGGTTTAGTTCAGAGTCTTTGGATGGAAAGGCTAGCTTACCTCTAGCAGTAAGCATCAGTTCGGAACTTAAGGCCAGGAGCTTAAACTGGACAGATGCATGAGTAAGTGGGGAGCAGAGGGAAACAGATGCTTAGGAATTGGGCGACAAGTTTAGACAGTAGATTTGGATCGGCTCAGGCTTGGAGGGCTGAAGGGCCTGTTCCCGGGCTGTACATTTTCTTTGTTCTTTGCAGCAGCATGTTTCACAATTCAGCTAGATTGGTAAAACTCTGTATCTAAACCCCATTCACCTGGCTTGTTTCCTTATTCCAAAATATCCTGAACTAACATAAGTCTGTCAATTTCAATTCTGGAACTTTTCGGGCAGTGAGTTTCAGATTTCCACTCCACTTTGTGAAAAAAGTGGCTCTTGATATTACCCAGAATGGGTCTGGTTCTAATTTAGTGTTGTCTAATTTGATGTACTTGTTCTGGACTCCTCCCCATCATAAGAAGCAACTTCTCTCTATCTATCCTATCAAATTCTATAAGCTTTTAATCATCTTAATCTTCCAGTGCATCTTATTTATGGGAACATTTGTTTACAAGTTAGCATTATTCAAAGGCAGGATCACTTGCCAGATAGTAATCCTAAGGAAAGTCTACTGGTTTGGAGGAACAACTTAGATCAGATTTTACTTTGTAGGCATGACTCTGAGCCATTATAATACCCTACCCATGATTTAATTAGCAGATATGCACCCAGAATGTACAGATGAATTACTTCATTTACCAACTCAAAGAGTGAGTAAGTTGGATGCTCCAATGCCAAATGAATGATTTTAAACAACATTACAAACAGCTGGTTCTACATTTTTAAACATAAAACATTCATGGCATGCAGGTGACACAGGGCTAGGGCAATATTTCTTGCCCCCAGAGGACAGCTAAGAGGCTAGGCCTGGAGTCACATGTAGACTAGAATGGATAAGGACAGCAGATTTCCTTTTTTAAAGACATTGATAATCTAGATTGCTTTCTGTGGCCATAGCTGTTATTGTGCTAGCTGTTTATTCTAGATTTTCTTTCCCTGTTGAATTCAAGTTTTACTGTCTAACATGGTGAGATTTGAACCCACAACACCAGAATATTATCTGGGTTTTACGAGCAGTGACATAATCACTATGCCACCACTCCCTTCATTTGTACTTGCTCTAGTATAATTGAATGTAAGGAACGATGCTAGTTTTTCAAACACAATTAGAAATTTCCATTGGCTGACCTGGTCCTTATATGGTCCCTTATTAACATCTGAATGAATGAGAGACTCAGAGAATGCCTATAGTGCAGAAAGAGATCATTCAGTTTGCTAAGTCCATTTGGGGCTTTTGTAAGAGCAATGCAGCCACTCACTGGCACTTACCCAGGAGACCTACAAGTTTTTTTGTTTCTCTTCAGGCACTACAGTAACTTCACTCTCAACATCACAGTGGAATGGCTGCCTCCAGCAACCTTTGAAATATTTCATCACTACACACTGCCAAATACTTTCACCCCATAAAACAACTGCAGAAATTGGATACAGAAACAGAAATTGCTGGAAAACTCAGCAGGTCTAGCAACAGAGAAAACTGAGTTAACGTTTTGGATCTAGTGACCCTTCGTCTGAAGAACAGGGTGTAACTATCACCCATGTTGTCTTTGGTTGTTTTTGCCAATCACTTTAATTTTGTGTCCTCTGGTTCAAACCATGTGCCAGTAGGAACAGTTTCCTTCCACCTGCTCTATTGAGACCTCTCTGAGTGACTTTAAACATTTCCATGAAATCTCTTCCCAACCTTCACCCTCAAAGGAGAACAGCTAATGCTTCAATAATCCATCTTCACAACTAAAGTTTCAATTTTGAAATATTTTTCTTCACCTTTTCTAAAGCCTTCACATCCTTGTGCATGCATGTAATTAAATACAATATTCCAGTGAAAGATAAACTGGTGTTTTATTCAGGTTTAGAGAAACTTTCTTTTACACTCAATGCTTCTATTCATAAAGCTTAGGTTACTACTTCTGTAATCACTTTTCCATGTTCCTACCACCTTTGATCATTGTGCACATGTATTCCTGCACACCCTTTAGAATTGTATCTTTTAGTTTTTATCTCCTCTCCTCATTCTTCCCAAAAAAATGTATCACCTCACTCTTCTGTACATTGAAGTGTATCTGGCATGTCCTCCCATCCAATATTCATCCAAGACCTCTGGAAGTCTATCGCTAGCCTTCTCACAATGCATCTATGTTTGCGTCATTTGCAAACTAAATTGCAGCCTGTGCATCCAAGTCTACCTCATCGATGCACATTAAAAACAAAATTGGAGCTGATATTGATCCCTGTTTGTCCAGTCTGAAATGCAACCATTGGCCACTACATTATGTTTCTAGCTATGTGCAGTCCATTTGATTCCATGGGCTTCAATTTCACTGATATTTCATTATGTGGCATTTTATCAAGTGCCTTCTGTAAATCCATAAAACCGCATTGACTTCACTGCCGTCATTAATCTTAGCTCGTACTTATCAAAAAACATGTTCATCAAAGATGACTTACCTTCAACAAATCCATGCACGCTTTTCTGAAATAATCAACAATTATTCAGGCGACTATTAATTTTGTCCTGGATTATCAGTTCTAGAAGTTTTCCCACCAAGATAAAACCTGACTGGTCTACTGTTGCTGGTTTTCATCTTACACTGTGTTCTGAACAAGGCTGTAAAATTTGCAATTCTCCATCCTCTGACACCATCCCTATATCGAATGAGCAATGGATGACTGTAGTCACATCCTTGCATCACTGTTGGTGCCTGTATGCACTGATGATGATGGCAAAATGCTAAGGTTACAAAGTAACCAGATAACATTGTCAACTGTGAAGAGAACATGAGGTAAACAGAGAAACTGTAAATACTCAGCAGGTCAGAACTGATGAAAGCTCACTGCACTTAAAATGTTAACTCCGCTTTCTTCCACAGATGCTGTTGGACCTGCTGAATTTCACCAAGAATTTCTGTTTTTCTGTTGATCTCCAAAATGTGGTCATCAATTCAATGGATGCAGTGAGTTCCAGGTTCTACATCAGTGATTGGCTATAATTGTGTGAGAGAGATAATCTGTGTGAGTGCATGACTGTGCTGCAAATCAACATATTGTCTAGCTATCACCCATTGTTAACAGCTAACCTGAGAATGCAATTTTTAAAAAGAAGGTTTTGTGATTTACACATGAAAGAAGTGAAACTATCAAGGCATTCAAACAGATGAAAGACTCAACAGACAATCAATTTTTCAATGTATAATTTCAGTTACATCACACTGTAAATTTTTGCTATAAATTCTGTGTGTTAGGATTGAGCATTCCACTGTCATCTGATGAAGGAACGTCGCTCTGAAAGCTAGTGTGCTTCCAATTAAACCTGGTGTTGTATGATTTTTAACTTTACAAATTTGATAAAGTGTGTGGAAACCTCAAAATGTATGTGTGGAACATGGGAGAGTGTGTGTGAGCTTTTGGAGAGTCACTTCCATCAGTGTGCATTTTTGAGAGTGTAGTATTCAGGAATCCCACAAGAGCCAGAGATGCGAGGTGGAATCATACAGAGGTTAGTGCAACATGGACTTTCGTGAAATGCTTGGCGAAAGCCATCTTGATAACAAGATCATCTCGCCACATCTTTTTATGCTTTTCTGAAGCGATGTGACAAAATTCTTGCGAGGTTCTAATGAGCTCTTGATTGATGTCATGTGTCACTTTAAGTGGAAGGGGAAGAGGAAAACAGAGTAACATCTGTGGTGGCGAAATTGTTAGAGTCTATAACCAAGGATAAGGTAACTGAAAACATTGAAAATTTTCAATTAATCAGGAAGAGCCAGCATGGATTAATGTCAGGTAGCTCATTCCTTACAAACCTCGAATATTTAGAAGTGGTGGCTAAGATTGTGGATAAGGGAATGATCATGGAGATTGTTTGTATGGACTTTCAGAAGTATTTAATGAAGTCCTACATAGGAGACTGTAAACTAAGGTAGAAGCCCACAGAATTGAAGGCAAATTACTGACTTGGCTGGGAATTGATTGAGTGGCAGGTGACAGAAAGTAGGGATAATGGGTCAGTGCTCCAATTGGCAGGATATGACCAGTGATGTCCGACAGGGATCTGTATTAAAGCCTCAATTATTCACATTGTCTATTAATGATGTGGATAATAGCATAGAAAGTTATATATCCAAATATGCTGATGATACAAAGTTAGGCAGCATTGTAAACAGTATAGATGATAGCATAATATTAGAAAGGGATATTGATAGACTAAGTGAATGGGCAAAACTGTGGCACATGGAGTTCAACATAAGCAAGTTCGAGGATATCTATTTTGGACTAAATAATAATAGATCTTGTACTTCTGAAATGATATGAAGTTAAATACAAAGGATGTCTAAAAATACTCGGGGGTTCAGGTCCATTGATCTGGGCGGCATGGTGGCTCAGTAGTTAGCACTGCTGCCACAGCACTAGGGTCCCAGGTTCGATTCCAGCCTTGGGTGACTGTCTGTGTGGAGTTTGCACATTCTCACCGTGTCTGCATGGGTTTACAAATATGTGCAGGTCAGGTGAATTGTCCATGCTAAATTGCCCATGGTGATAGGTGCACTAGTCAGAGGGAAATGGGCTTTGGTGGGTTACTCTTCAGAAGGTTGGTGTGGACTAGTTGGGCTGAAGGGCCTGCTTCCACTGAAGGGAATCTAATCTAATCTTTAAAAATATCACAAACAGGAGCATAAAATAATTAAGAAAGCTAATAGAATGCTGGTCTTTATATCAAGAGGACAGGAATGGATGGATGCTGAAGTTATGTTTCAGTTATACAAAACCCTAGTTAGACCCGTCTTGGAGCTCTGTAAGCAGATTTGGCCCATAGGAAGAACATATTGGCCTTGGAGAGAGTGCAATGTAGGATTACGAGAATGATATCTGGACTTCAGGGGTTAAGTTATGAAGAGAGATTAGACAAATTAAGTCTGCTTTCTCTTGGATTTAGCAAGTTAAGGGATGGTCCAATCAATGTCTTCAAGGTATTTACAGGAAATGATAGGATTGATAAAGATAAATTATTTCTGCTTGTTGGGAATTCTAGAACTAGGGGGCATAGTCTGAGAATTAAGGTCAGACCATTCAGGAGAGCTATCCGGAAACATTTCTACACACAAAGGGTAGTAAGTGTTTGGAATTCTTTTTCGCAAATGGCAGTAGATGCTGAATCAGTTGTTAATTTGAAATTTAGACTGGCAAATTTTTCATTAAGTCAGGGTATTAAGGGACCTGAGCCAAATGCAAGTATTGGATTTAGGCCATAGATGAGCCATGATCACATTGAATGGTGGAGCAGGGGCCAAAATGCTGACTCCTGTTTCTATGATTCTCTTGTTGCTTGCTTCAAACCATCTCCACGTTGCTCAGTGGGCACCAACATCTCTGGACACCTGAGATGGGCACCAGCCACAGACACTCATGTCCACGGACATTGGCATCCGATGTCTGAGAACCCTCATGACACATCTCCAATCCATTTACAAGAAGCTTCTTGCCTCAATGCTGCATCTCGTGCTACGCATTTGCATGCCATGATACTCATAAACAATAATTCAAGATAACTTGTGGAGTGGGGCCAGCAGCATGGAGACATGGAGGAGTGATCTAGGGGAAGGCAGAGTGAGAGATGGAGAGAAAGGGACCATGGAGCAGTGAAGTGGGAGAGAGAGAGTGAAAGAGACAGCAGGGGGGAGAGAGACAGACAGACAGACAGACAGAGGGAGAGAGAGAAGGCATGGAGGAGTGAAGTGGGAGAGAGAGAGAGAGAGAGACACCATGGAGGACTGACATGGGAGAGAGAGGTGGAGAGAGAGAGTGAGAGAGATGGAGAGAGATGGAGAGAGAGGCCGTGGTGTAGTGAACTAGGAAGGGCCTGATGGGTCATTAAATGAGGGGCCGAAGGGACAGTGTCAGTACTGTCCAATTGTGTGCCCATCTCAGAGTGTTGCCTGGTAGATTTTTTCCAGGGTTTTAGATTCACCTTCAACATTTTCTCTCCCTCAGCAGAGATTACTTTTGGACAATGTGTTTTACAATGTGCTTTAGAAGGAAGGGCCATCTGATCCTAAAATTTAGGCGGCTCCCACAGAGGTCAGTAAAGTACATCTCAGGACACCAGGACCAGCGTTCAATAAAGAGTGAACACAGAAACAAAACATCGTTTCATCCCTATTTAAGGAAATGCCCCAAATCCTCTGCAACCATCAAGGCATGCCAATTATGAAGATACCTTGATCCCTGATTTAGCTAATCTTAACAAATAATGATGATGCGCACCTGAATGAAGTGAAATGACTGTAATGTGAAATATTTACAAGTGAAATTAAGTTTGAAAGTTGTCTTTCTGCTTTCAAGTTTCACGTGAAGGAAGTCGGGCAGTCACAATACGGATTCTGGATTAGTGGTGCTGGAAGAGCACAGCAGTTCAGGCAGCATCCAAGGAGCTTCGAAATCGATGTTTCGGGCAAAACCCCTTCATGAGGAATTCCTGATGAAGGGCTTTTGCCCGAAACGTTGATTTCGAAGCTACTTGGATGCTGCCTGAACTGCTGTGCTCTTCCAGCACCACTAATCCAGAATCTGGGTTTCCAGCATCTGTAGTCATTGTTTTTACCTCAGTCACAATACAGAGTCCCTGTTTGACCGGGAGACTCTAATAGGCCACCCACAGATTCAGTATTTGGAGCTGACAGCAGATTTCACCAATAAGTAGCTTCCCCAGCTGTTAAATTCAATATGTTTTCCATGCACGCTGCTGGCACTTTGAATTTTAATTAAAATTGCAATGGAAAAGGAGAAAAGAGAGAAAGTGTAAGTGGCATACAGTTCCGGTGACAATATTGGAGCTAGGATGAGCAGGTATTGACAAAGTTCAGGCCTATGAGTGTGTGTCAGAGAGAGGTGGGGGTGTGTGTGTGCAGAGTGAGTGTATGACAAGGCGCACCAATGTGTGAGTGAGAGAAAGAGAGAGAGAGAGAATGCAAGTTTGTGAAGGTTCTAGACTAGAAGAGATTGAGGTTCACAAGGAAGAGGTATTAGAAATACTGCAGAGTGTGAAAATAGACAAGTCCCCTGGGCTGGATGGGATCTATCCTAGGATCCTCTGGGAAGCAAGGGAAGAGATTTCCAAGCCTTTGGTATTGATCTTCAAGTCATCATTGTCTACAGGAATAGTGCTTGAGGACTGGAGGATAGCAAATGTGGTTCTCTTGTTCAAAAAGGGTAGTAGAGACAACCCTGGTAATTACAGACCAGTGAGTCTCACTTCAGTTGTTGGTAAAGTGTTGGAAAAGGTTATAAAAGATAGGATTTATAACCATCTAGAAAAGAATAATCTGATCAGGGACAGTCAGCACGGTTTTGTGAAGGGTAGCTTGTGCCTAACGAATCTTATTGAGTTCTTTGATAAAGTGACCAAGGTAGATAAGGTAGATAAGAGTAAACCGGTTGATGTGGTGTATATGGATTTGAGCGAGGCGTTCAATAAGGTTCCCCACAGTAGGCTATTGTACAAAATGCAGAGGAATGGGATTGTGGGAGACATAGCAGTTTGGATCAATAATTAGCTTGCTGAAAGAAAAAAGAGGGTTGTAGTTGATGGAACATGTTCATCTTGGTGTCCAGTTACTAGCGGCGTACCGCAAGGGTCGGTGTTGGGTCCACTGCTGTTCATCATTTTTATAAATGACCTGGATGAGGGCTTAGAAGGGTGGGTTAGTAAATTTGCGGACAACACTAAGGTCAGTGGAGTTGTGGATAGTGACGAAGGATGTAGTAGATTGCAGAGAGACATAGATAGGATACAGAGCTGGACTGAGAGGTGGCAAATGGAGTTTAATGTGGACAAGTGTGAGGTGATACACTTTGGATGGAGTAATGGGAATGCAAAGTACTGAGCTAATGGTAAGATTCTTGGGAGTGTAGATGAGCAGCGAGATCTCGGTGTCCATGTACACAGATCCCTGAAAGTTGCCACCCAGATTGATAGGGTTGTTAAGAAGGCATACAGTGTTTTGGCCTTTATTAATAGAGGGATTGAGTTCCGGAACCAGGAGGTTATGCTGCAGCTGTACAAAGCTCTGGTACGGCCACACTTAGAGTATTGTGTACAGTTCTGGTCACCACATTATAAGAAGCTTCGGAAAGGGTGCAGAGGAGATTTACTAGGATGTTGCCTGGTATGGAGGGGAGGCCTTACGAGGAAAGGCTGAGGGCCTTCAGGCTGTTCTCGTTAGAGAGAAGAAGGTTGAGAGGTGACTTAATAGAGACATACAAGATAATCAGAGAGTTAGATAGGGTGGACAAGGAGAGCCTTTTTCCAAGTATGGGGACGGCAAACATGAGGGGACACAACTTTAAAGCGAGACGAGATGGGTATAAGACAGATGTCAGAGGTAGTTTCTTTACTCAGAGAGTAGTAAGGGTATGGAATGCTTTGCCTGCAATGGTAGTAGATTCGCCAAATTTAAGTGCATTTAAGTCATCATTGGACAGGCATATGGACGTACATGGAATAGTGTAGGTGGGATGGGCTTCAGATTACATGTTGGCACAACAATATGTGTTGCTGTGCTTTTCCAGCAACACATTTTCAGCTCTGATCTCCAGCACCTGCAGTCCTCACTTTCTCCTGGGCTTCAGATTAGTATGTAAGGGCAGCGCAACATCGAGGGCCGAAGGGCCTGTACTGCGCTATAATGTTCTATGTTCTATGTTCTATGTGTCAAAGTTTGTGTGTCTGAGGGAGAGTGCGTGTGTGTGAGTACCAATATTTGTACATGAGAGAATGTGTGAAGGTGTGCATGTTTCAACATTTCTGTGTGAAAGTGTGTGTTAAGAAAGTGAAAGCGTATGTGTCAATGTGCGTGAGTATATTTGTGTGAGTGAGACGGTGTACATCAATGATTATGTTTGAGAGTTCTGTAGGAAAGAATGAGGATGTGTGTATATCTATGAGTGTGTGTGTCAATGTGTGTGAGAGAATGAGTGTGTGAGGATGCACGTCAGTGTTTCTGTGTGAGAATGTATTAATGTTTGTGAGCGAATATGCATGTGTGAGAGAGAGTCAGAGTGTGTGTGTCAATGTTTGTGTGAAATAGTGTGTCATTGTATGTGAGAGAATGAGTGTGAGGATGTGTCAATGTTTATGTGTAAGAGTGTGTGTTAATGTTTGTGAGCAAATGTGTGCGTATGACACTGTATCAATGTTTATGAATGTGAGTGTGCTTGTGTGAGAATTTTGTGTGTGTATTCGTGCATGTGAGAGAGAGTTGTGTGTATGTCTATGTGAACAAGAGTGTATGTGAGAGAACATGGGAGTGTACATAAAGAGGAACTGAATTCTAACTTAATCCATTAGGTAGGGAACAATTTAGATGTCTATTTTACAACCAATTTCATTTTACTTTCCATTGACTTCCACTGACATTAAAAAAATACAACTGCAAACGTTTATAAAATGGATAGAAAAAGGGACCTGCCCAGGTTCCCACTGGATGAATGAAGTGAAGTTAATACCAGCCTGAGTGTACAAGTGTGTATCAATGTGAACGTGGTTGTGCGTAAGTGTTAATGCATGTGAGGGGCTGTGTGAGAGTTCGATTGGGACAATAGGCAAAACAAACTCACTATTTAAACCATGGATTAACTGCTGGACTCATGCAGTGTCTTAAAATGACTCCCTTGCTTAGTTACATTTTAACTGCAATAACCTTTTGTGTATGTCCTCTCCCCTCTATTCACACATGCAAATATACACACCCCTTGGTTTGTGGCTTAAACTGAGAGAAGAGGAAACATGTTTATATAAGCTAATCTCATGTATCTGTAAAACTCATCAGTTGTGTGCTTTTTTGGGCCACACGTTCACCTTTCCCCCCTGTGACCTAGGAACAGAGCCCAGGTATGTGGCATAGAGCCGGGTTGGAGCTGAGAATCCATTGGAGATCAACAATGAGCCGGGAAATCCCACAGAACAACTGGAAGAGGAAAAGATGTAGACGAGAGGAAGGGAATTAGAAGAATACTTGGTCGCAGAGACAACACAGAGGGACAGGATGGTAACAGATAATGATCCACCCACCAAAAAGCCAGATGTTTCATCATCTGCATGGATGCAGCAACACCTGACTGTTTCTAAGCTCAGTTTTACTAACTACTCGAGTGAGCTATGTATTTAGATGGCTGAAGGTTGATTCCATCATCTACAATCTGATAAAATCTATTCTTCTTAACATAAGAAAAAAGCAGAGCAAATCTTTGTGGTTTCAATACAATAGGATTCTGGCAAATCCATCTTGATAAGCAACCTGTTGGCTTACCATATCTGATGTCATACTGTGAGATGGTACTGGTGAACCATGCTTTCCAACATAAGTTTCCTTTCCAGCTTTCTGTGTTTAATCATTTTGCAGGAAGTGCAAATTCTCAGACGATGCGTAGTTCTGCACTCAGGCAAGACACAGAGCATTGATATAAAAATGCCCATCACGCAGCTTTGCATGTGGGCTACAGCAGAAACTTTGGCCTACATTAAGAGGTGAAGGTACACAAGGAGATGTATATATATATTCAGGTCCAGCTGGGTGTTAAATGCATCAGAACTGGGGCACAGTGAGCCTTCTGCTGCTGTGTTTCTGAAACGGTCATCCAGGTTCACCTTCACTTATTACTTGTGGCTTGAATTGGGCTGTTCCTCTGGGATCTTGCTTAATGAAGTCAGCAGGAAATGGTTACCAGCTCCTTGAAAGGGCAACAGCAGCAGTGAAAGACAACATGTATTTTTGGCATGAAGTCTTGAGCCCAAAGCTTTTGCTTTTCACTCCTCCTCTCCCTGCAGTGCCCTGATTATCTGAGGACAGCTATTATGAAATTAACAGCAGAAGGCAAGGTGAGCAGGTTGGCCCTAGGAGTGTTTACAGTGGGTATGAACACTGAACCATGCCTTTGGTATTACTCTGCACCATGTGGGAAGGTATCAAATTTTGCAGCCAATCTGTGGTCTGTCATTGGGCAGCTCAGACTCAAATGATCTTACTAGTCTCCAAAGTCCAAGCATATCTCGTTCCGTTTGCTATCCTGCCATAGATATTAATGCTTCTAACTCTCCAAATTCTTTATCTGCCTACTTTTCACAGATAGATACAAAACATTGAATTTTGGTTCCTATGTGGGTGGCATGGTGACTCACTGCAGCCTCACAGTGCCAGGGACCTGGGTTCAATTCCCGCCTCAGGCGACTGGCTATGTGGAGTTTGCACATTTTCCCAGGGTCTGTGTGGGTTTCCTCCCACAATCCAAAGATGTGCAGGTCAGGTGAATTGGCCATTCTAAATTACCCATAATGTTAGTGCAATAGTCAGGGGTGGGTCTAGGTGGGTTACTCTTCAGAGGGTCGGTGTGGACTTGTTGGGCCGAAAGGGCCTGTTTCCATACTGTAGGAATCTAATCTAATCTAAAAAAACCTTTGGATTATTTCAATCTTGATTCTTATTGATTTGCTGTCTCCTTTTTGATATTCTTTACTGCTTATTTGTAACATATAATCCTCTTTCTTATTGGCCACTGATAATTCCTCACTATTTATTTCAGGTAAAGCTTCTGCTTTTGTAGCAGCAATCACCCTAATCATTGCTTCCTTAACTTGTCCAATGTATGGAACAGGAAATAACTAAAGATGACCATCCTGAAATCTTGTTTGTCAACCTAGCTTTGAAAACACCTTTATCTTTATACTATTGGTTCCAGCAACGACTTTGGATTACTTTCCACTATTCCTGATGAAGAGCTTATGCTCGAAACATCAATTCTCCTGCTCCTCGGATGCTGCCTGTTCGGCTGTGCTTTTCCAGCGCCACACTCTCGACTCTGATTTTCAGCATCTGCGATCCTCACTTTCCCCCTTTGGATTACTTTTCGCCATTCCATTGGCTTCTATATCTTTCTTTTTAAAAAGCAGCTGTTGTACTTTTGATATATCCTTAAATAGTTCAGGCTTATGTTCCATTTTCATGATATTCTGCAGGTCCTGTGGTCCTTGGCTGTCTAGCATTGCTTCTTGGATTCTTGCTAAGAAGTCAGCTGGAGAGAATGTGAGAGACTGAACCTACAGGGAATCAGGCAAATATTCCAGGGATGAATATGCTTGTTACCCAATGACCAGTAAACCCAGGAAAGACCAGCCTCAAACATGGTGAGTCAGGACAATTTAAAGCAAACACCATGAATTCCCGCGTTCCCTCATTCCCTTCATTACTTGTTCAAGTAGGAATGCTGCTTAGAGTGGTTACTGAGCACAACCTGGAAGATTATGGAGACACAGATGTGCATCTGCAACTGTTAAATTGAATGGATGCAAAGTTACAGGGTCTAGACTCTCAATTCCTTGCCCTCTGCTCAATGCTCTTGGGAATTCTAATTATGGAGCGGTCCCTCATCCCCCCCTTCCCATATTCCCTTGAAAACAGAGAAGAAATTAAAGTGCTATTGACATTGCCAGAATCAAATCACCCCCATCCTTCTCCCCAGTGGACTCGAACCATAAATCTTAACTATATGCCTTCTCAAGAAGGATGTGGACGCTTTGGAGAGGGTGCAGAGAAGGTTTACGAGGATGTTGCCTGGTATGGAAGGTGCTAGCTTTGAAGAGAGGTTGAGTAGGTTAGGCTTATTTTCACTAGAAAAAAGGAGATTGAGGGGGGACCTGACTGACGTTTATAAAATCGTGAAGGGTATAGATAGGGTGGATAGAGATAAGCTTTTTCCCAGGCTGAAGGATTCAATAACGAGAGGTCACGCTTTCAAGGTGAGAGGTGGAAAGTTTACACACGGCAAGTACTTCACACAGAGGGTGGTGGGCGTTTGGAACGCGTTGCCAGTGGAGGCAAGCATGGTATATTCATTTAAGACACGTCTGGATAATGCATGAGTAGCTGGGGAGTAGAGGGATACAGACGCTTAGGAATCGACTGACAGATTTAGACAGTACATTTGGATTGGCTCAGGCTTGGCGGGCCAAAGGGCCTGTCCCTGGGCTGTAAATTTTCTTTGTTCTTCTTTGTTCTTTGTTCCCAGTGTGCTTAAAGATCCTTCTTGTTCACATGAACCATTGCCTGCTCCCAATGCTCCAGGGCTGCAGTGGCATGATGGCTCAGGGGTTAGCACTGCTGCCTCATCAATGCCAGGGACCCAGGTTTGATTCCAGCCTCAGGTGACTGTCTGCGTGGACTGTTTGCATATTCTCCCTGTGTCTGCGTGTGTTTGCTTGGTGCTCCAGTTTCCTCCCACAGTCCAGGTTAGGTGGATTGCCCATGGGAAATATAGAGTTTAAGCGATGGGTGGGATGCACTTTGGGCTGGCAGTATGGGTTGCATGGCCTGCTCTCACACTGTAGGGATGCAATGACTTGGTATCCTATCTATGACTCATGTGGCTGCTATGGCCTCAAGAATCATGAGGTTGAGCTTCAGGAGCCTGGAAGAGTGGGTGTTCCAAATAGGAATGATGACCACATTTGCATTCAATTGTAAAATCTAAAATGTCAAGTGTATTCTTATGTCTGAAGGATAAAAATCTAATAAAAGTTGAATTGCTGGAGTGGAGGTCACTGTTCATGTGGGGAGGCGGCGCCCCTGTGAAAGTTCAATGAACTTATCTGGGGTTTGGAGGATGGCTCCATTGGGAATTGTCCCATTTTATAGGAAACTGGGAGCGACTCTGACCTGATGGAAGCATCTGCTGCAATGCCCTCGTTACTTCACGTGAATACAACTTTAGTCATGCATTCATTCCTTCAGACAAACCTTTCAGTTAGATCCAACTTTCTTGAGGGCAATTTGGGATTGTGATTGGAAGGCCCAAATCCACAATCTTGAATCAAACTGGGTTGATTGACGATAAGGTTAGGATGCTCTTTCCAGTGTTGTTTTAGGTGGAAAGTGTACAGTAACTGGACTATTGTTTGTCCTCAAAATGCTCTGCATAACTATCTTCCAACCAAGTTAAATTTAATCTCTAATTCCAATGTACCTGCCTTTGAGCAGGCCAATCTTTCAGTGCAGTGATTAGAGTTAGGAATTTGATTAATGTTTTGACACTCCATGCAATGTGTTATACAGATTATCAATCACAGCGCTCCCTTCACCACTTCCACTAGCAAGCAGGCTGAAATGTGCCAAAGAGATTAACATAGTCTCAATAAATGATTCTGTCTCTTCACTGAAAAGCAGCTTCTCACCAGGAATCCAATTTTACTGACCGAGCGACTCTTTAAATAACCATTTATTTTTCCACTCTGGAGCTCAAACTATTCCTCCATCTCCACGCTGGCTTTCACTGACTCTGACTCGGACCTGTCCAGTGTGCAGATTCTCAAACCTCTCGTCAAGTCAGAGCTGGAATATAGAGTCAAAAAACCTTCAAGATTTATTACTTATCACCATCACAACAAAAGCCAGATACATATTATGCAAAGGACAACAATTGAAATTGTTTGCCATATTAGACTTTTACTTGCAATCTTTGGAGCCATCTTTACTTAAAGCAATAGTGAAGGTTGGATAGATGCATTTAAGGAACAGCTAGACAAGAAAGTGGAAATACTTCAGGGATGTCCCAAAAGCATACTGCCTAAGAAAGATAAGTTCATGAGAGAGAGAAATAAAAATCGTAGGATATACTGTGAAGAGGTGGTGAAGGAAGGTGCTCATGTGGAGCTGAAACACCAGTATAAATCAGTTGGGCCAAATGGGAGGTTTCAGTGTTTAAATTCTACATAATTCTATATAAGTAGGTTTGAATCAACTGCTTGTTATAGATCTCTCACTATTTTAATGCACTTTGAATTCATTAAATTTGGAAGCTGGGAACAAATATATTTTAAGGCTCCTGACTTGTTTTCTCTTTCCATCTAATCATTTGATATATAGAAATTACACATTGAGAAGGGTCACTTCCATTTGAGAAATAATCCAACCGGAATTCTGGACCAATGTCAAGTTGAAAAATCTAACCCCTGGATATAAATCAGCTTTGTAAACCTGAGTGGTGCTACAAAAGGTGATTAATGAAGGAGCACTTTGTTATATTATGAGTCATATCTGCATCTGCAAATGCTTGAACTTTAAACTGGCAATCAAAAAAAAAGCCAGCACATGGAGGATGTTTGTGCCACAACAGATTATAGCATCCGCTGCCATTGCTCAGGAGGCCAGGCTAATAGACTCTGAGAGGGGACTTATAAAAAAGCTATTCCTGGTTAGAATGTAGTCAGTCCCAAATTTTTCTAACTAATGAGAAGAAAGTACTATGCAGTGGCTTTGTCGAACACAACACACAAAACAGTGAAATCTCTGACATATTAGAGGGGATGGCAACAGGATATGCAGCTTAACCTTCCATTAAGAGCTTTCATGCTACATATGCTTTTCATTTTTCAAAAGGCATTTGAGCGCTGTTTGAAATCAGAACCACGTAGCAACAAAAGGGACTTTAAAACTTAAGCTTGGTGGCAGCTAAACTCTATTTGAGTTTAGCCCATTCCTCATTACTACATCACTCCTGCCATTTTGGAGGTGTCTTGTATTATGGGAGCTTGGCTTTCACCTCATCCTCACCACAAGGTCTCTCCATAGCTCTCCAGCAAACAATATTGGGCTCCTGCCCTTAACAACATGACCATTGGCAATGTGACTCAAACTGAAGTGCCAACATGACAGCTCTCACTAAGCAAGTGGTAAATGGAGCACTCTCTAACCACATAAAAATTTGGTTCAAATAAGAAGTCGAGGCAGCTTTGACTCCTCCCAGCAGATACACATTGATGTCCAACAATCACTAACAGTTTGGAATGTCTCCCTCAGCTTATAATGATGGAGAAATTAAAAGTGCTCAGAAATTTACAAATTCTATAGTGTTAAAAACTAGAGTTAGAGAATTGTAGAAAAAGATGCTTGTAGGCCCTTGCCCGCTATCTAGGACTGAGCCACACAAGTCTGGAACAAAGTTACATTTGCTGATCTGGTCCTAGTTTGCAGGCCTCAGGCAAAATGTTTGTTCCTGACCATTGTCAGGTGTGATGCACTGGAGGTTCATGGGAGGACTTTGAGGGAGGGGAGAACTGGGCCTAGTTGGCATGTCTTTCTTTGAATGAGGGGCTTTCTGATACCCACTGCCTTGGACTGAGCCACTCAATGAATGGGCACAAAGGTGGACCATTGCATCCATGCCCATGTTTCATACCTTCAGTCTGAGTTCTCAGCAGAACAGAGGATTGATGGAAAAGTAGTTATAATAAAAATCCATGTGCATTATACTTCAAAACAAAAGAAAGTGAGACTGAAGAGAAGAAAGACATACGTTTGAAGAAGGCATTTATAAAGAGCATTTTATAGCTTTAGGACAGTTGAAAGCACTTTACAGTCAATAAAGCAGTTTTGAAGTGTCATCACTGTAGCTATGTTGCATGCCAGCCAATTTGGACACAGCAAGTCCCACAAATTACAATGAAGTAACCAGACAATCTGTTTTAATGATATTGATTTATGGTTACTGAGGAGAACACCCTACTCTTCTTTGAAGTGGTGCCATGAAATATTTTATGTCCATTTGAGAGAATAGATATTGGCTTAGTGTCTTATTTAACAGACAACACCTCTCGCAGTGCACTGGTTCTCAGAGTGCATGCGTGTTTTGCCTATACTAATGTAACTCCCACACTTTTTGCTGAAATCTCAAAGTAAATTTCCAGTTAGTGGCTCAGATTGTCCAGTGAGCCAACAAAACCAAGTCTCATGAAATTTACCACATAAGAGTGTTCCATTCTTATCCAAGAACTTGGAAGGGTTAATCTTCTGTCATCAACAAAATAGCTTACCTGTCACTTTTCAACCGCATTGAAAATTGCAAAAGGTTAAGCACTGAAGATATTTTCAGCAAGTCAAGCTGATTTAATCTGAGGCATATTTATGCTGTGCAGTTATGATGTAAGATTAAGAACTCAATACAGAGTGAGGAGATAATTCATTTTGTTGTTACTGGCCTCTATTTCACACCTCCTCATTGTAGTGACACCTCCTGCATCAGATAATTATTGATAATGCAATTATTCTGAAGATGTTTTGTCTCCCGTGAATCTGCAAGGTCATGTGTTTACAGCGGAGATTCATATCTTGGATAAACTTTTTAGAAATCAATACTGAGTGAGAGAACAAGTTTTGAATGTACAAAGATCAGGGGTCTCCTCTTGCCCTTGCAGACACTTCTGGTCCCTGATCTGTCCCCTCAGTTATCCCTTCCAAGCTTCCTTTCAGCTTTCCTTTATTCTCTTCATTCATGGCCTCACATTTCGAGTTGCCTTGCAGTTGTCAAAAGCGTTATGTCAATATAAACCCCTTACTTTCTTCAGACTTAGTGCTAACTCCATTGATCCACCAACATAGAGTCTACTTCTCATCCCACATTACCCTCCAGTTGTTGAGTCAGCTTAAGTCTGTCACTGCCTTCTTGGTATTTTTCACCATGCCCACTGTGGGCACTTATTGCCCGTTTTGCCAGATACATTTTTCTGAACTCATCAGGTGGTCAAACTTGCCAATCCTTTGGCTTCTATCACCAACCAACACCTCATTCCATTTCACCCAGCAGAATGGCTACCCCCTCATGATAACTTCCATCTCCAACAGTAACATTATCATGAATTGGTTGGTGTCCCCGATGCTAATAAAAGTTGAGTTATGACAGAGAGACCTTTCTCCTTACTGAAATCATTTTCCTCCTAGTTGCAATTCTCAGACCAAATTGCTGCATTGGTGGCATGACTTGACAAACATCATCTCGATTTATCTCTGCAAGTGTGGGAGCTCCTCCAGCTTGGAGGATCGCACCCTGTTCTACGCCTACTTCCTCCCAAAGCAATGACTTTGTTGCATGGCACAATCACAGCTCTCACACTGGCTCCTCACTTAGCCAAAAGCTTTCCCCAAACTAACTGAGCTTGTTCTCTCCTAACTGACCTGCCTTCCTATAATCACCTAATATCTTCTCATGCAATCCCATGACCATGCATTCCCCCAAATTTTATCATCTCTCATGCCCAGCATATTTAAAGTCTTGACTAATCATGACCACGTTCTTGTATTCCCTACCATTTGCAACTCACATCTTTCCCACCAGCTCCAAAATCCTACAGCTGGAGAATGACCCTTACTCCCATCACTACTCCACGCTGTCTCACCCAAATTCAATCGAAAATCTCAACTCTCTCTCTCTCTTCATAGAATCATAGATACCTACAATACAGGACGAGGCTATTCAGCCTAACATGCTTGTGCTGGCTATTCCAGGAGATTCACCTTGAATTTACTCAATCCACTTTGCATTCATTTCCTCATCACTCACTGATCTCTCTGGTCTTTCTCTCAACACCATTCCCTTTCTCAAGTGGACAAACGTGAGTCGGGTTGACTGTCAGTCGGGTTCTGCCTGCTGACCACGTGACAGTAAAACTCTGTTGGAAGCAGCACATGTGGTGGATGCAGGGTTGGGTTTGGTTGTGATGCCCTCCAGAGGTGAATAGCTCAGTAAGACTCATTCTGAGTCTGACCAGGACTGATCAGTTGGGCTACAGCACCAACAATTCGGAATGGTCATGTATCGAGTAACAAGTGATCCATCTTCAGGAGTGATGGGAGGATAGTGTTAACACAGTGAGGTGGGCTGGGGGCTGCTGAGGGAAGTATTTTATTTGTGTGCTGTAGCACAGCACCCTTGTTACACCACCTCCAAGTCTGCAGCGTGGCCAAAAAACAGTTAATCGAGACACTGCCAGAGGCACAAGGCACAGGAGCCTGCTGTGGTTGGAGCAAGTATACTCTTTCTAATGCTCCATGGCTCCAGATCTCAATGCTGGCACTGGAAGGAATAATTAAAATGATAGCAAGCATCCAAGATGTTTGCATAGACATAGTAGGAAGGAGTCCAGGTGGCTTGTGTGGAAGTACCATACTGTGTAACAAATTAACCTGGCACTAGCTGTGTGAAAATCCAGTCATCCGCTTGAACAGTTTTGATTTTGATGTCCAATCAAATAGTTAAAAGTGGCAATTTAGCTTTGACAATTTGATTCTATTTGATCTGATATTTCAGTCGGAACTATCAGATCAGCTTCTCTGATTTCCTCACGCTTACAGTCAGGCCAAGGGATGATGCTGGGGTGGGGGAGAGTGCAAGGGGGTGGGGAGGTGGGGGTGGGGAGCACTGGGGGCAAGAGTGCACGGAACAAAACAGGCTTTTTGCTTATTTTTAACCAGCTTGCTCAGAGATTTTATGAGAGACCTCTGGGGCGAACGGGAGTGGAACCTGGATTGAGGACACTACCGCTGTGCTACAGCAGTCCATTCGAAAGGACAAGATCGTAATTTTAAAAGCAAGCCAGTTTTTCGAACAAGTGGGACTAGAAACCAGGGTCTTCTAACCTAGAGGTAGGGACAACACCACTGTGCCACAAGGCTATATTTGCATTACTCCTTCCATTTCTTTTGATTAAAATCATAACCAGATTGTGAGTCACAACCAGATTCGGAGTGTCTGGGCTGGCATGGTGGCTCAGTGGTTAGCACTGCTGCCTCAGAGCACCAGGTACCCAGGTTCAATTCTAGCCTCTATAAGACCACAAGAAATAGCAGTGGAAGTAAGGCCATTCGGCCCATCGAGTCCACTCCGCCATTCAATCATGGCTGATGGGTATTTCAATGCCACTTACCCACACTCTCCATTGTGAGACTGTCTGCATGGAACTTACCTGTTCTCCCATATCTACATGGGTTTCTTGCCATAGTCCAAAGATTTGCAGGTTAGATGAATTGGCCGTGTTAATTGTCCGTAGTGCCCAGGGATGTTTGGAGTAGCCATGGGAAATGCAGGGTTGTAGGGAATGGGGGTTTGGTCTGGGTGGGATGCTCTTCAGAGGTGCAGTGTGGATTTGATGGGTCAATTGGCCTGCTTCCACACTAGAGATTTGATGAAAAAGGAATGTTATGCATAATTACCAGAGGTGATGACTGATGGGTAAAAGATGTGACTGATCACAACAGCTCAGATGCAGCAAAAAAGTTTAACTGGAATAAAACATAACATACACAGAAAGACTTGATTTGATGCTGTATCTTAAATTAACCCTTTTGGATATGTAACTCCAGGGCAGGTTGGACTTGAACCCTGAGGTAGGGACATTACCATACAGCCACAAAACCCTCACCAATATCGATTACAATCAGGGAAAGCCTTAAAGCATTTTGGAATCAATGAAATGCTTTGGGAAGTATAATAAAAAAAACACAGCAGAACGTTGGCACAGAGGAAGCCCCAACACAGCAATGAAATAAATGTCCAGATCATTTGCTTTTTCCCAGTTGGTAGAGGGACAATTATTTGCCAGGGCACTGTGGGAAAATGTCAAGATTAGAGTGGTGCTGGAAAAGCACAACAGGTCAGGCAGCATCCGAGGAGCAGGAAAATCGATGTTCTAATGCTTCTCGGATGCTGCCTGACCTGCTGGGCTTTTCCAGCATCACTCTAATCTTGACTCTAATCTCCATCATCTGCAGTCCTCACTTCAGCCACTGTGAGAAAGTGACTTGGAATCTTTGATATCTACCTGAAAGAACAAAGAAGTTTAGTATCTCATTTCAAAGACAGCTCAGCACTCCCTCTGTATTCAGACCAAAGTGATAGCCTGGTCGTGACATTTGAACTAATACTTTTTGCTGGTACTCTCAGAATTGAAAGCACCACCACTGATGTACAGCCGACAGGTTAAGACTGGGTGTTATCTTGTTTGCTAATGGTAACCCCGATAAGGAATAAATGGTTAGGCTACTCACTGCTAGGAAGGAAGGAAGGAAAGAAAGGAAAGAAAGAAAGAAAGGAAAGGAAGGAAGGAAGAGAAGGGAAGAAAGGAAGGAAAGAGAAGGGAAGGAAGGAAAGAAAGAGAGAGAAGGGAAGGGAAGCGAGGAAGGAAGAATTCAATTAATTTCAGATCAACAACACAATTCCATCTGCTTCACAGAAGGAAGAAAAAAGGATTAGATCAGAAAGACTTGCATTTATATAGCATCTTCCACAATCCTAGAATCTCCCAAGGTTCTTTGCAGCTAATGTGATGTCACTGTTGCAATACAGGAAATGTGGCAGTCAGTTTACCAATTTCCACCTTAACATCTAACAGCTCCCATCGCTGGAATCCCCCCTCCATCCTCGAGGGTTACCATTGATCAGAAATTGAACTGGGCTACCATAAAAGCAGGAGAGAGGCTAGAAATTCTGCGGTGAGTAACTCCCCTTCTGTCTCCCAAATGCCTGTCCACTATCCATAAGTCAAAAATTAAGAGTGTGATGGAATAACCCCGTTCACCTGGATGTATGCAGCTCCGGCAAAATTCATGAAGCTTGACACGATCCAGGACAAAGCAACCCACAGGATTGACATGACAACAACAACCTTCAATATTCCATCCCTTTACCATGGAAGCACAGTGGCAGCAATGTATACCATGTACAAGATGGACTGCAATAACTCACCAAAACACCCTCCAAATCCACAACTTATACCGTCTGGAAGGACAAAGGTAGCGGATCTTCCTGCATGTTCCTCTACATGGCACAATCTATTCTGACTGGAATTGTATCACTGTGCGTTCACAGTCATTGGGTCAAAATCATAGTATTTACTTCCTAGCAGTGTTGTGAGTGTCATTACATTCCAAGGACTACAGTAGTTTTTTTTGTAGATTCTCTACAGTGTAGAAACAGGCCCTTTGGCCCAACCAGTCCACACCGACCCTCCGCAGAGTGACCTGCCCAGACCCACCCCCCTCTGACTAATGCACCTAACACTATGGACAATTTAGCATAGCCAATTCACCTGACCTGCACATCTTTGGACTGTGGGATGAAACCGGAGCATCCAGCGGAAACCCACGCAGACACGTGGAGAATGTGCAAACTCCACACAGACAGTCGCTCGAGGCTGGAATCGAACTCGGGACCCTGGTGCTGTGAGGTAGCAGTGCTAGCCACTGAGCCACCGTGCCGCCCTACTTCAAGAAGTTCAAGAAGGTACCTCACCACCAGCTCCTCCAGGGTAATTAGGAGTAGTTCCTAGTGCTGGCCAAGCCAGCGACATCAGTGTCCCACCAACCAATCAAAAGAAGGCTCGATAGTCTGCAATGAGATACATGATTAATAGGAGCATACTCCACCCATCAGTATCCATTGACATGATGTTCTCCAATTAATATAGGATCCAAAATTAGATATTTTGGAAGCATTATGCCTTTTTCAAGGTCTGTTTGATAAACCAGCCAGTGGGTCTTGGATGACCAAAGGATGTGCAATTTGTCGTAACAAATTTTAAGTGCTGACCGTTTAACCTTACATTGTAAAAAGGGGACATAAGAACTGAAAGCAGGCGTAGGCATTTCAGCCCCTTCAGCCTGTCCCACCATTTGATAGGATCATGGCTGATCACTTCTTGGCCGCCACTCCACTTTTCTGCCCGCTCTCCATAACTCTTCAACCCATTATCGATTAAAAATCTATCTCCTCCTTAAATTTGCTCAATATCCCAGCAACCTTTGCACTCTGGGGTAGTGAATTCCATACAATCACAACTCTTTGAGAGAAGTTCACCTCATCTCTGTTTTAAATCTGCTACCCTTTATCCAAAAGCTATGATTTCTCATTCTGGATTGGCCTGTGTGAAGACACACCCTTTCTACATCTAGTCGGCGTAGATAGTTGGAAAATGCCTCCCATTCTACCAAGTTTGGTGACCATTCTTCAAGTAGGTTGGCAGACCATTACAAAGGGTTTGATGAAGAGTGACAGGAGAGCTGAACAGTGAAGATTAGCTTTGTATCTTGGGGCTTCCTCTTCCCGAAGCAAAAGAGAAGCAGAATCCTTGAAGCTAAAGAAAGTGGAATTAGACTTGTTTGTTTTCTGCAGATGCGGTTCCAGAGAGTGGGGAAGAACACTAATGAAATAAATTTCAGCCAGAGGTTTGTAATTGCACGGTGATCGATATATAGAGCAAACCACCGGTACAGGTGAATGTTAATGCTCAGAATAAATATGGGCTGCAAAATATAATATACACAAGTCAAAAGACAGATGGACCAATGCACTTGCAGACAAAAAATTCCTTACCATAGCTTTTAAAAAATCTTTGGCAATACGGGAAACGAACAATTGCAATCTCCGTCTTTTAAACAGCCAACTTCGAAGGGTTAACGCTGCACGAAACAGTGATCAAAATCAGTTATCTGCAAAAAAATCAACACCATAACTTTTAGTTTGAGCAGACATTGCCTTCACAAAGATTAAGGAAGTGAAATTATTACTTATTTATGGGCGGCACGGTGGCACAGTGGTTAGCACTGCTGCCTCACAACGCCAGAGACCCGGGTTCAATTCCCACCTCAGGCGACTCTCTGTGTGGAGTTTGCACGTTCTCCCCGTGTCTGCGTGGGTTTGCTCCGGGTGCTCCGGTTTTCTCCCACACTCCAAAGATGTGCAGGCCAGGTGAATTGGCCATGCTAAATTGCCCGTAGTGTTAGGTAAGAGGTAGATGGGTGGGTTGCGCTTCGGCGGGGCGGTGTGGACTTGTTGGACCGAAGGGCCTGTTTCCACACTGTAAGTAATCTAATCTACTTCATGGAATGAAGCACTGCACGTGCCTCAGTCGCAACTCACTCTTTGCCCCCATCGGGTTTTCTCCCATTCCCCTGAACCCAACAATTACTGGTTGGAGGTGGTCAATAGGCACATATCACCTTTTTCATTTGAATAGGTCAAGGCGTTACATTTCTGCAACACGGCCCAAGATTTGATTGGGGTGTGGCTTTAAATATTTTCTTGATGGAATGGCAAAGTTATGGAATTTTTTTTAAAAAAATGAGGCCTGACCAGAAATTCAACATAAACCGAAAAAGGTTTTACTGCTGCAAAACCATCAAAAGTACTTTCAGTCTGACAGCCCGAAAATTCCCCTAAGACAGCTAAAATCTTCGACTGGTTGAGTAATCAGTTAAGACACTTCATACATTGTTGGATGTTTCTGGTTGAAATCCCAGTGCTTGGATCACCTTCAAATTTGCCACCCTCACTCGTGATGAGTTTAGTCAGTTCCCAGGTGGCCATCTCAACAGAATCGCTCACTGAATTGGCTCACTTGACCTTGAAAGTAAGTTGCCTCAATTCCTTTCTCCTGAACACTGTTGCAGAATTCCCTGATCCAACTTTCCAGGTGAAAGGGGCGGACGGAGTGGAATTGCCTCAGAGCTGATCGAATTGTGTGGGAACATCAATGTCTTCTAGGATGAATGAATGAATGAAGAGAGAAGAATAGCCTTTATCCCTGGCATTATCTTGTGATACAAGAATGCCCTTTGTGGTGACCAGGGATGAAGAAGAGAAAAATAGGTGGAGGTTACTATTTAAGGTAAGTTGACCTGGGATTGGCCATGTGGCAATACTGGTCTATACCACGATTATACTTGAACCTAAGCCACCTCCTGTTCTCCTTAAATGAAATATGCTCCCTTTGATGAATAAAATCACAAGTTTGAACCTGCTTATTTCTCTTTGTCTTTATTATGAAGAAATGTTCCATAAGTTTGTCATAGAGGACGACAGCACAGAAAGAGACCCATCAAGTCTGCTCCAGAATGTAACAAGCACTGAACCATTCTAACCCCAATTTCCAGTACATGGCCCATAACCTTGCATTATAAATAGCATGGCAAGTGCACATCTAAATATTTCTTAAACATTTTGAGGATTTCTGCCTCTACCACTTTTACAGACAGACAGTTGCAGAATTCCTGCCACTCTCTGGGTGAAAAAACATTTTCCTCACATTCCCTCTAACCCTCCTGCTCCTCACCTTAAATCCTTGCCCCCAGTCAGAAATCCCTTTTCCAAGAATAAAAGTACCTTCCTGTCTACTCAATCTATGTCCCTGTAATTTTATACATCTTAATCAAGTCCTTTCTCTGTGTCCTCTGCTCTCATCCCAGTCTATTTAATTTGTCTTCAAAAGCTTAAACTCTCCAGCCCAGGCAACATCTGCAAATCTCTTCTTTGTTCTTTCCCTCTGATAATGTGGATTCCAGAACTGTACTCTCGCTGTGGCCTAACCAACAGTTTGTACAGTTCCAGCATCACCTTCCCGCTCGAGGTTCTGCTTTTCAACTTGGCCATCATCTGCTTCCCAATTTGGTGGCCTTTATTGTAGCAACAAGGAACCAGTCCCTCAGCAGCTTGCTGTCTGTGGACGTATTGTTAGTTCATATCCAGGCCACTGGATGGAGTGCCATGCTGAGGGGTGGGGAGAGCTTGTTGGGCTGGGGGGTGGTGGGGGGGGGAGGCGGTGAGACGGGTGCACGTCAGCAGAGGAAGTGTTTGCTCCCTCGGGTGGGCAGTGGGAAGGGAACAAGTAATTGACATAGTTGGCTTTCCCTGCTGTCTGCTGATTATGGAATCGGAATGATGCCAGACATGGAGAAGTCCATAAACTAGCCTGTCCTCTTTCACTGCAGCAATGTGGTGATGAGCTGCTCCTGTGGGGAACATAAACAGCAAAAGATGAAGGGGGAGAAAAAAATAAATAAGCATAAAGATCCTAGAGCACAATACAGCTGTACTTCCAAGCCATAGATAATTTAAAAACGCTGGGCTAATTCAAGCTTTTGGCCTGGTTTCACCAAACCTTTCTAGTTATAAAAGCTCGCTCACTGTGTGAATCCCTAGGTCGGCGTGAGCCACTTTGTCTTAATTACCTTAGGACAAGCTAGTGTCCCCGAAGCAATCATCTGTGTTTGTTAACACTGTACATGCTTCAGTACTACATATAAATAAAACATGACCAATATTACAATATCTTGTTTTTGTGGACCTGAAACCTTAGTAACTGCTTAAATAGAACGCAAAATATATCCCACAGCACCCTGATGCATTTCTGGGTCACTGTGACTTTCTTCCTAAGCAACCTGGCATATGTTGGCACATAATATTAGGCATGGTTTTCAAAAATGCAAAATATTAAAATGCATTGTCAGATTAATGTCAGAGCAGTGATATATCAGCCTCATCCTTTATTATTTTATCCTTTCTTTTCTTATCTCTGCTCCAGTCAGGTCTTTGGAGAATTTATTTTAAACCCAATCCATTACTGTAAATATTAATTAGGAGCGAGGGAGTGAGTTAAAATCCAGTGTAGTCTGTTGTTTCCTTTGGCATATTTTTGAACCCTTTCCTGTGTCAAAAGACATTGAATTGGAGCCAGCTACAGAGCTCCCTAGCACTCCTATCAACAAAGACAAAATAAGAAAGTTAGTATTTCATTACACACAAAAATAAATCACTACCTTTGAGGCAAGTTTTCAGTTCAGGTCTTTTGTCAACAATTTTGGAAGGAATACTAATTGATTACTTGAAGAATTGAAAATCTAAATTAGTGTCACAGGTTTCATTTATTCTGTGTGCAGTCCTGCCTGGCCCTCACATCCGAGTAACATCAAAATTTTAAAATCACTTTGGAACTTTCGTGCCTTGGTCTGATCCACCAGTGGCTATTAACAATGATGGGAAAATGAACAATATGAATCTGGAGTCAACTTAATGAAAGATAGCATGTTTGATTTGATTCCTGACGGGTAGAGGTTTGATCCAATGTCAAAAAGCAGGATTTTATTTTCTCTTTCTATTTGTATGGGATATGGGCATCACGGGAAGGGGAGCTTTTGTTACCCATTTCTAGCTGTCCTTTAACAGATGGTTTGGCTGGGCTATTTTGGAAAGTGGTTAAGAGCAATGGGCTTAGAGCCACATGTGGACCATTGCAACAGCAGCTTTGCTCCCCAAAAGGACATTAGTGAATCTGATGTTTTTCTGTTCTCAGCCAGCATTTATTGCCCAGACAACAGTTAAGAATCAAACACTTTGCCATGGGTTCGAAGTCACAAGTAGGCCAGACCAGGTAAGGATAGCAAATTTCCTTCTCTGAGGGAAAATTGGTAAACCAGATGGGTTTTTTTTTACAACAGTGGTTCTCTTACTGTCAAATTCAAAACATGCTGTGGGGCAGATTTGAACCTGTCTCCAGACTATTGGAGGGTTTGAGTTGAGTTATAAGGAAAGTCTGGGACTACTTTCACTGGAGCCTTATAAGGTTTACAAAATCAAGAGGGGCGGAGAAAAGCAAAGGTCTTTTGTCAAAATGAGGGGACATGTTTTTAAGGTGAGAGGAGAAAGATTTAAAAGGCAACTGAGGGGCAACCTTTTCACACAGAGGGTGGTTCGTACATGGAATGAACTGCCTGAGGAAGTGATAGATGCAGGTACAGTTACAACATTTAAAAGACATTTGGACAGGTACATGAATAGGAAAGCTTTAGAGGGATATGGGCAAATGCAGGCAAGTGGGGCTAGTTTAGTTTGGGAAACTTGGTCAGCATGGATGAGTTGGGCCAAAGGGTCTGTTTCCATGCTGTATGACTCGACAACCTTATCAGCGTGATGGGGGTCAGAACCCTGCACTGAGTGGGAATTAAATCTGTTACTATCCCTGATCCGGACAATGAATGGCCAGAGATTGGGTGTCCCTTTCAATGAATGTGGGTGCTGGTAAGGCAGGAAGAAGTCATCAGGAAACTCTGCAGTTTGGAAAAGCAGCAGAATGCCCTTGAAGATAAGTGAGGAAGAGGGCTCCTCAAAAGGGAAAGCAGAAAGCCTCCTCTCCAGCATTTTCAAACTAGAAATAGATCCAGTTGCCATAGCACCATTGTAGTGATGTTGGTTGTGAGACCTGGGGGTGGATTCTGCGAACTGGTGAGTGTTTGTAGCAAGGTAGCTGCCACTTCTCCCAATACCTTGGGGTTCTTGATCCCGGCTGGCCTCTGACAATCGGCGTAAGTGGTCACTGACAAAGTCAACTGGCTACCCACTGCTTGTCCCTCTGTTAACCTGCTTCTGGGAGATGGGCTGATGTTTGGAGCTATGGAACCAGCATAATGGCAGTAGGTGCTACCATCCCTGTGGAGTCTAACATTTCAAACCACCACCTCATTTTAAAATCTACTGAATTGTCACTTTTAGCTTTTGATGTAACCATCCAAGTTAAGGCTTTAGGATATAGCTACATTTTGAACACTTGGTGGTATCCATTCCACTCTACATCCAGCCATGCCAATGTGGTGGTTTTCAGTGAATTCTTCACCAGAGTTTCCTTTCACAACTTGGTCTCACACGTGGCCAGCAGTCCGTTTATGGGATTTCCACCTTCCTGATTCCTCTGAAGTGCTTGATTCTCACTGGTTGGGATCAATGGTGCAGAGAATCTGGAGAATGGGGATCACTCCTGTATACAGTGAAACTAGGCCACACCCCCTCCAGGTTGCACAATACTTTAAAGAACAAACAAAACCCCAATAAAACTGGTGAATGAAATCAACTCGTCTGATTTGTCTTGTATATTTCAAAATAGAGGATCAGTTTGACCACAACATTCATGTTTTCATTTATTAGTTGAGCTAGGAGATTGCACCACATCACTTAATGTATCTCAGGCTCAGCAAAAGACTGTAATCCTCCAAAATGACTAACATTTGGCTTTGTGTTTTCCACACATGCTGATCGAAGCATTAATAGCTTTGCAGGACTAGAGAAATAGTTATAACGAATGACCGGTTCTGTCAGCAGACATGTGGATATATGGTTACATGGACCATGTCAGGTAAAGCCCAATGCATTCATATAGCATTGCTTTCTCTCTTCAAAATCATGAGAAGGCTTGATAGAGTGGATAGGGAGAAACTGTTGCCACTTGGGAAAGGCTGAAGAGTGAAAGGGCACAGTTTGAGAGTGTTCTACAAAGGAAGAAAATGCGAGGTGAGAAGAAAACACTTTTTCAAATGGCAAGCGGTTCTGGGGCTGGAGTGTACAGCCGAGAATTATGGGGCATCAATTAGAAGCAGGTTCGATTGATGGAGGAAGATTTAATTGAGGCATTGGATGATTATTGAAAGACAACCAATGGGCAAGGTTACAGGGTGTAGGGAAAGGACAGCAGGAGAACAACAATAAGTCATGATGCTCATTTGGAGGGCCAGAGCAGACATGATGGGCCAAATGGCTTCCTTCTGCACTGCAACACCTCTGAGATTCTGTGACGGTCAGGCACTCCTTTCTGTTGGATCAGTATCTATCAGGTATAAGAAAAGGAATAATGTGCATTTATATAACACCTCTCGTGGCCTAACTATGTCCCAAAACACTTTACAATCAATTAAGTGCTTTAGAAGTGAAGTGTGCTAACTGTATAATGTAAGTGACGCCAGCTAATTTGCACATAGCAACCTCTGACAAATAATATGGCATAGACAAATAGTCGGCTTTTTTAATCTGTCGATAGAAGGATAAATGTAAACCAAGACACCAAGATGATCTCTTCTCCAAATAGTACTGAGGAACCCTTTATTCCATCTGAGAGGGGGCCTGACTTAAATGTTTCATCCAAAGACAAAAGAAAAACAAAACAGAATCAACACTGTTGCCTTGCTGCACTGGAGGGACAGTCGAGAGTTTGTGCTTGTCTCTCTCCGATTGAACTGTGAGAGAGCTAACTGCTAACCATTGGCTGTGAAAGAATATAATCTCTGACCTTTAGTGATTGTAATGGGGTTGGGCAGGTGGACCTCATAGAACAGGAGTTCCCTGATCAGATTGGATTAAGAGCCCCAATCAGGGAACCTTGGCTGACAGGTAAGAACAGGAGTGTCAGGGGTTCTGCTCACTGTGAGGGGGCTGGATCAGTGTCAGGGACTCTCTTTATGTAAATCAAGGGTGACTTGATGACAAGATACCAGCTTCTATCAAGTCTGTGCAGTGCAAAACATTATTTTAAAGTAGCACTGGTACAGACGCGTTGGCTATCAACCAAGTACTTTCAATTACAATGATGTGCTGTTTTATTGCAGGTCCAAGCCATTAGATTTGTGTGGCTTTGCCTTACCTGTAATAACCTTAAATTACTGTCTGTGTAGCAATGCACAAGCTAATGAGTGTGCAATGTATTTATTTGCACAAGTTTTACAGTACCTCAGCAAAACAGTGGCACTCGTTCTTACAATTCAATTTCTAGATGAGAAACCAAAGAACTGCAGATGCTGGAAATCAGAAACAAAAACAGAAATTGTTGGAGAAACTCAACAGGTCTGGCAACATCTGTAAAGAGAAAGCAGAGTTAACGTTTTGCCCAGACCCGTTGAGTTTTCCCAGCAATTTCTGTTTTTGTTCAACTTTTAGTCACTTGTGGGGTAGTAGTTACATTGTGGGAATGCCATTGTGCCAGAGTCCCAGGTAAATGTTCTGGGCCCATGGGAATCCTATAATGCAGATGGTGAAACTGAATTTGATGTAATCAGGAATTAAAAAGCTAGCCTTACATCACCATAATTGAAAAAAATTCTAATGTCTTTTACGGAATGAAATTTGCCTTCCTCGACTAGTCTGGTCTGCATGTGACTAGACCACTGGCTTCCTAATGACCTCAGGAAATGAATCAATTCTGGGGCAATTAAGGATAGGCAGTAAATGCCATCATTGCCAGTGATGCTCACATCCTGCACAAAATTAAAGAGCTATGGTCATGTTTGTTTACTCTGAGTTCAATCCCAGGTTTACTGAATCAAGTACAAGGAGTTCTCAGATTCAGTTCTCAGACTCAAACACAAAACCATTTAGTCATTGAAAGCTACAGTTTCCACTTTTTTAGACTTTTCTCCTGGCTAGCTTCTGCTTTACTTTGTCATTATTTTGTTCACGATTTCTGGTTTTGACCTCATGGCCTTCTGAATGCTGGGAAGGGATTTTCCTTTTTTTACGGTGAAATGGCCGCAGGGTGAGAATTCCACTTACACCCAGAAACTCTACCCCATCACTAGCCTTACTCAGGACAGGGAAGGGGGACAAATGCTTGGGGTCATTGGAGATGGACTTTCAGGTGGGATTCCCAGGACTGAACTGGAGCTGGCAAGGGCAAAGCCTATCAAAAGGAACCTCTACCACCAGTGTGGTCAGTGACTTCCAGAAGCAGAAGTGATTCAGAAGCTTCAACATTTTGTGATTGCTGGCAACAGGTTGCTGCAAATTTGAGTGACCTGGAGATGACCCAAGTCTTTGTACCTCATCCTTGGAGTTAGGGCAGGGGTGACAGTGGAGGCAGATAAATCCCTAGGACCTGATCAGGTGTACCCTAAAGCTCTGTGGGAAGCTAGGGAAGTGATTGCTGGGCCGCTTGCTGAGATACATGTATCATCAATAATCACAGGTGAGGTGCCGGAAGCCTGGAGGTGAGCTAATGTGGTGCCTCTGTTTAAGAAGGGCGGTAAGGACAAACCAGGGAACTATAGACCAGTGAGCCTGAAATCGGTGGTGGGCAAGTTGTTGGAGGGAATCCTGAGGTACAGGATGTACATGTATTTGGAAAGGCAAGGACTGATTAGGGATAGTCAACATGGTTTTGTGCGTGGGAAATCATGTCTCACAAACTTGATTGAGTTTTATTTGAAGAAATAACAAAGAGGATTGTTGAGGGGAGAGCGGTAGATGTGATCTATATGGACTTCAGCAAGGTGTTCGACAAGGTTCCCCATGGGAGACTGGTTAGCAAGGTTAGATCTCACAGAATTCAGGGAGAACTAGCCATTTGGATACAGAACTGGCTCAAAGGCAGAAGACAGAGGGTGATGGTGGAGGGTTGTTTTTCAGACTGGAGGCCTGTGACCAGTGGAATGCCACAAGGATCGGTGCTGGGCCCTCTACTTTTTGTCATTTACATAAATGATTTGGATGTGAGCATAAGAGGTATAGTTAGTGAGTTTGCAGATGACACCAAAATTGGAGGTGTAGTGGACAGTGAAGAAGGTTATCTCAGATTACAACAGGATCTTAGCGTCATAGAATCATAGAGATGTACAGCATGGAAACAGACCCTTTGGTCCAGCCTGTCCATGCCGACCAGATATCCCAACCCAATCTAGTCCTACCTGCCAGCACCCGGCCCATATCCTCCGAACCAAAATTGGAGGTGTAGTGGACAGCAAAGAAGGTTACCTCAGATTATAACAGGATCTGGACCAGATGGGCCAATTGGCTGAAAAGTGACAGATGGAGTTTAATTCAGATAAATGCGAGGTGCTGCATTTGGGAAAGCAAATCTTAGCAGGACTTTTACATGTAATGGTAAGGTCCTAGGGAGTATTGCTGAACAAAGTGACTTTGGAGTGCAGGTTCATAGCTCCTTGAAAGTGGAGTCGCAGGTAGATAGGATAGTGAAGGTGGCGTTTGGTATGCTTTCCTTTATTGGTCAGAGTATTGAGTACAGGAGTTGAGAGGTCATGTTGTGGCTATACAGGACATTGGTTAGGCCACTGTTGGAATATTGCGTGCAATTCTGGTTTCCTTCCTATCCGAAAGGTGTAGTGAAACTTGAAAGAGTTCAGAAAAGATTTACAAGGATGTTGCCAGGGTTGAAGGAATTGTACTATGGGGAGAGGCTGAACAGTCTGGGGCTGTTTTCCCTGGAGCATCAGAGGTTGAGGGGTGACCTTATAGAGGTTTACAAAATTATGAGGGGCAGGGATAAGGTAAATAGACAAAGTCTTTTCCCTGGGCTGGGGGAGTCCAGAACTAGAGGGCATAGGTTTAGGGTGAGAGAAGAAAGATATAAAAGGGTCCTAAGGAGCAACCCTTTCATGCAGAGGGTGGTACATGTATGGAATGAACTGCCAGAGGAAGTGGTGGATCTGGGTACAATTGCAACATTTAAAGGGCATTTTAAATGGGTATATGAATAGGAAGGGTTTGGAGGGATATGGGCCAGGTGCTGTCAGTTGGGACTAGAATGGGTTGGGATATCTGGTCGGCATGGATGGGTTGGACCGAAGGGTCTGTTTCCGTGCTGTACATCTCTATGACTGTATCTGGAGGGGACAGAAGCCTTTGCTCAAAGCCAAACATTCCTGACCCTTGTGAGAGACTTGGACACCTAGGCCTCAGCTTCTGGTCAACCAGCCCCTGCTGGACAGAATGTCTGTGGGGTTGGGGGGTTGGGCTGAATGGGCCCGACACTGTCTCGGATCTTTCACAATCTGACATCTTGGACCACGTTCTTGTAGTGAGGGATGCAAGTTCATCGGTGGGCAGATTTTCGCATAGTCTAGGAGTGCATCAAAGAGTGGGACTTTTTGGTTGCAACTCACACCACCCCTCCAACAGACTGAGGAAATTGAGATGAACCCTACACCTCCAGCTCTAGAGGTTTCGAATTATACATTTCTTGATGTTATGTTGAGTAAATTTAATCTTGCCTCTTAATTTCCATAATTTGTCTTGGAGCCAATTGCACAAAGCAGTTGTACACAGTTAAACACAGTTGTCCACATTTGTGCTCCAGTTTTCAGTTCACGCCAATTTTGACTTCGGAGGAAGGGTGGTGATGGCTGAGGGGCAAATTCTCATTTTCACATCCAGGTAGTGATTAGGGAGAGGATTGGATCGCCATCCCTTCCTGAATCCAGCCAATTTGCACAAGGGGAATGAATGTCACATCTCCCCCCCACCACCCCCTTCTCTCATACTGATGGAGTTCTGATCACAACAACAAGATCTTGCATTTGCGTATCACCTGAAATGCAACAAAACCCACCCTTTGCCTCTTCACAGGGGCGTAACCAAAATTCTGACAGCCAGCCACATAAGGCTTGGGTGATCGAACACATGGTGGGCTTTACGGTGTGCTTCAAAGTAGGTTGGTGGTGCAGAGGGAAGGAGAATCTTCTGGAAGGAATTCCAGAGCTCGTGGCTTAGCTAGCTGAAGGCAGGGCTACCTTTGCGGGACCAATGTCAGGAATGGCGCACATGCAGAGGATCACAGAGCTCTCAGTGGGTTGTGGACCCTGGGGAGAATACAGAGGTAGGGTGTGGACCATGGAGGGAGCTATGACAAAGAGACATCTCAACCATTTTATGCAGGGAAGGTCTGGAGACCTTCTGACAGTCTGGGGAAGGAGGGAAGACGGCTGGCGAGAATGTCACCCAGCCTGAACAGCTGGCACAAGTTGGCACCTTGGAGCAAATACATTTCTTTTGCTGCATCTGGGAGACGTAAGCTGGGGACAAAGCAAGAGAAAGCTAACCCGAAGGCCACCATTAAACAGGTCGAAAAACCAGGAGGCAATTGGATTCTCACTATATTTGTTTGGGCAATGCAGGAGTGTTCTGGAAGCCATTTAGAAGCGCATTAGACTGAGTTTGATCTCTAACTACTGTCTGCAGGAGTCCGAGGGGGGTGACAGGCATAATTGCTGGAGTTCTGTCATAATTAAGAGCCACTTCAGTTTCCAACGCACCATGTAACTAGGGTATAGTCCGACAAGAGAAAAGCTGGCAGCATCAAAAACATTGCAGTTAGTGCGCTGTAAACTATAAAATAGTGCTGTCAGAGCAGTAAAAATGTCAACAATAGGCATTATAGCAGAAATACTCTTTTCTCAGGCCAGTAATCAACACCCCAGGGTTGGAAATCACTGCTCAAATTGCTAGATTATAAAACTGTACATCACACGCCTGCACTACAGAGTGCAGTAGTAAACAATGGCCTGTAATCAATTTTTCTTATTAAAGTTTAATCATGCTGTTTATTGAACATTTTTCAACAAGATAACAGTTCTTGACCAAGCTGCAATCCTGTAGCAGCACATTGCCCATAAACATTCACCAGTACATTAAAGTAATTCAAGCAGCCCTTTTACAATACTGTCCTATCATGTCCCGTAGTTAGTATGGACTATACCTGCAAAAGACATGCTCATGATATCGTTATATCATGACCCAAAGGTTGTACGGTCTCACACACCACCATAACTGGGGCCACTTGAAACATGACACGCTGATAGAACCATATCCAGTTTATAAACTAAAAGCTCAATATCAACCCAAACACTGAAGTGCCCATGATTGTAATGTATGTATGTATCAGGAGCTGTCTAATGAATGTTTTCATACTATTTTACCCACGTGTAGTTTTATGTTGTGGGAAATGACATATGTTTTGCCTCATAGAAACCAAAAGAACTGTGGATGCTGTAAATCAGAAACAAGCACAAAAATTGCTGGAAAAGCTTAGCAGGTCTGGCAGCAGCTGTGAAGAGAAATCAGAATTAACACTTTTGGAAGATTTGTAACTCAGTTTGAGGTTCTGAATGTAAGTTTGCTTGCTGAGCTGGAAGATTTGTTTTCAGACGTTTCGTCACCATACCAGGTAACATCATCAGTGAGCCTCTGGTGAAGCACTGTTGTTATGACCTGCTTTCTCTATATAAACACAAACAGAAAACAGGTCATAACAACAGTGCTTCATCGGAGGCTCACTGATGATGTTACCTAGTACAGTGACGAAACGTCTGAAAATGAACCTTCCAGCTCAGCGAGCAAATTTACATCCAGAGTTAACATTTCGGACCTGGTGACCCTTCCTCGGAATTGTTCTATGGAAGGGTCACAAGACTGGAAACATGAACTCTGATTTCTCTTTACAGATGCTGCCAGACCTGCTGAGCTTTTCTAGCAATTTCCGTGTTTGATTATAAATATCGCCTCAGTAGGTACAAATAAAATAAGTAGTCATTATACTTTCAGATGGTCATAGGTCTGCTCTCT
Organism: Chiloscyllium punctatum; assembly: GCF_047496795.1. NCBI lineage: Eukaryota > Metazoa > Chordata > Chondrichthyes > Orectolobiformes > Hemiscylliidae > Chiloscyllium > Chiloscyllium punctatum. Next base: position 23,832,347 of record NC_092742.1, read on the forward strand.
CTCTCTCTCTCTCTCTCTCTCTCTCTCTCCCCCGAGAGAGAGAATGAGATCAAGAGCAAAAGTGTGGGAGATGACTGTGGTGAGTTTAACCTGAGGGCCACCATGCCTCAGGCTGGTAGTGAGGTTGAGAACGCAGGACATTCATGGTAATTGGATAGCTGGTTTGCAATGCAGGACAATGCCAACTCCATGGGTTCAATTCCTGCACCAGCTGAGGTTACAATGAGGTTCTTACCTTCACAACCCATCCCCTCTCCTGAGGTGTAGTGACCCTCACGTTAAACCACCACCAGGCGCTTGCTCTCTCTCTCGCTCTGTCTCTCTCTGATGAAAGAGCAGCGTTATGGTCCTCTAATACAAATACCATTCTGGGAGCAACAGTTCACACCAGATTGGGAGCTGTGGTGGCCTTCAGCCACCATATTGAGTGTTACATGAAATGCTTTGAATGATGTCATTGGGAAAGAAGTTTCTCCTTTCTGAAAAGGAGTTGCCCCTGTGGTTTAGTGCATAAATACTCTGCCATCTGTGGTACTGAGCCTTGGGATAAAAGGTCTGGGACATGAGATCACTGAAGCAAAGCCAACCCTGTCTTCATGAACATGAGAGAGCAAGGCCTTGGCAGAATCTCATTATTTTGAGATATTTGGAGGGAAAGTCAATATGTCCCTCTTGATCACTACAGAACCATTTCATGAGGGATATGATGAGTTTGTGACATTACTGAGGGCTGAATTTCTCCTGATTGTTGAATGTGAATTGACGTAGACTTTCTGTGGAAAGTACCTGGACAATTGGCTCAGCAAATCTCCCTCCAAAGTCTGAGTAGATGGGGGTGGGGGGGGGGGGGGGGGGGTCGGGGGTGTTGCTGGTTGTGATGCTGGGTAGGATCCCTCATGGGAGCTCAGTCCTCAGATGAGTGTTGGGTTCGGCTGTGTTGCTTTTATGGTGAAGTTGTTTGCCAATGCTCCTTCCCTTGATCGGGGCATTGGACAGCGTTGACTGCCCATGGACTTGGATTCCAACAACACCACATAAATAGAATGAGACACTTGCTTCCAACAAGCGACCCTCTGAGACACTCTAGCCATTTGGATTCCTTTATATTCCAGCAAAGATTTAGGGAGGAGTAGGCACCGAACAGGATAAAGAAGAGGCAATGGAGCAGCAGGAGGAAATGGAGGTGGAGATATGAAGAAGGTAGCAGTAGTCTCCCATTCAGATGGTAAACCCGTTCATCAGTTTCCTGTTGCCTCATGGCTATTTCCTGTACTTGCTGCTGCCAGCTTCAGCCTTCCTTCTGCTCTGCCCTCAGTCTTTCCACGAATCTGACCTGGAAAGCTTGGATTGGTGCTGATGCTTGGACCTGTTGAAGTGTACAACTGAGAATGGTTTAAATTAATCACAAGATGCTGTGGGGTTGACCTGGGATTAAACATCACACCTTGTAACAGAGACAAGGTGTGGATCTATAGCACGGTAAAAACAATGACTGCAGATGCTGGAAACCAGATTCTGGATTAGTGGTGCTGGAAGAGCACAGCAGTTCAGGCAGCATCCAAGTAGCTTCGAAATCGACGTTTCGCGCAAAAGCCCTTCATCAGGAATAAAGGCAGTGAGCCTGAAGCGTGGAGAGAGAAGCTAGAGGAGGGTGGGGGTGGGGAGAAAGTAGCATAGAGTACAATGGGTGAGTGGGGGAGGGGATGAAGGTGATAGGTCAAGGAGGAGAGGGTGGAGTGGATAGGTGGAAAAGAAGATAGGCAGGTAGGTTTCACGACATGGTTGAAGAGCTTCAGGGCAGAGGAAATGACCTGGGAGTTACAGTGGGAGAGGGACTCCCTGAGATTCTTGAAGAGAGAGGAGGAAAACTTCTTCAAGGCAGGCATCCTTTGGATCTATAGCATGCCATGTTATTCTTATCCCAGTGCTCCGGGATTAAGAGTGACTGAAGGGCGACATAGGACAAAACATGGTTCCAAACCCTATCTCCCTTCTTTTTCCCCAGAATCCTGTCGTGAGGGTCAGCTCCTCAGATCAACAAAGTGGGAGAGGTCACTCAGGGTGTGGCCAATCACTGGGCTGGTGGGCAGCATTCTCCCTCCGACCATCGGAAAGTAACGGGGCCCAGTTGGACTCTGGCATGATTTCAAAATAGTGGAATACTTGCCGGATTTTCGAAGACATTCGGTTTAGCTAATGCTGAGTAAATGTTCAAAAGTGCATTCCGAACTGGGATGCCATCACGAACCACTTGATGCACCCACAGTGACATTGGCCAGAGATCATGGAATGATACAGAGCAGAAGGAGGTCATTCTACCCATAGTGCCCCTGACAGCCTCTCGCCACAGCAGACCCACTTCCCTGATCCTTTTTTTTAGCTCTGCCCTGTAAATATTAGCTTTCTGAGTGTATGTCCAACTGACTTTTTGGAAGTTCCTTTTGTATCTGCTCCCATAGCCCTTTCAGACAGTACATTTCGGAATATTGATGCCAGACTAGCCCCTTTCCAATTAGGTGCAACCCTGTGAACCCCTGAGGGCAAAATGTTGGGATAACCTCTAGGATCACATTGGAGCATATTCTGGGCTGTTGTAGCCGCATTTTGCATATTCATTCCCTGAGGGAATGCAGCTGCAGCTTTGCAAACTCTGACCTGTGCTCCAATAGTGAAATAATGTATGTATAATGCATGTGGTCACTTCCACTGACACTCTTCCCATTAGGACACAGCTTCTTAATTCATGCTCAAGTATTGTTGACCTGGCAGACCCCACACAGACACTGTTCCACACATGTACATAGCCAGCAGGAGTTCCTGCATAATAATTCAGAGCACAATACCTAGCTGACTTTACCTTTCCAAAAGCAGGGAAAAATTACTGCTAGGAATCTGAAATAACCACCAGAGAAAAAATAGCGGAAGATGCTCCACAGCTCCGGCAGCATCTGTGACGTAGGAAATGAAGGTAAAATTCCCGGCCATAGTGTGGAGTGCAAGGAGGGAGTCCATCAAAACAATGGGGGGGAAGCTGAACCTCCCTGAGTAACTACATCCAACTGCAGATGGGCATATCGATGAGCTGTTTCTGCAGAGTGAATCATAGAACGCGGACAGTGTGGAAGCAGGCCATTCGGCCCCTGAGTCCAGAATGGCCCTGCAAAGAGCACCCCGTTCAGACCCACCTCATCCCTGTAGCCCTGTATTCCCCGTGGCTAACCCACCTAGCCTGTACATCCCTGAACGCTATGGGCAATTCAGAATGGCAAAAGTGATGACTGCAGATGCTGGAGACCAGAGTCTAGATTAGAGTGGTGCTGGAAATACGCAGCAGGTCAGGCAGCATCCGAGGAGCAGGAAAATTGACATTTCCGGCAGGAGCCCTTCATCAGTTGGTCCAACTTATCCATGCAGACCAGATATCCTAAATTAACCTAGTATTTGGCCCATTTCCCTCTAAGTCCTTCCTACTCATATACCCATCCAAATATCTTTTAAATATTGTAATTGTACCGGTCTTTACTACTTCCACTTCATTCCATTCATGCACAACATGAGGACGTTGCCCCTTAGATCCATTCTAAGTCTTTCCCCTCTCACCTTAAACCTGTGCCCTCTAGCTTGGACTTCCCTACTCTGGGGAAAAGACCTTGGCTATTGACTCTACCAATGCCCCTCATGACCTTTGGACTGAGAGGGGAATCCGGAGCACCCAGAGGGAACTGACGCAGACGCAGACGCAGGGAGAATGTACAAATTTCATACAGGGGGGTCACCAGAGAGTGGAATCGATCCCAATTCCCTGGTGCTGTGAGGCAGCAGTGCTAACCACTGAGCCACCACATCGCCTGGGCAGTGGTGGGCAGCTAGTTTGCCAATTTAAGATGCCAATTAGAGGCCACTCAGCAGGATACAGAACCCCTCCTCCCACCCTGCCCCATTCCTATCCTGCGACTAGGTCACCCAATTGCAAATGGAAATTGGATGGCAGTTGAGGGAAATAAACCAGAGAGACAGGATGAGATTGACTAAATTGTTCTTAGAGAGAGCTCATTGGGGTGACTGATCTCAGTCGGAGACGTAAATAAATCTCCTTGTGATTGTTGCTGAAAAGAGGGATGTACTTTGCACATTGTACTGATCACAACAAAACACGAGAATGCCAAATTTCAAAGGGATCACACCAATTTATGTGACAGGAGAAAGAAAAATGAGCTGTGTTCTGCAAGGTGACTCCTCAGTCAAGCTCATCCTTTCCAATCAGCAAGAGAGAAAGGAAAACAATTAGAAACAAGGCAGAATGGGAGAAATGTGAAATGAGATCGAAAATGTTTGAATGAAATATAAACTATAGAAAACTGTGAAACTCTTGACTGACAGATAAGGTGATGTTCCTTTTGCTTGTGTCGAGCTGGTCTTGGGGACACTGACCTGACCAAGATTGGGAGCTTAAATGAAAAATGACAGGAATCATGCTTGCATCAACCCAATTTGCATTTGGTATCTTCCCATTGTTAAGGAGAATGTATTGTGATTAGCAAATGCAGTATACTGTAATGAGGAAATTACATGTAAATCTCTGGAAGGAGTTTTCCGGGTCTTGGATTATGAGAAGAGTGAAGATAAGAAGGGCAGGTATTGCATCCCTGTACTTCATAGGATCTCTACAATGTGCAAAGAGACCATTTGGCCCATTGAGTCAACTTAAACCCTCTGAAGAGCATTGCACCTTGACCCAACTTGCTACCCTATCCCGTAGCCTCGCACTTACCATGGCTAACCCACCTAGACACTACAGGGCAATTTAGTTTGGCCAATCCACCTAAACTGCACAGCTTTGGATTGTGGGAGGAAACCCACGCAAACATGGGGACAATATGCAAACTCCACACAGACTGGAATCAAACCTGGGTCCCTGGTGCTGTGAGATAGCACTGCTAACCACTGAGCCACCGTACAGTCCTTGTATGGAAAACTGTCTAAGGAAAGGGAGGGGGCGTTGGTCATGACTGAGCAATGGACACCACTCAGTGAATAGCTCCTTTGGAACATTGAAAGGTGCAGGAGCTGAGGTAATATGTTCAGTGTTGGCACTGTACTGGAGGAGGGTGGATGTAGCCACACCCTGGTTGATAGTGTCTATTCTATTTCATGTACATCTTTCCTCAGGGCTTCCGGTCTCCCAGAAGCATACCGTTCCCCTTATCCAATCTGACACTTCCATAAACATATGTTGCTAGCGTGAGGTGAAGAGGTGGGCAGAGAAGAGGGAATGGGTTCAATGGGCCAAATGGCATGTTTTTGCACTATACAGTCTATGGAATTCAATACAAGGACAAATAGTTATGTTTAATAAAGAGCTGATAATTATATTCATTATGTAGAGAGAAAAGTTATAAAACTGCCAAATAAATTTGATGTGGCAGTGGTGTTGGACTGGGGTGGATTAGGTCAGAAGTCAGATGACACCAGGTTACAGTCCAACAGGTTTATATGAAATCACAAGCTTTCAGAGTGTTGCCCATTCATCAGGTGATGTCACACTTCATCTGACTAAGGAGCAGCACCCTGAAAGCTTAATGATTTCAAAGAAACCCTTTGGACTGTAACCTGTTGTTGTCTGAATTCTGACAGAATAAATTTGATACAGCTAAAGCTCATTTAGAAAAGTTAGTCAGCTTTCTGGCAACGTTTGCAAGTCCCTTGGTGGTACCTCTACCTGCCCTGTAACCTCACTTCCTGTGACCATTATTGCACTGACAAATTCGGTGTCTTACAATTGTGTACTCCACAACCACCTGATGAAGGAGCAATGCTCTGAAAGCTCATGCTGTTGGACTATAACCTAGTGTTGTGTGATTTTTAACTTTGCACTGACAAAGACCTGAAAGCACTCTTTGAAATAGATCTCGAGCCGTGTTGACACCAGGTTGAAGACTGAGCCACTCAGGTAGCAGTTGAGCTTGTTTTTTATGCCCCATTTATTTATTACCACATTCCCCCCCTCCCCCCAACATCCACCTGTCCAGTGCTGCCTCTGAAATGTCACCCACGTTCGCCTGAGGGCCTGGAGTGAAAGCAACCAGACAAACCCTCAGACAAAGAAAGTACTGCTATCAGTTTTGTTCCAGCATCAAAACAGTGGCCAGTGACATTGCTCTCTGCTGCTGTAGATAATGCAGCTGGAGGATAAAGCTCTTATACATTTTAATGTGACCTTAGCCAAGGCTTTTTTCTCCCCCTCCTCCCCCCCTCCATCAATGCAGATGAACAGCTGACTATACTTGAGCTTGAATCAGGCTAATGGCATCCAGCTACCCTCTATTCTTTTAGATGCAAAAGACCTTGATACATATGGGAAAGGTTGTTTGGAGGGGAGGGGAGGGGTTAGGGGAGAGGCGCGCTCTTGAAGATTACAGATAGTATGTGAAAAATCTTCCGGACTTCCAGGTGACAAAAACTGCCCTGTGCTCTCAGACCCTGGGGGATTGTTAGTTGACCACACTATATTTGACTTGAGATAGAATCTTCTTTCAGTGTATGACTGAAGACATTCCATTGTCACCAGAAATGTGTGAGGAAGATAAGGCGACCTTTCAGTTGTTCTTATTTAAAAACTGAATAGGCCACTATTGCTATAATACCATCAGCAGCATTGTTCGAAGAAATGCTTTCTTTCTCTGGAAAAATATATTCATCAATTATCACAAGCTGAATCAATGTTTGGAGCCCTGAGTGCAAACGGTGTTGTCTGCTTGAACTGCATAACCTTTCAAAATAACTTCGAGCTTTAGCTTTGTGGCTTTGGGCATCTCGCGTGAAACTCTTTGTTCAGACAATTGGCCAGATACCAATCTGGTATGTTTGCAACTGAAGTCAGTAGGAAAATACAATGGCCGCTCTCCATAATGCTGCTTTTAGGAAGCTCACAGATATTGTGTTGAGGTACAGGGGCTCTTTACACTGAACGCATTATTTAGCTTTATGTCATTCAAAAGGAAACTTGTGGAAAACATCTCTGGCATACAATGACACCTGTTCAGAGAGGGATATCTCAATGATAGGCTAATTGTTACAGAAAAATATAACAAATGCAAATAGGTACAAAGTAAGATAGAGAATGAATAGTTGCAAACCTACAATTATCCCATCAGTTTTTAAACCAGTCTTTTCCACTCCACACATGTGACCCTTTACGTAAGATAGCATGGTCACTCTGGTGAACTGACCATGAATTACTCACTAGCTTCCATCTGTGTCATCGGTACATGAATAGGAAAGTTTAAAGGGATATGGGCCAAATGCTAGCAAATGAAACTAGATTAATGTAGGATATCTGGTTAGTGTGGATGAGTTAGACTGACTGGTCTGTTTCTGTGCTGTACAACTGTATGAGTCTATACTATTCCACTTTAACTGATAGGAGCCAACTCCTGCAGATTGGAATCCACTCATCCATCTGCTGATTCTTCCTGTAAGGGTCAGCTCAGTTTGCAGTCACCTCACCTTGGAGTTGGAAAGTTGTGGAAACAAGTTGTATTCCAGGACTTGAGTGCAGAAATTGAGGCTGACACTGCAGTGCTGCACTGTCAATACTGCCTTTTAAATTAGATGTTAATCTGAAGCCCAATCTCTCCTGTCAAGTGCATGGGGAAAACAATCGAATGATATTGCCTTAAAGAATGGCAGGGAAATTATTACCAATCCTTGCAATATTTATCTCTCTATCAATATCATCAAAACAGACTTTCTGCTTATAATTATATTGCGGTTCTGGGGAGCATACTGTACACAAATAAACAATCTGCTTTCTACATTAAAATAGTGACTACACAATTTGAATGTATGTAACTAACAGTTAAATGGTTTTGAATGCTTTGGCTCATGAAAGGTTCGGCATAAGTGCAAGATTCTCTTTCATTTTTCCTAAAACAAAGAATTCAAATGAGATTCTCAAAAAGAGAGAGGTCCAAAGTGAGGCAGTAGATTCAATTTGTGATACATATAAATGATTTGGAGGAAGGTATTGGTTGCCTGATAAGCAAGTTTGCAGATGACACTAAGATTGGTGGCGTAGCAGATAGTGAAAGGGACTGTCAGAGAATACAGCAGAATAGAGATAGATTGGAGAGATGGGCAGAGAAATGGCAGATGGTATTCAATCTGGGCAAATGCGAGGTGATGCATTTTGGAAGATCCAATTCAAGAGAGAACTCTGCAGTGAATGGAAAAGTCCTGGGGAAAATTGATGTACAGAGAGATTAGATTAGATTACTTACAGTGTGGAAACAGGCCCTTCGGCCCAACAAGTCCACACCGCCCCGCCGAAGCGCAACCCACCCATACCCCTACATCTACCCCTTTCCTAACACTACGGGCAATTTAGCATGGCGAATTCACCTGACCTGCACATCTTTGGACTGTGGGAGGAAACTGGAGCACCCGGAGGAAACCCACGCAGACACGGGGAGAACGTGCAAACTCCACACAGTCAGTCGCCTGAGGCGGGAATTGAACCCGGGTCTCTGGCGCTGTGAGGCAGCAGTGCTAACCACTGTGCCACCGTGCCGCCCATCTAGATGTTCATGTCCATTGTTCCCTGAAGGTGACTATGCCGGTCATTAAAGTGGTCAAGAAGGCATAAGGCATGCTGTCCTTCATCAGACAGGGTATTGAGTACAAGAGTTAGCAGGTCATGTTACAGTTGTACAGGATTTTGTTTTGCCACATTACCAAAAGGATGTGGATGCTTTGCAGAGAGTGCAGAGGAGGTTCACCAGGATGTTGTTTGGTATGGATGGTGCTAGCTATGAAGAGAGGTTGGGTAGATAGGATTGTTTTCATTAGAAAGAGAGAGGTTGAGAGGGGACCTGATTTGAGGTCTTTAAAATCATGAGAGGTATAGACAGGGTGGATTGCAAGAAACTTTTTCCTAGAGCCTGGAACTCAATTACTAGGGGTCACAAGCTCAAAGTGAGAGGGGAAAGGTTTAGGTGAGATATACGTGGAAAGTTCTTTACGCAGAGAGTGGTAGGTGCCTTGAACGTGTTGCCAGCGTAGGTGGTAGACGCAGGAACGACAGTGTCATTTAAGATGCATCTGAACAGATACATGAATGGTCAGGGAGCAAAGGGATACAGACCCTTAGTAAATAGGCGACAGGTTTAAAGGATCTGGATCAGTGCAGCTTGAAGGGCTGAAGGGCTTGTTCCTGTGCTGTAATTTTCTTTGTTCTTTGTAATCAGAATCAGCAAAGGCTGGAATTCAAATCTCAGTCCATTCATAGAATTGTACGGAGGTCACACCAAACCACAAGGTCACTCAAAAAGGGGAGAATGTGCTACAATATTTTCATACTTTCAAGAAGTTACTCCATCACGATGTGACATCTCTTATAAAATTATTGACTGTTGTATAGTGTTTACATTTTGTATTTTAACCAGTAAAAGGAAATACTTCTTGATGTGTGATTGAATACAAAACTATATTAGGAGAAAGTGAGGACTGCTGGAGATCAGAGCTTAAAAATGTGTTGCTGGAAGAGCGCAGCAGGTCAGGCAGCATCAAAAGAATAGGAGAATCGACATTTCGGGCATAAGCCCTTCTTCAGGATTCTCCTGTTCCTTTGATGCTGCCTGACCTGCTGCACTTTTCCAGCAACACATTTTTAAGTTACAAAATTATATTTACAAGTTCAGCTAAATAGAAAAGATAGAATAAAATAAATGGATGTAGGAGAAACAGGTTCAAATTCATGGGATATTGGCACCAGGACTGGGGAAGGAGGGAGCTGTTCTGATAGAACGGGCTCCATCTGAATCACACTGGGACCAGAATACTGGAGAGTTGCATTACCAGCTGTGGGTAGGACTTTAGACTAAATAATGGGGGGTTCAGTTGCATGGAAAATTATGGCTAAAATTAAAGGGAGAAGGCTCAGAATTGATTAATGATTCCAGAACAAGCAATAGGACCAAGGAATGCAACTTTAGGCACAGCAGATGAAGGGACAACTATGAGAAGGGAGGCAGTCAATGCTGGACTGAGGGTATTGTACTTCAATGAGCACAGTATATGAAACAAGGAAAATGAATTTGTGGTGCAGATTGAAATTGCTGGGTATGATGTTGTGGGTATCACAGAGACATGGCTGCAAAGGGATAAGGACTGGGAACTAAATATTCAAGGATACACATCCTATGGAAAGGACAGGGCAATAGGGGTGGAGTTGGCTAGCTTGTAAGAAATGAAATGAAATTGATAGCAAGAAGTGATTTCGAGTTAGAAGGTGTGAATTCTGTGTAGATGAAGTTGAGGAACTGCAAATGAAAACAGATGAGAGTTGTGTACAGACCTCCTGGTAGTTGTCAGGATGTGGGGAAGGAGGTAGAAAAGGCATGTTAGAAAGGCACTACTCCAATAATCATGGGGGACCTCAAATGCAGGCGGACTGGGAAAATCAGGTTGCTAGTAGATCCCAAGAAAAGGAATTTGTGGAACGTCCATGAGATAGTTTTTTTGGAGCAGCTTGTGGTAGAACCTACTCCAGAAGAGGCAATTCTGGATTTGGTGATGTGTAATAAGACCATAAGACCATAAGACATAGGAGTGGAAGTAAGGCCATTCGGCCCATCGAGTCCACTCCACCATTCAATCATGGCTGATGCGCATTTCAGCTCCACTTACCAGCGTTCTCCCCGTAGCCCTTAATTCCTCTAGACAACAAGAATCTATCAATCTCGGCCTTGAAGACATTTAGCGTCCCGGCTTCCACTGCACTCCGTGGCAATGAATTCCACAGGCCCACCACTCTCTGGCTGAAGAAATGTCTCCGCATTTCTGTTCTGAAATGACCCCCTCTAATTCTAAGGCTGTGTCCACGGGTCCTAGTCTCCTCGCCTAACAGAAACAATTTCCTAGCATCCACCTTTTCCAAGCCATGTATTATTTTGTACGTCTCTATTAGATCTCCCCTTAATCTTCTAAACTCCAACGAATACAATCCCAGTATCCTCAGCCGTTCCTCATATGCTAGACCTGTCATTCCAGGGATTTGATCAGGGACCTTCAGGTGAAGGAACCTCTATGGGGTAGTGACCATAATATGATAGAATATACCCTGAGGTTTGAGAGGGAGAAGCTGGAATCAGATGCAATAGCATTAGTAACTGAGTAAAAGTAACTACAGAGACATGAGGGAGGAGCTGGCCAGAGTTGATTGGAAGGGGAGCCTAGCAGGGAAGACACTGGAGCAGCAATGGCAGGAGTTTCTGGGGGTAATTCGAGAGGCACAACAGAAATTCATCCCTAGGAAGAAGAAACATACTAAGGGGAGGATGAGGCAATAATTGCTGACAAGGGAAGTCAGGACACCACATAAAAGCAAAAGAAAAATCATAAAATGTGGTGAAGATTAGTGGAAAGCCAGATGATTGGGAAAAACTAGCAGAGGAAAGCTAAAATAACATCAATGAGGGGGAAGGAGATGAAATATGAGAATAATGCAGCCAGGGAATTATAGACCGGTGAGCCTAACCACAGTGGTGGGCAAGTTGTTGGAGAGAATCTGGAGGAACAGGATGTACATGTATTTGGAAAGGCAAGGACTGATTAGGGATAGTCAACATGGCTTTGTGTGTGAGAAATCATGTCGCACAAACTTGATTGAGTTTTTTGAAGAAGTAACAAAGAGGATTGATGAGGGCAGAGCAGTAGATGTGATCTATATAGACTTCAGTAAGGCATTCAACAAGGTTTCCCATGGGGGACTGGTTAGCAAGGTTAGATCTCATGGAATACAGGGAGAACAAGCCATTTGGATACAGAACTGGCTCAAAGGTAGAAGACAGTGGGTGGTGGTAGAAGGTGGTTTTCCAGTCTGGAGGCCTGTGACCAGTGGAGTCCCACAAGGATCGGTGCTGGGTCCTCTACTTTTTGCCATTTACATAAATGAGTTAGATGCGAACATAAGAGGTACAGTTAGTAAGTTTGCAGATGATGCCAAAATTGGAGGTGTAGTGGACAGCGAAGAGGGTTACCTCAGATTACAACAGGATCTGGACCAGATGGGCCAATTGGCTGAGAAGTGGCAGATGGAGCGTCATTCAGATAAATGCGGAAAGCAAATCTTTTGGGAAAGCAAATTTTGGGAAGGCAAATCGTAGCAGGACTTATACACATAATGGTAAGGTCCTAGGGAGTGTTGCTGAACAAAGCGACCTTGGAGTACAGGTTCATAGCTCCTTTAAAGTGGAGCTGCAGGTCGACAGGATAGTGAAGGCGGCGTTTGGTATGCTTACCTTTATTGGTCAGAGTATTGAGTACAGGAGTTGGGAGGTCATGTTGCGGCTGTACAGGACATTGGTTAGGCCACTGTTGGAATATTGCGTGCAATTCTGGTTTCCTTCCCATTGGAAAGATGTTGTGAAACTTGAAAGGGTTCAGAAAAGATTTACAAGGATTTTGCCAGGGTTGGAGGAATTGTACTATGGGGAGAGGCTGAACAGTCTGGGGCTGTTTTCCCTAGAGCGTCGGAGGTTGAGGGGTGACTTTATAGAGATTTACAAAATTATGAGGGGCATGGATAGGATAAATAGACAAAGTCTTTTCCCTGGGTTCGGGGAGTCCAGAACTAGAGGGCATAGCTTTAGGGTGAGAGGGGAAAGATATAAAAGAGACCTAAGGGGCAACTTTTTCACGCAGAGGGTGGTATAGAATGAGCTGCTAGAGCATATGGTGGTGGCTGTACAATTGCAACATTCAAGAGGCATTTGGATGGGTATATGAATAAGAAGGGTTTGGAGGGATATGGGTCGGGTGCTGGCAAGTGGGTCTAGATTGTGTTGGGATATCTGGTCGGCATGGACAGGTTGGACCGGAGGGTCTGTTTCCATGCTGTACATCTCTATGACTCTATAACAATATAAAAATGATATTGCCAGAGTTTTTTTAAGGATATCTAAAATGTAAAAAAAACCAAGAGTGGACATTGAACCACTGGAACATGTGGCTAGAGAGTTACTAAAGGAGAAGGAAGAAATGACAGAGGAATTGAATGGATACTTTGCATCAGTTTTCACAGTAGAAGACACCAGCAGCACACCAGAACTTCAAGACAGTCAGAGGGCAGAGGTGAGTGTAGTGGCCATCGCCAAGGAGAAGGTGCTGGGGAAGCTGGAAGATTTGAAGGTGGATCAAATTACCCAGATCAGATAGACTACGTCCCAGAGTTCTGGAGGAGACAGCTGTGGAGATTGTAGAGGCATTGGTGTTGATCTTTCAGGTATCACTGGAATCAGGGAAGATCCCAGAATACTGGAAAATGGCTAACGTAACACCCCTGTTTAAAGAAGGGACAGAGACAGAAGACAGGAAACGATAGGCCGGTTATCCTGACTTTGCTCATTAGTAAGATGCTAGAGTCCATTATTACATTCTCCCTGTGTCTGTGTGGGTTTCCTCCCACAATCCAAAGATGTGCAGGTTAGATGGATTGGCCATGCTAGATTGTCCATAGTGTGCAAACATGTACAGGTTAGGGTCATTAGTCAGGGGTAAATGTAGAGTGACAGGGTAGGGGAATGGGTTACTCTTCAGAGAGTCGGTGTGAACTTGTTGCCTGAAGTGTCTGTTTCCACACTGTAGGGATTCTGTAATATGATTCTACAATGGTGAAGTCATCATTAAAAAAGAATCAATGATATTTGATAGTCCCCAGGGCCAGATCAGATTTATCCTAGATTGCTCTGGGAAGCAAGAAAGAAGGTTGGTAAACCATTGGCAAAGATCTTTGCTTCCTCATTCTCCATGGGAATTGTACCGGAGGATTGGAAGGAGGTGAATGTTGGTCCTTTTTTCAAGAAGGGGAATATGGAAATCCCTGGCAATTATAGACCAGTCAGTCTTACACCTGTTGTCAGCAAGGTTTTGGAATGAATTCTGAGGGATAGGATTTATGACTATTGAAAAAGCATAGAGTGATTAAAGGCAGTCAGCATGGCTTTGTGAGGGGCAGGTCATGCTGCACAAATCTTAAAGAGTTCTTTAAGGAGGTGACGAAACAAGTCGATGAAGGTCGAGCAGTGGATGTGGTGTATATGGACTTCAGCAAGGTATTTGATAAGGTTCACCATGGTAGGCTCATTAATAAAGTCAGGAAGTATGGGATACAGGGAGATTTGGCTGCCTGGATTCAGAAATGGTTGGCTGACAGAAGGCAGAGAGTTGTTATAGATGGAAAGTATTCTTCCTGGAGGTCAGTGGTGAGTTTTATCTCACAGGGCTCTGTTCTTGGGCCTTTGCTGTTTGTAGTTTTTATGAATGACTTGGATGAGGTGGTTGAGGGGTGGGTTAGTAAATTTGCCGATGACACAAAGGTTTGATGTGCCATTGATAATATCGAGGGCTATTGCAGGCTGCAGCGCGACAGAGACAGGATGCAGAGCTGGGCTGAGGAATGTCAGATGGAGTTCAACCTGGATAAATGCGAAGTGATGCATTTTGGAACATCGAACTTGAATGCTAGATATCGGATTAAAGACAGGATTCTCGGCAGTGTGAGGGAACAGAGGGATCTTGGTGTTTAAGTGCATAGATCCCTCAACGTTGCCACCAAAGTGGACTGGATTGTTAAGAAAGCATATGTTGTTTTGGCTTTCATTAACAGGGGGATTGAGGTTAAGAGCTGCGAGGTTTTGCTACAGCTCTGCACTTGGAATATTGTGTCCAGTTCTGGTCGCTGTACTATAGGAAAGATACAGAGGCTTTGGAGAGGGTGCAAAGAAGGTTTACCAGGATGCTGCCTGGACTGGAGGGCTTGTCTTACGAAGAGAGGTTGACTAAGCTCGGACTTTTCTCTCTGGAGAGAAGGATGGGGAGGTGAGCTGATTGAGGTATACAAGATAATGAGAGGCATTGATAGAGTCAATAGCCAGAGACTTTTCCCCATGGCAGGATTGACTGGCAGGACAGGTCACAGTTTTAAGATATTAGGAGGAAGGTATAAAGGAGATGTCAGAGGTAGGCATTTTACGCAGAGTGGTGAATGCATAGAATCCATTGCCAGTGGTGGTGGTGGAAGCAGAGTCATTAGGGACATTTAAGCAACTGCTGGACCTGCAAATGGATAGCAATGAATTTAGGGATCTGTAGGTTAGATTATTTTATTTTAGATTAGGAATATTCCTCAGCACACTATCATAGGCTGAAGGGCCTGTTCTGTGCTGTACTTTTCTATGTTCTATATAAAGATGAGATTGTGGAGTACCTGCAACGCATGGTGAAATAAGACTGAGTTAGCACAGCTTCGTCACACCTGACAAATTTGTTAGAATTCTTTGAGAGAGTAATGAGCAGGTTAGACAAGGGAGAACTAGTGGATGCGATCTATTTGGATTTCCAGAAGGCCTTTGAAAAGGTGCTGCAAACAGTCTGGTAAGAGTAATAAAAAGATGGATTACTGGGCTAATGGTAGACTACTTGGTAGTGTGGAAGAGCAGAGGGATCTTGGTGTCCATGTACACAGATCTCTGAAAGTTGCCACCCAGGTAAATAGTGCAGTGAAGAAGGCATATGGCGTACTGGCTTTTATTGGTAGAGGAATTGAGTTCCGGAGTCCTGAGGTCATGCTGCAGTTGTATAAAACTCTGGTGCGGCCGCATCTGGAATATTGTGTGCAGTTTTGGTCGCCATACTATAGGAAGGATGTGGAGGCACTGGAACGGGTGCAGAGGAAGTTTACCAGGATGTTGCCTGGTATGGTAGGAAAATCCTATGAGGAAAGGCTGAGGCACTTGGGGTTGTTTTCATTGGAGAAAAGAAGGTTTAGGGGTGATTTGATAGAGGTGTACAAGATGATTAGGGGGTTAGATAGGGTTGACAGTGAGAACCTTTTTCCACGTATGGAGTCAGCTATTACAAGGGGGCATAGCTTTAAATTAAGGGGGGGTAGATATAGGACTGATGTTAGGGGTAGGTTCTTCACTCAGCGAGTCGTAAGTTCATGGAATGCCCTGCCAGTAGCAGTAGTGGACTCTCCCTCTTTATGGGTATTTAAGCGGGCATTGGATAGGTATATGGAGGATAGTGGGTTAGTGTAGGTTAGGTGGGCTTTGATCGGCGCAACATCGAGGGCTGAAGGGCCTGTACTGCGCTGTATTCTTCTATGTTCTATGTTCTAAATAAGGGCCCATGTTAGAGGCAAAGCACTGGCATGGATAGAGGTTTGGCTGACTGACAGAAGGCAGAGAATAGGAATAAAAAGGTATTTTTCAAGTTGGAAGCTGGTGACTAGTGGAGTTCTGTAGTGTTGGGACCACAACTATTCACATTATGCATTAACAATCTGGATGAGGGAACTGAGGGCATTGTTGCTAAGTTTGCAGATGATATAAAAATAGGTGGATGGGCAGCTAGTGTTGATTAGGTTGGGAGGCTGAAGAAGGACTTTGATAGGTTAGGTGAGTGAGCAAAGAAATGGCATTTGGAATACAGTGCGGGAAAGTGTGAAGCTATGCCCTTTGATAGGAAGAATAGAGGTGTAGAATATTTTCAAACGTGGAAAGGCTTCAGAAATCTGAAGCACAAAGGGATTTGAGAGTCCAAGTGCAGGATTGGCTTAAGGATAACCTACAGGTTTAGTTGGCAGTTAGGAAGACAAATTCAATGTTAGCATTCATTTCAAGAGGAGTCGAATACAAGAACAGGGATATATGGCTGAGGCTGTATAAGACTCTGGTCACACCGCATTTGTAATATTGGGATTAGTTTTGTGTCTCAAATCTAAGGAAGGATGTGTGGGAATTGGAAGGGGTTTACAAGAATGATGCTGGAAATGAAGGGCTTGTCATCTGAAGAACAGCTGAGGACTCTGGTCTGTTTTTAATGGAGTTTAGCAGGATAAGGAGCAATCTGATTGAAACTCATAAAATACTGAGGGGCCTGAATAGACCAGGTATGAAGACGACATTTCTGCAAGTCGGAGAGACTGCGGCTCAAGGGCACAGCCTCAGAGTGAAGGGCAACCCTTCAGAACTGAGAAGGAAGAGGAACTCCTTCAGCCAGAGGATAGTTAACCTGTGGAACCCATTGCTGCCGAGGGCTGCGGAGGCCAACTCACTGAATACATTTAAGACAAAGATAGACAGGTTTTTGATTGGTAAGAGGTTCAAGGGTTACTGGCAGAAGGTAGGAGAATGGGGCTGAGAAACCCATCAGCAATGATTGAATAGTGGAGTAGACTCAAAGCGTGGAATTGTCTAATTCTGCTCCTATATCTTATGGCGTTATGGACTGAAACGTTCCAAACAATCAGTGCAAATGATGAATGAGTTTAATAGCAGTTTCTTAGCACTTGGACATTGGAGTATGAGAGGACATTTCTGACAGATTGGTGCATTTGTATGAATTGTGATCTGTTTCTTGGAAATGTCCATGATGCATTGATAAAAAATGACAATACATCTAAAGGCACAACAAGAAACATATCCTTTCTTTTTGAATGTCAAATAGTCTTATGCTGAGCCTGAAAACAGAAAGCAAACAGTTCGTCAGCTGGAGAAATTCTGAGTAATCTTAATAAAGTTCACCTCATGCAAGGTACTTTCAGTAATGGAATTCATTGCAATTTTAATAGCAGCCCAGCAAACATCTTTTCTGCTAATTGACAATGGAGTAAAGGATAGGTCTGGAAGATTAATGGGGCAATAGTAAGGGTTGGTGATAATTGCAGTCTAATTTCTGAGTGAGGAAGGTGAATAACTTCATGCTAGCCCCTACATCCTCTGACAGATGGATGAAGGATTCAGTGAGAAGCTGTCATTGCAGACTTTTCCTTGGCTCTTGAGTTGAGCAAACTCATAATTATATCTCAAAACATGAGCGCTGCAGTGGGCAGAATTAACCAGAAAGTAACAGATTGGAAAAGATCAAGGGGACTAATGATTGTCCTAATCACAGTTAACAGCAAACTATAAGTTTTTTTTGTCATTACTTAACCGTATTTATTAAATTCAATTCAGAATGAGCTACTTCACCCCTTTCTCTGTCTTTCTGCCCACATATGATAAGAATTAGGAGCAGGAGTCAGCTATCTAGCTCCTTGAGCCTGCTCAGCCACTCAGTGAGATTATGGCTAACATTTTGTGGACTTAGCTCCACTTACGCGCCTGTTCACCATAACGCTTAATGTCTTTACTTTTAAAAATAATATCTAGCTTTGCCTTAAACACATTCAATGAAGTAGTGTCAACTGCTTCACTGGGCAGGGAATTCCACAGACTCAACCCTCTGGGTGAAGGAGTTCCTCCTCAACTCAGTCTTAAATCTGCTCCCCCTTATTTTAAGGCTATCTAATTTTTATGATGCTTTATCAGAGAGAAATTCAAAGCAATATAAAACTGGCTGGGACCTAAAACCTGTCCAATTCCAGTTCTGTACCAGTTCCCCTGACCATGTCCAATTAGAATGGCCCCTTCCCCATCATGGATGTTCTGCTGCCTAAGAAAGATTGGGTTACTTCTCTGCCACAAGCTGCACCAGGTCATTCTTTTTCCCTGGGCTCACTTCTGATGTGATTCTTTATATTTTAACTTGCTCCAAGTCTTGCTCCCCATTCACCCACTCTTCACTTGTTGACCTAAAGTCAAGGCTTCAAGTCTTCATTTTAAAATTCTCATCATTGTTTACAAAACCTCTGATGGTTTACTCTATTCTCATCGTATCCAACCCCCTCAACCCTCCGAGATATCTGTAGTCCTCCAATTCTGGCCTCTTGGGTATCTGAGATTTTAGTCATTCCACCACTGATGACTGTCTTGAGATGCATAAGGGACTAACCAGTCCATTCTGTTTTCTCCCTTTAAGACTCTTCTTCAGGCCTGCCCCTTTGACCAAGCTTTCGGTCACTTGGTGACAGATTCGGAAAGGCGGCATTTGGTATGCTTTCCTTTATTGTTCAGAGTGTTGAGTACAGGAGTTGGGAGGTCATGTTGCAGCTGTACAGGACATTGGTTAGGCCGCTGTTTGAATATTGCGTGCAATTCTGGTCTCCTTCCCATTGGAAAGATGTTGTGAAACTTGAAAGGGTTCAGAAAGATTTACAAGGATGTTGCCAGGGTTGGAGGATTTGAGCTATAGGGAGAGGCTGAACAGTCTGGGGCTGTTTTCCCTGGAGCGTCGGAGGCTGAGGGGTGACCTTATAGAGGTTTACAAAATTATGAGGGGCATGGATAAGGTAAATAGGCAAAGTCTTTTCCCTGGGGTTGGGGAGTCCAGAACTAGAGGGCATAGGTTTAGGGTGAGACCTAAGGGGCAACTTTTTCACGCAGAGGAATGAGCTGCCAGAGGATGTGGTGGAGGCTGGTACAATTGCAACATTTAAGAGGCATTTGGATGGGTATATGAATAGGAAGGGTTTGGAGGGATATGGGCCGGGTGCTGGCAGGTGGGACTAGATTGGATTGGGATATCTGGTCGGCATGGACGGGTTGGACGGAAGGGTCTGTTTCTGTGCTGTACACCTCTATGACTCTATGTGCTATATCGGACTCAAATCATTTCCGATTTTACTAGTTCTGAAGAAGGGTCGCTTAAGCTAATCACCACAACCGCTCTCACTTGCCGCACTTCCTACCAAACTGATCAGCTGTAATTCTTCCAACTGGCGATAGAAACAGTGGGGACAAGTATGGTGTGGGAAGAAATTTGAGAATCCTTTCAAAGAGCACTGACACGATGTGTCAAGCTCTCCCCTTCTGTGTTGTAAGATTTGAGACTCTAATTGTAAGAGAGTCTTCTAACCCAGAGCATGGAGACAGAAAAAGTTTGACACTGAGTAGTGAAGTTTTGCTGAGTTAGGAAATTTTCCGTTTCCACAAACTTGGAGTAGGAGAAAGTGCTGAATCTGTCGTCTCAGGCTTGCCACCTCTGGAAAGAGAGTCAGCCATAAGGACTACAAGGTACTGAAGTGGGTTAGATACAACGCCCGCCTCAGTTGCCTTAGATGTCATCCCAGTTAAAACAGAAAGAAAGAAAGAAGATGGAAGAAAAAGCCCTTCCATCTCCCAAACCCCACCATGCATGCCCCATGCTCCATCGATGCTAACTCATACCATTTATCGGCCTTCACCCAGTCACGTGGCTCATCATACCCTCCAAGATATAGGAAGGATATTAAGCTGGAGAGCATTCACAAGACATTTATTAGGATGTTGTCGAGTATGGAAGTTATAAAGAAAGGCTAGATAGGTCCTGGAATTCTCCCTGGTGCAACTGGATAGAAGTTCATAAAATAATGAGATGTATAGATAGAGTTAATGGAAGCTGTCTTTTGCCTACGATGGAAGATCTTGAGACTAGGGAGCACATTTTGAAGGTGAGAGGAGAGAGATTTAAAAAAGACACAAGTAGCAAAATTTTTACATCGAGGGTGGTTCGCATGTGGAATGAACTTTATGAGGAAGTGGCGGATGTAGGCACAATCACAACATTTAAAACAGGATAGGCACAAGAATAGGAAAGGTTTGGAGAGATATGGGCCAGGAGCAGGCAGGTAGGACTAGTTTAGTTTGGGAATATATTCAGTATGGACTAGCTGGACTAAAGGGTCTGTTTCCATGCTGTATGGCTCTATGACTCTGACAATGTTTGTCCATCTACTCAGTCAAATTGCCCCTCATACCCTCCATATTCCCATGACCTTTGATCATCCCTATGCCAATTTAGGGCTAACCCTGTCTAAACCATGTCCTCCACCCAACATATAAATCTCTTCAAGTCTTTCAATCCTGATAAAAACATTCCTTCAAGTACTTAAACCTTTACGAAAGTATATATTTGCATGCAAAGCCCCATATCAAAGGAAGCCAATCCGTTATAAATTAATGGAGATGTCAATCAAACTGAAATTACAGGGAGTTGAGAGTGTGGTGCTGGAAAAGCACAGCTGGTTAGGCAGCAACTGAGGAGCAGGAGAATCGACATTTCAGGCAAAAGCCCTTCATCAGGAATGAGGCTGTGAGCTGAGGAGGGTGGAGAGATAAATTGGATGGGCGTGGGTCTGGGAGAGAGTAGCTGAGAGTGCAATGGGTGGACGGAGACTGGGATAGGGGTGATTGTTTGGAGAGGAGGATGGAGTGGATAGGTGGGAAGGAAGATGGACGGCTAGGACAGGTCATGAGGGCAGTGTTGAGTTGGAAGGTTGGAACTGGGAGAAGGTTGGGGGGGGGGAAGGGAAATGAGGAAACTGGTGAAATCCACATTGATGCATTGTGGTTGGAGGGTCTCGAGGTGGAAGATGAGGCGTTCTTCCTCCAGGCGTTAGGGAGTGACGGTGGAGGCAGCCTGCATGATC
Source organism: Chiloscyllium punctatum (assembly GCF_047496795.1). Lineage (NCBI taxonomy): Eukaryota > Metazoa > Chordata > Chondrichthyes > Orectolobiformes > Hemiscylliidae > Chiloscyllium > Chiloscyllium punctatum. The sequence goes on from NC_092742.1 coordinate 23,853,696, forward strand.
TTGGTGGAATGGGAGGGGAAGTTGAAGTGTTCAACTGCGGGGCGTTGGGGTTGGTTGGTACAGGTGTCCTGGAGAGGTTATCTGAAAAGCTCTGCAAGTAGGCGTCCTGTCTCCCCAATGTAGAGGAGACCGCATCGGGAGTAACGGATACAGTAAATGACACGTATGGAAGTACAGTAAATGACATTGTGGAAATTACAAGGAGCCCACTGTAATATTATTAGTTTTCAGAAGCAGGCAAGCAGCACTAATTCTTTTGCCTATTATGAAACGGTAAGCACTATTTGTTTTTCAACTGTGGGCTCTCTAGTTCTATGACATCAAAAGCTTAAAGGGCCTGGGGATTTAAATGTCTTGATGGTTTGACAGTTCCGTGGATCTTATCCACTTTGTACACACAATTATATCTTCTCTTAATAATTTTTAAGGGCACCTGACCTCTCCACAAAAGCACTTGAACTCTTAAAGATTACCCTACCTGTCCAAAAAAGGCAATCATTTTCATCTAAAAGTATAAGAGTTGTGTTTTAGAAAGCCCAGTAATGAAAATGGGATTTGAAATTTGAAGGCAATTGTACAATGTGCATGTTCACTCATGAACGATGTGTGCACAAAATAGATGCCCCAAAATACACTGATTCCCTAACTCCTGTGCTTCAGGTTAAAATGGTGGGTGCTGGGGTGTGTACATCCAGAACTGGGGATCGGGCCCCATTCTGGTTCAGGTGTGGAACCCCTTCTGCCTCAGTGAAAATTTAAGCCTGACTCAAAAGACAGATTGTCTGACTTGAGGCTCTCCTAAAGTTTGATTATTCCATGTTAAAGATTTGGCAGTCAGGTCTGAACACAGCAGGAGTCTGCTCTCCATTTAAACAAAGCTCTGCATGGAAAAACAGCAACATGTAAAACTCAACCTTCTGTGAGAATGAAAGGGAATGTCACCTTTTATGGTGAAATTAACTTCTATTGGATCCCCTGAATTTTATCCTCCTAAATTTTATTAGCTTGGGCGGTGTGGTAACATAGGACACAATTCTCCAAGAACGTAACCAATGGGACTTTAACTGATGTAGGGGTAACCCATACCAACGGGAGTCAGTGGCAGATCAACCCCTCTCAGTTCAGTTGAAATACAACTGGGTGCAGTGCAAAGCGCCTTTAGAAATTACATCTCGCCCAGCTTGGAAGCACAGCATTGATTTCACAACCGTGCTGTGAAATATTATTCTATGTTCCCCTTTGAATAATTCTGACAGTTGGTTGAGAGCAGCTTTCTCCAAAAGGAATGATTTGCATTTCCTTTGTGCCTGTCATTATTTCAGGATATCCCAAAGTGCTTTAGAGTCAAAAACTGTGGCACTGGAAAAAACACAGCAGGTCTAGTGGCATCCAAGGAGCAGGAATGTCTTCCCGATGATGGGCTTATGCCTAAAATATTGCCTCTCCTGCTCCTCAGATGCTGTTTGACCTGCCGTACTTTTGCTAGTGCCACAGTTTTCGACCCTAACTCTCCAGTATCTGCATTCTTAACTTTCTCCAAAGTGCTTTACAGTCACTTATGTACATTTAAAATGCAGCCACTGCTGCAATGCAGAAAATGTGGCAGTCAATTTGCACACAGCAAGCTCCCCCAGACACTATGGTGGTAATAAACAAGTTGCCTGCAAAATTGATGTCAGTAGGTATTGGCCAGTGTGCCATATAGAACATCCCTGCTCTTCTTAAGATTCTGCCCAGACAATACTTGAATTGAATTGACTTGAATTTATTGTCATGTGTACCGAGGCACAGTGAAAAGCTTTGTTTTGTGAGCAATACAGGCAGATTACATTGTTGAGTTGCATAGATAAGTAAATAATAGGTAAATAGCGGCAAAAACAAAAACATGGTACAGGCGAATGTTAAGAGTTTGAGAGTCCATTCAATATTGCAACATACTCAAGTGACAGACAAGGCTTCAGTTTAATCTCGTCTGAATGACAGTTCTTCACAGAATGCATGTTCCCTTTGCATGAGGAGCATCCAAATAGGTTCTCTGCTCAGGTCTCCAGAGTGGGACTCAAACCTATAAATCTTCGTGAACCAGAGGTGAGAACCTTACCAGCAGAATCATGTCTGGGTGATCAGTGATGTCTTCAATTTATGTTTTTTGGCACACTTCCATGGGGTGCCAAAGAGATGCCGGGAGCTTTTCTCTCAATCTACTATATGATCCATTCTGTGTAAATCCCTTTAATAAAGCCTAAATAAGGATATCATCAAGACCATTACAAATTAATGGGCTCTCAGTCACACTGGAAGTCTTGTGTATCACAGCTCAACATTCCTGCACTATAGGAAAAACTCATTATGCTGTCTAAGAGCTGGTCCTGTGTGAAATCAGTATATAAGTATCATTTAACTAGCACGGCATAACCTTCTCTCCCTTCAGAAAGAATATGTTCCTGATAATACACCTTCATTTTGCCTTTCTTCAAAGCTGGAGGAATAAGTGGCAGCAAAAAAAAACGTTTCTCTGATTTTAGAAGCCTTTTCTTATTATACTTTATAATAACTTTAAAAGACTGCAAAGTAGCCTAATTTGCAAGACTAGCCATCTCCTGCAATTGAGGAAACCAGATGAGAGGAAAATTGGAACTCGTTAAAGTCAAGCACAATTCTTATAGCATTCATCCCTGTTAATTGCATACCTAAGTTGGTAAAGAAAACCTCTGAAATTAACGCTACAGTTATATTTCTGAAGCATTAATTTGCATTCCCTTCAGCCTTCACTGGAATAACCTCTATTCATAAAGAAAGTCTTTCTATTTGTGTGCCTAATTCAGTCTGTGCTAATCAAGGTGAGACAAGTGGTACTCTTTTAAGCAAAGAAAATTAAGAGTTTGAGACTGTTTTTATTGTGCAAGTCTTTATATCAAGCTCAAAATATTTCTTGTGGTTCATGTGTGACCAAGTATAAAAGTTCAATGTTGTCACCTTATTTCTAAGAAATTGCTATTCAGGTTTTGTTTGGATACATTATCGACATATGTTGATCTTCAATCTTGAATGTGACACTGAGTACTATTAGTGAATATTGTTCTAATCTTTGTAATTTCTTATTCACTGATATTTAGCTCTCACTGCCTCCATTTGCTGTAAATGTTCCTCAGCTGTGAAGACAGGAAGAATACCAATAGCCGGCTGCCAGAAGGTGAAGGGAGTATTTTTCTTTTAAAGGAAGCCACAATCTCTTTCTTCTTTCTTCCAGTTGCAACTTTTCCCCTGGCTCCATGCATTCTAAGCTTGGCACAGCAACATGGTAGAGATTGTGCTCTCACCTTATGTGAACTCACAGCTAAAAGGTTCATACCAGAAACACTCTGTGCTGCAGTGATTTGGAACTCTAACACATTGTGTGCCTGTAGTGCCCTGACCTCCTCTAGTATATTACCATCATAAAGGCCATAGTCTACCTATTCATATCAGCAGATACTTGTTAACTATTATTAGCTCTTTAGTATCCTGCAGTGCTCAACACACTTAGATAGCTTTTTCTCCCACTGAACCCTGCTAGTTAATGGAAGGTGGGGGCAGGGGAGAAACCCAACAATGGAGTGTAACCTCTCTGAGCACAGATTTTCTATTCCTTTGGCAGTAGAATTTACTGAATTGCATTGAATTTGCAGCAAAGGCACAAGACATTCAGCCCAACTGGCCTATTCTGGTATTTAAGCTCCACATGATCTTCCCCTTACTCCACCTCATCTAATGCAAACAATATATTATTTTCTCCCTGGTATATTGAGCTAGCTTTTACTAAGTAAATGCACAATATCTGTTTCAATCACTTCATGCCTTCTTTACATATTCTAGCCACTCTTTCAGTACATTTCCCCTGAATTTGCTGTGGAATTGCTCAGTTGGTATCTCATTGAAACAGAATAGGAACAGGAATAGGCCATTCGGTCCTTTGAACCTATTCATCTTTCAACACGATCATGGCTGATCGTCCAACTTACTACCCTGTTCCTGCATTGTCCCCATACCCTTTGGTCTGTCTAGCCCTAAGAACTATATCAATCCCTTTCTTGAAAACATTCAAAGTTTTGGCCTTGGTACTTGAGACAACATAAGGTTGTGGATTCATCGAGACACACAATCATCTTCTGTGTTTGTGGCATTAAGCCCTTGTAATTGTAAAACCTTTATTATGTTGGTACTTTTCTCGAGAAACAAGTCTGAGCCTGTACAAGTTTTCTTGACAGTTGGTATCATTATTGTCATTGTCCCCAATGTATCACCTTCCTTTGTGTATTATGGAGATCAAAAATGCACACAGCCCATTAAATATGGTCTAACAAGTTCTGTACAAGCTTGACTGCATTTCAATTCTCTACCTCTTGAAATTTATGCAAATGAACCAATTTTACATCATTGACATCCAACTACAGAAGAAACCTTTAATCAATCCGAATCAGAACCTGAATCTGAAATCCAGATTCACTCTGGATTGAAATGTTGGTAGTCAGCAATAGTATTGTGTTGACCTAAAATATCTAAAAGCATAAAGGTGTTTAATAACTTAAGATGAGAGTAACATACCTATCAGCAATGCAATAGCATTGCCATAATGACAGTCTCAAGCTTTATGTTAGTTTTGGAGTCTCCTAAACATTGACTTTCAAACTCCACTGTGTGGAATCAAACACACTTGTCGAATGCCAGGTTTATTTAGTTTTTATGCCACCAAAAAAAAAAATTCCTGCTGAAGTTGGAAATCAAATAGTCTCATATCTGGAAGCTATTTTGAGACCATAGACCATCAAACCATATTGATGCCTAGTGGATTGATGGAAAATATGCCTCATCATTCTGTAGCAGTGCTGCCAAGAATGTTCACTCAGATCGTGGAGCAGGAAAATCTGGATTGTAAACTATTAAACAAATTTATGGGAGGTCCTATGGAGCAATAAGTAATGTCTATGCCTCTGAGCTAGAAACTCTAAGCTCAAGTCCCACCCAGGGCTTAATGACCAAGGACTTGTGTTCTTAATGGGGCCAAACAAGTTGTGTATCAACCTGCAATTTCTTCTAATTCTCTATCAATGACACTAAGAACCAGAAGTGTTAGAAAGGAGCATTAAAACCTTTACTAACAGCATGCACCACTCCAGACTGCGATGCATTAGTAAAAAAGAAGTGCATGATGCCCCATTTTCTCAAACTTCCTGTGTGAATGATGGCATCCCTACCTCCCCACCAACACCAAACAAATTTGCACCTCATGAGTGCGACTGGTTAAAATTGTGATAAAGTGACTGTGTAATAGTAGAGTAGAGGAGAGGAGGTAAATGAATCAAATAGTTTGGATGAATCACTTGCAATGCTGGCTTCACGTTCCCATAAAATTGAGCTTTCAAGTTCCAAGCACTCTTTAATCCATCAGCCATGTGTGTGAGGAGGTTTGCCAGTTATTGATTAAACGCCATCCCACCTTAAAATAAGAGTAATTATATTTAGTATTCTGGACTAAAATGGTCCCTAAGGATTAGCAGCTGTATGAAATAACCACTACAAAAAAAAAGGTGTCGCGATACTAAACCCCAGGAACAACTTTCACTGGGAATGCAATTGTGCTCATTTTCTTCAACAGGAAAAGAAATAAAAATCAATGATTACAGAATAATGCTTTCGGCTTTAGTTCCAGAGCTTATTAATATTTAGCGGAAAGATTAAGAATACATTCTATTCCTATTTCCTCCCTGTAAAATGTATTGTATTTCATTAAGACAGAGGTAACTGTCTGGAGTCTATCACTGACCAAGTCATTAGCATTTGGCAGAGATGGTGAGGAAAGAAGATGAAGTTTTAATTTGGACTTTGAATTCTTGAGGACAACAACGTTGGCTTGAACTCTTAACATGAGACTGATGATCAGAACTTTTACAGAATATATCACATCGGGCTAATTTCACCCACAACTGGGAACAGCAAAAAACTCAAATAGAAGCGGTTTGAATGCTAAATCATACAGAATGGGGCTTGGAGTGAATTCTCCTCTCTCAGTTTCTCAGAACCATCTGCATATATGTGCCAATGTTCATGGAGGGAGGCAAAGCACACTTCTAGCCAGAGTTGCTAGATTGCACTCAAAACCTGATATAAATGTATAGATCAACCAGTTAATTGGGTTTCTAATGTTTTACCGAGGATGGAATATTGCCCAATATTATTGGCAAAATCTTGCTTTTCTTTCGATGAGCTTGTGTGACCTGTGACATCTATCTGTGCAGATCGTCAAGGTCAAGTTGATCATAGTCTCATCAGACCATAGCACTACCCTCTCATGACAGAGAGGCAACGGGTGGTGATTTCAACGAGAGGGTCACCATGCCATGGGAAGAGCAAGGGTGCTTAATGGGAACCTCAGCTGGTGTGGGAATTGGATCCACACTGTTGGCATCACTCTGCATCTCAAACTGACCGTCCAGCCAACTGAGCTAACTGATGCCCAGTTAGGCAAGACCTCCAGCTGTTTTGGAATAATCGCGAGTAGTAGGGGAGAGGGGAGGAGTGATTCAGTTTCATTGAAGTGTGGATTCCTGCTGTGCCTAGATCCCAGTCAAGTGTGTACAGGTTGGTCTTCCTGCTGATCAACTCTGTGAGAACGTCCCGTGAAACATCACATGGTGATTGATATTCCCACATCCTGAACCACTCCTAGAAGGAGTACCAGATCCTCATTTAAGTGGATTAATTCCACTTTTGCATGTGCCTGGTCTGCATTCCTGCTGCTTCTGTGGCAATCAGATACAAAATGGCGGTGGGACACTTCTTCCAGAGGAGTGAATAGTCATTTCCTGCCATCATACAGGAGGATTAGGAGTCTGCATTGGCCTCAGTTTCTAGCAAAAAAATAGTGTTCCACAGTGGCTGGAATTGAAAATTGATGTGCAGTTTGTTAGGTGAATGTTAACTACATAGTCTCGGTGTAGATACTGCAGAGCGTCAGTCAAGGTAAGAAACATTTTGAAGTGGATGTCCTCTAATTAATTCAAGTTGTAATATTTCCAAAGTACTTTTCATAACTGAATAGTAATGATCTGGACTATTCTCAGGTTATTCTATTCATAATCTTTGATTTAACAGTTATTAAAGTAGCCTTGTGTGATACATAATAAAAGTGTGTAAGTAATCCTGTCTTGTGAATAATCAGTTCTGTTTATTATTCATTACATTTCAATATCTATACAGTTCACTCCCCTCACCACACCACACAACCTTTGCCCAATCCCTTTGTTTCATTTTATTTAAATGTGACAAAATGAGTTACCCCTGTAATTTTTGTTTTAAAATGGATTGTGCAGCAAATGGCAAGTTATAGGGTTAAATGTGCTAACACAGGATGTCATATTAAGACAGTGTTACAAAGAATTACCATTGCTACATTCTAGTTGGAGATTTGATTAAAATAATAACTTGTCCAGTTATTACCATTTCTTTGAGTTGGTTAGGATGGTCTAACAGTCTGGCCAACAGCCTGAGATTAGGAACTGCACCTTGTTGCTGTACAATCCTTACAGAGGTTTATAAAATCATGAGGGGCATGGATAGGGTGAATAGACAAGATCTTTTCACTGGGGTCAGGGTGTCCAAGTCTAGAGGGCATTGGTTTAAGGTAGAGAGGAGAGGAAAGATTTTAAAAGGGACCTGAGGTGCAACATTCTCATGCAGGGGGTGGTACGTGTATGGAATGAGCTGCCAGAGGAAGTGGTGGAGGCTGGTACAATTACATTTAAAATGCACCTGGATGGGTATATGAACAGGAAGGGTTTAGTGGGTTATGGGCCAAATGCTGGCAAATGTAACTAGATTAGGTTAGGATATCTGGCTGGCATGGATGAGTTGGACCAAAGGTTGTTTTCATGCTGTACAGGATTATGACTCTATAATGTGGCATAGATTTGAATTCTTGCAGCCAGAGTTTCATCTGTGTCCAGTGTCCAGGATTATACATCACTTCATCCAACCAGTCTCAACTCCAAAAATGAACATCGAAGATGCGCCTTTAATTGCTATGCCTTCAGATCATCTCTGGATGCATTTACAAAGTACGCAGAAAATCCAGTGATGGGCTCAGGAAATATTTCTTCACATAAAGTCATGGAAATCTCAAGTTCCATTGCTCCTAAATATTGTTGAGACCAGGAATTAACTGATAAATTTATAATGGAAATTGATAGACATTCAGGAGGCATGTAAAAATGGAGTTGAGGTACAGAACAGCCTTGATACAGAAGGGGAGAAGACTTGAGGGGCTGAATGGTCCCAAAGTTCAGAAGATGCATCTTGTTTTGGGCAATGATCCAATTTTCCTTCACGTGGCACATGGACCACAAGGCTTCAGGCATTTCAGTGATGTCTCTTTGCCAATGAATTCAACAATTTCTAAACCTTTGAACTGAGCTGTAGTTGGACAACAAGTTGAAAATAGACTGCAGAGTGAAACGTTAATTTCTTTTAACTCATTCACAAGATGAGGGCGGTGGCAGTATTTATTGCCTGTTCCTAATTTCCAGTGGGCAAGAAAGAGTCAACCACATTGCTGTGGGTCTGGCCTCACGTGTAGGCCAGACAAGGTAAAGATGGCCGTTTCCTTCCATTAAAAGGACATTAGCGAACCAGCTGGGTGTTTATGACAATTGAAAAATTGATTCATGGTCATCACTAGCCACTTAATTCCAGATTTATTTTATTGAATTCAAATTTCACCATCTGCCATGTTAGGATTCAAACTTGGGTCCCAGGAACATTATCTGCACCTCAGGGTTAGCAGTTCAGTGATAGTAGAAAAAAGCCATTGCCTCCCCCTGAAATATGTGAAAGATATTGGACCATGGTGCTTCAAAATACCACAGATCGGCCTGAAGCAAGTAACGAGAGTCTGGAATAGGCTGCAGAATGATTGGAAATGTTCATGAAATGTCAATAAAATACCCAATGACTGGGTGAAGGGTGATGTTAAGATACTGTGAAGAACTGAAGCACGTTGTCATCAAAGGAGGTTTAGGTAGAATTTGAAAAGGACCTCATGGAATAGAATGGTAGATTCCTTTGTATAGGTGTATGTGGCCTATATGAAAGCTGGCAGAGGTTGGAGATATAATCAGGTTGATTTAGAGCAGAAAAGGGATTGAGTCAATAACATGTGTAGAATGTTAACCTGTGAGCTGACTGAGTGTCATAGACACAATAAACAGGTCCCAGTGGTGTCAGATTAGGATCAATGGTTCCCACTGAGAACCACACCCACTTGCAAAGGTTGCATGCTGACAATTTTCAAGTTACAATTTATTTTAATGAATGAAAGGTTGTGGGATTATTTACCTTGTGGGATAACCCTGGTGATCCACCCCTCAATCTGGTGTTGGAGGATGTCCCTTATTGCTGAAAGAGTGCAGTTGTTAAAAAAAAATCAATATTTTATTATTTAACAAGTGTCAAGTTAGAGAGAAGATTAAGTACTTCTGAAGTGCTATCCCTGTTGTTATGATTTGGAGGTGCCTGTGTTGGACTGGGGTGGACAAAGTTAAAACTCACACAACACCAGGTTATATGTCCACAAACACCTGATGAAGGAGCAGCAGCTTCTAAATAAACCTGTTGGGACTATAACCTGATGTTATGCGATTTTTAATCTAAATCACTGTTGATAGTGTGTATTACACGACCACCATTTTGGAGACAGTGAAGTGCCCAGAACAGCAGTTTGATAGAATTAAGAGGTCACCTGCATTTAAAAGTTGCTTCAATGATAATTTATTATAAGGAAAGGAGTCTGTAAAAAAAAAAATCCTGGAAAACTTCCCCTTGTCTTCTTTGAAATAATGGCATGGAATAGTTTCTGCTCAACTGACAGAGCTTTGAGTTAACACCCCATTGGGATGAATGTGCCTCTGACATAGAATACTGGATAAGTTCGGAGTAAAGGCCTTTGGAAAAGCCAAAATGAATGGGTACTGTAGTTAACAAAAGGATTATTTAGGAATATGTTAAGATGACAATGTTCAATCATCAAAAATAAGTTAAAGTTGTTGTACCTTCCCCTGTTTTATATAACAAAGTTTGCTTTGTTGTTAAAATCCTTCACCTGTGTCATCTGCAAATTGGAGATATTAAAATTTAGTTCACTCGTTACATATATGTTATGGAGAGTTAGGATCCTAGCATTAATCCCTGCAGTATCCCATAGTCACTGCTATCAGTCAAAGGAAGACCCCTATATTCCTACTTGTTTTTCCCTGTCTGCCTTCAGTTTTCTCTCCCCATCTCAATACACCAATCATGTATATTTTGATGCCAATCTCTTCTGTTGATATATCCAAATAAACCACATCTGCTGGAGCTCCCTCATTAACTCTGAGTCACACACTCAAAGATTTCTCTTTTGTAAATCCATATTAACTCCATCCAATCCTGCTACTGTATTTCAAGTGCTCGGTTATTAAATTTTGATTAGATTGGATTCCCTACAGTGTAGAAACAGGCTCTTCGGCCCAACCAGTCCACACTGACCCTCCAAAGAATAACGTACCCAGACCCATCTCCCTCTGACTAATGCACCTAACACTATGGGTCATTTAGCATGTCCAATTTACCTGACCTGCAAATCTTTGGACTGTGGGAGGAAACTGGAATACCCGGAGGAAACCCACGCAGGCACGAGGAGAATGCAAACTCCAAACAGACAGTTGCCTGGCACTGTGAGGTTGAAGTGCTAACCACTGAGACACCGTGCCACCCCAACCTGAAGGAACTGTTCAGAGTTCAGGTACTTCTCTGGTATGTGCAGTTTTGGACAAGTGAACTCTAAGTTGATGGGGAAAGGATATTTTTCAAGAGAAGTTCAGAGGATGTTCTTGAAATGTTTCTGCTGCCCTCCTGGTAACCTTTTATTTTGGTGAAGCTTGGAGTGGAGAGCTATTTTGGAAGAATTTTGTCAAGAATGAGGAAACGTAGCCTGCCCAATGTAGATGTTGACTGTAACCAGCGCCTTGCCTCTGAAGGTGTTGGCCTCAGAGAGGTCAATGATTAGATTAGATTAGATTAGATTACTTACAGTGTGGAAACAGGCCCTTCGGCCCAACAAGTCCACACCGCCCCGCCGAAGCGCAACCCACCCATACCACTACATTTACCCTTTATCTAACACTACGGGCAATTTAGCATGGCCAATTCACCTGACCTGCACATCTTTTTGGACTGTGGGAGGAAACCGGAGCACCCGGAGGAAACCCACGCAGACATGGGGAGAATGTGCAAACTCCACACAGTTAGTCGCCTGAGGCGGGAATTGAACCCGGATCTCTGGCGCTGTGAGGCAGCAGTGCTAACCACTGTGCCACCGTGCCGCTTGTGATGAAGGACTATCCTGGGAGATTTTTATTTTCTACCACAAGCTAGAAAAATCTCCCAGGTTTATTTCAATCCTCTATGGTGAAACATGCAGAGTTTTGAAATCTAGTTGCTTCATACCTCTTGGCAGATTGTCCATGTCTGTTGAGATTCTCAAGTAACTCCCTTCAAAGCCATCTCCATGAATTGCATGGACCTTCCTTTTCCACTTGGAGATAAAATGGGCAGTTCAGAGCATAATAAAATTCTGCAGCTAAAGTTCACCAAATTGGGAAAGTAAAGGAAATGAACCTTGAGGAGCTAAGAATTACTAGGAGCTGGGTTTGGAAAAATTAAATAAATATTTAAGGAACAGAACATGGTCTACACATGGAATGGGCTTATTAATTGTTTTGAAAGTGAAAGGGAGAAATTGTATCATTTTAAGTATAAGTTGCTGTCCAAAACGTTAGAAGCCGTTGACTAACCAATCTCCTGTTACAGTAAAAAAGCTTTAAAATGGGAAATCTTGTGATGGAGAGCTCATGACTGAAACGTCAACTATCCTGCTCCTTGGAAGCTGCCTGACCAGTTGTGCTTTTTCAGCAGCGCACGTTTCAATTCATTCTTTCAACATTCAATTACAAGTCAAATTTGAAATTCTTTTTAAAAGTTCGTGGTCTTGACGAGGAAAGTAACAATGTGAATTATCTCCCATGAATGCCTTGTAATTCGAATGCTATACAGCAGAAATTTTGGCACAACCTACATTTGTATCCTCTTCAAATTAATGGAAATAAATTAAATGTTTTGTGAAATATTTATAGATCTTACTTTTCTTGATGGTGAGGACTCATGCAGGGGAGGGGTTCAGGAGAAGGGTATATTTTGGGTAATGACCAAAATGTCATTCATGTATATGCTTAAATATCAAAAGCATGTTCAAAGAGGGAGGCTGTAATCCAATCCTGAACTAATGATGTCACACAGAGCCATCTCTAGGCTTGTGCAAATTAGGGTGGTAGCCCAGGGACCCGTGCTCTGGGATATGCCCTGCTTAGTCTGAGACTATAGGCTCTGATGCTCAAAATATAAAGGACAGGGGGTGAGGGAAGTAATTTTGCCCTGGAAAATATCATAATTGTCCCAGAAAAGCCCCTTGTGAGGGCAGACAATCAGGAAGCAGTCACCCTGCTAAATAGAACTTCAGAGTCCGCAAGGAGCTATTTTATCCAATCAGAGGCTGCTTATCGACTATAATTCCTGGTTCAGAGTGGGCTTATCAGTAGTATGGGAGACTAGTAACTTGTGAATGGATGGATAGTGGGATGGTGAGTGATGGCTACAAGCAAGTCTGCTAGGGGTCTAGGAGGCACAATAGGAATTGCCCTGGCTGGAGTTGAGGCACAAAGTAACATGCACCACTCCCACCAACCCCACCCCAGGACAATCCGACCTACACAGACTCACATATAAACGTGCCCACACAAACTTGCTCACTTTCACACCCATAGGTACACATGCTCACACACATCTTTTATGACATAGGGCCACAGTGCATAAAAAGCCCTTCAGCCTATCAAGTCTGAGCTCCCTGCACGCATAAAAAATGTGAAATTAAAACTTGCACTTTTTCTGATCACCAGATATCTCAAAGCACATAGGAGTCAGTGATGTGATGTCAGGCTTCAGATCAGCTGACTTGGTAGCCAGTGGGGAGCTGGGACATTGACCGAGTTTCCATGGTCCAATTCCACACTTGGCCATGTGGCCAGTGAAAAGAATCAACAGCTTCGGTTGTGGTGATCATTTTTCACCAGTGGTAATCAAATGTCTTGCAGCAGAAAATAAAGTTGTACCAGCCTTTCGGAGTTGGTTTAATTTTTAAAAGTATGCTAGAGTAGGCATTGACTTTGTGTGGTCGTGTGAATTGGATGGTAGCAAATCATCACCCAATTAGAAGAAATCATTTTTCTCTGCCTATCCTATTAAACCTTTCAGTTATCTGAAACATTTAGTTAGATCACACCTTTATCATTTTTTTTGAATGGAATACAAGGCTAACAAGCTGGTAGATCTGGAGAGATGGAAAATGGGGTACAAACATGCTTGACACCTTTATAAAAGTTCATAGGTATAGATTCCCTACAGCGTGGAAACAGCTCATTGGACCCACCGAGTCCACACCAACACCCCGAAAATAATCCTACCCAGACCCACCTCGTATCCCTTTAATTCCCCCAGCCAATACACCTAACCTGCAAATCTTTGGACTGTGGGAGGAAACCGGAGCACCCAGTGGAAACCCATGCAGACACGGGGAGAACGTGCAAACTCCTCACATACGGTTACCTGACGGTGGAATCGAACCTGGATCTGTGAGGCAGCAGTGCTAACCACTGAGCCACCATGCTGCCCAACGCTGAAATGGTTGATCCAAATTTCAGCAAAATGTTTGACTGATGTTGAACTGCAAAACCATAAGCTACATGTTGACAGTAAACAGTGATGTACAGAACACGCAATGAAGAAAAGAAGGCCATTTAAATGGAAAGTTGTCAGGTGAATTTTTCAACAGCAGAGCTTCCCGTAGCATGCAACTATCGTAAAAGGGATCATGTTTGAAGATAACAATAGATGCATCTTATTTTGGGGAAATTTCCAAAATGAGATCAGAATGCCAACCAAAGTGATAGAGTGAGATGCTCACATACAGCAACTGTTTCTGAAATGGCATTTGATAAATGCTATTCGCTTCAGATGGGTTATCATCAGCTTGTACAGCACATGTACTGAGCACCCACTGGATTCCTGCAAAATTGCCAATGCATAATATTTTTGGTATCACATGATTTGGAAATGCCGGTGTTGGACTGGGATGTACAGAGTTAAAAATCACACAACACCAGGTTATAGTCCAACAGGTTTAATTGAAAGCACTAGCTTTTGGAGCGCCGCTCCGAAAGCTAGTGCTTCCAATTAAACCTGTTGGACTATAACCTGGTGTTGTGAGATTTTTAACTTAGAGGGCATAGGTTTAGGGTGAGAGGGGAAAGATATGTATATATATAAAGGGACAACTTTTTCACACAGAGGGTGGTACGTGTATGGAATGAGCTGCCAGAGGATGTGGTGGAGGCTGGTACAATTGCAAGATTTAAGAGGTATCTGGATGGGTATATGAATAGGAAGGGTTTGGAGGGATATGGGCCAGGTGCTGGCAGGTGGGACTAGATTGGGTTGGGATATCTGGTTGGCATGGACGGGTTGGACTGAAGGGTGTTTCCATGCTGTATATCTCTATGACTCTATGACTCCAAGTCATCAAGCTGCTGTGAAATTGAATAGAGTCTTGTGCCTTCTCTACCTCACCCGGCCCTACAGCATATGAAATAATGCAAATGAAGTCTCAGGTGATTTTTGATGACTACAGTAACACTCCCATATCCACAAGGGATACGTGCCAAGACTTACTGCAGAAACCAAAATGGTGGACAGGAGTGAACCCATTCAGTTAAATGAGAAATTTACCTTCCCAGCAGCCCCCGGTCCTGGAATGTTCCCGAAATATGTTCAGGCTGCAGTAAACTGGGGTTAACTGAAACTCCAGAAAACATTTCCACGGATACGGCAGTCGGCTTGTATATGTTGTAGCTATGGTTCTGACTTGTAGTTGCTTGAATAAACTGAGCTTAGATTGCTTAAGCATTGAGGAAGATATAGAATAAAGTATGTCTCTGTTCAGGCCATAATTCAACAAAACACATTGATTTTGGACGTTGTAATGGCGTTAGCATAAATCACAGGGCAGATTTACTGCAGAGCCCTATCTGACATAAAATAAGAGATGGAAGCTAAGTCCACCAAGTTCTCTGGAAGAACTGACTTTAACTTTGCGTTTCTGCTTTGGAAGACTGGGTTCCTGAACTTTCACTTCAGGTGCCTCAGGTTCAAATGCAATGATGACACAATAAGGGGAATTACCCCCTTACCTGGCAGAGTGACTTTGGAGGTAACGGAATGAATCCACAAGGTGCAAAATTACTCTATTCTGTGGCAATTACATGCACAAAAGTGGATAAATCCAAAATGATGATGTTTTTCTGAATAACAAGTTCATGAACTGGAACTCTGGTCTTAGACATGTAACTAATTCAAGACATACTGTCAGAGATAATGTATATACTTTTTCCCTTAGGAACTGTAACATTCTCTCACATGGAGCAGTTCTGGTGAGCACTGTATAACCTTTGCTGCTAGTTTCTAATACTGATTACACGTGGGCTATCCAATGAAGTTGCAGACTGGATAGATTTTCTTCTGAATAGTCCCTACTCACCATTGTGAAGTATTGCCAATTTTATGCTGGTCTAAGACAGAGGACAGACTCTTTGCTGCATACGAATGTCTGATAACTCAACGTTATGGTGGAGGCTGGAAATCTGAAATAAAACGAAAAATACTCAGTGGGTGAGACAGCACCTTGAAGAGGATAAGAGAGTTCATATTTCAAAGTTATGACCTTTTATCAGAGCTGCACAATTTAGAATCTGACACCTTTTCAGTTTAAGAAAAGTGAGGCATGAATTATGAAGATTTGTGAAATTTCTTTGCAGTTCTCTTTGTGGTTCGACAGTATCAACAGGCCTTCATCAGGCTTATGCCCAAAACATTGATTCTCCTGCTCCTTCGATGCTGCATGACCTGCTGTGCTTTTCCAGCACCGCACTCTCAACTCTGACCTCCAGCATCTGCAGTCCTCACTTTCTCCTCAACACTGCAATGCGTGTGACCTTACCTGTAATTCCTCACAACTCAAAACAGGAAAATTCCCCTCAGGAATAGCTAGTTCCAATTCTGATACGTCTATAAGAAGGTTGCAATAAGTTTTTTTTCAGGATTCCATGCCCTAAGTTGAAGTTCAGGTGACACATCTTGAGGAACGAACAGTTCATTACATCTAAGAATAAAATCTTGGCAAGTAAGTAACTTTCAGAACTTTACTTTCTTCCAGTACTGCCTCAAGCCTAGATTGTGAAAGAGTGCAATTC
Organism: Chiloscyllium punctatum; assembly: GCF_047496795.1. Lineage (NCBI taxonomy): Eukaryota > Metazoa > Chordata > Chondrichthyes > Orectolobiformes > Hemiscylliidae > Chiloscyllium > Chiloscyllium punctatum. The sequence goes on from NC_092742.1 coordinate 23,870,123, forward strand.
ATTTATGTCAGTTATCTGCTTTGGTTTTATATCCATCAGAAGCAAGTCTAAGACAATCTGATGTGCTTTAATCTGCTTCATTAATGCTGTCCATTGTGATTCACTGTTTAAAACCAAATAACTTTTAGCTTGTCTGCTATGAATGCTAAGCAGTTGAAGACAACACAAGTTTGGTCAATAAAATTGGGATGTTGTGAGGAAATAGTCCTTTTCAGATGACTATATTAATTCCTCAAATGATTTCTGTACTCCTGAGAAATCTCCAGAGTTGTGGAAGATGGAGATCCTGCCCAAAGGAGGTTGTAAAAGGCACCATGATTTCATCAATTATGATATTGGTGCATGGCAAAAGGTACGCAACAATCGGAAACAGAAACACTTCAACCTAATTTTCAATCTAAGTTAGATGTAGAAAGATGTGAAAATTCCTGGCTCTGTGATCATACCCTTTGTAAATGGTTGCCCTGACAACAGGGTCTTGGCTTGGGGAGTGCATGTGGGAGGTGGTGGGCTGGGTTATAAATCAGGGCAGGCTACTCTGTAAGGACTGAGGAGGCTGTCATGTGATGAGGTAGGACAAAACATGTAGTCCAACATTAAAAGTAAAGAATAAAGAGGTTAAACATCTCCCTATTTCTCACCCCTGACCTCCTATTCCATAAGACCATAAGACATAGGAGTGGAAGTAAGGCCATTCGGCCCATCGAGTCCACTCCGCCATTCAATCATGGCCAATGGGCATTTCAACTCCACTTACCCACATTCTCCGTGTAGCCCTTAATTCCTTGTGACATCAAGAATTTATCAATCTCTGCCTTGAAGGCATTTAGCGTCCCAGCCTCCACTGCACTCTGCGGCAATGAATTCCACAGGCCCACCACTCTCTGGCTGAAGAAATGTCTCCACATTTCTGTTCTGAATTTACCCCCTCTAATTCGAAGGCTGTGTCCATGGGTCCTAGTCTCCTAGTCTCCTCGCCTAATGGAAACAATTTCCTAGCGTCCACCTTTCCAATCCATGTATTATCATGTAAGTTTCTATTAGATCTCCCCTTAATCTTCTAAACTCCAATTAATACAATCCCAGGATCCTCAGCTGTTCCTCATATGTTAGACCTACCATTCCAGGGATCATTCGTGTGAATCTCCTCTGGACAGGCTCCAGTGCCAGTATGTCTTTCCTGAGGGGTGGGGACCAAAACTGGATACAGTACTCCAAATGGGGCCTAACCAGAGCTTTATAAAGTCTCAGTAACACAACGGTGCTTTTATATTTCAACCCTCTGGCGATAAATGACAACATTGCATTCGCTTTCTTAATCACGGATTCAACCTGCATGTTTACCTTTAGAGAATCCTCGACTAGCACTCCCAGATCCCTTTGTACTTTGGCTTTATGAATTTTCTCACAGTTTAGAAAGTAATCCATGCTTGTATTCTTTTTTCCAAAGTGGTCCATGCTTGTATTCTTTTTTCCAAAGTACACTCCCACATACTCCTCATTCCCCATATAATAACCTTTGTCACCTGACACCCCACTCATCTGCAGTGGACCCCTCCAGTGACAAACTATGGCTCACCTACCCTCTATAGCCCATAAGACACCACAACATGGTGGTGTGTCCCTCTATCCACTTCCATAATCCCCTCATACACTCCATGTCAAGCAATATCTCACCACCACTTCCATAGTCCTTGATAAACCCTGGATGAATTTAGTACCAAACCATTTCACTCTATGCCTCCCATTTACCACATTTTGTCCTGACATGTATCATGCTATGAACCTGGGAGATATATGACCCACTCCTGAATGTGGCCTTATTTTCAAGGGAATGGGAATAGGAACGGAGCCAGATCTGTTGCGGTTCTGTTCGCCGAGCTGGGAATTTGTCTTGCAAACGTTTCGTCCCCTGTCTAGGTGACATCCTCAGTGCTTGGGAGCCTCCTGTGAAGCACTTCTGTGCTGTTTCCTCCGGCATTTATAGTGGCCTGTCTCTGCCGCTTCCGGTTGTCAGTTCGAGCTGTCCGCTGTAGTGGCCGGTATATTGGGTCCAGGTCGATGTGTTTGTTGATAGAGTCTGGGGATGAGTGCCATGCCTCGAGGAATTCCCTGGCTGTTCTCTGTTTGGCTTGCCCTATAATGGTAATGTTGTCCCAGTCGAATTCATGTTGCTTGTCGTCTGTGTGTGTGGCTACTAAGGATAGCTGGTCGTGTCGTTTCGTGGCTAGTTGGTGTTCGTGTATACGGATCGTTAACTGTCTTCCTGTTTGTCCAATGTAGTGTTTTGTGCAGTCCTTGCATGGGATTTTGTACACTACATTAACCAACATGAGCAAAACTAATGTTGTGAAGAGGACTTGAGGAATCTGCAAGGTAAGATTAGATTAGATTCCCTTACAGTGTGGAAACAGGCCCTTTGGCCCAACCAGTCCACACCGACCCTCCAAAGAGTAACCTACCCAGACCCATTTCCCTCTGACTAATGCACCTAACACCATGGGTAATTTAGCATGGCCAATTCACCTGACCTGCACATCTTTGGATTGTGGGAGGAAACCGGAGCACCCGGAGGAAACCCACACAGACACGGTGAGAATGTGCAAACTCCACACAGACAGTCACCTGAGGCTAACCACTGAGCCACTGTGCCATAAGTTAAATGAGTTGTCAAAAGAATGACAAGTAGAGTATAATGCAAGAACACTTTTAGCAGGAAGAACAGAGAAAGCAGCATATTATTTAAGTAGCAAGAGATGACAGAGTTCTGAGGCAGAGTGATTTAGGAATTGTGGTACATGAATCACTTTGAGGCCACAATCAGACCAGTCATGATCTTCATAAATGGTGGAGCAGACTAGAGGGGCTAGAAAGCTTACCCTGCTCCATATTTGATTTCATGTTCAAGGGAGGGGTTTGGGCTATCTCGTCTCAGCCACCATTTTCACCACAACAGAAAGGTGAAAATCCAAGCCTCCATTGCTCATCGAATCAAGAAGATTTCACGCTTCTTTCAATGGAATGAAATGGTTTATACCACTGGACACACACACCATTTGTAACATAAACTTGGTTCAAAAATCACAAGCCAGTCTCAAGGCCTCTTTTTCAAAGTACAATTGGCAATTGTTACATTCTTTACTCAATGTGAGAAAACATAGATCTTGAAGACCTTTCCACATTACTGTCTAGCCTCGCAAGATCATTATTAGCTACTAAAAGACATGACCCATTATCATTAGTTTCTATACATACAGACAAAGAAGGAAGGATGCCACTTTGACTGGGACAACATAGACATCCTAGGACAGGTGAAACTAAGACACACATGAGAATTCTTAGAGGCCTGGCATTCTAACCAGAACTCCATCAATAAACACATCAACTTAGGTCCCATGTACCTTCCCTTGAAAAAAAGAACCGGAAATGACATCAACCACCTTAAGAAATAGAGAGGCAGGATGTCCCACCAGCACTTCACAAGAGACTCTGACTGATGATGTTACCTTATCATGGTGACAAGACATCTGAAAACAAACCTTCCTGCTCAACGAGCTAACTTACATACTTATTATCAATCAAAAATCATTATCATTTTTATCCATCATTATTACCTCTTAAATTGACATCTATATTGGGAGATGATCACTGACTCAGCCAATAACTATAGATTTCCAATATGTCACAAGTAATGTGTTAGAGGTCAGCAGAAAATGACTTCATCCTTTGGCCAAAAAAGGAATGTAAGGAGTGGACTCAAAATTCACAAATTCCTAAGTGTGAGTTGGAGTAATTGATTTGAATGTTACGTTGAATTTATGCAGGAGAGATGCTTTAGATAAAATGGCTGAACTGTTTTTGTTTCTGTTTTATAAGTTCAAACAAAAACCTACTAGAAGAACAATAAAGACACTTGACATTTATTGCTTCTGTGAATGCAGTCAGAATGAAGACAGTTGCATTCAGTAACCTATTACTTTGCAGTGTTGAGCTGTAAACAAAGAACTTAACTTGCCTGGTAAGTGAAAAAGGTATCTTATCTCTTCTGTCTCCTATTTTTTTTAAACACCTTGGATATTTTGATTCCTTTGTAGTGTCTTCTCTCTTTCCACACTCTATTCCACATTTTAAAATCCTCTGCTTCCAGTTCAATTATCCGTTGTGACTTATTTAAGGTACTTTTGGGGAGTAACTGTATGCTAATAACAGACCTTTACTGTTCAGATGCAAGTACGATTCAATCCAGATTCCTTCATGGTAATTTACTGCAGGTGGTAAATTAAGACAGGCAAGGGTAAGTAGATAGAATTATGTTAATTTAATGCCTTAACAAGCATTAATGACCCACTTGACCTTTTATAAATAGGCTGGGTTAGTTAGGTCTGGTGGGAAGATGCATGCAAAACAAAGCTAACTTAAAAAGCTGAGCTTCAGAGAATGTGAGTGAAAGATTTCACTGAAATAGTCCATCAAATCTCAGGAGTGTGGTACAGGCAGTAAATCCCCATCAGATAAAGTGGGCCTTAAAAGGTTTGCATACAAATGACTGAAGAAAAAAAGTCAATGAAGTAGATTTTCAGCTTCCCACCTGGGTCTAAACCCAATGTTGTAGAACAGCGGATAAGATCATTGAGTTATAAAGCATGGAAAGCAGCCGTTCGGTTGATCATACTTATGCCTGCTGTCTCAAATAGTAGCACTCCCTGCTGTTTTTCTCTTTCAGTACTTATCCAATTCCTTATCGCTGAATTTCCACCCCCAATTCTTTGTGATACCCATTTCCAGTCATTTCCTACTCACTCCATTAGCACAAACATATTCATCAGTTTAATATAACTGTGCTCTTTGGTAAGGACATGCAGTCTTGTAGGCTGTAGGAATGTAGAAATGTAGGCACAGAATTAGACCATTCAGCCCATAGAGTCTGCTCCATCATTCAATAAGATCATGATTGACCTGAGCATCAAATTAAATGGCTTCAGAGTTTGACCCTGAATGTGTTGATTGAGTGAGTAGCCGCAGTTTTCTGAGTAGGACTGTGCCAGACTGAATCTGGGGATTAGTGGATGTTGGCCTGGGCTGCATCACTCTTACTTTTATTTTGAAAGATCAATATGTTAGCAAGTTCTGGTCTTGCTTCAGATCCATGCAGATAATCTCACCTGACTCACTACTGAAATCCTGAGTTATACTGTCAGACCTGCCTTTTGTGTTTGGTGTTAAAGCAAGGATCTTTGTCCTCTCAGTGCAAAGTAAAATATTCTGTGATGGTTTTCATTAAAAAAAAGTAAGGTATTTCTCCACAATAGTAATTCCTCTGCTAAAAGCACTAGAGCAGGTTATCTGCTTATTACCATGCTGTTGATTGTGGGTGCCTCCTTTTTGAAAATTGGCAGCTATGCTTCCTACATAACAGCAGTGACTATGCTTCAAATATACTTCATTTAAATCCAAGAGCTGTCATTGTTTATAGCTCACGTTTACCAGTTAGCAAGACAAGATGATTGATCCTCTTGGTCTTCCAGAAGCCCCTTAAATGGGGCAGCATCAGGAGTGAAAGGAAAGGAAGCCCCAATATTTTGGAACTAAATAAGGATTGTTGAGGACCAATGATGAAATTGAGATGATCCCCTGTGCCATCCTTACTGAGGTACCTGACCTTTTTAACACCTGGACAGTTTCATGACTGAGAGTCAAAATTTCTTGGTCTATTTGATAGGAACATAACCAATTTCAACCTCTTTGTGGATCAAGTGCTGTGAGCTGACTGTAGTGGTTTTGGTTGGAAAACCCAAGCTGACTATATGTGAGGGATTGATGTTGTGATAAGGCCACTAGACTAGTAATCCGAAACCCCAGGCTAATGTTCTGGGGATGTGGGCAGATGTAAAACTTGAATTCATTAAAATAATCTGGAATAAAACTACCAGCCTAATGCTGACCATGTAACCATTGTCAATTGTCATAATTCATCTGGTTCATCGATATTCTTTTAAGGATAGTATACTGCCATTGTTAGGTCATCTGGCCTACAGGTGACTCCAAATCCATAGAAATGTGGTTGACATTCAGCTGCCTTCTGAGCAATTAAGGATGTGCAATAAATGTTGGCCCAGACAGTGACTCATGAATAAATAGAAAAAAAAATGCTATAGAATCCACTTTGATATTGAGAATCTCCAAACTGGAATTAAGTATCCTTACCTGAATATAGTTTCCAATCTAAATACAGGTCAATGGTGGTTGCTGTTTTCTTTGTCCCATAGATTTCCATAGTTATTACAAATTTACACTGGGTCTGTCAATGTTTGAGAGGCTGTGACAAGTTATGAAACTTGCACTTTTTCAGCTAAAATGCAATTTCCTTAATTTTCTCCATCAAAGATCAAGAAGAGATGACGATGCTGATGGCAGACCTGGAAAGATTATGAACTCTGTTGTTTTTTTTTCTCTCTTCACAGATGCTGCCAGACCGACTGACTGCCTCAGCATTTTCTGTTTTTATTTCACAGCATGCACAGTGTTTTGCTATTGTGTTTACAACTCAAAGCATTTACCTTAAAGAGGGTTGTCTCCTTCAGAGAAGTTGCAGAGAGAGAAAAATAGAGTATAGCTGTGGATTGTCTAGTTGGTGCTAAATTTGTTTTGTATTGTTCATAGGAATCTCCCTTGCATGAGAGAAACTCCCTTGCCGAGATGTGGGCCTGATTATCAAAGGGTCGAAAAAGATTATTGGGATATGCAGGAACGTAGGATTCAAGTTAGAATTAAATCAGCCATTTTGGTTGGTGGAGCAGGCTTCTCTTGTTCCTTGTTGGTATGTTCATTGTACACAAGATTTGGCTGTACAGAAACTGTGCACGCATGTAGGAACATGATCACAGTAACTTGTCCTTTTGTTGTTTTGTTTAAGCTGTTGTGGAATAAACAAAATCTGTATGGAATATTAATGCTACAAAATATAGCAGATCCATTTATTCCCCAATATACTGTTCAGGAACTTTCCTCCAGATGAGTTTGAAAGTCCTGGGCCAAGCACAGTGGGACTAGTTTGGATTGGGATTATAGTTGGCATGGACGAGTTGGACTGAAGGGTCTATTTCCATGTTGCACAACTTTGTGTAAGAGGATTCCTTTATAGAGACCAAGGCTGAAGACCTTGAGCGAATCTTGCTAAAGTGGGCTGTCCACAAATGTTGGGCCATTTATTCAGCTCAAAATCATTTTGTGCCGTTACCCACAGGATGTTTGTGAGATTAGTGTCCTATTCCAAGTCACTTTGCAACTCCTGGTGAAGAACTGGAGTGTAACCTTCCACAGGGTATAACTGACCACAGCAGACTGTAGGCTTGTTAGTTGTTATTTGACCTAGCCCTTGGAGCATCACGTCTGTAACTATGCATAACGGTTAAGGGAGAATGTTAGTAACTGCACTAACCCTTGGAAGATTGTGGCACCAGCAAAATACAGATAAAGGAGAAAGTTGGGTGAGCGAGAAATACAAAAGAAATAATAAGTAATGGATTGTTACGACAAAAAAGTACATAACGCCCAAGTATATAGTAGACACGTGTGCCTGTATTAAAAACAACACAGTCCAGTATACGAGTACCGCCACTTAGATTCTACATTTTCGCCATCAATATGAATAGCTTCGCAACAACTTAGCAAACTGCTTGTTGAAAATTGGAGTCTAATTAAAGCTATATATACAGGATTTTGAAAAAAAAAATGTGATTGATGCTCATGAAGTCATGGCTCCTTAATGGAATCTTGTTTGACAGTGATTGCAAAAGCCCATTTAACATCTGATGCTTTGTTTTGATGTACAGTGTCATTCCTTCACTTCCGATTAAAATTCAAAATCGGCGTGCCAAATCCGTCATTTAACACGCGCCTCAAAAAAGCGACGGGTGCAAATTATTTTGTCAATGGGGCCAGCAATCACACTGCACTGATGAACTGTGTTCAACCGTCTCCTCGAGCCAGTGGCTTTTCACAGCAAGCACTGTAGGAGCATAGGCGGGGGCAGACTCTTCTGTAATTAACAAATAAATACATTATTTCCATATTCCCCTTCCCCCACCCCCAGCCCCCTCGCCCAACCCAACCTTCACCTACCCTTGTCAGGTGGCAGATGACAGTGCTGGGAAATGGACTTGCTATTAGTTCATACTTGCTATTAGCGTTTGCCTATTCATTAGCTTTACTTCAGTTGCAAAGTCTCACTGTGCTAATAAAACCTGGAGATAGATTATGGGCTTCAGATACCAGCACATAATGAAGTCCCCTCCCGTATCACCATAGAGAAGACAAATGTCAGGAAGGATTGATTTTGTTATAAAATTAACCACTACCTACTGAAACAATCTATGAGCCCTTTGTGTTTGTGCCTTACATCCTGACAGCACAAGGTGTGGCTCTTTAGTATGTTTTTTATTGTGGTGATGGGTTCCTCACTTAGTAAAAAATAATCTAGTTCCTCTCTCTAAGCTTTGTCGTTTAGTTATCAATATGGGAGGTTTGACATGCCAAAGGATGTGTCAAAGGAACCTTTATGTCCCAAATACTTGACCTGGTGTGGCAATAAAATTGAGGGGTGTTGTGTAAAGTGCCCATTTCCCGATGAGCTGGAATGACATGCTTGTGCTTCAGTTGTGGGAGTTTCCAACAGAGATTCAGGGAGTTGATACCTATATGAGCTTCAATAATTTCATTGAGATGCTGCTGAGTTTATGAATATTTTAGCCTGTCTTTTTTAAGTTTCATAGCAGGGAAAAAAATATTATAAACGTTTCTAATCAATTCAATCAAGACCCAACTTTTTTTTTCTGAGAAATGTAATTATTAGCGATGACATGACTATGTGGATATATCAGCAACAGATTTTTATTTCAAATAAAGAAAACAGGCGCTGTTGTGGGTGGATAACATTTTCTTCCCTTGTCCTAAAGTATTAGTTCTTAAAACATCAACTGATTTGTTTCTTTCATTTGCAAATATTTTAAGAGGGAAAAAAAATCCTATTTGACATGTTTTCAAGACTTTTTGAGTTATATTGTTGTAAGGCAATCTTTCTTCAAAATAATGCTGTGCATGTTTTACATTCAGCAACAAGGGGTGATTGGGGATCTCGTTTCACACTTAATCTGGAACAGTGCACTGATAGTGCAACACTCCCTCAGCATGACACTGTATAGGACAAATAGGCAGACATCTAGCAAGCTGCATCCCTGAACACCTACTAGCCACTAAATGCCATGACCAGCTGTCCCTGGTATCCATACACACAGATGACAAGGACCACAAATTCGACTGGGACAACACATTGATAATAGGACAAACTAAATGGAGGACAGTCAGTGAATTTCTAGAAGCTTGACACTCATCCCTGGACTTCATCAATAAACACACTGGCCTCGACCCAGTATTCCGACGAATACAACGAACAACCGTAAACAGAAACTGGATGCAGTCGGACTGAAACAAAACAAATTCCAGAAGACACAATACAGCAGAGCTTCACAGGAGGCTCCAAAGCACTGAGGATGTCACCTAGAAAGGGGATGAAATGTCTGCAAATCAACTTCCCAGTTCAACAAACATACCTACAACAATGGTGTGGTGACACTGGAGTGGGGCTTGAACTCACTATTCATCTTAACTCAACAGTAAGAGAACAATCTTCAAATGGCTGCAATAGGAAAACCAATCTGACTGATCTTTGTGATTCCCTAACTCCTCCACCTGCCGTCTGTCTTGCAATAAGACACTGGAGGCAGGATGGTTTAGGAAGCTTCGGTCAGTCTGATTCCCTCATGATATTAGGTGGTAAGAGCAGACCCAAGAATCCTTTCACCCTTCCACTTCTCCATCATGAAAATTCCTTCCAGTGGAGCAGTAAGGGTCCCATTCCTAAAACCCACACCAAGAGCACCCTGAATTTGCAACCAAGTTGATGGATTTGTGGCAGAGAGCTTACAGTGTCTGAAGAGGAGGAGAAGACCAATAAACTATGATAAGACTCCAGGTAAATCGCGAATCCCCCCCCCCAGACTTGGTGGTTGATGCAGTTACTGCTGAATTTGTAGTTGGGAAGCAAATCTTCAGGAAGATCCGATGGGGCATCTTGCCTTTAAGCCTGCGAGACACCAAGACTAGATTGGCCACATGGTGTGGGGAGTCCTTGTGTATTGTTGGGACCACAGTAACTCCAGTGAGGCAGGGGCGCAGTCAGTCCGACTCCCATTACCTGTGATGTAAAGGCCTTTTCTGGCTACAGATTGGCAACAGATCTCGGAACTAGGCACTGGCAATCAATGTGAAGTCATTGGGAAGTGTTCCAAGAGGACCTCAGCAACATAACAGGTGCCAGGATCAAGATCTGTATTGACTGAAAGGCCTGACCTAAATACTTTAAGACGGGGCCAGTCCCCAATGCCCTACTTGCCAATGCATCATTTGGCCAGTACAAATTGCTGAATGGATCGTGCGAGTAGTCCCAATTGCAAAACCTGACATCTCGGTCCATCTCTGTGGGGATTATGAGTTGACAGTCAACAGCATTTCCCGCTTAGACAGATACCTTATGGCAAATATAGAAGACTTGTACACAAAGCTGGGTGGGGGAGGGGCATCACATGTTTTCCAAATTGAATATGAGCCATGTCTACTTCCAACTGGAGCTTGAAGGGTCATCCAGGACGTATGTCCCGATAAATACTCATAAAGGACCTTGCGAGTACACTCACGGTTCTTTGGGATATCTTCAGTTTGCATCATTGTACAAACAGTCTTGAGGAACATTCTCTGAGGGGGTGCCAGATGGGCAGTCTGTCTGGATGAAGTCTTTGTCTCAGTAGCAACTACAAAGGAATGTGTGGAAAATTTGGAAGAGGTCCTACGGTGATTTCCCAAGGCTAGCATCTAGCTAAAAAGGGGAAAAAAAAGTGTTCTCAGTAAATGAGGTAAGGCACCTCGGGTGCAGAATTGACAAGGATGGATTATGCTTTATGAAAGAGAAAGTGAAAATTAGGAAAAGGAGCAGAGTAAAGTGGAGGCTGTTCCTCAGTATCAGATAAGGCTAGGGGCAGATAACGTCCACATAAGGAACTTTGGTGATAACTCTTGGGATCCCTGGTGAACTATCATTTGGGAAAAAAAAGGAACGGTATCGTAAAACTGGGAAGTCCACACAAAAGCAAAGAAAACACATTGTCCATCTCTGCCGAGAATCCAAGGACTTATCCCCTTGCAGTGATTCTTCAATGATCTTTGCAGAGGTGCCATTCATCTACTTATTATACAGCTCTCAACCAGACCCAAAAAGCAAAAGGAATAGGGCTATGGGCAAAACAACACAGGAGGTCCCATCATGACAGGAGCAAGGAGGAACACTCAGACTCTGGGGGGGAGGGAAGTGACAACCCCCTTGGGGCCTATGGAGAATTGGTAATTAATTTCCTCATGGAACTTGTTGAAGATGAGTTTCCTTGGTCAGCTGGAACTCATCACCTGAGCCCTTTAACCCTTAACAGACATTGTATGTAAATATCTAATTGGCTACATGGGTGTTTTTACTAATGGCCATTTAGTAGTTTTAAAAAACCCCAAATAATAATCACGGAGATTTTGTTGGTGGGAAAGTTGCTGAGTTGTGTTTGAGAGCACTTCTGGGTATAAGGGGAATTTTGTGGTGCACTGGTAGCGTTCCTACCTCTGAGCTCAGAGGCCTGTGTTCACATCTCATCTGTACTCGGGGTTTTCTCTAAACAGATTGGTTACAAAAAGAATAAATGTAAAGCATACTCAGGGATTTCAGTGAGTATTGAGTAAGTTTCTATAATTGGTTCTGAGATTATTGTTTGTTTAAAAATAATAAAGCAGACCCAGGGATGGATCTGCAGAAATGTCTGTTCCAGACTGGGATTTGCCTATGTATCTATATTGCCGTGACTAGTGGCAATATTTTGGTTCAGCAATAAATTATGTTCTTTTCCTGTCAGGCTTCCTGCATTATTACAGTTGATATCCGCTAAGTAGCAAATTCTTCTGGGAACAGCCTCTGGGAAGGTAAGGCTGGAATTGGACCAGAGGAGCACCATGGCAGCGGGGTAGGTATTTTTGAGGTGTGTTTGGTAAGATATGTCAAGAAATGCTGCTAGGCCTTGCGATGGAAATCCCTCAAAACCTGTCACAACTTGAACATAGTCAAAAAACTCTTGATTTGGCCTAATGTGGTTTAGACCTCATTGCTGTCTGGGACACCTGGGACAACTCAGGCTAGCCATTAACAGATCTTCATAAGTTCTGCCAAAGAGAGAGTCTTTTACACTCTGTACAAAACAGTCACAAGCAAATATGAAGGCATAAAGTATGTTGGCCTTTAACACAAGAGGGTTTGAATACATGAGTAAACATGAGTAAAATATCTTGCTGCAAATATATCGATTCTGGGTGAGATCACACCTGGAGTATTGTGTACTTGTTGTTTTCTTGCCTATATACTTGTCATCAATAGAGTGCATCAGAGATTCTCCAAACTAATACTTGGGTTTGCCCTTGTGGAGGGACTCTGCCTATATTTTCTAGTGTTTGGAAGATTGAGATGTGATCTCATTGAAACAATTGAAGTTCTTACAGGCTTGCTAGGGTTTGACACAAGAATGATGTTTCGCTTTGCGAAGGGTAAAGGGTGGGTAGGGGAGGAGTGCAGGGGAAAAGGTACAAAGCTGGTGGACACTGTCTCAACATAAGTGGAAGGCCATTGAGAACTGAGATGAGGGGGTGTGGTCAGCATGGACACAATGGGTTCCCTCTGTGCATATTCTGTGGTTCTATGCAGTTTCTTCATTAAGAATGTCATGAATCTTTGGAATTTTCTATTCCAGAAGGCTGTGAAGACTCAGTCATTGAGCATGTTAAAGACAGAGATCAATAGATTTCCAAATTATGGGGATGGTGTGGAAAAATGTCATTGAGGTAGATGATCAGTCAAGATTTAGTTAAATGACAGAACAGGCCAAAGAGGCAAAATGTTCCTTAGTCTTCTCTGTTGTGATATAATGAATACTGGATTAGTGGTGCTGGAAGAGCACAGCAGTTCAGGCAGCATCCAACAAGATGCTGCCTGAACTGCTGTGCTCTTCCAGCACCACTAATCCAGTATGTGATATAATGAAACCTCTTACTGCTGCAGTTACATTAACCTCTTCAGAACACTTTATATTCTCCTTATGTCACATTCCAATTGCACTAATCTTCACAAGGCTTTTACCACACTCAGCTAACTTTCCTTTTTTTTGGACTTAAACATCTAACATTTTATGTACAAACCCTTCTATTTTCTTACTCTTTCTTTCTTTTTCTGGATGTGTTTAGCTTCCTGATGATGGCTTTGGACTCTGTGTGTTGTCTTCCTGTTGTGCCCTCCGTTTGATGCCAAAGTGATGTTTCATTTGATGCACTGTTGTAGGTTACCTTGTGCAGGGGTATGGCAGCATTAAAGCTGTTGAATGTTCAGGCACTGCCACTGAAAAGGTCAGGGAGTGGTGGCGGCACACCTGGGAACTGCAAAGTTGATGCACAAACAGAACGTTTTGTGGTGGTTCAGTGGGGAGATGTTCAGAGCTTTTCATGCTGTGGATCAAATATCAGATTCATGTGAACCTCTGCGTTTCCATTGCGTTCTGCCACTGATTGGCACTTTTTTTGTTTAGAAGTGAGGCAATCTGTAAGTCTTTAAAATTTATCAACCAGTTTGACAGGATGAATGCAGAGAAGCTGAGTCTATTTCTAAGAGTCTAAAATGACCAGCATTGTATATAAAAGATAGTCACAAATAAAGGAACACAGGAGAAAACACTTTCCCGTGAAATGCGCCATCACATGGAGAGGTTGAGGCAAAAAAGAGCAAGAAAATTTGAGGGGACGTTAGATAAGTAGATCAAAAATAGTTATGGAAATGAGAATAGAGAGATATGCTGAGAGTACAAGATGAAGAGAAGGCCTACACAGGTAAATTGGACTGAAAGGCCTTCCATCACTGAAAATTTCGGTGTAATTGATGTCACTTCCCAGAGCTGCAAGGTCCACCAGGGAATTATCGTCTGACACAAATGCTGACCTAAACAGCCATTTTGATACCAAGATGCTGCCAGCCCTGATGCACCACGTGGAACAACATTGTGACCGTTTGCTTCGGAAAACTGACCTTGTCTAGTACCATTCTTCAGGCAGACGGGAAGTATCCTGTCCAAATACACCGACCTCGTTCTGTTATACCTTTTCTGATGCAAGCTGCAAAGATGATGGAAAATTATTACGTTCTGTTCCTCTTGGCACAAAGACAGATGATGTTTTCGATGTTGCCCACTGAGCATTGTAACCTGGTTAACCTGGGAATTTTGTGTCGCTGGGGGTATGCAGAGGGGAGCATTGGTCTCTAAGGAGGCTCATCAGATTCGAAACAGTAAATAATCAAGAGGACTCCGTTATTTATCTGGGCACGGGTCATAGGTCAAAATCAGGCATCATAACATAATCAGTCCACAGATGTATCTGTGGTAAAAGTGCAGCTAAAGTGAAACAATGGTGCTGTGATTGGAAAGGGCTTCAAATATTGGAAGCAGGATTAATTTAGGTCAAAATGGCCAAATTGTGTCTCTTAGCTTTTTGAGAGTCTACGGTTCATTGGTAAAGTAACCATGACCAGTTTTCCCCTTCTTCCTGCTTTTCCATATGTTGCAGCAACCTCTCAACATTCAAGGTCTCTGTTTACAGATATTATCAGCCTCAACCTTACTGCCCCTGACCAGTCCAAACATTTAGCTATCAACTCCTGAAGTTTTGGCTGAATGACAGCCTATTCATATCATTTCAACTATCCACTGCCAAAGTGATCATCAATGGGACCATCAGATATTTCAAAACCATAACTTGTGGGTGTTGCTGGCAACGCTGGCAATTGTTTGCAATCCCTAATTGCCCAGAGGCCAGTTAAGAGTCAAACATATTGCTCAGGTCTGGAGTCACATGTAGGCCAGAGCAATTAAGAATGGCAGTTTCCTTCCCTAAAGGACATTCATGAACCAGATAGTCTTTTTCTTGACAATCAACAATGGTTTAGTGGTCATCATTAGACTCTTAATCCCAGATTTTTATTGAACCTGAGTCCCAAGAATATTACCTGATTCTCTGAATTAAAAATCCAGTTAACAATTAAGTGTCTAATTGACAGTTAAAAA
The DNA here is from genome assembly GCF_047496795.1 of Chiloscyllium punctatum. Classification (NCBI taxonomy): domain Eukaryota; kingdom Metazoa; phylum Chordata; class Chondrichthyes; order Orectolobiformes; family Hemiscylliidae; genus Chiloscyllium; species Chiloscyllium punctatum. The sequence goes on from NC_092742.1 coordinate 23,885,368, forward strand.
TCAATCAGGGAACCTGGAGTCACATGTAGGTCAGACCTGTTATAGACGACAAATTTCCTTCTCAAAGGACATAAGTGAACCAAATGGATTTCTGTGACAATTGTTACTTTAAGCTAACTTTTTAAAGCCTTTATTTTAAAAAGAGTTTATTTAATTGACTTCAAATTTCACCAGCTGCCATGGTGGTATCTGAACTCATATTCCTAGAACATGAGACTGGACCTCTGGATTCAGTGACATTACAACAAGGCCTCCACCTCACCTCATGCCTAAGAGCCAGTTTCTTGAGGAGATCTCCCCACCCCTCAGTTAGTTAGTCAGATTACTTCCAGTGTGGAAACAAGCCCTTCGCCCCCAACAAGTCCACAATGACCCGCCAAAGCGCAACCCACCCAGACCCATTCTCCTTCATTTACCCCTTCACCTAACACAGCTGAAAATGTGTTGCTGGAAAAGCGCAGCAGGTCAGGCAGCATCCAAGGATCAGGAGAGTCGACGTTTCGGGCATAAGCCCTTCTTCAGGAATGAGGAAAATGTGTCCAGCAGGCTAAGCTAAAAGGTAGGGCTGCTGGACACACTTTCCTCATTCCTGAAGAAGGGCTTATGCCCGAAACGTCGACTCTCCTGTTCCTTGGATGCTGCCTGACCTGCTGCGCTTTTCCAGCAACACATTTTCAGCTCTGATCTGCAGACCTCACTTTCCCTTCACCTAACACTACAGGCAATTTTAGCATCGCCAATTCACCTAACCTACACATTTTTGGACTCTGGGAGGAAACCGGAGCACCCGGAGGAAACCCATGCAGACACTGAGAATGTGCAAACTCCACACAGTCAGTCGCCCGAGGCAAGAATTGAACCCGGGTCTCTGGTGCTGTGAGGCAGCAGTGCTAAACACCGTGCCGCCCATTAACTGTGAGGCAGTTAGTTAATATATTTTAAAATACAATATTTTACAGTGTGGGAAACATTCCACAGTCTTATTCCATCTAAGTCTCGCAGAGAATTGCTCTGCTTATTTGGCCAATCATGTTGTATTATCCAGTACCAATCTCCTGCCCTTTCCTAAAATATCCCTGCACACCATGCCTGTCCAAATAATCATCCAATGCCCTATTGAATCCCTCAATTGAACCTGCCTCCGCCAGATTTCCAGGCAGTCCATTCAATACCCTAACAACTTGATGTGTGAAAAATAATTTCTCACATCAGCCTTACTACATTTGCACATCACTTTTACATGTTGGAACAGCTTTTCCCTACCTACTCTTTCCAACCTGTTCAGGTCTTTGAAAACCTTCTATCAAATCTCCAAAGTTAAAAATCACACAACATCAAGTTATAGTCCAACAGGTTTACTTAGATGCTCCTTCATCAGGTGGTTGTGAAGTATAAGATTGTAAAACACAGAATCTTTAGCAAAAACTTAGTGTGATGGAACTGAAATTATATATTGAAAAAGACCTGGATTGTTTGTTAAGTCTGTCATCTTTTCGAATTAACATATTAGTTTCAGATCTTTCATATGTATATCGCAGAACTTTCAAAAGTTCCATTCTCAAGTGAACTTTAACAATTAATGTCATGTCGGCCCAGATAATGCACTGAAGGTGTGGGCTGCCCTGTGAGGCTGTCTGTACCACAATAGTCAGACTGATTCTAATCTAAAAAATGGATTTACAGAATCTCTCATGGATTCATGCAGTTTTTGAGCAAAGTAAAATGTAATTCTGCAAGTACAAATTCACCCCACAAACCTATGTGTGCGTACATACGTGTGTGTGAGGGAGGGGGTTATGAGTGTATGTGAGAGTGTGTGCAGGTATGAGTGTACAGGGGTATAAGTCTGTTACAGGGTGCATGCGTGCGTGAGTGTGGGAGTGTATGAGAAAGGGTCTACGTGAGTATAGGTCTGTAGGAGTGTGCATCTGTGTCTGCCTGTTTGTGTGCATCTGTCTGTGTGTGTGTGTCTCTGTGTGTGGCATATAGTGCAATGGGGTCACCTGTTATGTGACATGAACCTAAGGTCCCGGTTGAGGCCCTCCCTATGGGTACCGAACTTGGCTATCAGCCTCTGCTCGGCCACTTTTTGTTGCTGCCTGTCCCAAAGTAAGACTTGGAGGACAGTCACCAGAAGGTCCGAGGTCGAATGTCCTGGATCGCTGAAGTATTCCCCGACTGGGAGGGAACACTCCTGTCTGTTGATTGTTGTGCGGTGCCCATTCATCCGTTGCTATAGCCTCTGTCTTGCCAATGTACCATGCCTCAGGGCATCCTTGCCTGCAGCGTATGAGATAGACAATGTTGGCTGAGTCACATGAGTACCTGCCATATACATGGTGGGAGGTGTCCCCACGTGTAATGGTGGTATCAATGTCGACATTCTGACATGTCTTGCAGCATCCACCATGACAAGGTTGTATGCTGTTGTCCTGAAAGCCAGGCAGTTTGCTATGAACAATGATCTGTCTGAGGTTTGGTGGCTGTTTAAAGGCAAGAAGTGGATGCGTGGGGTGGGGGTGGTCTTGGCGAGGTGCTCATCCTCATTGATAATGTGTTGCAGGCTGCGAAGAACATGGTGTAGTTATTTGGCTCCTGGGAAGTACTGGACAATGAAGGGTACCCTTTCAGTTGCAGCATGTGTCTGCCTCCTGAGGAGGTCATTACGGTTCCTTGCTGTAGCACATCGGAACTGGTGGTCAATGAGTTGAACATTGTACCCCGATCTTATGAGGGTATCCTTGAGTACTTCCAGGTGCCTGTCACATTCCTCCTCATCTGAACAGATCCAGTGTACACGTAGGGCTTGTCCAAAGGCGATGGCTGTTTTAATATGTTTTGGGTGGAAGCTGGAGGTTATCCGTGGGTTTGCGGTAGAGTGAGGTGCTGAGGTGTCCATCCTTGATGGCGATGCATGTGTCCAAGAATATGACAGATAGTCGAGAGTAGTCCATGGTGAGTTTGATGGTGGGATGAAACTCGTCAATGTCACCGTGTAATTTTATCAGTGACTCCTCGCCATGGGTTCAGAGGAAGAAAATGTCATCAATGTACCTGGTGTATAGTGTTGGTTGGAGATCCTGCATAGAGAAGAAGTCTTGTTCAAACTTGTGCATGAAAATGTTGGCATATTGGGGCGCAAATTTGGTCCCCATGGCTGTTCCATGGATGAAGAGCTGGTTGTCAAAGATGAAAATGTTGTGGTCGAGTACTGAAGCTGTTGCTGCGATGCCATCATTATGGGGGATACTGGTGTAGAGTGCCGAAATGTCCATTGTGACGAGGAATGTTCCCGGTTTGACTAGTCCGTGGGTGCTGAGTTTCTGGAAGAAATCTGTAGTGTCATGACAAAAGCTGGGAGTCCCCTGTACAATGGGTTTCAAGATGCCTTTGACATAGCCAGAGAGGTTCTCACACAGGGTCCCATTGCCTAATATGAGGGACGTCCTGGTGTATTGGCTTTGTGTATCTTCGGGAGGCAGTAGAAGTCACCTAAGTGAGATGTGGGATGAGGGCACGAAGGAAACTCAGAAGGACTGGTGATCCAAAGTCCTGATCAATGTGTTTAGTTCACGGGTGTGCTCTTTGGTTGGATCGGCCAGTATTGCTTGTAGTTTTCCTGGTTACAGACACACACACAGACACACCTACAGACCCACACACTCACGCAGACTCTCTTCTTGCACTCACTCACACTCGCTCACTCACACTCACTCTCTCACTCTCACACGCACCCTCTCACAGACTTATACCCCTGTACACTCTCACACATCACACACTCTCTCCCACTCATAACCTGCCCCCTCACACACACATGCGCATATACACATACAAATTTGTGGGTGAAGTTGTACTGCAGAATTACATTTTACTTTGCTCAAAAACTGCATGAATCCATGTAAGATTCTGTACATCCATTTTTTTTTAGATGAGAATCCGTCTGACCATTATGGCACAGACAGCCTCACACAGGACAGCTCACACCTTCAATGCATTATCTGGGCCGACATGACACCAATTGTTAAAGTTTATTTGAGAATGGAACTTTTAAATGTTCTGTGATATACATATGAAAGAACTGAAATCAACATGTTCATTCTAAACAATGAAAGACTTAACAAACAATTCAGGTCTTTTTCAATATATAATTTCAGTTACATCACACCGTAAACTTTTGCTATAAATTCTGTTTCTTATGATCTTATACTCCACAACCACCTGAAGGAGCAGCGCTTCAAAAGCTAGTGATTCCAAATAAACCTGTTGGACTATAACCTGGTGTTGTGTGAATTTTAACTTTGTCCACCCCAGTCCAACATCAGCAATTCATCAAATCTCTGCTTAGCCTTCATCTCTTCAATCTCTCCTTATAACTGAAGTTTCTTATTCCTGGAACCATGCTTGTGCACTTCCTCCAATGCATTCACATTCTTTCCTGTAATGCTGTACAGGGTTGGTTTAGATCAGTTGGTTGGGTGGTTGACTTGCAAAATGGTGTCATACCAACTTTGTGAGTTCAATCCCCACAATGGCTGAGGTTACCATGAAGGACTCTTCCTCTTAAACTCTCTCCTCACCTGAAGCATGGTGGCCTTCAGATTAAATCACTGCCAGTTGTCCCTGTCTAATGAGAGAGCAGCCCTATGGTATGGTAAGAATATGGTGACTTGGCTTGACAATGTAGTGTCCACAACTGTACACTATATTCCAGCTGAAGTCTAACAATTGTCTTGTGCAAATTTAACATCACCATCTTGCTCTTGTACTTGATGCGCTTTAACAAAGCCATTGAGAACGCCATGTGCTTTAATGACTGTGTGTGCGCTCTCTCTCTCTCTCTCTCTCTCTCTCCACATATCCTGCTCCCTTCAATGATCTGCGCACCTCTACCTCTGCATTCCCTTTAGAATTCTACTTCCTATTTTATATTGTCTTCCAACGTTCTTCTTACTAATGTGCATCACCTCACACTTCTCTGCACTGAACCTCAGGACCCACCTGTCTGCTCACTCCACCAACTTGTCAATGTCCTTTGGATGACAAGTGTAAAAATGAATGTCTATAGACAGTCAATGTACCCAATTCACAGGGGATTCAGTGTCAACTGAGCCAATAATACAACAGGCAAAGGGTAGGTAAACGTAGACACTGCATACCGGTTATGAATGAGGTACAGCACTGGATGGGACAGCCTTAGCAGGCAGGTACCTAATCCGTGTAACTTCCTTTTGCCTTCAGTGCCAAGTTCCTCCCAGCTGGGCACTGCTCATAAGAGACACTTGTCGTTCGCTGTCCTACTGAAGGAAGCATAGGGAAAACTATGGATTCAGCTGCCACTGGTTTGATGCTGAATATCATGTAGCTGGGTGCTTGGGGATGTGAGGCTTCAGTTACCTCTTTAATGGAGCGTTACACATTTATTGACGCCTGCATGATTTTCAGTAGAATTATCGAACAGAGGAAACTTGTGGCCCCACATGGGGAATTGAGAATGTGAAAAGACTGTGCCAGATTTCCATGCTCCAGCTCATTGGTATATAGATGTTCTGCAACACCAGATCACAGCTCCTCTACCTTTCCACAAAGCTGCTATTATAACACGAGCTGGGTTTTATTTGTGTCATTGGTACCCCAGGTGCAAAGCACAACTCTGAGTGCTGTGATCTAAACGTTTGATTTACTCAGCAGTGGTTAAGCAAGATACACAGTCATTAACTTACATTAAATTAATATTAAAAGACTAATTTAAATTAATTTCCAGCGTGCTTCCGCAACATGGTGCCAGGATTTTCAGTGTACCAGAGAGGAAGTGGGATCACTGACACCATTTTCTATTAGACATACCAAGAATCATTACTCTGGCCAAGAGAAAAGACTAGCAACTTACTGCGTGACACCTCTCAATATCTTCCTTTTACTAAAACCCCATAAATGCATAGCAGATCTCCCTACCATTCCTTATGGTAAGCCAGGCAATTTGTTGCATTGTAACAATGGAGATGTTCAAACATTTTCATACATATTTGGACCAATCTTTCCTAATTCATGCAAAGTAATTAGCTAGGTGAAGGCTACGCTAAGGTGGAGCTATATATTTACACGACCAACTTCTTAAAGCTCAGGAATTGTGGCACAAACGGTTGCTTTTAGCTGTCTCTGATTCTGTGAAGTGTAGTTTCCAAAAGAATAACCTAAGCCATAAAAGTGGCTTCTGAGGCTAGTTAGTTTCGGAGGAATGTGTCTGTCCCACTATGCCTGGCTGTTGCTTGATTAGGCTGCGGGACAGCTCTCCCAATTTTGGCACTACCCCTAAGGTATTGATAAGGAGGACTTAGTAACGTTGACAGGGCTACGTTTGCTAGTGTTAGAGTTTTGCTTGATATCAGATGATCTGTCCCATTTCAATCCTTAAGATTTTCCAATGGTTTATACACTCATCTGATTGAGTACATGAATAGGAAGGGTTGAGAGGGATATGGGCCAAGTTCATGCAAATAGGACTAGATTAATTTAGAATATCTGGTTGGTATGGACGAGTTAGGCCGAAGGCTCTGTTTTTGTGCTGTACATCTCTATGATTCTATGACTAAGAAAATGGTTTGCTGGGCTGTTTCAGAGGACAGTATAAACCACACTGCAGTGGGTCTGGAGTCACATGTAATCTAGACCAGGAAAGGATGCCTAAAAGGCATTAGTGAACCACATGCATTTGAAAAAAAAATGACAGTAATTTTGTGGTCACCATTTAACTTTCAATTTGACCTTTTTATGTTGAATTCAAGTCCCATTCAAACCCAGATCCTGGAAACGTTACCTGGCTCTCTGGATCATTAATCTAGTGACCATACCACTAGGCCATTGTCGCTTCATTGATTGCAGCAGGGGTCAGGATTGGTGGCCAGTGGACCACTGCTGGGATGCCATAAAATCCACGACCACTTCCATGACAAGAGTAGCAGATATATGGGAACATCACCACGTGCAAATTTCTCTCCAAGCCACTCACCATCCTGACTTGGAAATAATTGCGGTTTCTTCATTGTCACTAGAATTCCCTCCCCAAGGGTATTGTGGGTCAACCCACAGCAGGTGGACTGCAGCAGTTCAAGAAAGCAGCTCACCACCACCTTCTCAAGGGCAACTAGGGATAGATAATAAATGCTGGCCAGTGAGTGACACCCACATGCTGCAAATTAATAAAGAAAATAAAAATCCAAACTATTGATTAAGAATTGTACTTTGCAACAGAGTTTTTGAGTTCTCAATCATTTTGTCTTAATGTGTCTGTGGTGTGACACCACTTTTGAGAACAGTCAGCTCTCTGGTGACAGGCTGTGAAATAATTTTGCTGTGGTTTGGGGGTGTGGGGTTATATCAAATAAAATGAGGTGGGAAGCTAAGGGATGGCATGTCTGTAGATTTCCCACCCATTGTGGAGGTAAGTCCGCCTGCCAATTCCCCAATTGAATCACTCCATAAACACCCAGGGGCTTTGTGATAACCGCTACAAGGCCCATGTGGAAAATCCCCTAACTAATCGCCTTGTAGAGCTCAATGAGGAGAAGTTCCCTTGGTAACAGGCAATTGCCTGCTCAGCTGGAACTGACCTGAACCCTTTAAAAAGCACACCCATAAGGAAATAAAAACAAATCAAAGCGCACCCTGTGGTAGTATCCCTACCTTTTGAGCTGGGAGATCTGTGTTCAAGTCCCACCTGTTCCAGAGCTTTGAACAGGTTGATTAGAAAATAGGTGAAAAGAAAACACACCCAGATTTACCTCTTTGCATTGTCCCTACCTCCCCTTCACTTCTGATGGTTTCTATTGCCCTAACAGGTTTTGCTTGTAGATATTAAATTGGCTGCATGGGTGGTTACTGGTGATGGTTAGCATTAAAAAAAACACCGGTAATTTGGTAGTGGAAAAGTCGCTCAGTTGTGTGTGATAGCACTTCTGGGGATAAAAAACAGTGAAAACAAAGAAAAAGAAAAGAAAACAAAACACACCCAAAATATATAATTGGTTACATGGATGATTACTGGTGGTGGTTAATAGTTAAAACAAAAAAAAGTTGTAATTTGGTGATGGGTAAAAAACTGCATTCGGTTTTATGTGATAGCCCTTCATATACATAAAGCACACTCAGTTCCCCTCCAACTCCATTTTGATTTAGCCACCTTCCTCTCTCCCTGCCTCTCCCTCACTTCTAATGGTTTGCATTACCAGTAATGGCCTTTGCATGTCAATATCTAATTGACCACATGGATGATTTACTGGTTGGTGGTTATTTGTTTAAAAACAAAAAATGATTTGGTGATGGGGAACAAAAGAGCTCAGTTGTGTGTTAGCACTTCCAGATGTTAAAAAGAATAATGCAGAATCAGGTTGCTCATGTGGCACTGCGGTAGTGTCTAAGATATCCAAGTTCAAGTCCGACTTGCTACAGAGGTGTATAATATCTCACTGAGCAGCTTGATTTGAAAATGTCTATTCCAAATAAGTAAATTCAACTCATTAGTAAACATGTATGAACTACAGATTAAACTCTAACCCTCCTATAAACCTCCTACACTCACAGACAAGAAAAAAAAACTATGGTTTTGAAGGGCCCTCATGATACAGTGATATTGTCCCTACTTCTAGTGTGTGGGATCTGTGGTCAAGTGACAGAACCTGCTCCAGAAGTGAGTAATAACATCTCTGATCAGGCTGATTTTTCAAAAAAAATAGCAGACCCAAGGCTCCAGTAGTGTACTAGCGATGTCCCTGGGTAAATGTCCCACCTGCTTCAGATACTTATAATAACAGATTAATCAGGAGCGTCTACACAGATGTGTAGCCGACATACACCACAAGTTGTGGCTGTATTTTAGTGTTCAACAATGAGTGATGTCCCTTTCCAGTCAGGCTTCCTGAGTTCCTCTTCCCTTGACCACTGACATTTTCTATTTGCTGGATTAGTGGATGCTGCCTGAACTGCTGTGCTCTTCCAGCACCACTAATCCAGCATTTGGTTTTCAGCATCTGCAGTCATTGTTTTTACCATTTTCTATTTGCTGTCAGCCCTGTTAGGTTTCTCTAGCACGTTCTATTATAATCCAGGTACACAATATACACAGTTATATTAGAGACAGCTAATAGGGTGAGGTGTGGGGAAAATGGGTCTTTGATTTGCTTTTCTTCCTTCATTGTCTCCTGTCTTCAAAATTGTGCATTGGTGGATTACTGATGTTTCTACCTTCTTTCAAAGTGGCATTGTTATTATGAATATCATTCTCCCTTTATAGATGTATGGATGTGCACAGGACTTGGAGAAAGTGAGGACTGCAGATGCTGGAGATCAGAGTCAAGAGTGTGATGCTGGAAAGATACACCAGGTCAGACAGCATCCGAGGAGCAGGAGAATCGATGTCTCGGGCTTCTTGATGAAGGGCATAAGCCTGAAACGTCGATTCTCCTGCACCTCGGATGCTGCCTGACCTGTGTTTTTTCAGCACCACACTCTTGACTGTGCACAAGACTTGACCAGAGTTTAACACCAGTCCTGACTGTTGTGTATTTGCCTGTTTTGTATTCTTTAACTACCTGATTTGCCTCACAGTAATGCAAAGTTGACACTAGTTCTAAACTCGCAACAGGTTTGTTTACAGTGCACTAAAACATCTCAGCAATCAAATGAGTTCTACACAACCGCCTAATGAGGGAGCAGCACCCCGAAAGCTAGTGCTTCCAAATAAACCTGTTGGACTATAACCTGGTGTTGTGTGATTTTTAACTTTGTACACCACAGTCCAAGACCGGCATCTCCACATCATACACACACGTTAACAGTTTTGGGAATCTCAGGAAGCTACTGTTTACATGGAGCTCAGACGTTTCACCCAGGCTTAATCAGTCAAGCACAGTGAACACAGCCCAGTCAGCAGACTAACATTATCAAACACAGATCAATCAAATCATGGGAAACTACAATTAATCGCATAAATTTGACCACTTTTCACCTCTGCTGATCAGCATGATGTTTCCATCGTAACATAATGCAGGGTTAGCAAATTTCCTGGAAGTGCCTCCAGACTCTGGCACCTTCAATTACTCTCCTGGACAGTGGTGCAGGTAAATCCAGAAGGAAAATCACAGGGATAGAGAGGCTAAATGATGTGTTTTCCTCATTCTCTTTAAACACATCTTATTAATAATGATAAAACTAGTGGAACTGAGCTTAAAGGCTGTTGGATTGAAGTCAAGAATAAATCAATTGAGCAATAAAGTGCCTGTTAGTGTCTTAATGAAATGTTCGTGGTGCTATATTGTGATTTTGGATGTGTCCGATCACCAATGGCGAGAACTTGGGTGAGATTAGGTTGTGAGGGAAGGACATTTGAAAGTAGGAAGTCAAGAAATTTCCAAAATAAAATTAAACCCAAAGTTGTCAACCCAAGCAAAGTATTACCTTTATCCGAACTTGCATCCACTAATGATTACCTCGATATAAGAAGAGAGGTAGCAGCCTCTGTTTTAAATTGTGGTTGAGGCCTTTTCAACGCATAGTGTCATAAAGTCATACATCACGAAAACAGACCATTCAGTCCAACCGGACCATGCTGACCATGTTCCCAAACTAAACTAGTCCCACTTGCCTGTGCTAGGCCCATATCCCTCCAAACCTTTCCTATTCATGTACTTATCCTAATGCCGTTTTAACTGTATCTGCATCCACCACTTCCTCTGGAAGTTCATTCTACACACAAACCACTCTGTGTAAATTCTATTCTTGAAATCCTCTAGATTGTGGAAAAGACACCTGCCATTCACCTTATCTATACCCATCAAGATTTTAAAAACCTCTACAAAGTCACCCCTCAATGTCCTATGCTTCAGTTAAAAATGTCTGTTTTTCCAGCCCCTCCCTATAAGTCAAACCCCCCATCTCCAGAAATATCCTGGTAAATCTTTTCTTAACCCTCTCCACTTGATCATACCCCTCCTGTAACTGGGCAACCAGAACAGGACATGGTATTCTGGAAGAGGCCTCACCAACGTCTTGTACAACTTCAATATGATGTTGCAACTCCTATATTCAATGGTCATTGCAGTGAATGCAAGTGTGCTAAACACCTTAACCACTCTGTCTACGTGTGATGCAAACTTAGTGACCTGCTCTGAAGAAGGGTCACTGGACCCAAAACATTGACTTTGCTTTCTCTGCACAGCTGCTGCCAGACCCGCTGAGCTTCTCCAGAAATTTGTTTTCTTTCAAGTGCCTGTCCATCTTCTTTAACAGAATGATGAACACAGTTAGCCAATTAGGAGGCTGGAAGCTCATGTCAGTAGTTACAATGTCAATGCTGTGTCTTGGGGACCCCACCCCTTCTGGCCCTGGTGACAGGGTCCTGGAGTCCGACCAGTCCCCAGTCTCAGACCACAGTTCAAACTATACTGTGCAAATGTGTGCCCTTTAGCTTTCTTCTGATTTTCTTATATGCGCTCACAGGATGTGGACATCATTGTCTAGGTCAACACTTATTGCCCATCTCTGGAGAGAACAAGCTGAGCTGTGTTTCTGAGCTGCTGCAGTGAGGAAGGATAGGCATTCTCACACTGGTTTGAGGGAGGGAGTTCCTAGATTTTTAACTCAGCGATAGCGAAGCAACTGCAATATCGCTTTAAGTCAGGCTGATGTGTGTTTTGGAAAGGAACGTGAAAAAGGAAGTAAACATTTGTACTTATATAGCGCCTGAGCTGTTGACTGAAATGAAGAAGCTTTTAAGTGGACTTGGAAACTTTTACTCTGTTTCTCTCTCCACAGTTGCTGCCAGACCTGTTGAGTTTCTCTAGCCTTCTCTGGATTTGTTTCAAATGTTCAGCATCCACTTTATTTGTTACTGCTTTGTTCCCCATGAAAAGAAAACATAATTTGAAGTTGAACAAGTTAGTGGGCGAGAGAAAAATGGTTGATTGGTTCAGAACTGATTGGGATTCAAAAGGTGAGATTTTCAGAAGATTGGGCTGACCCATACTGGAAAAGCTCAGCAAGCGGGTATAAATCTGACTGTATTAGTGAACAGTGGTGTGCTCTGTAAGCAGGCTTTGTGTGGACTTATGTATCCAGTCGCTGTTTTGTCTGTAAGTCTTCACCAGGCTGAGGTATTTACTTCCCTTCTCCTGTCCTGGACTGAATCACATGACCTCAGATGTGAAAAGCACTGAAGCTGGTGTCTTAAGCAACAATGTGTGTGTCCTCATTACTAAGAACCAAAGTGTCCCAGTGGATCATGGGACCAGATTCTACTATTCAGTTGTTGCTGTGAAGGAAGTGTTCCTGGGATAGACTGTGGGAAGTGAGCATGATCTGTTGATAAATGAGATTTTTTTAAATGTGCATTAATTAGGAGTTGACAAAAATTTGTTTTTTATTAACCAAGAGGCTCAATCTCTGCTGATGTTTTAAATAATTTAGAATATTTCTTCTTTGGTTTTTGCAAAAAAAATTGAGAAATCATACATTCAAGGGAAATGTTTAGTTTAAAAAATACAACAGGACTGTCGATCATTTTATTTTATCAGTAAAGATAGTTTTTGTTTTACAATCTTCTTTTAAACAAAAAAGTGATTTTTTTCGAAAAAAAACTTTGGTCAATGCTAGTAAGACTTTTGAAAAGGGCGGGGGAGTGAATGATTCCCTTACCCCTTTCTCTGGTGTCCACAATTTGAATGAAAGATGAGAGAGTTATGCTACTGTGGCATGAGAATATGGGCTGTGTTTGTATTGTAGCCTGAACTCTATCCTGTCTGGTGAAGGGGACAGACAAGGCTGGACACTCAGACAAAAAAGGAGACCCATTTAGTCTTTTCACTGTAGTCTAGGTTCCTTGCTGGGGGGGATTATTTTACACAGGTCTCTGTTTGGGCTGACAGGAGTGAGGGTTTCACTGAAAGCCTGGCAGCAGATGTCAGGTCTTCAAATTCTTCACAACCGCTGACCTTCTTGGGTCAGGCCTATACAACCTGCCTATATAGCCTCAAGCTGTGTGTGACAGAAAGCAATGGAAAGAGGTTCCCTGGGCAGGCTGGTCTAAGCAACCAACTATCTGCCGTTCCTCTAGATTAAATTCCCTGTGAAACACTACAGGTCTGAGAAAATTCCTGACAACTAAATTGGCCTTTTTTTTTATTGGAAGGAAGTGATGAATAATAAGTAGTGTAGAATGACTGAGTTAATTTGCGCTGGTCAGTTATTCATGGCATTACATCAGTGCTGGAGTTCACAGTGAAGATTTAATTCAACAGCATCAACATGAAGTGATCCCACACATTAAATGATTTATTTCTAATCACAATTTTTGAGGCTAATGGTTAACTCTTTGAGCACTTTTTTTGTCATTTTAGTACTTACTACTTTTGTGATTTGTGCATCATGTCAGTATGTTTTGAACAAAATACACTGCGTATCTAAGATAAAACTGATTTCAATAATAATGCAAATATTTTAATCCCCACTTCCTTCTCTTGCAGGTTTCTCCCTACACTGTGTCCTTGTCCTTTAGTTAATCTGGGTAGGGTGCTAGGGGCTGAAGATTTACGAACTATAGGCAATGATGACTTGTTGACTGGAATACTAATTTGAAGAGGATAGTGGAGTACGCAATTTTTTCTGAAGACAAACAATGCACTGTCACCAAACCACCCCCTCCAACACCACCACTCTAGCCTGACCCCACCGCCAAAAGTGACAACTCCCTCCTCTTCAACAAAATAGGATCATGGGATTTTATTTTGTCATCTAACTGTGCTAAGCCTCAGATTTGGCCTCAGTTTAACATCTCATCAGAAAGACAGCAGTTATGATAGGGCAGCACATCCTCAGTTATGCATTGGAGCATCAGCTTTGAGTTTTGAACCTTGAAACACACGGGTTAGAGAAGAGGGCTGGGGAATGCTGCCATTTCATTTCTACTTGAGTTGGCTGAGATTTATGATTGAACAGTGTTCATTATTATTCTCTCACCCCCATGCACCTCCCCCCAACAAATCCTTTCTTTTTGGTCACATGACCAAGGGAAAGCTCTTTGAACTTGTTCCTCTCTCTCTCTCTCTTTGCTGATGTGTAAAACTTTCATCTCCTCAAGTGCTGCGGCCAAGATTGGGAATGTGTCAGGCTGCGGTGAGACTATGGGTTATCACCATTTGATTTCCTCGACAATAGCATGAGAGACCTGTCCATTTTGGATTCAGATTGTCCACCCACTTACCTTATGGATGTGGTGGCAGCTTTTCAATTTGGCTCTATGGTGTTTGATATCACTTCTAGTATAGAGCCAAAAATGCCCTCATCAATCTCTTTGGAAGTGATCAAAGGCCATATTTGTGTGGCTCGATTCAAATGAATTGCTAATTTGGGGAATATCTTATCAGTTATAATAATAAAGATCTTAATTAATTCCAAATCCTTAGCAAAACTAACCAGCCATCCGATTCTTGGTGGTTGGCAAAAAAAATCAAAGGGAATCAAACTAATTTTGGCCTAAAATAGATGAAGCCTGTAGGTGAAATCTGAGGCTCAGTTAACATTAAACCTTATTTTACAAAGAGAATCGAGCTGCTGTCATCTGACCTACCTCCAAGGGCATCTTGCCTGATTGCTTCATCTAATATAGGCTGATGTCTAGTCCTTTGCTAAATCCAAGGGTGTTATGTAGGGGCAATTAGAACAAGATGGAGGCAATTAAGGGCATACAGCAGACTTTGTGAGCACCTCTCGGCTATGCACATTCAAAAAATTCCCACATTTTTGTGGTGGCCACTCACCTGATGTCAATATGGAGTTGGACTTGTGTAGGCATCAATAGGTCTACAACATCAACTTTTACCCCTTTTCTCATTAACACAGTATGTGTAATGAGGACCCGTCTCTATGTCTTATCCTCATTCACCTTCGAGCTATTATAATCTTTAGCCCTGTAGATATTCGACCAGGAATGTGTTGTCGTCCTTCTGTGGGTCTCAGACTTCCAATGAGCTAAGAGAATGAGCTCTTTTGTTTAAGGAATGTCTGCATTTTTGGAGAGTGGGTGATTCATCTGTGTCAATATGAAAATGTGCTTCATGCTGTTACAAAGCATCTTATTTTTTACTTGAGACACTTGGATTCATTTTTGTTCAGGACATCATAAAACACAGACAAAAGTGTGGGTAAGTGTTATAGATGATACTTTCAAAGTCCTTGTAAAGTAATTAGATCCCATGATAAGTAATACGTGTGTGACAAAAGTAATATTATACAGATTCCTGTTAAAAACCACTGTATATTTTGTGATGTACTTGTAGGACTATAAGTTGGAGCCATTGATATTTTAAACATGGAGAGGCATTTGGATGGATATATGAATAGGAAGGGTTTGGAGGGATATGGCCAGGTGCTGGTAGGTGGAACTAGATTGGGTTGGAATATCTGGTCGGCATGGACGGGTTGGACCGAAGGGTCTGTTTGCGTGCTGTACATCTCTATGACTGTGCTTTCACTGGGGCAATTTGGTAGCTCTGCTCCTGTTTGGCTGGAGCAGGAAAACATCCACTGTCCAGCTTAGTGCGAGACAATTTCTCGTGGAAAATCAGGTTGGATCCTTTCAATGGGTTTGGCTGTGAGCCCCAAGCAAATGGAACAAAGACTCTGTTAGCTTTCAAAGTTAGTTCATTTCTTATCATCTTGTGGTTACTCCAAATGCATGTGGTGGTGGGAATGAGAGGAAGGGGGAGATTTCTGACTTATGAATGATCTGACCTGCCTCGTACTTCCAGGGGAATCTGAATCTTATTTGATGGTGATTGCGTTGTAACCCACAGATGTTTCGTGCACACCTGTTATTGTGCTGTCTAGCAGGAACAGAAATATTAGCTTACATGTTGTCTGGAAGGACATGTTTTCACTCAGGGTGGAGATGGGAATTAGAATTGGTGTATTGTACTGATCATGATTGAACCTGCTATGACAAAGTGCTTTGTGGGTTGCTGAGCTTCATGCTTATGGTGGACATCACCTTGTGATTGGGCTCTTTGACTGTGAGGGCTGCCCATTTGTTACTCAATATGTAGTACACCCTTATGCAATTCCCCTGCGGTTCACCTACAACACTGTGCATATCTTGCACTCAATGCTGTGTTTACGATAGACACATCTTGCCCTCTTGCTCTGGCTACCATTGAAAATATTACATTTCCTCTCTCGGACGGTGAATCCCCAGTGTCTACCTTACTGCCTCAGTTACACCAGGTTACCTCAGATACAGCCCCATTTAGTGTTATTAATGAAAAGAGAATGTCATTTAGCCCAAGTGGTTTATATCAATATTTATCATTCACTCAAATCTCTTCTTACCCTACAGTAAGTCCTCACTTAAATTTGTAGCTGCGTTCTTGAAAATCGCTACTTTAAGTGAAACAACTTTAAGTGAATCATTGTTTCCTGTAGGAAACAATGTTAAGGCCAGAGTTATGTTCCTTCAGATATTTCTTGCTTGGAAAAACAATTCACAGATTAAAATACAGCCTCATGCCTGCAATGCCTTAAATAAGTTGAAATAAGTTGGTAAATATTAAACAAATAACACTTTTTAATTGAAAGGAAAACACTGCAATATTCATGATGGGCTTAAAAATAGATATTTCTGGTCAATCAGTGGGCAGCTCTATTTCCATGTGAAATACAAAGTGAGTAGTGTTGATTACATCATAAATTGGAAATCATAGCACAGCAATAACATGGACAAGTAATAATACAGCTTCACATCAATAGTCAAAATGAGAAGGAAGGGCTAAATGTGAAGAAATCAGATCAGTCATGATCTTACTAAATTGTAGAACAGGCTTGATGGGCTGAATGGCCTACTCGTGGCATCATCTAAGTGGTATTTGTTTTTCAATTAATTGGTGGTTTTGTGCCACTTATGTCTCTTACCCTGGGGAAATTCTTTTCTGGTTTGCTTTTTATCTGAATGTTACTGGAAACCCACGGGTAGGATAGCGAACAGGCTTCTGGTTGCTTCACTAAGAGCAGAGGAGAATGTTGATGCAGAATCGTGGGGCTAGACCCTGAAACTGAGAGACCACAGCAAGAGTGCCAAGTGCCCAAAACTGCCAACACTCCACCCCCCCCCCCCCTTGGCTTCAAGCACTCCACCAAATAAACCTTCCATCCCTGTTCCTCTCACCTTACCTGCTGTCAGTCCTGATAGTGAATGGTCAGAAAGAAAATCAGAGTCGTAGGCATCCAACAGCATGTTATGCTTCAAGTGTCCCAGGTTAAGATGGAGTCTGAGAGTCTTTACATCCTTGGCGAACATGATATGATGCAGTGATGAATTCATGATCACATCTCTTAAAGATATACGGACATACTAATTGCGAGACATTACACATCACTCAGTGGTAACACTATCATAAATATTGGACCTGCGCCCACAGAAATGGGATGAAATTAGGTGAAAGTCTCAAGGCTGTGTTGCTGTAAAGCAGCTGTGACTGAATGGTGTCCCTCCTTTGAGTGACAGCTCTGCTAGAGCTGTAGAAGCACTCAAGCCTTCATCTTGTTTGTGTCAGATGACTGGAACTGATTCAGGTAAGACTGCTGGAAATGATATGCAAATTATATGTCATTTGAAATGTTGTAACCATTGGTAACTGCTTCATCCCACATATGTCAAGCATCTTTGAGTTTCAGCCCAGAAAGTAAATCTTTATCCTATAGGATTGTCTTTTGTCTGCCTTTCTTGCAGGAAACAACAAAAACAGCGAGCAAAGGTTGCAAAATTTCTTTTTATTTTCAAACAAATTTTTGACTGAAGTACTATTGGGACTTCCAAAATCATTTTTTTTTAAGATTAGATTCCCTACAGTGTGGAAACAGGCTGTTCGGCCTACCAAGTCCACACTGACTCTCCAGGGAACAACCCACCCACCTCTGACTAATGCACCTAACACTATGGGCGATAGTATGGCCAATTCATCTGACCTGCACATCTTTGGACCGTGGGAGTAAATTGGAGCAAACCCACACAGACACAGGGATAATGTACAAACTCCACACAAACAGTCACCTGAGGATGGAATTGAACCTGGGACGCTGGTGTTGTGAGGTAGCAGTGCTAACCACTGAGCCACCATGCCACCCAAATGTTGACGAACATTTCCTGGCTTGCAAACTTCAAGAGATCTGGTAAAAATCTAATTCATCAAAAGGGTATGCTATTAAGCAGAATAGAGAAAACTTGCATTCCATGTTGCCACAGTAACAGTTATCATTCAACCAGCAGCACCAAGGGAGAGCGTTCACAAATAAAGATGGAGATGGGGAGAATTTATTTTCTCTCTGAAGGTTGCAAGTCTGTGGAATGTTCTTCACCAGAGAGTTGGGGAGGCAAAGTCATTGAGTGTTTTCAGGTGGAAATGGATAGGTTCCTGACTAACAAGGGAATCATAGGTTATCAAGGGTAGATGGCAATTTGGAGTTGGGGCCACAAACAGATTGGCTTTTTGAATGCCGGAACAGGCTAAAGGGGCTGAATGGCCTCTGTCTTTCCCCCTTCACCCTTTCCGGGTATGTCCTGTCCAACTGGCAGGACAGACCCACCAGAGATGGTGCTTCAATGATATACGGTTGGGAGGCACTTGCCATGGATGCTGTCAACAATGACTCCAGACCTGTAGAAATCTTGTGGCATCAGGTCAAATGTGGGCATGGAAGCTTCCTGCTGATTAATTATCCCCGCACTGGCTGATGAATCATTGCTCCTCCATGTCAAATCCCACTTCAAAGAAGCACCAAAGGTAGCAAGGACCCAAAATGTACTGTGTTTAGGTGACAACTAACAGGAGGTGGATGCTCCATAAATATCCCAATCCTCAACAATGGGGAGCCCAGACCAACAGCACAAAAGACAAGACTGAAGCATTTGCATCCGTTTCAGTCAGAAGTGCGAAGTGGATATTCCATCTTTGCTGTCTCCTGTGGTCCCCAACTTTACAGATGCCTGACCTCAGTCAGCTTGATTTACCCTATGTGATATCAAGAAACTGTTGGAGGCATCGGGTACTGCAAAGACAATGGGCGTTGACAACATTTCACAATCATACACGAAAATGTGTACTCTGGAACTTACTACACTTCCAGCCAAGGTGTTCCAGTGCAGTTACCACAATGGCATCTACCAACAATGGAAATAATTTTCTATGTATACCTGTACACAAAAAGGAGGGCAAATCCAACTGGTCCAAACTATCTGTCCGCTGTTAATGTTGGATGTTGGGGGGAGTGGGAGAAGATAAACTAGCTACAGTTACAGAAGAGTAGAATATTTTTGGATGCAAAAATTTCCAAAAAATATCCACTGTGGCACAGAAATGCTAATGTTAATCAGCATTTTAAACAGACTTAAGGAAAGCATCGGTATTATGGAATGTTTCCATAATCACTCCCAGTGTTGAAACTTTTCAAAGTAAATGAGTCTAAAAATCAAAACAGACCATGATTTGTCCATCACCATTTTGAATGTTAATGAGCTCAACTGTTTTGTCAGCAGCTATGCTGTAGTGACATAATTTTTTTTTTGTTTTGTGAATGCCAGATATTCCTGCCACTTGTGTGATGTAAAATTATAACATTATCATTTGGAAACTGGGATGGAAGAATGGATTTTTAATACAAATTCCTTTGCACAGATCCAGAGCAGACAGAAGTGGTAAGTACTTTGATTCAGGGCTGTAAAAGGAATGACCTTGGCTTGTATCTGGATTGCACATCGACCAATCTGAGGAAGCTTGTGAAGTTTCCCCACTACAAAGGATGTCAGAGAACAGGTTGGGTTTTTAATAATCATTAAACCGATTCATGGTACTCTCTTTCAGTTTCAGGTTGATCTCTAAAACCAAATTCAAATTTGCAGACTACTTCAGTGGAATTTTACCTCACATCTTCAGAATAATGTGTGCAAACCTCTGGTCAAATTACTTTACCTCTATGCTGATGTGCTCTAATAAGACAAATACAGCAGACAGAATGGAACATTCAATTGAGGGGAATCAGTCGAGTGACAATCAAAGACCAGAAGGCACAGAACAGAAGTAAAGGGAAGTCCCAACAGGACAGGAAGAATGTTATGAATTGATTTTCACCAGGGATTTGTTTTTTTTAATTAATGAATGAAATGTGGGCATCACCTGACAAAACCAGTATTTGTTGATCATTCCTAATTGCCTTTGAACTGATTGGCTTGCTAGACTATTTCAGAGGGCAGTTAAGAGTCAACCACGTTGCTGTAGATCTGGAATTACATGTAATAAGGAGAGTGGTTAGGTTAGGCAGGCAGTTTTTCATTACTAAATGATATTAATGAGACACAGTGGTTTTTATGATGGTAATATAGGACTGAATCTTAGGGGCTTTTCTCTCAATGCGAGTTGCGTTGGGTTTTTTGGAGAGATTATTGCGGTGAGGCCCAGTGAGATTTCTTGCCACATCTTATAAAAAGGCCTCATTAACTACTACCCTGCCTCAAAGGTGTCCCTCACGTCCTATCCCAACCCTACCTTAGCAAAGTAACATTACCCACAGTCTCACCAAACCATAAAATTGATCTCTCATTAGAGAGAGACATGACAGGTGGTGGTTTAACCTGTGGGTCACCACACCTCAGGTGAGGGGAGAAGCTGAGGAGGAAGGTCTGTCACGGTAACATCAGCTGATGGGGGAAACTGAACTTTTGCTGTCGGCATCATTGTGCTTTACAAACAGGCTAGCCAGCCAACTGTGCTAACCAACTCCCCACCTTAACAACTTGCCACTCTCACAATATTTGACCAAAGACCAGGATTCCTTGTGCCCATGCCATCCTGAAAAGTTTATTGTGTACCAGGATGAAAACTGTCAGTCTCCAGCCTCCCTGAATTTGCCCAAGGCATAGCAGATGGGGGAAAGTTATCTGTTGACTTTGCAGGGTCAGAGTTCTGGCAATCCTGCTGGATGGCATGGTACAGACTTCAGCCTTTCCCCAAGACCAGCTGGGCAGGCCTGTGCACCGCCTACCCATTCACTTGAGACAACTTCCCATGTATACCAAAAGTAATAGCTGTCCCACCTCATCCCATCAGCCGTAACACCAGCTTCTCTGATTCCAGGAGAAAAACAGCCCCATTATGTTAGAAAGATTCAATGTGGTGGTAGGCTGCCCAATATTTGACTCCTCCCCTTTTATGTGGAGACCATCCTGACTGACCACCCCAAACTGCTGTGTGTGTCCAAGCCATTGAACTGATATTGGAGGCTGTCCTTCAACTTAGTGAGACGTGCTGACAGCCATGACAAGGTTTCTGCTTACGCGTCCGCACTAAATGATAAGACAGGACAAGGCAGAAGTCATGTGAGCCTGATGTCCCTAGATGGGGGGAAAGGCACGCAAAGGTTGGACAAAGCATGGATGCTGTGAACATCCAGGTAGGCTCAGACTGAATGAGTGCTATATCAGCACATGAAGAGCCCAGAGGTGCAGCCTGGTCCAGTCCCTGAGTGCAAAGTGTCCTTACTGCAGCATTACAATGAGAGCTGCCAGTATAGCCTTAGGAGGGGCACCCTGTCAGAGGATCAGAGATGTCTCATGAGAATCTTTAGAGACGGGCGCATGTCAATGGAGGTGGAATGCTTGTGGCCAGTACTAGGTGTGCATCCTGAGATGTAGGTGCCCGGTGTCCGATATGGAGGTCTTTTGGAGCAAGTGAGGAGCTGAAGTTGCCAGGCACCCCTTTGGTTTCCATCTTGAGATTTCTCACATTTAACCTGTTCAGTACGTTTTGTAAGATGGGACACTGAATATTAATGAGATGAGTTGTGGCATTAATACGGCATTTAACAAGATCATGACATTGAGATAGATTCTTATCCAACTTTGCCACAAAGCTCATCATAGCAATAAGTCCATACATCTGTAGAACAGATGTAAGGGCTGTACGGTGGCACAGTGGTTAGCGCTGCTACCTCACAGCGTTAGAGACCTGGGTTCAATTCCTTCCTCAGGCGACTGACTGTGGAGTTTGCACATTCTCCCTGTGTCTGTGTGGGTTTCCTCCGGGTGCTCTGGTTTCCTCCCACAGTCCAAAAATGTGCAGGTTAGGTAAACTGGCCATGCTAAATTACCTGTAGGGGTGTGGGTGGTGGGTTGGTGGGGACTTGTTGGGCTGGAGGGCCTGTTTCCACACTGTAGGTAATCTAATCTGTCATTCATATTTGCCCCACTATTCAAAGAAATCATAACTGACCCGATAATCATCAACTCCACTTTGCTGCCTTTTCCTCATAACCCTCGATTCCTTTCTTGTTTATTTCATCCTTACTTATTGTTAAAAAATTGTTTAGTGGAAGGCAAAGGGAATGTTGGCCTTTGTTTCGAAGGGGATAGAGTATGAAAGTAGGGAGATCTTGTTAAAACTACATCAAATAAACATGATAGAGAGCACACCTGGAATGCTGTGAACAGTTTTGGCCTCTTTATCAAAGATGCACAGGGAATGGAGTCAGTCTTGAGAAGGCTTATTTGGTTGATGCCAGGTGTTCGGAGGGACTGGCTTATGAGATTTTCAGTAGTTTGGGCTGCACACATTGGAGTTTTGAAGAATGAGAGTTGACCTTATTAAAATATATAAATATATTATATTAACAGGGTAGATAGAGAGAGGTTGTTTCTGCTGTGCAAAATTCCAGGGCGAAAGGATGTAATCACAGAGTAAGGGGTTGTTTATTTAAGACAGAGGTGAGGAGAAATCTTGTTCTATTAGGGAGTAGTGAATTTGTCTCTAATGCCCCTGTCTCTAAAGATTTTCATGAGACATCTCTGATCCTCTGACAGGATGCCCCTCCTCTTTAATGCTGCACCTCAGGCTACACTGGCAACTCTCATTGTAATGCTGCAGTAAGGACACTGTGTACTCAGAGACACAGGGACTGGACCAGGCTGCACCTCTGGGCTCTTCACAGGCTGTAAGTGCTGAGTTGTTCAATATGTTCAAGGTTGAGATAGACAGTTTTTCTTTAATCACCTGAGGGAATCAAGGGTTATAGGAAAAAGATGGGAGAGGGGTTGAGACTATGATCTCATTGAATGAAGGGAAGATTCGATGGGCTTCCTGGCCCAATTCTGCTCCTACGTGTTAAAGTCTTAGTCACATTAGATTAGATGGCATGATGACTCTATTCTAACAGATGAAAGGCTTAACAGACAATCAATTTTTCAATGTATAATTTCAGTTACATCACACTGCAAATTTTTGCTATAAATTCTGTGTTACGATCGAGCCCTCCACAATCACTTGAAAGCTAATGTGCTTCCAATTAAACCTGTTGGACTATAACCTGGTGTTGTGTGATTTTTAACTTTTTAGATTAGATGGTTCACACAGAAAAACAATAGGAAAGTCATATGGCCTTTCTTTACATGATAACATCCTACACTGTGCTAAAGTAATGTCTGGTTGAAGATAAGCATTATTTTGGGGTGCCAGGCATTCTTTAAGAGGAGATTGTCTGATTTTAATATTGCTAGTAGACCGCTACAATTTTCTTGTGAGTTATACAATGGCGGCCAGGAGTGAGTGGCTGAGGCTAGCAAGAAAGTAAACAGAAATGAAGGGGGAATGGTATTGAATGAATGGGTAGCAGTAGGAGATCAGGGGAAAGAACAGTAGCTGTTGATTGATTAGCTGCCAATGTGGGGAAAATTGCCACTTGCCACTGCACATTCCTGGATACTACAGTATGGCCAATCTATCTAACCTTTGGACTTTAGGAAGAAACCAGAACACCTGAGGAAACCCATGTAGACAAAGGGAGAAAATGAAAACTTCACACAGACTGTCACACAAGGCTAGAATCGAACCTGGGTCCCTGGCACTGTGAGGTGGCCATGCTAACGTCTAAGCCACAATGCCACCCACCTTTTTTTTTAATGACATTATGTAATTTAAATCGCTTCAGTGTTGGTGTCTGTGTCTTCAGCTGCCTAGGCCTCAGCCTTTCCTCCTTAAAGATGTTCCTTAAAAACAAAAACAAAACTCACTTCTGAACAATACTGAGAGACAAAATGTGTTTTGTGAACCGGAAAACTGTTCATTTGGAAGCTGAGGGAGTGGGGATGGGAGGAAACGTTTTGCAAATAACAAGTACAGAATTCTCCACACATGCAGGCACTTTCAGTAGGGTCCGACAAACAGCTTTATGTGGTTTGGTGCTACTTCAGTTCTTAGTTTCCTATTTGAATCTGCTTTTCTGATAGACTCACTGAAAGCGAGCCAAGTATGTAGGTAAACAGTTTAATGAGTGATGGCATGAAGTTTTGGAGGCATAAAAAAATGTCAGGATAATTCTGGAAGAACATGCAAAATATTTGGCTATTTTGTTCAGTGTGTACATGGGCAGTTTCAGATGTGTGCACTGACTGCAAAGCAAGTGGATCCACCTTATAGCCTGCTCTGAGTGTACAACGATGGAATTGTCTTTTTTTCTTATTTACAAATGGACCATGAGAGCAAATATATAAATTAAAATGCAGGGGCAAAAAAAAAATCAATTGGATTATCACTGACAAGCATTTGCTTGCCCTAGCTCTTCTTGCAAAACAATTTATTCCAACAGTGATGAGAGGAGCCCCTGTGCCAGCAGTCAGTACACCAATGATTCTGTCAACTTTGCCGGGTGGCTGTCAGTCAAACGTAGAGCTTGCTGTGGTTTGTGGTGCAGGCTGCATTAGCTCCATGCTGAGATAATCCCTTTCTATCTCCTAGCCACCGAGAGGGCTTGCCACTACACTGCCATACTTTATGCTGTTAATTGAGTCGTTTTAGTTTAAATGTACTCTTCTTCGCTGTTCTGTTCAAAACACTTTTATTATAATTATTTGCTGGAGTTGCTTTTTTTTTTCTCTCTTGCAACTCGATGCAGAAAGTGTCGAGCCTTTTTTTTTAACACAGATAATGAACCGTATAGTGTTTTGATCACTGCGGTTTCCTGTTTGCAACTGTGGTCGCATGCAGCCTGTTCTTTAACTCCACTTAATAAAGAAAGAGAAGGAAAACATAATATTATGTAGAATGGTGAAACTGGTTGCACAGTGGAATTCACCACTGCACTGTTGTTTAAATCTTGCAACTTTAAAGGTTATGGACCCGTTATATATTTTAATTGGCACAGACTCTGCATTCTTTCTTAATTTACCTTCCCTTATCTTTTTCTTCACCAGGTCACCTCCATTCACATCACTTCCTTCAGTTTACTGCTGAGTACCTAGATGTTGGCCCTTTATTCACTAGCTTGCTGAAAGTCATTGTGATTGGCTGACAGAAAGTAGGCTCTTAAACAGGTCAAGATGGGCAAGTCACTCTTCCACCCTCCTTTTTATCTTTAGCTACCAACAGGTAAAAGACTGGAATAGTTCACACTACTTAGACTGGCTTCCAATTAAATTGAAGTCCCACAAGCTGCCACAATCCCAAGTCCTCAAAGAATTAGCTGGTGGGGTGGGGGGTTTCTGGATTACTGGGACATTTGCCTCAGCATCACCATCTCCCCTCAAAGCCCACTCTGTCCAATACGTTCCTTTGCAGAGTAAACTGGTGCAGATTAATACTGCCTAGCAATGACCAAAGTGACTCAGCAGTGACCAGCACAGCCCAGTGTGTTGGATTTACAAGATCAGGAAAAAGTAGGAGATGCACACAAAGAGGTCTCGAGCTCTTAGATTTCTGCTCATATACGACATGTGATCCTGGGATTTTCCACTTTAAAAGCGCACAAAACCTACCTGTAAGGGTGTACTGTCAGGTTGAAGACAAACATTAGAGTTAATGAACAGTAATCAGTGCAGTCAACATTCATTTAGTTTGTGGACTTAAATAAACAGCTGATGTAAGTGATAACCTGCAGCAATTCTGAAGTTAATGAGTATGCAAACCAAACTCTTTAGCATTTTAACTGCTTATTATTTTGGGGGGAATTTGAGAAGTCGGTAACAGCGGCATTGTTTTATGTGGGCAAAGGATGCTGTGAGACTCAAGGGTATCTAATTTAGTTGAAACACTGTGCTAAGCTCAACCAACCCACGGAATACTTAAGGCTTAAGTGCATTGACATTGGTTTCATCAGTTCTTAAAACTGTCTGTCACTAAATAGAGTGTATTTCTGTTTGTGTAAGATGTGGATAGCTTTTAAAGGAAAGTAAACCATAAGCTCCAAGTCACTGAACCACTGAAATACTCTCTGTCCTTTGCTTCACAGAACCTAGCATCGAGATAGAGAACTAGAGGAAGAGAGTATGCCTGACCAAATGTAGTTGTACTTTTGCTGCCACACAATAGTACTTCTTGTTATCTCAAAGTGTCCCTTCTGTAGACACTAGGTTATTCTCTATCATTAATTATTAGATAAATGATTGGCAATGCAAAGACAAAGGAGGACTTCTGGCTGTGGTCCACCTCAAACCTTACCCAGTGCCACACACTGGTAGTGGTGGCAAGTACCACCATTTTGAAAAATACCATAAATTTCATTTGTCGCTTCTTTAATCATTTTATTATCCCATCATAGTCATAGAGATGTGCAGCACGGAAACAGACCCTATGGTCCAACTCGTCCATGCTGACCAGAAATCCTAACCTAATCTAAACCTATTTGCCAGCACTTGGTCCATATCCCTCTAAACCCTTCCTATTCAAAAATCCATCCAGATGTTTTTTAAGTGTTTGAATTGTACCAGCCTCCATCACTTCCTCTGGCAGCTCATTCCATACATGCACTACCCTCTGCGTGAAAATGTTGCCTTTTAGGTCCCTTTTATATCTTTCCCCTCTCACCCTCAACCTATGCCATCTAGTTCTAGATTTTCCAGGAAAAAGACCATGTCTATTTGTCCTATCTATGCCCCTCATGATTTTATAAACCTCTATATGGTCATCCCTCAGCCTCTGACACTCCAGGGAAAACAGCCCTAGTTTATTCAACCTCTCCCTATAGCTCAATCCTCCAACCTTGGCAACATTCTTGTAAATCTTTTCTGAAACCTTTCAAGTTTTGCAATATCCTTCCAATAGGAAGGAGACCAGAATTAGTATTCCCTTTGTGGCTTTCCTCTGTTCTCTGAACTAATCAATCTGAACATAACTCCCTCCAGAATGAGCCAATTGTCAATGTACACAGTCAACAGAAACAATCCGTAAACAGAACACAATGGTACATTACTATCCACATGCAACCATGCTATGAGACTATCGTTGCCAATGACTCTGATCATTAAGAAAACACACCAGCCAATTTGCATATGCTAAAGTTCCACTAGCCACACAGCAACAGGAATAGCTCGAGTTTATTCTGTCATTCAATGAGATCCCAGCTAATTCCATGCATCTGCCCTTGCCCCGTATCTCTCAAAATCTCTGGATAATAGACAATAGACAATAGGTGCAGGAGTAGGCCATTCAGCCCTTCTAGCCTGCACTGCCATTCAATATGATCATGGCTGATCATTCCTAATCAGTAACCTCTTCCTGCCTTATCTCCATAACACTTGATTCCACTATCTTTTGAGAGCTCTATCCAACTCTTTCTTAAATGAATCCAGAGACTGGGCCTCCACTGCCCTCTGGGGCAGAGCATTCCACACAGCCACCACTCTCTGGGTGAAGACGTTTCTCCTCATCTCTGTCCTAAATGGTCTACCCCGTATTTTTAAGCTGTGTCCTCTGGTTTGGCACTCACCCATCAGCGGAAACATGTTTCCTGCTGCCAGAGTGTTCAATCCTTTCATAATCTTATGTCTCAATCAGATCCCCTCTCAGTCTTCTAAACTCAAGGGCATACAAGCCCAGTCACTTCAGTCTTTCAGTGTAAGGTAATCCCGCCATTCCAGGAATTGACCTCATGAACCTACGCTGCACTCCCTCAATAGCCAGAATGTCTTTCCTCAAATTTGGAGACCAGAACTGCACACAGTACTCCAGGTGTGGTCTCACCAGGGCCCTGTACAGCTGCAGAAGCACCTTTTTGCTTCTATACTCAATTCCTCTTGTTATGAAGGCCAGCATGCTATTAGCCTTCTTCACTACCTGCTGTACGTGCATGCTTGCCTTCATTGACTGGTGTACAAGAACACCCAGATCTCTCTGTACTGCCCCTTTACCTAAACGGATTCCATTGAGGTAGTAATCTGCCTTCCTGTTCTTGCCACCAAAGTGGATAACCATACATTTATCCACATTAAACTGCATCTGCCATGCATCTGCCCACTCACCTAACTTGTCCAGGTCACCCTGTAATCCCCTAACATCCTCATCACATTTCACCCTGCCACCCAGCTTTGTATCATCAGCAAATTTGCTAATGTTATTGCTGATACCATCTTCTATATCATTAACATATTTTGTAAAAAGCTGCGGTCCCAGCACAGATCCCTGCGGTACCCCACTGGTCACTGCCTGCCATTCCGAAATGGAGCTGTTTATCACTACCCTTTGTTTCCTATCAGCCAACCAATTTTCAATCCAACCGAGTACTTTGCCCCCAATACCATGCACCCTAATTTTACTCACTAACCTCCTGTGTGGGACTTTATCAAAAGCTTTCTGAAAGTCCAGGTACACTACATCTACTGGATCTCCCTCGTCCATCTTCAGAGTTACATCCTCAAAAAATTCAAGAAGATTAGTCAAGCATGACTTCCCCTTCATAAATCCATGCTCACTCTGTCCTATCCCGTTACTACTATCCAGATGTGCCGTAATTTCGTCCTTTATAATAGACTCCAGCATCTTTCCCACCACTGAGGTCAATCTAACTGGTCTATAATTTCCTGCTTTCTCTCTCCCAACTTTCTTGAAAAGTGGTATAATATTAGCCACCCTCCAATCCGCAGGAACTGACCCTGAATAATCACCAACGCATCCACGATTTCCCAAGCCGCCACCTTCAGTACCCTGGGATGTAGACCATCAGGCCCCGGGGACTTATCAACCTTCAGACCTAACAGTCTCTTCAACACCAAATCCTGGCAAATATAAATTCCCTTAAGTTCAGGTCCTTCAGCTACTGTTACCTCAGGGAGATTACTTGTGTCTTCCCCAGTGAACACAGATCTGAAGTACCCATTTAATTCTTCTGCCATTTCTTTGTTCTCCGTAATATATTCTCCTGTTTCTGTCTTCAAGGGCCCAATTTTAGTCCTAACCATTTTTTTTGCCTTGCACATACCTAAAAAAGCTTTTACTATCCTCCTTTATATTATTGGCCAGTTTACCTTTGTACCTCGTATTTCCTTCTTAGTAATCCTCTGTTGCTCTTTAAAAGCTTCCCAGTCCTCAGTTTTCCCACTTATCTTTGCTATGTTATACTTTTCTCTTTTAACTTTATATGTTTCTTAACTTCCCTCGTCAGCACGGCCACCCATGCCTCCTCCTAGGATCTTTCTTCCTTTTAGGAATGAACTGATCCTGCAACTTCTGCATATTACTCAGAAATATCCGCCATTGTTCCTCCACGGTCCTCCCTGCTAAGGTATTGCACCATTGAACTTTGGCCAGCTCCTCCCTCATAGCTCCATAGTTCCCTTTATTCAACAGAAGTACTGTCACTTCCGACTGTACCCTCTCCCTCTCAAGTTGCAGATTGAAGCTTAATGAAGTTGATCAATCCCAGATTTAACATTAACAATGAATCCAGCACCAGTTGCTATTTAGTTGCAAACTTCTATCACATAGACTTTGTAGCTGCCTTTTTAATTTCACTCCTGAACAGTTTGACTCTAATTTTTGGTCTATCACACCTAGTCTGAGACTCCCTAATGGGACAAATAGTTACTCTTGATCTAAACTACTTATTCCCCTAATGTTGAGATAAATAACTAACTATTCTAATGCCTTTTAGTGGTTAAGGGATAAATACGACTCAATACACTGGTAGATCTTTTCTGCTACTCTTCTAAGCAGCACTATGGGACCTTAGGAAGCACATATTGGCCGTGAATAACATACAACATAGGTTTTCAAGAATGATAGCATCTGCGGACAAAAAAACAGAATTAATGTTCCAGTCAAGCGACGCTTCCTCAGAGCTGAAGAAGAATTACTGGACTTGAAACACTAACTGTGTTTCCTTTCCACAGATGCTGCCAGTATCTACAGCAATTTCATTTTGTTTGAGATTTCCAATAAATTGTGATGAGAGGTTATACAAATTAGGTCTGCTTTCTCTTGCATTTAGAAGATTAAGGGGTGATCTGACTGAAGATTTCAAGATGTTAACTGGAAAGGACAGGGTAGATAAGGGCAAAGTATTTTCACTGGTCAGAGATTCTAGAGTGAAGGGCGAAGTCTAAGCATTAGTCCACTCCATTCAGGAGACATGTTAGGAAGCACTTCTACACACAAAAGGTGATAGATGTTTGGAATTCTCTTCCACAAACAGCAATTGATATCGGATCAGTTATTAATTTTTAATCGGATATCGAGACAGGTTTGTGAACAAAGATTTTACAGAATGTGGGACAAAGGCAGGTATATGGAGTTAGGCCGCAGATCAGCCATGAACTTATTCAATAGCGGAATTGAGGAGCTGAATGGCCGCCTTCCGTTCCTATGTTGCTACATCAGTGAAGTCTACTTGAACAGTAAACCGTGCAGAATTAGCATTGGATCTGATAGATGTCAGTGGGCATTGCAAACACAAGTCCAGATTATTAGAGGTTTCTGTCATAGAGTTGTGTTAAGATTGATTAAATCATGGAACTAAATTTGGTACGGTCCATAATATGGGGATGTAGAATATATATTCACTGAACATTATAGTTCCTTGCATCAGGTTAATGTTTTGAAAAGCCTATAGTTTCTGCTACAGGCGAGTATTGAATACAACCTGTAACATTATTCTAGTCCATTTTGTGCTGACTAGTTTGCACTTGTTTCCTTCATATTAGAGGAGCTCTAAACACCACAGATGTATTTTGCATTATTATTAAATAAATTCCATAAATATACCTCTGAGGTAAAATATGCTCACCCTTACCAATGTCATAAATCTTGCAGCTAAACTGTGATGTGAATTTCAAGTAGAGGGGGATATGTTGAGGAACACCTTATACAGTAAGCCAGCTATTACTTTTCAGAACAGCACACCATTTTAAGCCTATTTATCTTGGACATGAATGACATGAATTGCATCATTTACATCATACTGCCTGCCACAACCCAAGTGAGAAGAATAACAGAATATCATTTACATAGAGCTTAATAGCAGCTGTAAAAGTCTGGGTGATTTTTCTTTGATAGAGCTCATTAGTATAGAGCATAAAATTGTAACAGCTGAATCAGTAAATTGAAATTGGTACAAGTTTCGGTTCTATTTTTCCTGCTGCTTATTAAGGTGAGGAATGATACTGAACACATTTTATTGCCACTTTGCTGAGGACCAGTCTGATAGCCCGTTTACACAGCAAATCACTAACGCACTTTTGCTACTGCATTAGCAGCTGTGCCAAATTAGATTAGCCGTGGCCATGTAAACGCAGCAAATCTGCCTGCTGTGATTTTGTGAGAATAGTTAAAAACTTCCGCTTCCAGAGTGCAGGTACTAATTTGTGTGTATGTGTCTATATATGTGCGTGTATGTATATGAGATTGCCTCTCCTACCCCCCCTTCTTGCTATTCAAACGGGATTTCTAACGGTTTAAGTCATCCGGTATCAGAGTGGAAAGCTTCTCGTCCAAGGTGGACGAGGCTGTATTGTTATCCGACCGACATAAACCATTGTATTTGCGAACCCACACTCTCAATTCTGAATCTTCCAGAATAAATGATCGCCGTGTTCTTTTTTAACGTTGCATTTAAAGCTGATGACAGATTGACAGGGCGAAATGAAAGTCCTTTCATGCAAATTGGAAATTGATTTCACGTCCATTATGAAGTCGAATTGATAAAAGATTTGGAGGATACACGTTGTTTTTCTTTCGAACGGCAACCCTCAGAAAAAAAAGAAATGTAGCCTGTTTGGGATCAACTGTAAGAACTTGCTTTAAATGCAAGACGAGTGCAGTCTCGCAAAAAAACAAGAGATGCATAGGCTGGATAGCCCCCAAATGTATGTGCAATGATCACAGAAACTTTGTGCAGGCTGGTAATTTAAAATGATTGCAACACGCATCCCAGTGCTCAAAGTGCTGTCGAGTGGCTGCACACCTCAGCAGGAGACCCATGTTCTTGCCAGGATAGAACCAATTAAAGTTAGCCTGCACCTCTTAAAGGGAAGGTGCATTCCTGTTACAGTAAATGTTAGAAATGTTAGGGAAAGTAGTCAAACTTGCACTAACAGCACATCGGAGAAGAATATGCACCAAGATTCTTGGAAGCTACATTGGAGGCATTGGTATAGGAGCTGGTGAGGAATGGAGGTGTCCTCCATCAAGATGAGGCCACTGTAAAGGCAGTGGAAGCATATTGCTGTCATGGTCAATGCAGTACTCTAGCCCTAATGTCCTGGATACAGCACTGCAAGCTGAACAATGACCACATGTGAATGGTCAGGGTCAGTGAATGCATCTTCATATGAGTCCTACTAATTAGACCATAGCTCAGACACAGCCCCAATCATTTACTTCCTGAGAATTCCAATTGAAAACAACTCATACCTCACAGTCATAGCCTCACCTCACCCCCACACATTCAGCCTTGCTACAATGCCTCACCTCCACATCTCACAGTTTGTGCACACTGCCAGATATTAAAACATGCTAGCAACATCACCCAAACACATTGCAACACGCTCACTAACACATTTCCCACTCACTGGCACACACTCAGAGGCAGCAGGACTTAACTAGTGGGGGCCTGGCAGTGCTGATGTCCTGATTGCTATGGAGGAGATGCTGTTCGCCGTTGTTGAAGTGACTCCGACTTAGGCTTGGCCAGTGGCAGGGCTGAACCATTGAAGATAATGGTATCCTCTTCCTTCATCCTGCTCCTCGTCCTCACATCAGTTTCTTGTCACATCCCAGTTATGTTTTGGTTTACCAGCTGCAGGTAGTGTTCTGTATCCCCATTCTACCTACTGCAATGATGCTCTCTCGTTTGATGCTCCAAAACTACAGCAACACTGCTGAGAAGTATGGGCAGCGTTGCATGGTTCATTGGTGGCAGCAGTAGGAGGATTTTAATGGAAGGGCCATCAGTCAGGGGTGAATGCATTATCCTTTGTCACCCAGCAACAATACTTGTGAGCTTTTCAAAGGGGCTGGCACCACTGTCTGGTCCAGGATGGAGGAGTTATGGCAGCTCCCAGGATATCTTGCACGGAGCTGCATTATCTGGCTGATAATCTAATGATTTGAATATTATAGGAGCACGAAGACTGGGCGTTCCGGGTAGGGCACTCTGACAGCTATCTGGGTGCAATTGATTCCTCCCTGCTCCAACAGGAAACTGACCATGCCATAGATGTCCCCCATCAAGGAAGAGATGAATTGGTGGATCTTTCCAAAGAAATAGTCAGTGATAGTGTGGAGGCACTTACACATTGAGACTGAGAGATGCATAGAGGTCCATTGTAACTCCCTGAAGTGATCTAGTGACAAAGAAATTAAGAGCTCCAAAATAAGTCTGCCATCCAGACCTGTGACCAGAGTGGTCAGGACATCCTTAGTCATCTTCTGTGCTGACTCTCATCACTTGTAGACAGCTACATCGAAGCCTGTAGATGGCTGAATTGAGCACAAGAGCTCTCTTCCTCTGTGATGCCTCTTGT
Organism: Chiloscyllium punctatum; assembly: GCF_047496795.1. NCBI lineage: Eukaryota > Metazoa > Chordata > Chondrichthyes > Orectolobiformes > Hemiscylliidae > Chiloscyllium > Chiloscyllium punctatum. Next base: position 23,919,176 of record NC_092742.1, read on the forward strand.
CCTGCTGTTTGTCCCTCTGCAGGCTGTACGGCAACCAGCAGTGGCTGCTGCTGTTGTTACCGAAAGAGTTACCTCCGCTGCCTTCTGCAGTGATAGGACCGCAAGAAGTGCAGGTTTGACCTCTGCTTGGCTTCCTCAGGCATACAGCAGGTCCATGAGATCAGGGAGGGTAAGTCCACATCCTTAGTGAAGGGATGCTTCATGGTGGGCGGCACGGTGGCACAGTGGTTAGCACTGCTGTCTCACAGCGCCAGAGACCCGGTTCAATTCCTGCCTCAGGCGACTGTGTGGAGTTTACATATTCTCTCTGCTTCTGCATGGGTTTCCTCCCACAATCCAAAAATGTGCAGGTTAGGTGAATTGGCCATGCTAAATTGCCCGTAGTGTTAGGTGAAGGGGTAAATATAGGGGTATGGGTCTGGGTGGGTTGTGCTTCGGAGGGTTGGTGTGGACTTGTTGGGCTGAAGGGCTTGTTTCCACACTGTAAGTAATCTTAAAAAAAAACCTTGACATGTTTCTCCTCACAAGTCGAAGTTATGCCCTCACAGAAGGTGGCATCACAATTGGCCCAAATGGCACACATTCCATTGGATAATGTGTTGCTATGATTGTTAAGAGGTCAGCTCCTTGTCAGCCACCTCACTGTAGCTTGGAGATGTGTAGTACTACAGGTTTTTCTACAAACCTGAGAATCCTCCTTCTCACGTTCATTAATGATCCTGATCTGGTACCAAGAAAGTTTCAATGAGACCATTGTTTCCAAGAGCCTCTCAAACCCCAAACCCATCATTGGAGCTTTGACCTTTATTTTCCATGAATTCATGCGACATAGGTGTCGCTGGCTAGGTCAGCATTTATTACTCATCATTAATTACCCAGAAGGCAGTTAAGAGTCAATCACATTGCAAAGGGCCTGCAGTAACATGTAGGCCAGATCTGGTTAGGAAAGCAGATTTTCTTCCCTAAAAGACAGTAGTGAACCAGTGGGGTTTTAACATCAATCGACAGTAGTTACATGGTCACCACACAAGCAACTTTGAATTCCAGATCTTTTGTAGAATTCACATCTCACCATCTTTCTTGGAAGGATTTGAATGCACACCCGCCCAGCGCATTAACTCTGGATGATTAGTCCAGTGACATTACCACAACTTGACCACTGAATATCTTCTCATATTGTGTGTGAGGATTCATAGAATAATAGAATCCCTACAGAGTGGAAGCAGGCTGTTCGGCCCATTGAGTCCACACTGACCCTCTGAAGAGCATCTCATCCAGACCCCCCCCCCCCACTTATCCCTGTAATCCTGCATGTCCCAGGGCTAATTCACCTGCACACTTTTGGACTGTGGGAGGAAACTGGAGCTCCCTGAGGGAATGCACGCAGACACAGGGAGAACGTGCAAACTCCACACAGCCAGTCGCCTGAGGTTCCTGGCACTTTGAGGTAGCAGTGCTACCCATTGAGCCAACGTGCTGCCCTCATACAGCCTCTGCATTGTGAACACTTGCTGTCTTAGAGACAATGTGCCATGGCCAATGGGCGAATTAGAATACAATTCACTATTGCAGTTTGGAGCTCACCAACAGCTTTTGTTGCAATGCAGCTGCCAGGTAACTTTGTTTGCAGGGACAGCAAACGATCTCCAGGTCCAACTCAGAATTCTAGCTTGCTTTCTTAGTGTTCACTCACTTTGTACTTACTGGAATGGTCACGGTATTCCTGCCTTGCTTTGCCTTTTGGCACAGAATGCCAGGCAAGTTGTTAGCTTTACCCTAAACTATCAAGGGCGTGGGCATATTGCTGATCAGCACAAAGCAACATCACCTACAGAATGTGCCAGCAGCTTACGTGGCAAATAAAGTGCCACGTTTGAAAGTCTAAGGGGAACAGTCTTTAGTCCAGTCAAAGGGGACCATGTTCAGTCAGGAGGCTGGTCCAACCTCAGTCATGAAAGCTGGTGAGGTGTCCCAAGTGATGAGTAGGAAGCATAAAGAACAGGAAAAGTTTGCAGAGATGTTGTAGGTGGCAGCCATTGAGGGAATACATTGTATGCTATATTGGGAGTGACAGATTAGATTACTTACAGTGTGGAAACAGGCCCTTCAGCCCAACAAGTCCACACCAACCCGCCGAAGCGCAACACACCCAGACCCATCCCCCTACATTTACCCCTTCACCTAACACCACAGGCAATTTAGCATGGCCAATTCACCTAACCTGCACATTTTTGTGCAGCATGATTTCACTTTCATAAACCCATGCCGACTTTGCCCAATCCTATTAATGCTTTCCAAGTAATAGACCAGGAGCCTTGGCGGGGGATGGGTGCAATGGCAGAATAAAAGTAAGTGTAAGGTAGAAGATGGTGGCACATACCCTTGAGGAGCATAGAAGATCATGAACCTTTTTTGTGGCACTACTGCAAGTACCTCCAGACTTAGGGCACACACTGACCCTTTTTTTTAATATAGGCTCCCTACAATGTGGAAACAGGCCCTTTGGCCCAACAAGTCCACACTGACCCTCCAAAGAGTAACCAACACAGACCCATTCTCCTACTCTACCCTACCCTATATTTACCGCTGACTAATGCACCTAACTGACACATCCGTGAACACTTTGGGCAATTTAGCATGGCCAATCCACCAAACTTGCATGTCTTTGGATTGTGGGAGGAAACTGGAGCACCCGGAGTAAACCCACGCAGACATTGGGAGAATGTGCAAACTCCACACAGTTACCTGAGGCTGGAACCAAGCCTGGGTCCCTGGTGCTGTGAGACAGCAGTGCTAACCACTGAGCCACTGTACTGCCCCATGTGCTAACACTATCGTTAAATCAGATATTGTGGTATTTGAAACAGCTGGGGTTTAAATACGGAAATGTTGTGAATGCTGGAAGGTCCTGACACCGATGAATATTTCAGCCACTACTGAATGCAAGATTGTACAAGAGCTGCACCATGGAGGTGAGGGCACACACTTAATGAAGTAAGCAATGTAAAATTTCATTAGATTTCATTTCATAAAATTTTATTTCTCACAGAGAGAAATCCGCTATGAAATTCCCTACAATTGACACATGGAAATTTTGGGAAAATTCAGGCTGCAGTCATCGGTGCCAAAATCCACAAAGGAACTTTACATCGCCAACAGTCTTTGAGGAAGACAGAAAAGAATAAACAACATGGACTGATAACAGCAAGAATGCTTCAAGATCTTCTCTTCCTCTCCTTTTCCTAATGCTCATTAACTAGTCAATGAAAAGCAACTTGGAATGACAACAACAACCATTCACTGAGAACTCCAGCTTCATCATTATTGAAGAAACAAGATGGCAGCCAAATGGTTGGACTGAGGTCTTTTCATTATTATGGATCTGCAACTGCATTTTCTTTCTTTACCCTGTCTGTACCAGACAATATTCTCTTGCTTTTAATATTTTATTACCTGCGTGTATGTTTGATGTCTCATTTTTTTTTGTTTTTCTTGGATTTAGTGATATTAAAGCTCCACTCTTTCACTCAAGGAAAACTTGAATTGTCTCTCCTTCATTTTTTATCTGGTTAATGGAGTTTGATTGAGGTGTGATGACTATATGTTAAAAAGTAAAACATTTTGCTGTGACTGACCAAGAGGAGGTTAAATAAAGGTGAGTGAATTATTCCTCCTCATCAGGCCACAATAGTAGTGAGATACTGGACTATCACCTGATTACTTTACCACACTCATCAATTTTCTTGCCACATCATGGAATAGAAATACTTACTTGGTCCATCAAGTTCATGCTGGTATTTGTCCTTCACCTTGACTATCTTTGTGGCTTCAGAAAAATTTAACAGAACTTTACATCAGGCGATGATTTGGATTGCAGCTGCTATAGAAAGCCTACTCTCCAGGTGTATAATGGCCTGGTATGACAACTGCTCTGCCCAGGGCTGTAAAAACTACAGAAGGTTGTGTGCACAGCCCAGACCATCACAGAAGCCAACCTCCCATCCAGGGACTCCATTTACACTTCTCGTTACCATGGAAAGACTGCCAACATCATCAAATACCCCTCCCACCCCAGTAATGCTCTCCTACAACCTCTTTCGTCAGGTAGTAGACACAGAAGCTCGAATACTTGCACAAGCAGGTTCAAGAACAGCTTCTTCCCTGCTGCATTTGACTGGTTAATGGATTCTTGGACTTCAGGAAATGTTGATCTTTTTATGTTGTTCTTGCTTGGTGCACCTCCTGTGCACTGTAACCTGTATACTTCACTCTTAGCACCTTATGATCTGTATGTCCTTGTTTGCTATGATCTGCCTGTACTGCTCACAGCCAAAGCTTTTCACCATATCGGAGGTACTCCTGACTACAATAAATCAAATCAAATCAAATCAAATGTGAAAGGATGGTTTTGATGGGTGGAATGACTTGATACTTTCTCACAATCTCAGGAATATTGCCACTTTTTTACTTGCATTCGCTGCAATAGATTTGAATATCTTTTTTCAATGTATTGAGTACAGACTGGGAAAAAAAACACAAGCAGCATAAATCAACAAACTAAAGCCCTCACTGAAATGGTATCTGTTTAAAAAATGACTTTGACACCAGAATGGAAAACAGAATGCCACTATACAGATTGTGTCCCCTTCAGAATGCAAGGTTCCAGTTCTAATGGTCTTAAAAATAAGTTTGCAATTATCTTTCATTGCCTAAAAGATTTGTGAAAAACAGAGAAAGTAATGTTTGGTTTTATTTGATCATGAGATATGGGAATTGCTGGCTAGGCCTGCATTTACTGTCCATTCCTAATTGCCCTGGAGAACTGGAGGTGGGCTGTTTTCTTCAACTGGTGACCTCCTGGGCTGTCCCACTGGGCCAGGGAAGGGATTCTGACCCAGTGACAGAGAAGGAATAGCGAAATTTCCAAGTCAGAATGGCAAGTGGCTTGGAGGGGACCTTGCAAATGCTGGTGCTCCCATTCATCTGCCCTTTGTAGGTGACAGAGACTGTGTGTTTGGAAGGTGTGATCAGGTGAGATGGCGCAGAGTGTTTTTGGTATATTGGACATTGTTGATGAAGGCAGTAAATGTTGGAGGTGTGAGTTGGGTACAATCAAGCAGGCTTTTCTTTTGCTGGATGATGATGAGTTTCTCAAGTGTTTTTGAAGCTCCACCCCTCCAGGCATGTGGGGGAGGTGGGGGGGTGGAGGTACAGCATCACACTGAATTGTGCTTTCTACATGCAGTATTCCAAAAGTGGCCTAACCAGTTGTTGATTCAGTGTGTTTTGACCTGCGACAGTATGTAACCCATGTCCCATTCTCTGCCTGTATTTGATAACCTTTTCTCTTCAAGGCTGCATACTATTTTCATCAGTAATATACTGGAGGAGCCAGTAAAGTCAGTCCTGCAAGTTGGAAGCATTCCTGCTGTTGGACTGATACTTGGCGAAATTCCCTTCTTCCTACTAGTGCTAGGAGATCTCTTACACCAACCTGAAGGCGCAAGCAGGTCCTCAGTTTAACATTGCACCCAGCAACATCATTTTCAACCGTGGTAGCATTCCTTCAGTATTTTACTCAACCTGATTTTGTGCTCCAGAATGACACCTGAACTCAAAGTGAGGTTGCTCCCCAGTAATTCACAACTGTTTCCCAAGCACACTTCAATGTAAACAGCCATAAGGTTCATTTAAACCAGCCTGTTAGACTCGCTGGCATTGAGGCTATTCAGCAGTGAATCCTGGCCTATGCCAGTGTGTACTGGTGTGGCCATTCAAACGGTTTGAACTGTCATTTGCTTGTGTCTTATCTCAATAACTACGCAGTGGAGTTGCAACTGGATTTGAGTTTTGCAGCTCAACACCATTCAAAATAAAGTTCCTGCCAATTTTTACTGGTGCTAACTGGATTTTTGCAGCAAGGGAAAATAGATGCAGTGAAATCCTCTTATCTGGAAATGCTTGGGAGCTGAAAATGACTCACATAGATCTGAATTTGCATATTAAGCAGATGAGGCAATGTAACCCCATTTAAAGGCTGAACACATCCAAATTAAACCGTGTTATAACCAGCCTGTGACTATTAAATGCTAATCAGAGTCTACAAATCATTAAACAACCATTGATGATCGGAATTTTCTGTAACACTGGTTTAGTTTGACACATTTAACATTGAATATCAGGCCGTGAACATCAAGGTTTAAGGAGTTTGCATGTAGCCAGCTTTCTTTTTTTTAACCCCTTGATTTCTCCCTACCCTCTGTGATCTGTCAGCCCTTCAGGATTTTTCTGGAGCTTCCAGGAATTAGTGATGAACCAGCAAATGGCAAAGCACAAGAAAGAGTTACTTTTTCACTCATTTTGAACATTTTCATTTGTTGATTATCATAAAATATCAGACATGATGGCCTCAGTTAAAATCATTCAACTAGCTAATAAAGGGCTGAATTTTGCCTCGATGGGTGGGGGTAAGTTTGTCTTTTGGTGGACATGACCGCAGTTCTACACAGGAACACAAGCATTGCAGCTGCCCGACCTTCTGCTGTCTCTGCTTGATGTTTTCGAGAATGATAAGCTCAGTGCAGCACCGGGGCAGTGCTGCACTGTCAGAGGTGCTGCCTTGCAGATGAGATGCTAAACCAAGGCCCCGTTCCACATGGAGGTGAATGGTCCGATGGCATTATTTTCCAAATGAGCAGCAGAATTCTTTCTGGTATCCTGGTGAATATTTATATCTCATCCAATATTAATAAAATAGTTTATCTCAGCATCACACAGATGTATAGAATTTTACAGCACAGAAGGCTATTTGGCACATCGTGTCTGTCCCAGCTCCCGAAAGAGCTAGTCAGCTAGTGCCATTATCCAGCCCTATCCCTATAGCCCTCTAATTTCATCACTTTCAATATCTATCCATTCACCTTTTGAAACCTCCTGTTCAATCTATCTTCACCACTCTCCCAGACAGCACATTCCAAATCCTAACAACTCTTTGAGTAAGGAAGTTTCTTTTACTGACAAGTCTTGAAATTGTGACCTTTACTTATTAACATACCAAGTAGTGAAAACAGAATATCCTTCTTTACCCTGTCAAAATTGTTCATATTTTTGAACACTTGTAATGTCATCTTAATCTGCTCTGCTCCAAGGAGAATAAGGCCAATTTCTCTCATCTTTCCTTGGATCTAAAATCTGTCATTCCTGGTATCATTTTAGCAAATCTCCTTTGCACTCTCTCCAGGTCATTAACATCCTTCCTTGAGCAAGGTGCCCAAACTGAACACAGTACTCCAAGTGTAGTCTGCCCAATGATTTGGAGAGATGGAGCATCACTTCCTTACTTTTATACTCAATGACAGAATCCTTAGATTTATATATACTATCAGCTTTCTTAACAACTGTTTGAACTTGCCTGCCTTATTCACAGAATAAAGCATCCAAATTTTGAGGTCCCTCAACTTGTTTACTCCCTTCAAAATTGTACCATTGAGTCTAGATTGTTTCTCCATGTGTCTTCTAACAAATCCATTACCTCACATTTCTTTGCATTGAATTTCACCTGCCAGTTGTCTTCCCATTTGGCCAACTTGTCAATGTCCCTCTGAAGTTGCTCAGCATCTTCCTCACAATTCACTATTCTCTCTGGCTTAGTATCATCCACAAGTTTAGAGATTTTGCCCTCAACACCCATCTCCATATAAATCAGAAAAAGCAAGGGTCCCAACACCAGTCCCTGGGGAACACCACTCTCAACTCCTCTCCAATCTGAGAAATGCCCATCTATACATACCCATGTTTCCTATCTGTTAGCCAATTTCTAATTCATGCTGCCAGGGACCCATCAATTCTGAACATTTCTAATTTGCTAATCAACCTGCCATGTGGCACTGTATCAAATGCTTTCTGAAAGATTATCAAATTAGGATATTGTTGCTGTCTCTGGGAGGTTGCTGTGTACAAATTGGCTGCTGTATTTCATACATTACTATGATGATGCTCTTCCTCAGCTTGAGAGCACTTTGGGATGCCCCGAAAGCTGTTACATAAATGCAAAGTTTTTTTTTCTTTGCTTTAAGAACTCAATGTTTTCAATCTATCAAAGGTGTTTGTTTCTGATGATATATTTCTGCATTTTTTTGGCATTTATGGAAGGCCGAATGGTATTTTCTCTCGAGAGTATAAATCCAGAACCTCAGCAAATGTTTTGGGTTCCCGGGTTCGAATCTCACCATGGCATTATAGTAGAATTTGAATTTGATAAGTCTGGAATTATGAGTTCAATGATGACCATGAATCCATTGTCGATTGTCTGAAAAACCCATCTGATTCAGTAATGTCCTTTATGGAAGGAAACTGCCATCCTTACCTGGTCTGGCCTACATGTGAGTCCAGATGGACAGCAATGTGTTTGACTCTTAACTGCCCTCTGGGCAATTAGGGATGGAAAATAAATGCTGGCCTAGTCAGCGATGCCCTCATCCAATGAATAAAAAAAGATTCTTTTGTTCCTTGAACATAGCTTCTCCATTCATTCCACTTAATATGATGCCAGAGCATTTGCATGTCCATATATATTGGATTTGCAATTAACTAGTGGATGGATGGGCTTCATCAGGGAGATGCAGATCCCAATTGGGATTTAACATAGCTGGATCAATAACCAGTCCACTTAAAGCAACCAAAGAGAGTGGCAGCATTTCTTTAAATGGGAGCTCAACTCTGATTATCGTCATGGGTGAGCTGAGAGACCATTCAGTATTATTGACAGGTTTGGTCAGTGCTGTTACTGCCTGAAGCGGCCTGTAAACTGTTTTCTCCTCTGAAAATGAGTTATTCTAAAACACTGACACAGAAAAATATAAATGATATGAAAGCAGAACATGTTGGAAATACATCGCAGGTCAGTGAGCACCTGAAAGACAAAAGGCAGATGAATGGTTCAGGTAGCATCCGATCTGTTGGTTAAACTAGCACTGCTGCTACCACAGAAAGCACTTGTAATTACAATGTATTTTATTATCATCAATGCTTTTCTTGCACAAAAAAAATCCTTATTTACCAAAAAAGCATCCTGCTTATTGTGAGTGGATTAACATGACTTTTAAAATAGCAAATATGACTCTTGTGATTATGGACAGAGACAGCACAGAAGGAGGCTATTCAGCCCATCAAGGGTGAGTTGGTTTTTGAAGGAGCTATCCAATTAATCTGGCTCCCATGCTCTAGGTAGCCTGAGGAATTAAGGCTTTTGCCATTGATGAATTGCATACGCTGTGTCTAAGTTGGCAGAATTATTGATGCTCTCTTCCATGGAGTTCAGCCTAACACCTTCCCTGAGCCCTGTAGCAGGTGTTAAAAGACAAAAAAAGAAAGATTATTCAACATTGAACCTTGGCTTGTCTTCCTGGTGTAGTACATGTTTATTAAGCAAATCCATGATCACAATGCTAAGATGTAAGAACATGACTTATCAATAGAAGTAGTGCAGGCACCGGAGAAATTAGCTGTGGAGAAATGTCATTGATAGGATTGCAATCAATCAGTCTGCTTTAATACATCAGGGTTTATTTTTTTCATTTCAGTAATTAGAAGTAAAGGGAAAGAAATTGTTGTCGGAGATCTCTTCACAGCAATGAAGACTGAGTAGATTTCAAGCTAATGGGTTTGCTGGTTTTCACAATGAGGCTGGTCAACAGGATTAATGAATGACAAGCATGGCTGGTGCATTTTGGCAGGAGGAATAGGAAAGCTAACATAAATAGGATGGTGCAAAAATAAAATAAACAGATTATGGTTCAGAGAACTGTGGGATGTAATTTGGCGCCCTCGCCGATGGAGAATTTGAAAAGCAAGGGTATTTGGTTAGGTGGGAAGGTAGTCGGTGTGGACCTGGGCACCTCCCACCTCTATCTCATTCCATCCACAGCAGAGAGGCTCATGGAGAACTTTCTGGCCCCATTGCTGATTGAGGCTCTTTCACCCACATCCCACTGCTACTGGGGTTAACCTGGGGAGTCAGGGGTTCAGGCAGGGGGCTCATCATGCAGGGAGCACAATAAGAAAAACTCCAAGGTCGCTTCTTTTCCCTCAGGAGATCGTTTGTTGGCAGGGACTTGATGCTTGATGAAGGGACCCAGCACCAGGAAGGTGGGGGCTGCGGTTGGCGAGGGAATCGATACTGCTGATACTGTTTTGCACTCTGATGTCCCGCTTCTCCCTCACGATTCCCCCATCCTACCATCACTCACCTGCTGCCTGGGATCCAGTGATGATGCCCGGCTTCAGGTGGGTTTCAAACTGGCAGCACCTGCCACTTCCTCTGTGATCTGGGGAAGGCTCACTGTTGTCAAGTTAAATGCTTGTGGAGAGTGTGACGCTGGAAAAGCACAGCAGATCAGGCAGCATCCGAGGAGCAGGAGAATCAATGTTTCGAGCATGAACTCTTCATCAGAGTTCTCCTGCTGCTTGGATACTGCCTGACCTTCTGTGCTTTTTCCAGCATCACACTCTCGACTCTGATCTCCAGCATCTGCAGTCCACACTTTCTTCTTAAGTTAAATGCCTGAGTTACCCCTGAAAAGAGATGATGTGGGATCATGTTGGGTCCCCAGCCAGTGAGTGAAACCACAGTCACCTCCATTAAATACTGAAGGAGGCATAAGCGATTCAAAAACATACACGAACATTGGCTTCATAAGTAGATTGCAAGTTATGCTCATACATTCTAAACTATTCATATCCTAACAGAATATTGTGTCCAATTCTGGGCACTAAACTTGATATTAAGGAGCAGGCTTAGAGGAGTTTTACTAGAATGACAACATCAAGGAAGCTTTTCAGTTGACTAAAGATGCTAAGATTGTTCTCTTTAGAGCAGTGAATGTTGAAACAATTTAATGGTAGATCAACTGAAGCTTTTTGTTAAAGTAACTAAGGAGAAGCTGTTTCCACCGGCACAGATGGAGTTTGCCAGTAAGATCTCAAGACGAGAATTGTTGTGATTTGGAATGCACTACTTGAAAGTGTGCCGGAAGCAGACAAGATACGTGCTTAAAGAGGAAGGTAAAAATTAACTCCATGGAAAGTGCAGATGCGTATGGTGAAACATAGGGCCAGCACAGGCATGAGGAGCTGAATGGCCTCTTTCTGGACTGACCTAATCTATGCCACAATCAGCTGTGATCTGAAGAGTTCCAGTCATATTTCTCTGTCACAATAGCATCAGCATCTTATTGGTTGCTTGGAGTCAATATTATGGTCTGGAGTACATCACTAATTAGCATTCGGCTGTGCAAGTGTGAAAATATCATTTACTGCAGTACATAATATTAATTCAGTGGAAATGTAAATGTTATACATCTAAACTGCAAGGGGATAAACCAGGGCACTGCAGCACTTTGCTATTAGCACCCACTAGGTTAAATGTGTTAACCAAATGTGCCCCACTCATATCCCCTCAACTCACTTGGGGAGAAAATTGTGTTCTTTGCAGCGAAGTCTGGTCACCTCCTGCTGGTTATAGTGTAAACAGTGTGCAGCACATTCTCCAGCATGGCAGAACAGTGAGGCTTCTCTACAGCACACCAGTTTAAAGCATGGTCTACAGAGCAGAAACGACAGTAAAATGTCATTAAATCTGGATAACAGAGAGCAGATGCCATTCGTCAAGGGAAAAGGTTTTAATACTTTGTCTTTGCAGAGGACTTATTTACCAAGAACATTGTAATCTAAAGCAGCAATATCTCTATTCCCTGGGTCTTTCATTATTCTCCAGTGAGATTTGTATAAAAGTATCTTCCTTAAAGAAAGAACTTGCATTTATAGAGCATCCCAAAGCACCATAGAGTCAATGAAGAATTCCTGATGAAGGGCTTTTGCTCGAAACTTTGATTTTCCTGCTTCTCGGATGCTGCCTGACCTGCTGTGCTTTTCCAGCACCACGTTAATCTTGACTCTGAACTGCAGTACCCACTTTCAGCTCAATGAAGGATGTGTTCAACTGCAATATTTTTATTCACTCATGAGGTGTGGGCATTGCTGTTTGAACCAACACTTATTGCCTGTCCCTAGTTGCCCTTAGAAGGTGGGGGTGAGCTGCTGCCTTGAACTGCTGCAGTCCATGGGCTGAAGGTAGACTCTCAATTCCAAAATTTTGACTCCGTGACAGTGAGGGAACGGCGATATAGTTCCAAGTCAGGATGACAAGTGCCTTGGAGGGGAACTCGAAGGTGGTGGTGTTACAGTATATCCCTTGTTTGTACAGATGTAATTATTTGTGGGTTTGGAAGGTGTTATTGAAGGATTTTGGTGAACTTCTGCAGTTCATCTTGTAGATGGTACACACTGCTGCTACTGAGAGTTAGTGGTGGAGGGAATGGATGTTTCACCATTATAAAAGTACTCCTGTTGCTCAAGAACAGGCCAAAGACTTTTTACTGTCTAATCCTTTGCCACTCAATACTAATAAGCCTTGCAGGCTAGTATTACAAGGGTTAGTAGCTGTATACACTACAGAAAGAAGTTCTTAGCACTACCAGGCCCTAGTTACAGGCATCACTTACAAAATCATTCTTTATGCACTGCCAAATAGGACATCACTTAGTCTGCATCAGATGGATCTGTGCTGATAGTATGGCTGAGATTAGGAGTTCATCGGGTGAAAACGTAAATAGCACAGTGTTGTTTTACATTGATTTATATTTGCTCATTAAAACTCATTTGGAAATGGCCAAGTTTGCCTTCAGTGTCAATTGAGCGATCCAAATTAGAATGTTGGAATTTCTTAATTGTTTCGACGCGGCTGAAACAAATTTCAAACTGCACACCTAAAGAGTTAAATTTCACAACCTCTGACCTCAAACTGAAACTTCCATTGCCCCCAATTTCTGAATCTGTCTCAGAGACACCGTGAGGAGAGTGTCTGGAAGGGGACATGCCTCACTAATGTAGAATGAGTGTTCAGACCTACGTATGCGTTCAAGAGAATACAAAGAGAGCTCTTACTCTGCCAGTACTTGGTGCTAACCTGAGCTAGGAGCATTTGTTGTTGTCACTAGATGTAAAAAGGAAAATGCTGAAGCCCCTCATACTGTCATCTCTTTACTGAATAAGCAGATGCTTACGCCATGCTGAGATGGGAGTGCTTTGTGTCAAAAAAAGAGAAACATGCCTCCTCACGATTAAGCTTGTGTTCACACTTATAACTCTTATACTAAGTGACAGTGTCCTGAAGGTTGATGGATAATAGTGACAGACTTCTGTTAAGTGTCGTGCAAAAAGGCATTCAATATGGTACAAAGCTTTAAAACTGCAAAGCACATGATTCCTGATGACAATGTCATCATGGGGCAAAGACTGCCTCTGAATTTTTTTTTAAACTTGTATTAAAAATTTCATTGTTTGTAATGAAATTTATGATTTATTTTCACACATCTATTTTTTGGGAATTGTAGACCCAGTGTCAGAATAATCTCTCCTCTCTCGTGCCAGGACTATTAGCTGACAACAACAGACAGGTCCTATCTCTTTGCTTCATAAAATCCATTTACTCCAGGAATTCCAGTGTAACAGTAATGTGTGTGATTTTCATTAATGTCTGTCTCTAGCTTGCCAGAATTGTTTTATTCACTGTATGTGCAATACATACGGTTGCTCCTTCAGTTTTCTGCAGGTCCAGCATTTACTGTACTGAATGCATTTCACAGTCATATATCATGCATAGTTCATTTGCTTGTAACCCATTCCAGAAGCCCAATCTCACTATTATACTCTGATACACTTTCTCCAACATCCAGTTGGTTCTATTGGGTTCCCTGCTGCTGAACAGTTAAAAGGAGTCGATGGTGATTTTAAGGAGGTAATTAAATTGCAGGGTTCCGCGGATGTCCATAAAGTGCTCAAGTTTTGTTCTTGTAGTTTATGACAACATTAGTACCACTACATTGAGCTGCAATCTTCTACCTCATGCTCAGCCGGCTTTGTAAAGCTGTTTGTCCTTGAAGCCTACACTTTTTTTTACACTTCTAATTGTCTCCATTGTTTCACCATTTTCCACACCATTTTTCAATCACATTCTCTTGATGGTGCCAACTCATGCTGGGCTGCACACAGGTTCACGGATGCTGACCATCCAGTGATACCTTGCTCAGTGGCTGTTCAATTCTTATTAACAGCCATGAGTGTTGACAGACTGATCAACCATTGTTCGCATTGGAAATAGTTTCCAATTTTATATCCAGCAGTCTCGATGTTTTGGCTGGCATTACTATATAGCAATCAGAGGTGCTGGCTTTTGGTTCCTATTGCCGTCAAGAATCCCGTTCAATTAAGACCGCCCCAACCATTGCTCAGTAACATCATTATTTTGGAACATTTAAGGTCCGATTTTAATTCTATTTAAATAAATGGGCATTTGAGTGAATTAAAATCAGACCTGAAAATGCACTGAAAGTACGCCGCACCCTTGAAAGAGCTTGGGTGACTTCGGGAATTCTGCCAATTTATTTTTGTATTTGCTTTCACAAAACAGAAATCACTGTCAGTGAGGTTGCCTTTCAGAGGCTTAACGAGCTTGTATTAGATGTCAATTCTCCCCTATTCTAGCAGCAGCAGGAACCCACTTTAAATAAACTGATTAATTCTGCAATTAAAAGAATGGAGGGGTGATTTTGTAAAAGACCTCTATGATTCTTAGCCTGTCTGTGAAGCCGTGTGCAAGGCCCTCGAAGCTGTCAGGGAAAATTTGGGGACAAGGAAAGAATCTATTGTTTTTAGGATTCAGTGCATGAGGAATTATAGCTCTGACAGAATCACAATCAAATCAGATTTTGCAGGGCCTCCCCAGTTTGATAATCAAGTCAACGCAAAAGGAAGGTAGTTTACTTTTGAGAGGAACTAATTAATTCCATTTTAAGATGCATCTTGGTAATGCTGCACCTGTATTGACAATCATTTTATTAAATAACCGTCACTTTAATATTTCATTATATCATTCATTTTTAATTTTTCTTTTACCAAAATAAAAATGACTTTGGGGTCTGAAATCCACCCTCAGATCAATTGTTTTGGATGTGAAACTGATGTTAGATTTGCTCCTCTGAAGCTGCATTTTCCTCATGAAATCTCACAGCAAAGTAACACTTTAATAGTGCTAGCTTGCAAATGAAGAACTCCCTCACTTAAATGGGCAACGACTTTGGAATTTCTGTAAAGCCTCTTTCGTTGGTTCCCAACCAAACAAATCGACCATATAATCCCTGTCAAAAATCTATTGATCATGTCCCCTCATTTTGTTGTCATTTGATTGATAGTGCACACAGAAACAGGCTGATGAATCATTTTTGTTTTCATGAAGGTGCCAGTCCATGAACTGCCTCTCCCAGCAACAAATCAAACACTAGCTACAGCTTATCCAAGTCAAGACTGAAGTATAAGTTTCCTTCCATGTCGGTAGGGTTGACCACATTGTGATTGTCCCATTTCTCAGCCAGTTAAGCCTACATCTCTGAATGACCAGTAAAGAGAATGTAGGAGCAAATTACTGCAGATGCTGGAATCTACTGAAAACAAAAAATGCTGGAGGTCACAGCGGGTCAGGTAGCATCCATGGAGAGCAAGCTAGCGTTTCTAGTCTTACAAGATGGATATGACAGATTTGGGAGCCTAACAGCTGTGTCCTGAGATCTGTCCTTACCCTATTAGATAGCGTATACAGAACAGAAATAAGTCATTTGGCTCAATAGGCTGGTGCGCAGACTCCCCACAAACCTCCTGCCACTCCTCTTCAGCTAACCCCATCAACATTTCCCTATATTCTCATCTCACTTGTATTTCTCCAGCTTCTCCTTGACTGCATCACTCCTTGGATCACGATTTCTCTCCTCTGTTCTCTATTGAATTCATTAGTGACTAATTTATAACATGTCTGACTGTAAGAAAATAAATACAAATCCATGTGATCATTTTGATTTTGAGAATGTTAATTTGCATTGCAATGTCACAGCAAATACCTTTCTCTCCAGTGGAAGCTAAATGATATAATATGGATGAGGCGGCTGCATCTAAAAGGCAGACATAGTTTGAAACTGATATGGTCTCATGCGATATAGCCCCAAACCAATGAGAGGCCATGTCTACTTTGGTAATCCCTCCCTGACCATCTGCTATTTCATGTAACATATAGTGTACGCATTTTAATGCAGTTTGATGGTTTTCCTGAGATGTGCTGTGTGAATGGATTGTCACAATATGCAGAGTACACAGGTGAGCAGATGGTGACAGTGTTTGTAATTAAACAATGAATGAATGATGTCAGAGAATGAAAATTACAGGCCTTTCTACTGCAAGTTCAGATTCAAAGATGGGAAAATTATATCTATATTTCAAGTAAAATTACTGGTACATTATTATTTCAGGGGCTTAATTTGATCTTTTAAATAAAATGTATTCTACAATCTTCACAGACTGGCACTTAGAGAGTGACTCAAAGTTAAGTGTGCAGTCAAAGACTCTCACTTTGGCTCAGCTTCCAGGCAACAGTCCACTTCTCAGTCTCGAATGGCCGGGAGAGTTGTTAACCTCTTAGGGATAGTGCAGCTTTAATACTGCAGTAGTCGGCGAAGTAATGCTTCCTAGCCGGCCCCTTAGTTCAGCACATTAACTTGTTTATCTGCTGCAGCGAAACTTCATAGCTTCATCATTCATTCAGAGCTGGGGAAAACAAAAGACAGCGACCAAGATTTGCATGGTGCTCAATTATACATTAGCGTACATCACTTGGCAATCTGTTCATATCAATTTAATTAGATTTTAATACTGCCTCTGATCTTGTTGTCTAATTAACAGCACTGGCTGGCAATAAAGCATAACCATGCACCCAGCAACACCTTTGATCTCAGCCATATGGAGCTTCTCAACGCTCTTGAAAAAAGTTCACTTTCCACAATATGGACTGTGACAAGTGCAGGGGGAAGAGGAAAGGGGGGAGAAAAAGTGCATTCCCCAGATGGTCAGATACCACTCGCGCTTTCAACTTCATTGATTAATTTCTCTGTCAATTGGTTTTGATTAAAAATAAATAAAACATGCTCTTAATGGTGTATGCAAATCGGGTCTGGGGAGGAGGTTCTGCTTCTACTGTCATCTCCTTTTCTCCCTGACTAGGTTCCAAAATAAAATTGTTTTGGGTTGGGAGGGGATGTGTGTGTGTGTGTGTGTGTGTGTGTGTGTGTGTGTGTGTGTGCGCGCGCGCGCGGGGCAAATAGGTTTAACCCTGCGAGTTCTGGTTTCCCATTGAGGCTCAGAGGAGAAATGAAGACCCTCTTTCTCAATCCAGCCACTTTCTTTTGAAATATTTAACTCTTGTTGCTATTTCTGCAGAGTACTTAATTCCAGTGCGCATTGGTATTCTAATTACCAATTAGAAATGACTCTGTCTTGACTTAAATGGATTTTAGTCAGGTTTTGCTAAATGGCAATTTCAAACTTAACCCTTTCAGAATGGTATTAGGAGAACGAAAGTATCCAAAGCGTTATTTTTCTGTTTGTTTTGCAATTAACTTTCTAAGCCTTTTGCACCTTCTTTCAAGTCACACTGATGCTTTTCCCAAGGTCAGGTAGATGCTTTGCTACCAGGGTTGTTAACACTTGGAGTGTGCTGGGGAACTTTAATTTCCCTAGTCTGCTGACAGGGGGGATAGCTTTTTATAGAGGTGGTATTTCTTCCAGTAGCGTAGCTGAGCTCAAAGAGCTGGGTTTTTGGAGAGTTGCCTTGTTGCTTGCCACTGGTTTCAAACTCTAACATCTCCCTTTATTCAGGTCATGATAGTCCTGTGATTCTATGAAGGAATCTCACAAAGTCATTACTTTTGCTATTCATGGCAATAAATTTGACAATAAATTTGAAATTATCAAAAGATAATCCATCCCTGCACTGTATGTGCAAGTATTTTAAACATTGATTCTGATAGCGACTTTTGATCTTCAGAAGTTTAACGAGTTAAATGCACCTGATCTTGAAATATTTCTACACTAAAGAGCTTGGAAGCAGTTTTTCTAACCCATCTCAAGGTCTGAAGTGATGTGGTGCAATGGTTTCCAAGAGGGAATAATCAGCTACACAACACCAAAAGAAATGCTTTCTCCCCTTCTGCAAATTCCATCCCAGAGGAGATGTAATTCAGCAATCCTGTTTGATACTTAGCGGTTTTGGTGGGGAATATTCCCAAAGGATCCCATGGGACAAATTGCAAACTCCAAGAAGATTTTGTGCTCCATTTCCCTAGATTTAATAGAATCTCAGAGGGTGATGTCCAATATCTCATGAGAATTTCATCTTGGAGCTTGTGCAAAATAAATGGAAATTTCACTGCCGTCCTCGGATTCTCTTTGGGAAAGTTTGCTAGTTTTGTCAAAATTGGCGACTTTACTTTTTAATTTTCTTTTGATTCAAATAATCATCTTAGAGTGATCCCCAGCTTAAATGCAAAGGCTGAATTTTAGGAATAGCAATTAGCAGTGGATAGACAAAAATCATTTTGGATATTTGTAGCAATTCATTTCAAAAGCTGTGCAAATTTGATCTAATCTTTTCTGAAAAGCTACAAATCTGCTGCTTGATGGAACCTTCCCTGCTACCAGAACTTGCTGTGGGTAGCCTCTCTTTCCGACAGCAACCCCTCACTCCCCCCACCCCCCCCCCCCCCACTGCAGTCCCCACTGACGTTCCTAGCCACTATCCTCGCTACCCCCCAACCCCTGCATTTTATGAGAAAATTGCTGCATTTCATAGCCAGATTATAAATTATTTCTTGTGCCTCGTGAGCTGAAATGTTTTAAAAGGGATGTTGGAAATCTGTTATGCACCAAGCAGTCCGTGGAGGCATTAGGGAGCGCGGCTGATTCCTACTCCCTTGGAACTGGGGGTGTTAATTTTGAAATATAAAAACAGAATGTGAAGAATGCTAATTTGTCATTAGGAAGATTAGCGCAATCGGGGGAATTGGAGGATCTTGCTTCGATTTAGAGATTATTGACACCGTGTAATGTTCGAAAATCTGTGGGGTGGTGAGGGAAGTCACTGCATTTCAAGTCAAATGATATTCATATATTTTAAACCGTACTCTTGGCTGGATCGCAACTGAAGTATCGCATAGCACCTGCGATAGGTTGTGAGGGATGAGTCATGTGCTTTTTTTTTAATGTCACACGTCAAAACGGTTGTGCAGTGAGATGGGTCTTCGCAGCAGGAATTGTTGCTTATTTATTAACCCTTTGCCCTACTTGGAAGAAAGCAAGGAAAAACATAATTAAGAAACAAACATAAACTCTCTTCCATTAGCCCCCTTCCCCCATCTCGGTCGACAAAAGGCATCATGGCTTTGAGTTAATGTTTGTTGAAACAACAGATTTTTATTTCTAAGTCAGAGGAAGTGGTGGAGGCTGGTACAATTACAACACTTAAAAGGTGTCTGGATGGGTGTACAAGTAGGAAGGACTTAGAGGGATATGGGCCAAATGCTGGCAAATGGGACTAGATTAATTTAGGATATCTGGTCAGCATGGACGAGTTGGACTGAAGGGTTTGTTTCTGTGTTGTACATCTCTATGACTTTATGATGCTAAATCCTCTCACTTCTTCTCTCAGAATGTCTCAAGATACCACTAATCCAGAATCTGGTTTCCAGCGTCTGCAGTCATTGTTTTTACCTCAAGATACTTAATGTACAGAAAATGATGTTTGAATGCATTGCTGTTTGTGGGGAGGTGAATGCTATGTCACTTATTCACACAGTAAAATTCCATTAGCAGCGGTGAGCTAGTCACCTTTTTTTTGATGTTCCATCTGATTGTCATGATTTGGAGATGCCGGTGTT
Source organism: Chiloscyllium punctatum (assembly GCF_047496795.1). Taxonomy (NCBI): domain Eukaryota; kingdom Metazoa; phylum Chordata; class Chondrichthyes; order Orectolobiformes; family Hemiscylliidae; genus Chiloscyllium; species Chiloscyllium punctatum. Next base: position 23,939,047 of record NC_092742.1, read on the forward strand.
GCACTGGTGTGTACAAAGGTCAAAATCACACAACACCAGGTGATAGTCCAACAGGTTTAATTGGTAGCTTTCAGAACCCCGCGAGTGTGCTTCCAATTTTTAACTTTGCTGTCTGATTGTGTTCCTCTGAAGTGTCTTTGGGACATTTTAGTCCAGTTAAAGTGCCATGTAAATGTAATTTACTGTTGGTTTTCGGGCCATTAGCATATGGAGAGACATACAAATAGATGAATTAAGAGCAGGAGTCATTTTCTTTCAACCCGTCTAACCTGCTGCACCATTTATCAAGGTCGTGGCTGCTCTGGTTGGTAACTCAACTCCACATTCCTGCCTATCCCTGAGAACCATCCAGTGCCTTATTAGTGAAGAGACTATCACCTGTGCCTTAAAAATATCACCAACACCGTCTTGACTACTCTCTGGGGGGAAAAAAATTCATGGCCCTCTGAGGTAAGACTTTTGATGAAGACACCATGGGCAATCATCGACCTTCTTAACACAATGGGATTTTTCACATATTCACTATCAGGAAAAGACTGAGTTAACCCTTTGTGGGTACGAAGGCAGCATTAGCAATTGAGCACTTCCTCATTACTGCCCTCAGCTTGTCCTGCAGTGGGGCTTGAACTCAGGACATTATACAATAGTCTTGGCCCACAGCATTGAATTGATACTCAATTATTGTGGAAATTTGCTGTTTGAAATTTGTTTGTGTCAGTGAGTGGATGCTTCAGCTGAACGTCAACTCCCCGGAATAGATGAAGCTGTAAAGATGGAGTGATGGCTTTTTGAAACAATTGGCAGCTGCATTTGCGTACATTTGGCAGTGACTGCACTTCACAAATAAAGAGCTCCATTGTATGCGAAGCACTTTAGGAAGTCCTGTGGTTGTGAAAGGTGCTACATAATTGCATTTTCTTTCTTTCCTAACGACTGGAACTGTGAAGAAGACCATGTGAACTGCAAAGTGTGCTGATGTAAATGTTTTTAAAATGAGAATGAAACATGAAACCCATTCAAGAACGTTGAGCTGTGATTCAAAGGTGAGCTTACTACCTAAGCAAACAAAAAAGATCCATCAGACAATTGATGGAATTGAATATTCCATTTTTTTTTCATTATTTATCCAGTAAATGCTCAGTTTCTTAAGGCAACACACTCACTAACGCATAGCCAGTAATTGCTAATTTAATGCAAATATATTAATGCAGATCAGAATGAACATAAGAAAGAAACGACCATAAATGGGAAAAGGCCATATGGCCCATTAAACCGGTTCTCTCCACAGGCTATGTATGATTTACTGAACCATGGCCTCCGCCCAAGTCACTCAATCATTGAAAGAGGTAACTGATCTTGGATGAGGCTTTCTGAAATTTTCCTAAAATGCCTTCAGATGCGTGCATTCTCCTATCTTTAAAATCTGTTTTAGAACAAACTGTTCTGCTCACACTATTTTAAGGAGGTGGCATATTTTCGATCTTGATGTTGCAGGGCTTCACAATGAAGTGCCACACCCAGCACCAACGAAGGACTCATACAAGTAACATCCCCATTCCCCATGACCAGATCCTCAGAATTACTGATAAATGAATGGCTTTCCTGCAGGTTGCAGATTTAACTATTCATATGGCTCACTCTCCAGACTTGGGTGCAATGAACAAAAACAGAAAGTGCTGGAAAACTTCAGCAGGTCTGGCATAAACTGTGGACAGAAATGTGGATTCAGAACTGAAGTTCTAAAGAAGGCCCACTGGAGTTTTTCCAGCTATTTCTGTTTTCGTTTCCGATTTCCTGTGTCCACAGTTCTTTCAGTTTTTTAAAATAGTATTCAAGTTTTGGTCCTCCCCCATCTCATGACCGCTGCAGTAAATGCATGCTGATTGTTCCTAGGACAGCTGGGAGAGGTGGGCTGGGGAGGAAAGGGATATCCCAGACCAGATCTTTAGTCTCCCCTGACTGCAGGACACACCACCTTCCACAACATAACTGTTGGTTGCTACAGCTGCAAATTAGATTGTTATAGTACCACTGATGAACCCATTGAAAGTTGATCAATATTTTCTAAAGCACAATCAGGATGCAATCTTCTCACCTTAGTGTCTGATGGAATGAGGAGACTATTTTTGGGACTGGAACCTGACCGTCTGCAGCTTAATTGTCTTTCTGGCTTTGGGCTCCTTGATGAGATAAGGAGGTCAGGTGGGATGAGGCATTCACTCAACTAAAGGAATATGTCAGAAATAGTCCTTTGGAGTTTTGAGGCAGGGACACCAATAGGGATGGAAAGGAGAACTGGGAAGTCTGTTTCCCAGGGGGTCTCACCCTTATCTGGAGGTCCTGTTGAAAGATCTGAGGGACTGCAGAGAGGTTAGCTTTGCCAAGTGCAGAGAGGGACAGTTCTCCACCCAATGAGGCTTGTACAGAAGTACAGAGGAACAGGAGGTTTGTGGCCCCTCCAATCAGCATACGCAGTGGATCCAGCAGTTCAAAACAGAATAATAGGACACCTGTCATGCTCTCCTGAGGTCAGGAATTGACTTGGAGCACGTTTGCTAGCATTGGAGGAGCCATGCTCCTGCTGCTGATGTCCTTGGTCACTTCCACTCACAACTGCTTATATTTCAGTTTTCAGATGCAACTGAATCACCCAGCATTATCCAGCACAGCTCAGGCTAACACACCTCATGGCTCCACTCAGACCTTGCTCTCCAGTCACCCTGCATCACCATCTCTGCAGCCAAAACTTGTAAAGTAAGTTCCCCTCCATTCTGCCCCAACAATACAAATTTGCCCCTTGTTCAGAGTTAGTTGTTTCAGTATGGTTATGATGTTAGTCATCCTGTGTTTTCTGAATCTCTCTCCCTCTTAATCAGTAAGGCTACTAATGTTATGCTAGTTAGTGACAAAGGGCCAATTTCAAACTGTAGGGAACCATACCAACTCTACCCAAACTCATTTCACTGGACAGTCAACGACCTGACAGAGACAAATTCATCTCCAAGACATTTTAGGCAGGATTTCCTCCAGAGTTAAGGAGAAGAGTTTTACTTTTCATCTAACTCATTCTATACTTGTCGGTGAATGCTTTGATTATAAAAAAAAAGTGGTAAAGACCTAACTGGCTGATACTTCATCCATAATGCATCATATTAAGAAAAAAAAATGATAATTTTGATATAAATTTACAAATTCTACCTGTATTAATAATTTGACCAAAGACATTTTTATAGAAATGTGCTGTCAATTAAAATTAAACATTTTTCAGAATAAAATTAACTTTATCAATGCAATTCCCTTAGCATTTTGAACTACTCTGTGCTCTGTAGAAGAATTTAAGAATCTAACATAAAGTATTTTCATTATGATTTTTTTCTCATGAAAGGCATCAAATACTACATTGCAACCTTTTGTGCTTTTTTGTGTTGTAGAGTTCTAAACTTAGAAGTATTAACCAACGTTTAATTAACATATTTGCAATATATTCTCCTATCCATTATTTCAACAGATATATTAACCTTGAATACAATCCCAGTGTTGAAGCAGGCTATCCAGCCCATCAAATCTACACTGAAGAGCATCCCACCCAGATCCACTCCCCTAACCTATCCCTGTGACCCTACCTTTCCCATGGCTAATCCACCTAGCCTCCACATCCCTGGATACTATGGGGCCATTCAACATGGCCAATCCACCTAACCTGCACATCTTTGTACTGTGGGAGGAAACCAAAGCAAACCTTCGCAAACACGGGGAGAATGTGCAAACTCCACAAAGACAGTGTGGAGTCAAACCAAGGTCCCTGGTGTTGTGAGGCTGCAGCACTGTCCTATTCAAATAAATATGTTGATACCTACACCAAAATAACTTAAAGACATATATGAAGTGGAAATTTTGTCTAGTAGTTTTACTGATAGTGAGGTAGATTAACTGATGTAAAATTAAAGGGGACATCTGCCTCATCTGATTGTTCTTCAATGCACCTTTGCCTAGGTGAGGCATCAGCCAAGCAATGCAGCAGAAATCTAGAACTATAAGTATATATCCATAACCTCCCATGATTAATTCGCAACAAAAAAGACTTACTTCCTTGACTGGAAGTGAAGAAAATTCTACATTTTGACAGGAAATTATTCCTCATTGCTCCCTCAATCTGGTCCAATGTTCCCTGCTCTAAGCAGCTCTCCCTAAATTGCTCATCCTTCATTTTCCCTCCCTCCTTCTCCACTTCCAAATGCCTCATTTTCTTTCGAACTCACTCAATTATTTTCTCCTTTGTCCCCTGCTCACTGTTCATTGTTTTTCACTATCCCATAAAGAGATCAGAGGTGTCTTTGTTCACATTTGAGTCCTAATGAACTGCAAGTTATTGATATTGAATCCCAACCTAAGCAAAGCAGATTGGCCTCTTGGTTGACCAAGGGAAGGAATAAGAGACCAATGCCAACTATGGCCTCAAGGCTAGCTGTATAACTGTTCTCTTTCTTATTTATCTTGAATAAATTTAAAATGTGAATTTTATTATTCCAAGGTAAGTTTAAGAGATAATGGAAATTAATGAAAATTAAAGAATAATAATCTCAGAAACACAAGTTAATGCAATGAAATTTGACTAACTTTTGCTAATTATGGAAAGACTTAGTAAAATAAGTTTGATAATTGCATTTTGTTTTTCTCATTGCACTCACACATAGGAAGACCATAGTTGCACAAAACTCAGGTCCTTTGAAACACTGTCCACTGATTTAAAAAGTGCAGTTCAATAATTTACTTGGCAAACACCAGGTTTCTGTTTTGAAGAAATGCAGTCTGCATTCTGTCGAACAAATCTGAATTTATTTGGTCAATATTTCTTACATATTCATCTGCAAAGAGATAGATCTTCTCATGGACCCATCTGCAAAAGGGACCAGGACAGACATTTGCAAACATGCAGCTAAGGAGGTGATTCAGCAATTGCACCAATCAACCTGCAGTGAGAAACTAGGATAGCTTTCTTTATAATAAAAACAAAATTATAGATGTTGCAAATGAAATAAGATTGGGTCTTAAGAAGATTCTTATTGGAGTCAAAGCATGAACTCTGTTTCTTTCTCCACAGATGCTGCCAGACCTGCTGAGTTTCTCCAGCCCTTTCAGTTTTTTTAATTCGATATCCTTTCTGCCAACTGCGGTTAGAAACCTGTGACGGATTTTCACATTCACGCTTCTAAAGACAGAAGATATCCCTTCTGCATTGAAGGAAGTAAACTCAGGACGAAGATCAGATTCTGATGCTTTCCAACATGACTCTTGGCTAACTCAGAAATGGATAAGCAGACATTTGTTAATTTCTTAATTAGCTTGTCAATCATGATTTGTTCTGAGAAATAGGAATAGATGAAGAAGAGCAGGGCAATATCCAAGAAAGGTGGAAAAGTGAAAAAAAGACTTGACTGGGTGTCACTAATTGAATTGTTCAGAGTTCATTGCCCCTTTAACACAGTACTTTTTCACTTGAAAGCTAGAAATATCCAAAAACAAAGCCATTTTTACAAGCATGAAAAGTCGGCAGAGTGAATCTAATTTTCCTGTCTCCTCCCTTCAAGTCCAGTACTGAGAAACTCATAACTGTTAAAAGACAAATTTAGGTAAAGATTGGGAGTTTTTTTTCTTTTCAATTGCAAAAGCATATCTTGAAAAATGAGTTTTGCTTGTCAATTTTAAAGGATGAAAGCACTACAGCAGGTTTGATAGTATTATTTCCTTTTATTTTGCATGAAAACTGCATGTTATTTCACTGTGATAAATCACATCAATAAAATTCACAGCAAAAGCAAAAGAGTCTGTAATCAAAAGAATGTTCAAAAGAAAACTTTTAAGTGATACATTGCGAGTGGGAGTAGTGCTATATTCCGATCTCGCTGAGTTCATTGGATTAAATGAGATTATATTTACAAATACATTGCTGGAAGGCCTTTAATTTTGGAATTTTTCTTATTTAACAACAAATGACATTGTCATGCAATTGTTGTACAGACATTATAGATGTTGTAAAACATTTGAAATGAACAATTTTTTTTGCTCAAATGGAGTATATGTGTTTTGCTTTGCTACTTTCTTAATGGTTTTTATGTGATTAGAAAGGCAATTTGATTCAGTGCAGCAGTTGTGTCTGTATCTCATGTATTCACCTCTTTTAAGGAATGGTAATGTACAATGAGATCTGCTTTCCTGGGTTATTTTGCTTAAGAAGTAATTTACATATTTTCAGAACAAAAAGCTCATAATTTTAAGGAGAATGTGTTTAGATTTGCTTTTATTATCCCTAATGGAAATGTTATGTTCCTCTTCCTACGATTTTTCAAGATTTTAGGGGCAATTCTAACCTAAACAATCCAGTGACGGCTTTGGGCACAGAATTGGGTTTACACCCTGTCTCATTTTACTTGCCGTTGAAGTTAATGAAGTTGACATTCTATCTGATGCCATGGTTTGCAGTTGGAAAGGTTTTGTTTTCAAATGCCTCTCTTTGTGTATTGGATAAAGGCCCACCTACTGACCTTTACCTGGGAAAATGATAGTCTTTTCTTATTGATGGAAGCTTGGAAAAAGAGAACCTCAGCATTTTAGCTCAGTGCACCCACCTGGCATCACCAGTGAGAGATAACAGCCGAATATGATGCCCAATGCTCTAAGCAAAACTGAAATGGACCACGATAACTGATAATTAAATGCAGACCTTTTCCCCAGTGTTCGGTACAGTTCAATCTCTTCAGCAATTAAAATTTCAGAGGTTACCTGGCACCAGAATTCTAAGACAATAACCAAAAATACTGCATCAGCTCAACAGGCTTGGCAACATATTTGGAAAGAGGGTCTTTCAAGTGATGGTGCTTCAGCTGAGGATCCCATATTAGTGCTGGTGACATCAGTATAAAGCCAAATTTTGGGGTCACTCTACTTCTGTCTGTTGTAACACACTCACTAAAGTTAAATTTGACTGCCATAGACCACGTGTCTCGTGATTGAAAGTTATGAGTGCTCATTTCAATGGCTTTTCAGCAGCAGTGTGTCTACAGGTAAGCTGGCTGGTAGACAGCACGAAGATAAAGGATGTAAAGGGTTCTGTAGGTAATTGGAAGTGAAGACTGAAGTAAAGATGCTCTGGTCACCCTTGGATATATCAGAATAGAACCAGATGAAGGCGTCCCATTTAGTTAGACAACTGCGAAGAGCCACTGGAGCATGACAGAATCAACAGAAGTTGCAGCTGAAGTAAGGAAAATGAGAGTTAATTCACCCAATTTACAGAGAAAGCCTTCATGACTTTGATTAGGGCATGTGTGTGCTATGGAGATATAGGGGCTTGGGGTTGGAGGCTTGCAAACAGAGATTAACAGAAAAATACTTTATACCTCAGAGGTACATCATGTCAAAGTACATTGGATAAGAAAAAGGTTGGAGACAAAGTGATGGTTAGTTACTGTTTTCCTCAGAATCAGAAACTACTTAATGCAATAGGGTAGGTTATGAAGCATAGGGAATATCTAGGATTGTTCTGGAATTCTCATCTTTCCCCTCCCCTTTTTTAAGATCTTTGTAAAATGACTTCTCTTTGGCTCAGATTTGACACCCCACCCCCGCACTGTGGCCTCCCGCTTCAACATTTAGTCTTCAGCTTGGTGTTTTCTTTTCCTTCTCAATTTGTGGAGCGTCTAGGCATATTTGAAATCATGTTGTTGCTGTTTTTGCACTGGAGCCTGTTTTGAGCTTCCGCAACGTTTTGCGGGGAATAATTATGTCCAAACGAGGAGGGTGTCACCTTTGAGGTTTGCTGAACGTGATTGGCTAAACGGGGGTGGGGAGCAGTCAGGATATTAAAACTAGATATAATGCTACTGGGTTAAAGGATAGAAAATCATTCACGTTTACAGTCTCTTGATTGATCCAGTATATGTATGTCTATCAAGTGAGGGCAGGCTCAGGTTTGTGATGCAGCCTACAATATTATAGAACAGTACAGGACCTCCAGCCCTCGATGTCATGCCGACCTTTTATCCTACTCTAAGATCAGACTAACCTACGTTCATTGTACTACCTTCCATGTGCCTATCCAAGAGTTGCTTAAATGTCCCTAATGTATCTGATTCTACTACCACTGCCGGCAGTGCTCAATGCTCATTATCGGGTTTCAGATACGATTATGTGTTGGTTGTCAAAGGTGCCCTGCCCAAATAAGAAAGTGACAACCCCAGGAGAGGCAAGAAAGGAGAACTGCCTCAAGCAAATCCTGGAGGTAGCTTCTTTTAAGCGAAAATAAACCATATTTCAGAAAGGGTCTTGTTTATAGACATTTCTTGTTTACCACAGTCTCCCCAGGAGTAACAGAAGCCCCACCTTCAACTCCATGGGGATGAAAAAAACCCACTAATGATCTTTCCAAAGCTGTGATGGTTTCTTCTGGGTGGAGTGGAAAACAAAGTTTAGAACTGTTGCTGAAATTATTATTATTTCAATTAATTAGTGCAAGCATCTGGAATTAGGAGGAGTGTCCTCAGTCTCAATAATAAGTTGTTTTGATGTATGTAGTTTAAGGCTCTCTACCAGTAAAAACACATACTGGATTAGTGGTGCTGGAAGAGCACAGCAGTTCAGGCAGCATCCAACGAGCAGCGAAATCAACGTTTCGGGCAAAAGCCCTTCATCAGGAATAAAGGCAGTGAGCCTGAAGCATGGAGAGATAAGCTAGAAGAGGGTGGGGGTGGGGAGAGAGTAGCATAGAGTACAATGGGTGAGTGGGGGAGGAGATGAAGGTGATAGGTCAAGGAGGAGAGGGTGGAGTGGATAGGTGGAAAAGAAGATAGGCAGGTCGGACAAGTCAAGGAGACAGTAACTGAGCTGGAAGTTTGAAACTAGGATGAGGTGGGGGAAGGGGAAATGAGGAAGCTGTTGAAGTCCACATTGATGCCCTGGGGTTGAAGTGTTCCGAGGCGGAAGATGAGGCGTTCTTCCTCCAGGCGTCTAGTGGTGAGGGAGCGGCGGTGAAGGAGGCCCAGGACCTCCATGTCCTCGGCAGAGTGGGAGGGGGAGTTGAAATGTTGGGCCACGGGGCGGTTTGGTTGATTGGTGCGGGTGTCTCTGAGATGTTCCCTAAAGCGCTCTGCTAGGAGGCTCCAGGAGCCTTCCACATCCATCAAAGTTTCACCTGCACATCCACCAATATCATTTATTGTATCCGTTGCTCTCGATGTGGTCTCCTCTACATTGGGGAGACTGGGCGCCTCCTAGCAGAGCGCTTTAGGGAACATCTCAGAGACACCCGCACCAATCAACCAAACCGCCCCGTGGCCCAACATTTCAACTTCCCCCTCCCACTCTGCCGAGGACATGGAGGTCCTGGGCCTCCTTCACCGCCGCTCCCTCACCACCAGACGCCTGGAGGAAGAACGCCTCATCTTCCGCCTCGGAACACTTCCACCCCAGGGCATCAATGTGGACTTCAACAGCTTCCTCATTTCCCCTTCCCCCACCTCATCCTAGTTTCAAACTTCCAGCTCAGTTACTGTCTCCTTGACTTGTCCGACCTGCCTATCTTCTTTCCCACCTATCCACTCCACCCTCTCCTCCTTGACCTATCACCTTTATCTCCTCCCCCACTCACCCATTGTACTCTATGCTACTCTCTCCCCACCCCCACCCTCTTCTAGCTTGTCTCTCCATGCTTCAGGCTTTATTCCTGATGAAGGGCTTTTGCCCGAAACGTTGATTTCGCTACTCATTGGATGCTGCCTGAACTGCTGTGCTCTTCCAGCACCACTAATCCAGTATTTGATTTTCAGCATCTGCAGTCCTTGTTTTTACCCAGTAAAAACACAGCCAAGTGACATGTTTAATAAAATGAGCAAATGAAATGTGCATCAAGATTAAGTAGTAACCTTCAACAGTCATCTCTGACTCCCTGTCAGTGTTTCAAATGGTCATTTTGATTAATACATAGTACACAGATTAAACCATTTCAGCATTATAACTTGGGTGTCAAAAGTACCAAAAAAAAAACATTTTTCCAGTGGGTTTTTTGTAAATGGCAGAATTTTTTTTTTGGAAAGGGATTATTTTAAAACTATCCCACACCCCTACCTCACTGTTGATAGCTGCGATTTGAGGCATTAAGGTTACAAATGGTTTCAGAATTTACTTCAGCAGTTCCTCAGTGCTGAAGCCTAATGCATGAGGCCAACCCCAGCAAATCTTGTTTTCTTACTGAGCTTAGGTTCAGCAAAAACCTTTTAGATTTGTTTATAAAACAATATCAAATGGATGGCTTTATTTTATACCATTTTCTGCTGATGTTTCATGTGTATTTTTAAAAATTGAATAAATTAATGAACTGTTAGAACTTGCATTTTATAGTGAATACTACAGTAAAAAGGTTCAACTGTTGCCACAATCCAGTGCCATTTTGAATAGTTCAAGAATAAAAAGATATAACTGAGAGTCCTCCATTGCCTCACTGCCATCTGCGAAATGAGTTAAAATATCTGCAGCAACTATCTACAAAGTCAGAAGTCACACGCCACCAGATTACAGTCCAACAGATTGATTTGTGGTTGAAAACAGGATGGAATTTCGGAGCAGCACTTTGAAACCTTGTGATTTCAAATAAACCTGTTGGATTATAACCTGATGTTGTGTGACTTCTGACATTTTCCAACACCAGCACCTCCACGTCATGGCAAATATCTACAGATAACGCAAAGTGGAGAAGTATGCTGTGAGGAAGATACATGAAAATTGCAGGGGGATTCAGATCGATTAAGTGAATGGGCAAAAATCAGGCAGATAGACTATAAAGTGGGAAAATGCAAAACTGATCACTTTGGTAGGAATAACGAAAACACAGGTTACTACCTAAATGGAGAATGACTGAGGAATTCTGGTATGCAGAGAGATTGAGGTGTTTGAGTGTGCGAGTCACAAAAATGGTGGTATGCAGTTCAGCATGTGATCAAAATGGCTAATGGGATGCAATTTAACCTAAAAGTAGTTGTCATGCTTCAGTTATGCAGGGCGTTTGTTTTCAAGACGTTGTCTAACAGAGTGCAGTTTTGGTATCCTCATTTATGGAAAAATGTAAATGCATTGGAGAGTAGTGCAGGTCTGCTCGATTGATACCTAGAGGAAGTGGATTGCCTTATGAGGAAAGTTTGACAGTCTGGGCTTGTTTCCCCAAGAGTTTAGAAGACTGGGGGTTGACTACATTGAAGTGCAAAGACCATGAATGTTGTTGACAAAGTGGATGTGGAAAGAATATTTCCTCTTGTGGCTGAGTCCAAAACTATGGGATGCTGTTCTAAAATTAGGGTTTACCTTTTCAGAGCTGAGGTGATGATTGATCATACTTTCATATGTAACTGTCAGCAGGAAATGATTTCCTTTCTGATCAAAGAGAAACAATAGAAAACAATCACCAATCTTAAGCTCCAATAATGAGCTAAAATCATATAATCATCATTTTCCTCAAAAGCCCTCATGTTGGTTCAACACCTCATCCTGTGAGTGAACAATTCTGAGGCAAACATATCGCTCCCAGAGGAACATTTGTGGTAAAACATCAATCCAAGAGGAAGCCCATAGTACAATGGCTACAAGAGCAGATCAGATGTCAGTGGGTAGCTCACTTCCCAAAATCCATCCATAGCTACAAGGCACAGGTCAAGGTAATAGAAAAGTCCCCACTTGACTGAAGCTCCAACAATACTCTAGAAGTTTGAAGACATGCAGGACAAAGCAGTCTGCTTGACTGGCACCACATCTGCAAACATTCATTCCCTCCACCACCGATGCTCAGTAGTAACAGTGTGTTCCATCTACAAAATGCAATGCAGTAATTGGACAGAACCTTAGAACATAGAACATAGAAGAATACAGCGCAAAGCAGGCCCTTCGGCCTTCGATGTTGCGCCGACCTGTGAACTATTCTCAGCTCATCCCCCTTACACTTTTCCAAAATCATCCATATGCTTATCTAAGGATTGTTTAAATCTCCCTAATGTGGCTGAGTTGACTACATTAGCAGGTAAGGCATTCCACGCCCTTACCACTTTCTGCGTAAAGAACTTTCCTCTGACATCTGTCTTAAATCTATCACCGCTCAATTTGTAGTTATGCCCTCTCGTACAAGCTGACGTCATCATCCTAGGAAAAGGTATTTCACTGTCTACCCTATCTAATCCTCTGATCATCTTGTATGCCTCTATCAAATCCCTCCTTAGCCGCCTTCTTTCCAATAAGAACAGACCCAAATCTCTCAGCCATTACTCATAAGACCTTCCCTCCAGTCCAGGCAACGTCCTGGTAAATCTCCTCTGCACCTTTTCTAATGCTTCCACACCCTTTCTGTAATGGGGTGACCAGAACTGTACACAATATTCCAAGTGTGGCCACACCAGCGTTTTGTATAGTTGCAGCATGATATTGCGGTTCTGGAACTCAATCCCTCTACCAATGAAACCTAACACACTGTACGCCTTCTTCACAGCACTATCCACCTAGGTGACAACTTTCAGGGATCCATGTACATGGACTCCAAGATCCCTCTGCACATCCACACTACCAAGAATCTTTCCATTGACCCAGTACTCTGCCTTCCTGTGCATCACCTCACATTTAGCTGCATTGAACTCCATTTGCCACCTCTCAGCCCAATTCTGCAGTTTATCCAAATCTCCCTGCAACCTGTAACATTCTTCCAAACTGTCTACTACTCCACTGACTTTAGTGTTGTCTGCAAATTTACTAATCCATCCACCTATGCTTGTATCTAAGTCATTTATAAAAATGACAAACAGCAGTGGTCCCAAAACAGACCCTTGTGGCACACCACTAGTAACTGGACTCCAGGCTGAATACTTTCCATCAACCACCACTCGCTGCCTTCTTCCAGAAAGCCAGTTTCTAATCCAAACTGTTAAATCACCCTCAATTCCATGCCTCTGCATTTTCTCCTTCAGCCTACCATGTGGGACCTTATCAAAGACTTTACTGAAGTCCATGTATACCACATCAACTGCCCTACCCTCATCCCATGCAGACACGGGGAGAACATGTAAACTCCACACAGACAGTCACAGAGGCACAGAGTCACAGAACCTTCCAAATTAACAACTACTTCCACCTAGAAAGATAAGAGCAGATACATGGGAATGCCACCAACAAGAAGTGCTGGGCAGGAAAGTTTGATTAGATTAGATTCTCTATAGTGTGGCAACAGGCCCTTCAGCCCAACAAGTTTACATCGACCCTCCAAAGAGTAACCCACCCAGACTCATTTACCTACATTTATCCCTGACTCATCCACCTAATATTGCCAATTCACTAACCAGCACATCTTTTGGAATGGGAGAGGAAACCGGAGCACTCTGAGGAACCCCACGCAGACACGGGGAGAACATGTAAACTCTACACAGACAGTCACAGAGGTGGGAATCGAACCTGGCTCCCTGCGCTGTGAGGCAGCAGTGCTAACCACTGAGTCACTGTGCCACCCCAATTTATATTATCTCTCCATGTTCATCCTACAAAATCCATATGGAACTTCATCTGTTCCCATCCCCCCACTCCATCAACTTGCCTAAGCCTTTCTGCAGTATACAGTGTTCCCCTCAGTCTACAATGCTTCCAAATTTCTCATCATCTGCAAATTGTTAGGCTCTCATTTAAAGGTTGGTTTGAAAATGAAATCAGGCAAGAGGATGGGTTGGTTTGTGTCAAAGACACGTCCAGTGGACTCTCCTAGTTTTCCATCAATGGTTGCTGACGTTTTAAGTGGATGTGAGAGGTGGGAATTGAAGATCGCTGTGTAGGCTCGATCAAAAACAAGCCTGATCAAACTACAAGGAATTACCAACACCTTCATGGTTCTTGCAACAATGGAGTATGTGATTTAAATAAACCTTGAACACTGACCTGTAGAGTTGGCAGAGTTTAATGGAACATTTGGAAATGAGGACAGGACAGTTATTTTGGTGTGGAGAGTGTTTGATGGGCAGGGAGATTAGGCAGGAGAAATTCTCATTCATTAATGATATACCCTTTGTCTAAAACTAATTGTTACAATAGAGGTTTCTTTACCTTGTCTCAAACATATGCAATAGTGGTTTTCTTGGAAGAACATGTTTTTTTTAACCATTTCTTTTACTGTAGAAAGTTTTCAAGATATCAACATTTACTGAGAAATCCTCTTCAAATGTATTACTTTATTCCCTGTCATCCTGATGTTACGTGCTACACAACTGCTCTAATAATACCATCTGGCATATCACTGGAATGAAGGGTCTGCTTCTAAAATGATGCCAAATGACATGTTAATAATGAATGAGTTAAAGGGAAATGTCAGATCTGATATCTCATTTAGGCCAATTCTGACATTCATCTGTCAATCAGTATTGTGCACGCGAAGGAGAATTGAGAAGGGAGATAGAGAATAAAGGAAGACTGAGATCTAGACAGAACTAATTTTTTTTTGTGGATCTATTGATAAATATTCAGTCCAGTTTAATATTTTGTATGACCTTCACGTTTACACATCTAACTAATGCAATACAGGGTTATCAATGTCTAAATCTCCAAATGTACACTGTAGGAGGGAAGCAGTTAATACAAGACACTTGGAGTCCAGTTCAAACAGGAATTATCTAATGCCTATTTTATATTGCAATTTAAAGAGTTCAAAACATAGATCTGACGGTCAGCAGACCCCTCAAATAAGACTGGATGTTCTTCATAGCTCTGCCAGTACAAATATTCTATGAATTTTGGATGAGATGTTAAGCTAAGGCTGCATCTGGATTAGTGGTGCTGGAAGAGCACAGCAGTTCAGGCAGCATCCAAGGAGCAGCGAAATCGACGTTTCGGGCAAAAGCTCTTCATCAGGAATAAAGGCAGTGAGCCTGAAGCGTGGAGAGATAAGCTAGAGGGGGGTGGGGGTGGGGAGAAAGTAGCATAGAGTACAATGGGTGAGTGGGGGAGGGGATGAAGGTGATAGGTCAGGGAGGAGAGGGTGGAGTGGATGGGTGGAAAAGGAGATAGGCAGCTAGGACAAGTCCGGACAAGTCATGGGGACAGTGCTGAGCTGGAAGTTTGGAACTAGGGTGAGGTGGGGGAAGGGGAAATGAGGAAACTGTTGAAGGCCACATTGATGCCCTGGGGTTGAAGTGTTCCGAGGCGGAAGATGAGGCGTTCTTCCTCCAGGTGTCTGGTGGCGAGGGAGCGGCGGTGAAGGAGGCCCAGGACCTCCATGTCCTCGGCAGAGTGGGAGGGGGAGTTGAAATGTTGGGCCACGGGGTGGTATGGTTGATTGGTGCGGGTGTCCCGGAGATGTTCCCTATCTGTCTGCTTAGATGGGGTAAATGTTCCCAGGGCACTTTATTTTTGAAGATAAACAATGGAGTTCTCCTGTCTTGGTCAATAGTTAACCCTCGACTAACAGCTAAGACATAGACGATCCAGTCATTTATTTCATTGCTATTTCTCGTGAGTTTGCTATGTTTGAACTGATGGCCCCCTTTCCTGCATTGCAATAATGAGCAATAATGTGGGCGGCACGGTGGCACAGTGGTTAGCACTGCTGCCTCACAGCGCCGGAGACCCGGGTTCAATTCCCGCCTCAGGCGACTGTCTGTATGGAGTTTGCATGTTCTCCCCGTGTCTGCGTGGGTTTCCTCTGGGTGCTCTGGTTTCCTCCTACAGTCCAAAGATGTGCAGGCCAGGTGAATTGGCCATGATAAATTGCCCGTAGTGTTAGGTAAGGCGTAGATGTAGGGGTATGGGTGGGTACGCTTTTGGCAGGGCGGTGTGGACTTGTTGGGCTGAAGGGCCTGTTTCCACACTGTAAGTAATCTAATCTAATCATACTGCAAACATTAATAATGAAGTGCATCAGGAAGCCCTGAAATTGTGAAGGACGTTATATAAGTGCACAAATATTCTTTAAACTGTACTGTACAACAATCACATAGCACATGTATCCATTTTCTTGTAACAAGTCCAGTGAAGGAAGTGCTACAAAATTTTTTGTAAAGTTGCATTTGCATCGATTTCCTTAATATCACAGGATATTGTCTGTTGATCAGTAAAAATGCTGAGCCTGTACCTGTTGATAGATTAAAGCTGCTCCTGACTAGTAAATAGGGTGCTAATTCACTGCTTGTTTGAACGACTTGATTATTTTAATCTACCACTGCACCTTGGTCTGAAAACTGAATTAACGGCCTTTGTTTAGCTGAAGTCATGTTGTTGATCACAAACGGGCGAATACATCAAAACGAAAAAGATACACCATAAATAAAAGTGATTCTAATAAATCATTTTCCTTTCCCCTGGCATGTTTACAGCTTCTGATGTGAAACACAGGACTTAACCCTCTCAAAAGGCCTTTTCCATAAAAGGTGAAAGAAAGAGACGCTCTTGACACTAAAGGCTTAACTTCAAATGCTGACGGAAATCCATTTTCCTGTTTTATTGCCCATTCCGGCTGCTTCATTTCAAAGGCAGGAATTTCTATTCCAACACATAAAATTCCCTTTGTTCTCTTACCCTCTAGCCCTCAGTGCCAGTGCAGCTGTACTAGTGGGAGCAATGCAGATCAAACACTCAAAGCCCCTCTACCTGGCCCTGAATGATGCTCCTGGCGGTCTCAATTAAATCAGCTTGGCAAGTCATTGCCATACCTCATGGTATCATCGGAAATGATTTATTTGGACAAATACATTTGAGAGCGTAGGAGGATATTTTCCTAAGTGCAGCCCTTTAGTACTCACCACTATAACGTGTTTATCTGAGCATTCAGCTACACTGGAATTCTTGCAGTTGCTCATTTGGTTACAATGTCTTACCTTGCTCCCTGTTATTCAGCTAATGACATCATGATAGCTTCACATTGAAACTGGTTGCATTATGTCTGATGATGCCATGATTGACCGTCTCCAATTTGTCAATCAACAATATGCATTGGACAACTTTACATTGCCATGATTAGATTCAGCTAATATTCAAAGATTTGTGTACTGATCTTACATTTTCCAAGTTGTAGGTAAGATATTACGTTTATTATCCGTGCTGATCACATACACTGACACACTCGCATTCAGATAGATGACAAAGGCATTGTAGTTGTGAGTCCTTAGGGACCTCATTAAAAGCAAAACTTTCCCTAACTGTCATCATGGGTGAGCTGAAATGCCATTTATCATTGTGGTTATTTTTGTTTGTGGCCATCTGTCAGTAGTTCTAGTATTGCAAACTGCTACATTTACTCTGGATGCTATCATGACTAGGATGCCTCCATATTGGCTTCAAGTGAAACATTTCAACTGAATTGAACACATCTCCTTGAGGAAGAATCGGCATTCCAGTACAACCCAGAAAATCTTCCCAAACTAGGTAATACTGGTAGATACCTCTTTGTTTGACCAAACTGTGTATGATTCCAATGGTCACTGTGATTATCAATAAACCTACACAAAGGAATTGCATTTTAGTGCTGGGAGGGTTGATGTTTCTGTCCCCACTTTCTCAATTGTTTTCACATGATTCCAGAAGCATGAAGGATGCAAGATGACTGGATGGCTTGGCAGCAGTGTGGTTGTTAGTATGGGATATTCCTATATTTTCACCCTTTGATGCAGTCTACTGAAGGTTGCTCATCATGGTTTATTATTGTAGGGCATGTTGAGGTGATAGAATCCAAGAATGATCGCAGCTTGTAAAGCTATTGAAGTCAAACCCATGTTCTTGAAATCATTTTGCACAACACTCCGAGGTAACTGAGCTCACTGATCCCTCTCATAGTTTCACTTTAAGCTTTAGTAGCAGTTATGTTGTATACAAAGTAATGGGTTTGTATTTTTAGCACAGTGCAGGACCTGAACATCAGAGATAGTCATAGATAATACATTTAATCTACTTCTCTTTCAGCCACTTTTACCATTGTCTCATAATGTTGTTGTGGCTTACCCATCCAATGATAATTAAACGCAGTAAGTTCTGAAAAGTGAAAGCAAAAGATTTTTAAAAAGCCCACTTTGACCTTAATGAGGCTTTGTTTTGTGATTGTGATTGAAGAAATTACATGGAGTGAAATGACTATAATTGGCAGTAAAAGGCAAAACCTTTTCAGAACAAAAAATTAACAAAGGAAATAAAATCTGCTGTGGTAGAATTTTGAAGTGCACTTAACAGATTTGGATGACTTAGGATCAATTTAGTTTGTTTCCAAATGAGTGAAATGGCAACATTAAATTGTGACTCGATTATGAATTTACTTGAAGTATATTTACTGATTCTGGGGGGGGTTTAATGAGTTTAGATTAAACTGAGCAACTATGTTGAGCCTGACTCCTATAAGAAAGCTAAGACAGTTAACACTAGTTTTAATATTCAGCCAGAAATATGTGTTTGTTTAAATAAAGATTTATGTCAAACATGCATCACTCCTCCAAGACAAGGACAGAAACTTGTCATAAACCTTTCATGTGATATTGATGATCCACTGTAATTTATTCATCCTGGAGGACACAATAATCTTAATTTAACAGCTATGCTTCAGTGGGTAATATTCTTATCTCAGATTCTGCTGGCTTGTGAAGTCAAGCCCCATTCAAGGGGCTTGGTTACAAAGTTAAGAAAGGTACTATACTGCCAGATGTATCATTTGGATGAGATGTTCAATCTTAGCCTTTTTGTTTCCTGAGCCAATGCAAAGATTAGGACATTGGTGAGGCCGCTTTTGGAATACTGCGTTCAATTCAGGTCTCCCTGATACAGGAAAGGTCTTGGTAAACTTGAAAGGGTTCAGAAAAGATTTACAAGGATGTTGCCGGAGTGGAGGGTTTGAGCTATAGGGAGAGGTTGGATAGGCTGGGACTTTTCTCACTGGAGCATTGGAGGCTGAGGGATGACCTTATAGAGGTGTATAAAATCGTGAGGGGCATAGATAAGGTCTTTTCTCCAGGGTGGAAAAGTCCAGAACCAGAGGGCATAGATTTAAGGTAAGAGGGGCAAGGTTGAAAAGGGACCTAACAGGCAACTCTTTCACACAGAGGATGTGTGAGTATGCCAGAGGAAATGATGGAGGCTGGTCCAATTACAACATTTAAAAGGCACGTGGATGGGCATTTGAATAAAAAGGACTTAGAGAGATATGGGCCAAATGCTGGGAAATGGGACTAGATTAATTTAGGATATCCGGTCGGCATGGATGAGTCAGACTGAAGGGTCTGTTTCCGTGCTGTACAACTCTATTACTCAATGACTACCTTGAGGTTTGAAGAAGGGCTAGGAAGTTGTCAACAGTCAATATTTATCCCTTAATCAATATACCACAGAAAAACAGATTAACAGTTATTATTTTGTGGCTGCTTGTGAAATCTTGGCTGCTGTGTTCCTTAGGTCACACAACTGGCCATACTTTGAAATGCTTTGGGGTGTCCCAGTGTCATGAATGATATTATAAATGTAAGATTTTCTTTCTTAAAACTAATTTTTCACTTCACAGTCTCTCTTTTTCCAAAATTGTGTGTTTCTAATTAGTATCACAGGGAAGAATCAGCAAATAGGTTCAAAAGTTTACAGTGAATAATACTAAGTAATAATACAAGGATCAGAGTGATAATTTCTTTTGTATACAGTGGACATTCTCTAAATCAATCAATCATACAACTATAGGCTGTGTTATCATTGCTGCTGTCACAACATATGTATAATCTATCCAGTCATAGCAATGTAATTTTAAAAAGAGACAAAATAGAACAGATTAATATTTGAAAAGGCACGACTTCTCAAATTAACTGAAATTCAGTTTTCTTTGACTTGCAATGTGATGGCTGTAATGGCTAAATTTTAAGGTAAGTGCCCACAGCAATAATCTTACAAAGCCTTCAGAGGTAAAGAAAACTCTTTCTGGTAAGAATCCAATTCTAGATATTGCTTTTTAAATATTGTTACTGTTCATTGGGTCTTGAATAAGATTTCCATTATCTTCCAACAAGGGAATCTTGAAACTGTAACTTGAGCAAGATCATCTCTGTTTCAAATTCTGCATCTACTTCAGAGAAGTGTCCAAAAAGTCACTACTAATCTGGGCAACCAATATCCATTGTTGATCCATCCACCACTTTATTAAACAGAATGCCAGTGAGGTTATTTAAGTTACTTTATCTTGGAGTTCCTTGAGACCCTCATTTACTGTGACTGAGCACATTGCCTTTAAGCCTGGGTTGATAACTGTCTGCGAATGAAGCAATCAATCTACATTATAGATGTTTAAAATAATGTGGTTTTGACACTGTTCTTAGAATGTAGGGCATTCTCTTCTTTTATTGTTCTGGAATCATTGCCTTTCATCCCGAACGTTATTGCGCATGCTGCTGATCAAACGATTTGCAATGGTTTAGACTGTGCTGATGTTAATCAAACAGTAGCCTCTTATGAGAGTTGAAGATGAATTCAATATCCTATATATTGAATAATTATTTCTCAATGTCTAAAATATCTTCAGAAAGTGCTGGAGAAACTCAACATACCTGGGAAGAGAAACACAACTAATGTTTTAAGTTGATATAATTCTTTGTCAGAACTGAAGTTCTAGTAATATTGGACTTGAAGTGCTAAGTCTGTTTCTTTTGCTCCACAGATGCTCCGAGATCTGCTCAGTTTCATTTTTTAAAAATTTCAAATCTCATGCATCTGAGGTATTTCGTTTTATGCTACAGTCCCATCTGAAATGAAGATTTTCATTGTGTTTTCTGTTGGGGTTTTTAATAGCTTGCCAACAGCTCAGAAGTTTGACCAGAAGTCCCCACATTCACGTCTCAGTCTGAGTCAACAGACCAATTAGAGATGGCAATGGGAAAGATGCGATTTGATTCTTCACCTTCGGGTCAGAGAAGAAATTCAGCTAATTTTCTCACTCTGCTAAATGGGGGTTTTGATCGAGAGCAAATCAGCATTATCACCATCTCAAGGACATGGGATGAGCAACTAAAGAAACTCATATTACAGGAAATAATTTTTAAAAATCAGGTATTCAATATGCAACAGCCTTTTCACACTTCCCTAATTTTCATTTCCATTGAAGTTACAATTACACAAAGTCAGGACCCATCCCAATACTTTCAGAAGAGGAGAAAATTAGCACCAAGTTTTGTTTAAGAAGTTTTATTTATAGCTATTTCTTCTACCACTGCAGAAAATAAATATCTTCAGCCATTGAACTTAAAAGTCTGTTTGCTCTATTTTAAATTCAAAACATTTGGGCACATGGTAAAAAATTTCTAGTGCAGGATACTGCCAAAGTTCAAAAGAGTACAGGAAAGGAGGAAAATAAATCAAAAGGCAGTGAATAATATTGGATTTGAAATTGCATTGATTTTAGAAGGGCAGAGAAAGAAACTGCATTCATGTAACATCTTTCATGACCTCAAGATGACTGAAAGTGCTGTGCATCTAATGAACTACTTTAGAAGGAAAGTCATTGTTGCAATGTAGGAAAGCCATCAGTTAATTTGTGCACAGCAAGGTCAAAAGGACAGTAATAACATAATTATTTCATAATCTGTTTTAGTGATGTTGATTGAGGGGTATAATATTAGGCAAGACACCAGCAATAACCCACCGGCTCCTCTTCGAAACAGTGCTATTGGATCTTTTTATATGCTACTAAAAGCACAGACCGGGTCTCAGCTAAGTGTCCCATCTGAAGGACAGGCCTTCTACAGGACAGCACTTCTTCATGACTGCTCTAGAATGCCAACTTCAGTCTTCATGCTCAGCACCGTGGGATGGGACTGGGTCTTTTCAGTTTCATACTCTGAGGTGAGAATGATACTCACTGAGCCCCATCTCTTATATTTTAGCAGAGTTGACAGTGTTCATAAGGAAGAGTTGACAGTGGGGACTAAGGCGTTCCCCAATTTTCAGATTCTATGAAAGAGCATGTTAAAGTAGGAGATGGTTGAATATTACAATACTAGAATCATCATGGACATAAATGTTATCAAATGAAACACATTTTCCATAATAGAATCAGGAATACTACAATTAATTAACATATTTAATAATCTTTCTTATGTCCACCTTCTTGAAAATAATCTTTAAATGTTGCAGGAACTAAAATCTTTTTGATCCTCGTGAAATCTCAAGATTCCATTTCTGTTAGCAAGGCCCATGAAAAATATCTCTCCCATTATATTGTGCATTTCCTGTCTCATGATTTTTTTACCTTTGGTCTTCCTATGAGTCTCAGCCACTACTGATGGGAAGGGGAGAAACAATGTATCTGACAGAAATCAGACTTAACACAAAGGAACACACATGAACTGCAATTCTGGTTCTAGTGCAACACTGGAATGTAGAAAATACGGTGTTCTATCTTCAGTAGCTTTTTTAGTTCTTCATCAAAATTCTCTGTCATTTTAATTGCACTTTTCAATTATATTTACTTAATAGTCCATTTAGGAGAATTTAGCACTATAACTCTTTGGGACATACATGGTGATCGATGAACAGACTTCAGTAAAGCAGAGAGAAAAAAAAATGCTACTTACCAAGTAACCTCTCAATCAGATAGCTCTCTAGATGCTGTGATTAAATTGATTGTGGACACAGCAAGTGTGAGTTCAAAACTAAGAATCAATGAGTTATGTCAATTAAGTTGTTGTAAATTTAATAATTGTGAGGTGAAGCTATGTATTTTCTAAACAATCATGTCAGGTATTATAGAACCACCCCCAAATATTACATTCCTAGTCATAAACTCAGATACCAACAATTGATAATCAACTGATGAAGGGGCAGCAGTCCGAAAGCTAGTGCTTCCAAACTAACCTGGTGTTGTGATTTTTAACTTTGTACACCCCAGTCCAACACCAGCATCTTCAAATCATGACTACCGACAATTAATGCATGTATCAACAACATAAACTTCACTGCCAACATGGGACATTAATGTAAAAAAAAGATACGATTCATTTTTGTTGCTTTCTTTGCTTGCTGCTTTTCCAAGCTCCCTGAATCTATAGTTTATTGCCACTGGGCCCTCCAGAAGGTTCAGATCAAAAATCAAAGTGTTCCCTGAGCTGAATGCTTAGAGCTCTTGAATTGTGGTTTGAGGTTTCTTTGGTGGACATTGCGGATTCTCAAGCTGATATTCCAGACGTACCTACATTAATGGGTTAGGCTTACTCTATTCCATGCCTGTGATTTCCTCTGCTGGACACATTAGACTCTGTAGGTTGATGTTCACGTCCTAGAAAGATGGGAAGGGTACAGCAATGGTTCATGTGAATATTGAGGAAGAGAAGTTACAGTTAGGTCAAAAAAAGGCCTAAAACGTTGTACTGTTCTTTCTGCATGGGACAATACCTCAGAATCTAATAGACCCTCCATCACACATGCAATTGATTTTTAAATGATTCCAGGTTTTCCTTCTCCACCACTTTATTAAGGCTCCTACTCCAGGCATCAATGTAACTGTAGGTAAAGAACTTCTTTCCATCAATTTGCCTTTCACTTGTCTGAACCTGTGGTCCTTTTATGACATATCATTTTAACTTAAATGTAAATTTATAGATTTGCCTTTTCAATGCCATGTTTCCTTTTTATCTCTATGTCAGACGTTTCTCTTCTAGTCTGAAAAACATCTGTATCTAGGCATCCCTTATAAACCAGACATTTGATGCTATGGTTCAGCTTCATGACTTCTTTCTGCACTGCCTGAAGCATTTGAGCTTCTCCCTAGTGTGGCAGTTACAGAACTGTGCAGATTACTCAAAATGTGTGCTGACCAGAGCACTGTGCAGTTTGATCATTACCTTCTCTCACTTGTATTCTGCTGGTATGAAAAGTGTCATACTTTTCATTGGTCGGGCATGTTTAGCATCAGATTCAGGTTCTCTTTCAACTTTAGCTTTATATATTTCAACTTTTTTTTATAAGTTATATAGCTTGTCTATTTTTCTTTCCTACAAGCAGTAATTTCCACTATTCAATATTAAATTCAAATTAGCATCTTCCTGGCCACTTGCATGTTTTATTCTGCAGTTTTCAGTTACTCCGCCATCTCTGATTCCTTTAGCTTGGCACAATCTGCATGTTTAACCAATTCACACTCAGCTTTTGAATTCAAGCTCTGGACATATTTCAGATGCAGCAGTGGTCTCCATGTTGATCTCTGACGCACCCCATTCATTAACCTCCAACCCCCCCCCCCCCAAGCAAAGCTCCTCCAACAAATGTCAGCAGGGTGTTTGACTGACTGCAGCTAGGGAAAAGAATAGCGAATGAAAATTATCCATATAGAGGATGTTTAAAGTACAGAAAGCACATAGAACATAGAACAATACAGCACAGAACAGGCCCTTCGGCCCACGATGTTGTGCCGAACATTTGTCCTAGCTTAAGCACCTATCCATGTACCTATCCAATTGCCGCTTAAAGGTCACCAATGATTCTGACTCTGCCACTCCCTCAGGCAGCGCATTCCATGCCCTCACCACTCTCTGGGTAAAGAACCTACCCCTGACATCCCCCCCTATACCTTCCACCCTTCACCTTAAATTTATGTTCCCTTGTAATATTCTGTACCCTGGGAAAAGGTCTCTGACTGTCTACTCTATCTATTCCCCTGATCATCTTATAAACCTCTATCAAGTCACCCCTCATCCTTTGCCATTCCCATGAGAAAAGGCCTAGCACTCTCAACTTATCCTCGTGTGACCTATTCTCCCTTCCAGGCAACATCCTGGTAAATCTACTCTGCACCCTCTCCAAAGCTTCCACATCTTTCCTAAAGTGAGGCAACCAGAACTGCACATAGTACTCCAAATGTGGCCTTACCAAGGTCCTATACAGCTGCAACATCACCTCACGACTCTTGAATTCAATCCCTCTGCTAATGAATGCTAATATACCATAGGCCTCCTTACAAGCTCTATCCACCTGAGTGACAACTTTCAAAGAACTATGAACATAGACCCCAAGATCCCTCTGCTCCTCCACCTTACTAAGAACCCTACCGTTAACCCTGTATTCTGCATTTTTATTTGTCCTTCCAAAATGGACAACCTCACACTTGACAGGGTTGAACTCCATCTGCCACTCCTCAGCCCAGCTCTGTATCATATCTAAGTCCCTTTGCAGCCGACAACAGCCCTCCTCACTATCCACAACTCCACCAATCTTCGTATCGTCTACAAATTTACTGATACACCCTTCGACTCCCTCTTCCAAGTCATTAATAAAATTTACAAACAGCAGAGGACCCAGAACTGATCCCTGCAGAACTCCACTTGTAACTGGGCTCCAGGCTGAATATTTACCATCTACCACCACTCTCTGCCTTTGACCGGTTAGCCAGTTCTCTATCCAACTGGCCAAACTTCCCACTATCCCATGCCTCATGACTTTCCGCATAAACCTGCCATAGGGAACCTTATCAAATGCCTTACTAAAATCCATGTACACTACATTCACTGCTCTACCCTCATCCACATGCTTGGTCACCTCCTCAAAGAATTCAATAAGACTTGTAAGGCAAGACCTACCCCTCACAAATCCGTGCTGGCTGTCCCTAATCAAGCAGTGTCTTTCCAGATATTCATAAATCCTATCCCTCAGTACCCTTTCCATTACTTTGCCTACCACCGAAGTAAGACTAACTGGCCTGTAATTCCCTGGGTTATCCGTATTCCCTTTTTTGAACAGGGGCACAACATTCGCTACTCTCCAGTCCCCTGGTACCACCCCCGTTGACAGTGAAGACGAAAAGACCATTGCCAACGGTTCTGCAATTTCCTCTCTTGCTTCCCACATAATCCTAGGATATATCCCGTCAGGCCCAGGGGACTTGTCTATCCTCAAGTTTTTCAAAATGCCCAACACATCTTCCTTCCTAACAAGTATCTCCTCTAGCTTTCCAGTCCATTTCATACTCTCCTCTTTTGTAAATACTGAAGAAAAAGTACTCATTCAAGACCTCTCCTATCTCCTCTGACTCAATACACCGTCTCCCACTACTGTCCTTGATCAGACCTACCCTCGTTCTCGTCATTCTCATGTTTCTCACATATGCATAAAAGGCCTTGGGGTTATCCTTGATCCTACCCGCCAAAGATTTTTCATGCCCTCTCTTAGCTCTCCTAATCCCTTTCTTCAGCTCCCTCCTGGCTATCTTGTATCCCTCCAACGCTCTGTCTGAACCTTGTTTCCTCAACCATATGTAAGCCTCCTTCTTCCTCTTTACTAGACATTCAACCTCCCTCGTCAACTAAGGTTCCCTCACACGACCATCTCTTTCCTGCCTGACAGGTACATACATATCAAGGACACGTCGTATCTATTCCTTGAAAAAGTTCCACATTTCAATG
The DNA here is from genome assembly GCF_047496795.1 of Chiloscyllium punctatum. Classification (NCBI taxonomy): domain Eukaryota; kingdom Metazoa; phylum Chordata; class Chondrichthyes; order Orectolobiformes; family Hemiscylliidae; genus Chiloscyllium; species Chiloscyllium punctatum. Next base: position 23,965,449 of record NC_092742.1, read on the forward strand.
ACATCCTTCCCTGACAGCCTATGCTCCCAACTTATGCTCCTCAGATCCTGTCTTGCAGCATCGTATTTACCCTTCCCCCAATTGTAAAACCTACCCTGTTGCACGCACCTATCTCTCTCCATAACCAAGGTTAAAGTCACAGAATTGTGGTCACCATCACCAAAATGCTCACCCACTAACAAACCCATCACTTGTCCCGGTTCATTAAAAAAGTACCAAATCCAATATGGCCTCCCCTCTGGTCGGACAATCTATATACTGAGTTAGAAAAGCTTCCTGGACACACTGCACAAACACCGCCCCCGTCCAATCTACTTGATCTAAAGAGTTTCCAATCAATATTTGGGAAGTTGAAATCGACCATGACTACTACCCTGTGGCTTCTGCACCTTTCCAAAATCTGTTTCCCAATCTGTTTCTCCACATCTCTGCTGCTATTGGGGGGCCTATAGTAAACACCCAACAAGGTGACTGCACCTTTCCTATTTATGACTTCAGCCCATACTACCTCCAAAGGCAGATCCTCCTCGAACTGCCTTTCTGCAGCATTATACCATTTCTAATTAGCAACGCCACACCCCCTCCTTTTTTGTCATTCTCCCTAATCTTACTGAAATATCTGTAACCAGGAACCTCCAACAACCATTCCTGTCCCTCTTCTATCCACGTTTCTGTGATGGCCACAACATCGTAGTCCCAAGTACCGATCCACGCCTTAAGTTCACCCACCTTATTTCTGATACTCCTTGTGTTGAAGTATACACACTTGAACACTCTGAAGTATACACACTCTGTGTCCGCAAGTATTCCCTGTCAGTGCTACCTTCTCCACAGCCTCCCTACATTCTTGGACATCCTGAAAAGCAGCTAACCTACTTGCTGGACTACAAGTCCGGATCCCATCCCCCTGCCAAATTAGTTTTAAACCCCCCCAAAGAGTGCTAGCAAACCTACCTCCCAGGATATTGGTGCCCTTCTGGTTCAGATGCAACCCGTCCTGCTTGTACAGGTCCCAGCTTCCCCAGAATGCAGTCCAATTGTCCAAATACCTGAAGCCCTCCCTCCTACACCATCCTTGCAGCCACGTGTCAAACTGCACTCTCTCCCTATTCCTTGCCTCACTGTCACGTGGCACTGGCAACAACCCAGAGATGACTACTCTGTCCGTCCTAGCTTTTAGCTTCCAGCCTAACTCCCTGAGCTCCTGAATGACTTCCTCACCCCTCTTCCTACCTATGTCGGTGCCAATGTGTACCACGACTTCTGGCTGCATATCCCCCCCCTTAAGGATTCTGAAGACACGGTCCGAGATGTCTTGGACCCTAGTACCCGGGAGGCAACAAACCAACCGAGAGTCTCGCCCATATCCACAGAACCGCCTGTCTGTCGCTCTAACTATAGAGTCTCCTATAACTAGCACTCTCCTCCTCTCCCCCTTTCCCTTCTGGGTCTCAGAGCTGGTCCTCGTGCCAGTGACCCGGTCACTGCAGCTTACCCCTGCTAAGCTGTCCCCCCCAACAGTATCCAAAGCGGTATACTTATTGTTGAGGGGAATGACCACAGGGGATCCCTGCACTGCCTGCTTCCTCCCCTTCCCACCTCTAACTGTTACCCAGCTACCTCTGTTCTCTGGCGTAACTATGTCCCTGTAGCTTCTATCTATCACCCTCTCAGCCTCTCGAATAATTCTCAGTTCATCCAACTCCAGCTCCAGTTCCCTAATGCGGTCTGTGAGGAGCTGGAGCTGGCTGTACTTCCTGCAGGTGAAGTTGGCAGGAGCATCGGTGGTCACCCCTACCTCAAACATCCTGCAGGAGGAACATTCCACTGCCTGCGCTGCCATAACTCTACACTTCGTCTCCAAAACAATAACACTAAGTAGCTTACCTTTTTTTTAGGTTAGAGGAGGAGGGAGGGTGGGAGACACTACACGTGTAGTGTCTCGGGTTCCTTCTCCACTCAAATAACAATCACTTACCTTCCCAACCAACTCTGCGCTCCGACTTCACTTCCGCCCAGCTCCCACCACTCTCTGCTGCAAAAAGACCGTTTATTCAGGTGAAAATAGTAAATTATTTAAATAGGCACTAAATATTAAGTATTGCTAATAAATGACACAAGTTGATCGAGCTTTAGAAATGGTGCACTCTCCATGACAACGATTCTCCCAATTAACACTACACTTCACAACCAATCAGCACACTCATCTTATATAAATATTGGTTTAGCCTTTAAGTTGATACTCTTGCAAATTGTCCTGATGAGTGTAACATTAAAAAAATGCATAAATTTTGCCTTTTTTCTGAAATACTTAAGTTCTGTGCAACTATTATTTGGAATTAGAATATGTGGTTGAAAAACAAGAATAAGTCGATTAATGAAGTAGATCATTTGGTTCCTCAAGAATGTTCAGCCATTCAGTGAGATTATGGTTCATATGTATCTTAAACTTCATCTATTCACTTTGATTACTTAATTCTAAACAAGCTTGTCTAAAAATCTTTCAACCTTCAAATGTTCAATCAATCCCAATCTTGACAGATTTTTGATAGAGAGAACTCTATTTTTCATTTCCCAATTGTGTGACAAACTGCTTTCTGACACCTGTGAATGGTCTACTTTTAGATCACTCTTGGACTGGGCTGTTCCAACAGAGGAAATAACTTGCACTGCCCAGCCCACCAAATCACGTTTAAGTTGAACCTGATGTCTCATATGAGGCTATTATCTTGTTCATATACCATGTAAGTAGCTATTAAGTATTATGTAATTATTTGTACTATTTATGAGGATTAAGAATAATTTCTACCAAAGATTTTGTCTGGGTATCCTTCCCCACTTGGTATCAGTCGCTAATATTAATCCTGTTAAAAACCTTTGGTGCTTGTGAATTTATCCAGGATATTGCAGTTTGTTTCAGGAAGTGGTAGAGACGGGTACAATTACAACATTTATAGAGTCATAGAGGTAAACAGCATGGAAATAGACCCTTTGGTCCAACCTGTCCATGCCAACCAGATATCCTAAACTGATCTCGTCTCATTTGCCAGTATCTGGCCCATATCCCTCCAAACCCCTTCAATTCATATACCCATCCAGATGTCTTTTAAATGTTGTAATTGTACCAGCTTTCACCACCTGCTCATTCCATACACACACCACCCTCTGCATGAAAAAGTTACCCCTCAGGTAACTTTTAAATCTTGTCCCTCTCACCTTAAATCTATAGCCTCTAGTTTTGGACTTCACAACCCTGGGAAAAAGACCTTGGCTATTCTCCTTATCCATGCCCGTTCATGATTTTATAAACCTATATCACCACTCAGTCTCTGATGTTCCTGGGAAAAAATCCCAGCCTTTCAGCCTCTCCCTATTCAGTCCCAACAACTTCCTTGTCAATCTTTTCTGAAGCCTTTCAAGTTGAACAAATCTTTCCTCCAGCAAGGAGACCAGAACTGAACGCAGAATTCTAAAAGTGGCCTCAACAATATCCTGTACAGCTGCAACATGACATCCTAACTCTTATATTCAATGCACTGACCAATGAAGGCAAGTGTACCAAATACCACCTTCACCACTCTATCTAACTGTGACTCCACGTTCAAGAAAGAATGCATCTGTATCCCGAGATGTCTTTGTTAGGCATCACTCCCCAGGACCCTACCATTAACAGTCTAAGTCCTGCCCGGGTTTGCCTTAGCAAAACACAACAGCTCACATTTATCTCAACTAAACTCTATTTGAAAAGGCACTTGAACAGGTACATGAATAGAAATGGTTGAGGAATATGGACCAAATACAACCAAATGGGATTAGTTCAATCTTGGATACCTGGTCCGCTTGGATGAGTTGGACTGAAGGATTTGTTTAATTCTATGACTCTATTATACAGCAGAATTTAGTTAGTCAGCCATGAAAATAAGAAATGTATCTGAGCCCTGGTGATTTTTGGAGAATAGGAATCGTTAGAGATATTTATGATTTTTTAAAGTTGCAAATAGTGGAAGGAAGTGAACGCTAATTGCAAGCCAGAAAGTTCCATCCAGTATGTTGGTACAAATGAAAATGGCTTTCTAGGACCTGCACCTGAAACAGATGTTAATATCTGTAACTAATAGCCTGAGGAGGGGCTCCTGTGGCACAGTGGCAATATCCTTATGTCTGAGCCAGGAGACTTGGGTTCAAGTCTAACCAATTCCAGAGATAGATAGTAACATCCCTGACGAGGTTGATTAGGAAATACCTAAATAGCCTGAGGCGTCTTTGACATTCTCATCTCAAAATTGGACCTGTTAAGTACAAAGAAACCATTTTCACATGTAATGTAGCTGGTATCATGAAGACTATCTGCAAAAATATATACAGGGTAGTTGTAAATTGCATAGACTTGAATCTGGACTCGTACTCTGTTTCACATTGAAGCTACAGGCTGCTGTTTACATTGCACAGTATTAATCTCTGTACACAACCACTATCTTAGATTAGATTATTTACAGTGTGGAAACAGGCCCTTCAGCCCAACAAGTCCACACCAACCCTCCGAAGAGCAACCCACCCAGACCCATTCCCCTATATTTACCCCTTCACCTAACACTACAGGCAATTTAGCATGGCCAATTCACCTAACCTGCACATTTTTGGACTGTGGGAGGAAACCGGAGCACCTGGAGGAAACCAATGCAGACGCTGGGAGAACGTGCAAACTCCACACAGACAGTTGCCTGAGGCAGGAATTGAACCTGGGTCTCTTGGCACTGTGAGGCAGCAGTGCTAACCACTGTGCCACCGTGCCACCCACTTTGCCACTGTGCTGCCCTCACTCTGTTTATCAGTTTCACTTACCCATCCTGATGTCTCAAGAACTCCCTGCTATCCCAGAATCTCAAATACTCACTCTTCTTCCTTGCTACCTTGACTCTTCAGTGCTACCACCATTTGTTGTGAAAACTCCTTTGATTCACTCATTACCTTTCAGGAAGGAAGTCTACTATCCTGACTTGGTCTGACTTGCATGTGACTCCACACCCACAGCAATGTGGTTGACTCTTTACTGCCCTCTGACATGGCCTAGTAAGTTGCTCAGTTCAGGGATGATTAGGAGCAATGGCCACCAAATAAATAATGGAAAAAAAATTGCAGGCTTGAGCGAGCAAATTTATAAGTCAATGCATTTTGCTAACAACAATGCTTGTCTCAAATGTCCCATAAGTTATTGCCTGTTCCAAGAACCCTTACCCAACTTTAATTAAAGATGCTCTAGGGTTTTCTGGATGAAGTCCAATTCGAGCCCAACCCAGTGGAACCACCCAAGATTTGGATGCACTTAGATTTTGGGTTTCGGTTCATGACTGACCTCTAATTAAAGTTAACAAAGGCTAGAAAATTTGGCTCGGGTTCAAATCTTTTCATTGTCTGGTCACACAGGTATTGCTGTGAATTCGGATGGTTGACAGCTGACTCAAAGATTTATATGCCTTTTAATTACACGCTGAAATGCATTGTGGTTCCCTAAAGCCCTTGATAAACACAAAACCACCTCACAGTAACAACCTACACACAGGCAAAAACACAGATAACTCAGACAAAAGAAAATGGATACCATTTTAAGTTTTACGTTTACAGTATGACATTTTACTGGACTATATTAATTATAATTTATCTGAGCTACTGAAAGCAGGTTCTTTTGGGTGATAAAATGGATACTAAATCCATCCCTACAGCAGCGTCTTCCATTTGGCACTGAGTCACACTTTAATCATAATTGTCTCTGCTTTGTAAAGACTGGTAACTGCTGAAAATTTAATGTCCATGTCTAATACCGCCCACTTCAGTTTAGCTTGGAGCCTTTTTGGCAGGTAAAGAATACTGAAAGTCAAGTTATAGCAGCTGTTAACCTGTCCTGGGAGCAGCCTACTTCAATAACATATTTCAACCCTTGCTGTGGTAATTACAGCAAATTTCAATTAAGTCTTTTCCTCATAATTATGGATGTCATTTCAGAAATATTAGATCCAAAAACTCAGTCTTCCCCCATTTACATGCTTTCTTTTTACATCCTAATTTTGGTATCTATACACCTGTTATTGTGTTAGACTTTGCTATGGTGGATGACACACTCCAGATTTTATCCCTTGTTGCGGCACACATGCACACTTTGGGGAGCATTGCAATAAGGAACAAAGCCACTTTGAACATGCACCAAAACACACCTTCATATTTCAGTGTTGCAAATAGATTGGATGCATCCTTGTGATATTTTGATAACATGCTGATTAACAACTCTCTCCTGTGAATAATAATAGCACCGGTTCTCACTGTTCTGGTGCAAAAAACCTTCCAACCTTTACATCATTTTCATTATTGGAAGCGAAAAATGTGTTGTTATTCCTTTGCCTTCAGGAAGAAGATCTTGCATGTAAATGAATAAACCACTGAAAACTGTGCACTCTGGAATTTTCCTCTCAAATCTCTTGGCCTTTTTACATCACTGACTGGCCTTCCCTCAAAAACTCACCACTGCTTCAAGTACACCTTTGATCCTCTCACTGGAGCCTATCCCATTTGCAACACAGTGTCTTGCTCACCTAGTGAGGTGCATTTGGACGCTTTGAGACATTAAGTCCATTTTGTTGCTCTCTCTGATCTTATCACTGATCACATTTAGCAAAACTTCAGTTGCCTAGACATTGAAGAAATATTTGGATGTTCAAAGTAGGTGAATACTGAGTATTACGCGAAAGTGAAGACCGCAGACGCTGGGGATCAGAGTCTAGATTAGAGTGGTGCTGGAAAAGCGCAGCAGGTCAGACAGCATCGGAGAAGCAGGAAAATCAGGCAAAAGTCCTTTATCAGGAATCCTGATGAAGGGCTTTTGCCCGAAACATCAATTTTCCTGCTTAATGAATACTGAGTGTCGTATATTGAGAAGACTGATCCATCACTGTTGCTTGGTGGCAATGGTTTCTAAGAATACTATCAGACATGCTGATATCCCTGTTACTTTTCTTAACTTGTTTTGAGCTTCTGAAATGTAATGGAATCTTCGGGATGAAATGCAAATTTCCCTATTTAATCTAGGAAGAACAAAGCTAACATTTCAGCCTTCACTCTGTTACCCTACCTTTAATTCTGCCTTTCTTCCTGGCCATTGCCTCAAGTTGAACCAGATTGGTTAACAAGTATTTCGTGCCAAGCTGTGGTTTGGACCTCAGGCTTTCCATAATAAAGACCACCCACTTCCAGCTCTTTCTCAATACATCTTTCTTCCTCTGCCTCATCTCTACTTAATCTGGAATCTGCTGCAGATTCCAGTGTGCATTCGGTTGTGAGTTTAAGGGTATCAGTTTAGGACTGATAAAAGTGAGTATTGGGTGGATATCTCATCAGTGGTTGATCATTGCCATCATGTGTTGTGAGACAAAGATTGGATGAACGCATCTACTTGATGGAATGGAATGTGCCAGCATAATTTATATCATAGCCAGGTTTTAGGTCATGAACAGATGTCTATAGAACCTGACAGTTGTTCTCCAATAGTGGTATTGTTTGAAGTATCCGCACGTGCAATGTGAGCTGTTGACATTGCCAACGTTGATAGTTAGATGTGTTGTTGTATTATGGTATTGGACCCTGGTGGCTTGTAGAACATTTGTGATGGCTAGCTTATTTACTTTGATAGAGCTAGAAAAGGGCTCATTTGATTCTAGGTCTTCTGCGCCTTTGATATCTGTGTTGGAATGGATTGTCACTCTCAAATGTGGGATCAATTACTGGAGTGGTCTGCAATGTTTGGTTTCTTCCAGAATGACAATGTTCACACTATTGTTAGTGAGTTATTTTGTTAGTAACTTGCATTTTGACCAACAATTTCATTGGTGGTTATGTTTCTTAACTTTGTTTTTCTTGAGAGAACCCATTTTTCATTTGACTAGGAATTCAATTACTATAAGACCACTACACAGTTGATGTCACCAGAAGACCACTGCACTCTCGGTGTCTCAGGCATTGACTGTTTTGATGGAGAAGACAGAGGATTGCATGCTTTCACCAGGTCCATGAAGTTGGCAGTATTAAATAACACTAACACCAATTTATGTAATCACAGAGAACTCTTTCTTCTTTGGGTTTTGCCATGAAGCCAAGTGAAATCTCCCAATGGTTTGCCCTTGATTAGTTATTGCGTGGAATTGTTTTGAGACAAATGTTTGCTTTGGGATCAGTTGTTCTCTTGTTGTTTGTTGAGCTCCTCTTGATGAAGTTGAGGGTGAGACATATGTACAAGTTCAAAAGCCAAAATTTTGTTTGCGAACAAAGTATATTTTTCAGATCCCTTTTGTGTGTGCTGTTGCGTTGCAATGTAACTTTGAGTATTCCTATGCTGTGCCATGTAGCCTAATCTCTGCAGGTTATATCTTTGGCTTCTTCAGCCATCTAGGAAAGAAAGATTTAGTCCTTAATGAAGCTTAAAAATAACAGAATGCCCACTGACGTAGACAAGTTCTGTCTCTTCTGCCTCATTTGGATTAGGAAAGATCTCCTGGGAATTCTCCAGTATTCCATATATCACATCCAATTCAGGTATATTTTTCAGCATTGATCGGTGCTGTACTGTATAGACCTTTTTGCATATATGACTGCCAGTATTTCCACTGTTCTAACATGTCCTACTTGTACACATCTTTTTAAAGTGTCATATAATATTACAAATGAAACATTCTTTTTTAATCACTGGATGTTGTTTGTACCTGTGAGGACTTCTAGTCCCACAGTATTGATATTGATTTGTAGCATCTGTTACTTGGTTTACTCTCTCTGTTGGCTTGTCACATACCTTTTTATAGTGCCCTTGTTTTATAAAGTGAATAGACCCTGTTGTCCTCCTAAGGTAGTCTTTGTCCTCTCATGAACTGACCATCTGTTTCTGGTTTCTGCTTTGAGCATAATTTGAATAGAGTCATAAAGTCATACAGCATGGAAACAGACCTAACCGCTTTCTCCAAAGTTAAATCTTCTTCAGACCCTAAGAAAATCGACAAAGTTTTATCAAGAATTCCAACAACAATTCTGTCTCTTATGAATTCTGAGTTCAAAGCTCCACAGTCACATTTTTCCATTAAGCTATCAACGTCATTAATTAAATTATTTATGAATGTGCTTAGAATCTATAGGCCTCTGCTAGATCTTACTCTTTGAAGGAATTTATTTGTTCTTAAATTGAAATAATTATCCAAAGCTTTTAAAATATCTTCAAAAGTATCTATACTCTTTGTAATATTCTGTTGATGAATCATCCACAATCAGACACATTAAATGTCATAGTGTATTAATCTGCTTATCTTCAGATTTACTGTTTAATTGAGGCAATTCTGTACCCTAAGAATTGCCACTTACACAAGGTCCAATCTTGTTCTCTGCATGGTCCTTCTGAGTTTAAATTCTTTTTGGTAATATTATTTTTTTTTCATTTCTTCTCAATGTTTTCATTACCTCATCTTACTTCGAAGCTGTTTTAAATCCATATCAGCTGAACATTGCTTGTAATCTGCTGCTTCCTCAGTTTCTATTTCTGCATCCACACATGCTGTTCTAAATTCAATTATTGTTGAGTTTGTGTGGTTCTTTAAAAATTATTATTAAATCATTAAAGTATTACAAATCTACTGTATTAACAATAAGCTTTAAATTCTATTAACTATTCCATAATGATTTACTGCTTTTAAACTACTGCTTTTAAACTATGGAAACTACCATATATCACCTGGAGCATTGCAACCAACCCGCTGCACACTGCTTCACTCACTGTCATCTATACAACAGCAGAGTTGCAGCTCAATCTGGCTCAGGAACCACCACAAAAATTGGCTGTGTATGTTGACCTCCAGGAAGGTATGTTTCCATGGATGTTGAGTCCAATAGTTTGAGTGGACCCCCTATGCTAATATGTACTGAAACCTCCTGAAGTCTGCAGGGAAAACATCCTACTGCTTTTAAACATTCTGCTCTCGGTAACATATAAGAACCCAGAATGTCTCTGGATAAATAGACTTGGTCTCATTCTGGGAGTAATGATGTCTGCTCATCTGGCATGATTTCTCCCAGGATGCAACTGTTCTGAGCTGGTCCTGACATTGTCTTCCATTATTGAGGCATTTCCACAGGATCCACTTTGATTGATTCACCCAATGTTCATGGCATGGTGTAGTTGCTGAAAAAAACTCTCCAAAATCATTGTTGGTGTGAAAACCCTTGAGTAAAACAACTAAATCTTGGAGATTGAATCTGCTGCCCACACATAACCAACACTGAGCTCCCACAGGGATGAGCCCTTACACTGGCTCTCTTCAACATACATACCAATGACCTACCTCCTACAAAGATGTCCGAAAATAGACAGTTAGACTAAACACTGCCAAGACTATTGGTTCAACCTTAACCTGTAGACCTCCAAAGCAATGGAAGAAGTTCTTGTAAAAAAACTGAAAGAACTGCAGATGCTGTAAAGCAGAAAGCAAATCAGAGATTACTGGAAAAGCTCAGCAGGTCTGGCAGCATTTGTGGACAGAATTCAGAGTTAACATTTTGGGTCCAGTAACACTTCCTCCGAACTGAGAGAATTTCATGTTCAGTTGTTTTGGCAACTTCTCACCCCAGATAAGAAGCCCACATAATCCTGACATCAGTCCTGACCATTCGTTGACCTATTGGGGATGCCTCCACAAGTAAGATGAGCACAAGAGTGAACCTCCTATGGAAACTACCATATATCACCTGGAGCATTGCAACCAACCCGCTGCATACTGCTTCACTCACTGTCATCTATACAACAGCAGAGTTGCAGCTCAATCTGGCTCAGGAACCACCACAAAAATTGGCTGTGTATGTTGACCTCCAGGAAGGTATGTTTCCATGGATGTTGAGTCCAATAGTTTGAGTGGACCCCCTATGCTAATATGTACTGAAACCTCCTGAAGTCTGCAGGGAAAACATCCTGCTGAAAGAATACCTTTAACTGAGAATTCATGAAGCACTCCCTCAGAAGGAAACCCATGCATTCATCTGAAATTTTGAAAATAAAAGGCAAGTTGCATAGTCCAATTGGAATACTGGGCTGTCACCTCTTGAGAGAGAGAGAGAGATGACTGGTGGTGGTTTAACCTGAGGGTGGAGAGAAAGAGAGTCCTTCATGTTAACTTCTGCCAATGCGGGAAGTGAATGCAGTTGGCATTACTCTGCCTTGCAAGTCAGCCATCTATCCAACTGAGCTAACTAACCTCAACCATGACATGATCCACGCTCTACAAACTGGCAATTGTTCTATCTTTTCCCTCAGAATCCTCCTTAAAACCCAGCTCAGTGATGAGGTTCCATAATATTTGTTGTCATTGTAGCAGGAATCGACTGTTCAGATCCTTGGGCGAGTTCACCATCAGCATCAACAACAATTTAAATCTATGCAACACCTTTATTGTAAAGAAATGTTGCAAGTTGCTTCACGCAATCATTATAAAACTAATTATGACACCAGCCTGAAATCCAGTGAGTGAAGGCTTGATTAAAGAGATACAGTCATAGAGATGTACATGGAAACAGACCTTTTGGTCAAACTTGTCCATACTGACCAGAAATCCCAACTTAATCGAGGCCCACTTGTCAGCACCCAGCCTATATCCCTCCAAACCCTTCCTATTCATATACCTATTCAGATGCCTTTTAAATATTGCAGTTGTATCAGCCTCCACCACTTCCATACATGTACCACAATCTGCGTAATAATATTGCCCCTTAGGTCTCTTTTATATCTTTCCCCTCTCGCCCTAAATCTATGCCCTGTAGTTCTGGACTCCCCCACCCTGGGGAAAAGACTTTGTCTATTTATCCTATCCATGCTCCTCATGACTTTATAAACCTCTATAAGGTCACCCCTCAGCCTCCGATGCTCCAGGGAAAACAGCCCCAGCCTGTTCATCCTCTCCCTATAGCTCAAATCCTCCAACCCTGGCAACATCCTTGTAAATCTTTTCTGAACCCTTTCAAGTTTCACAACATCTTTCCGATAGGAAGGAGACCAGAATTGCACGCAATATTCCAACAGTGGCCTAACCAATGTCCTGTACAGCCGCAACATGACCTCCCAACACCTGTACTCAATACTCTGACCACTAAAGGAAAGCACACTAGATGCCTTCTTCACTATCCTATCTACCTGCGACTCTACTTTCAAGGAGCTTTGACCCTGCACTCCAAGGTCTCTTTGTTCAGCAACACTCCCCAGGACCTTACCATTAAGTGTATAAGTCCTGCCAAGATTTGCTATCCCAAAATGCAGTACCTCGCATTTATCGAAATTAAACTCCATCTGCCACTCCTGAGCCGATTGGCCCATCTGATCAAGATCTCATTGTAATCTGAGGTAACCTTATTCGCTGTCAGTTTGAAGTATTTTAAAGGTAGAAAGCAGAGAGGTGATGTAGAGTAGTGAAGGGGTCTTTGTGGGAATGAATCCATAGTGACCAGTGGCAGCATGTGTAAAATTGGAGATATTCAAGACTCTGAAATTAGGAAGGAGTTGATCTCTCAGTATTGTGGGGATGCAGGAACTCAACAAAAAGTATTTGAAGAAGAAAAATTATGATTTTAAAGCTAGGTTTTTTTGGTTAGATTCGAAAATGTTCATCAAAACCTCAATTACATTTAGCTAATCACTTTATACCCTTAATCAACAAATATTTCTTGGTGTTTGATGTAATAATTTAAAATATAATGTCCATGGTATTTCGGGATTCAGGATCAGGAGAGGACCATTCTGCCCCTTGAATCTGTTCCACCATTTCATGACGGAGGGTTGGGTGGGGAGCGTTTCAGATTGTTACAGTTATCTCCTTTTTTTTTTACGGTCCCTCATTAAAATTCTCATTATGTCTGAGCAAAGTGCCTTCGACTGGTCTCTCCAGGTAAAAGGCAGATCGCGATTGACTCAAAGTTTGAGTAACTGGGGTTGAGTAATGTTTTTCTAAGCCAAAATTTCAATGAATTTAGAATCGTGCAGAACGGCCGGAACTTCGAATTATTCTAGGCATGTTGAAATCTCTCCAAAAATGTCAAAGTGCTCGCTACAAATGATGGAAGGTGGAAGGTGCTCGAATCAGAATGTGCAACCGAAACCAAACAGCAGAGACTTCCCAAACTATTCATGACTTAGATCTTTATCTTCCTTGTGGCTCTCCAAATGTTGTATTTAATATCAGATAATGAAAGACTGCCAGTGAGATACAAGGAGTAATTCAATACAACGATTACAATGACATCAGAAACCACAAGAATGAAGCACAAATGATTTGTGAACATTAGCGGAACTTCAAGATTAAATTATTGCCTAAAACCTACTGTCATATATCTGTTATTCTTTACAATGTGTGGATTTAAAGAAAATATCATTAGCTTTGAATGATTCTAGTGTTTCATAAGGCATGTACTAAGAGCTTCTGCAATGTTATCTGACTCCACTCCTGCTTCAGCTCATTTACAGCTGAAACCCTGGTCCATGTCTCTGTAACCTCCAGCTTTAACTGCTCCAACAATCTCCTGGCCAGTGTATTTTCCACCCACCTTAATCTTGAAGTCATCCAGAACTTCACTGTCCTACACTTGGGGACCAAGCTCCCTCATCCCTATACTCTTGAATTTCCTCCCTGAAAATCCTTCTCCCCCCTCTGAGCTCCTTTAACATGAGCCTCAAGCTTTCCCTTTTAAGCTATGTTTCTGGTGATGGTGGTGCTGGTGTAGTTGAGACTGGGTTAGTATCCTTGGGGATATAGGTTCAAATTCCATCATGGCAGATGGTGAAACTTGAAGTCAACAAAAATCAGCTGTAAAAAGCTCACCTAATGGTAATCATGAAAGCAAGTTGTTAAAAACCCATCTGGCTTGCTATTGTCCTTTAGAGAAAGACCTGCTCTCATCTACACATCACTCCAGACCTATAGCAATGTGTGGTTACCTCTAACCTGCCATTTAGGTAATAATAATCCTATCTCAGCTAGTAATACCTACATTCTATGAACAATTTGTTTTAAATTAGCCTGGTATTACTTTAACTGGTTCAGTGTTCAGTTTTATTTGATTACACTCCTGTGAAGTGTTTAGCCTTTTTTTTAAACTGTGGTCACCAACCTTTGGACACAAAAGAAATCAAGGGATATGGCAATAGGACAGAAAAGCAAATTGATCAAACAGTTTAGTAGTGATATTACGGAAAAGTGGAGTAGACTTCAGAGGCCCTACAACCTCCTCTTGATCCCAGTCTTATCTTCTTTCTTATCCATTTTTGGGAATTAAGACTGTCTCTGGCAAGGCCAGCATTTATTGTCCATTTTTGAATTACTGTACTCTTGTTAGTTGGCTGCCTTCTTAGGCCAATGCAGCCCATATAGCCAAGGTATGTACGTGGTGTTGTTAGGGAGAGAGTTCCTGGATTTTGCCCAGATTTTCTCACATAACTGAAGGCACTAAATAAATACAAGTTGCTGAATCACACAAAACCAGCATCCAAGTTCACCAGGTAATAGGAAAGGCAAATGGAATTTCGGTCTTTAATTTTATACTTTGTTTGGTTTGAAATAGGGAGGCTTTGCTAAAACTGTACAAGGCACTAATTAGACCACAGCTGGAATATGGCGAACAGTTTTGGGCCTCTTAACTGAAGAATGATAGACTGGCATTGGAGGCAGTCCAGAGAAAGCTCTCTGGGCTGATATCAAGTATGGAGAGACTGTCTGCCTGTTATGAGGACAGGTTGAGGAAATTGGGCCTGTATTCATTGGATTACAGAAAAATGAGAGACGACAATATTGAAACACACAAGATTCTTAGGTGGCTTGACAGAAAGGTTGTTTCCCTTTGTGGGAGATTCTATGATCAAAATAGGGGTTCACCCATTTACCACAGAGAATGAGGAAGAATTTCTTCAATCAGAGGATTGTCAATCTGTTGAATTCTTCACCTCAAAAGGCTGTTCAGGCTGGGTCATTAAATGTATTCAAGGCTGAAATAGACCGATTTTCAAACAGTAAAGGAATAAAGGGTTATGGGGAAAAGCTAAGAAAGAGTTGAAGATTTTCAGATCAGCCACAATCTCATTGAATAATGGAGCAGGCTCAATGGGCTGAATGGCCTACTTCTGTTCCTTTATCATACGGCCTTTAAGTCTTATGGTCGCTAAAGACTTATGATTAGGTAACAGATTAGCAAATTATCGTGCCATAGAAGTACGTGTATAAAGCATAGAAACTAACACTGCATGTCACTGTGGAATTATCATTTTCCTTCCATAAATACTTTAACTGTAGGTTAATTCTACAGATATATGTTGTGAAAGACTCCATGGTTGCCGGCTGAAACCTGTAGCTTTGATGCCTTAAATTAAATATGGAAATGAAGTCTGTTATGGACCACGCCAGACCCCCTCAACATACTTTAGGAAGGTAGCCCAGACCCTACCTTTATCTTATTTTAAAGGCAGATGTGAAGTGGATATTCCTGGAGTGATGCAGCTGGTCAAACCACTCCGCTTTAAGCAAAAGAGAATTTATTTACATACTACGGTTGAAACACGAACAAAAGACCCCAGAATTTAGAATAGATCAACTATTTGGAAACCCAAACAACTCGAAATCATCACTCAACCAAGGAGCCATTCCAATACCCACAACATCTCAAAACATACCCCTTGGGAAATGGTAAATTCAAACACAGGCACTTACAAGTAGGAGAGATTGCAGAGAGAAGAGTCAGGCAAGAAACATCTGTTGAAGCATGCAACCTTTATTCACAGTGACAGCTTCTCTGCTACCAGCAGTTTCTGACTGTCTGCTAAAACGAAACTAAACTAGAAAAACACCTGAACTGGGAGAACTGACCACTGCCCTGCCATTGTTTAAAGTAGCCATTTCCAGACATATCGGCACCTCTGCCTTTACAACCTGAATTGAAACCAAAAAGGACAAAATAACCTTGTTAAAGGGGTAGCATCATCACAAGTAAAAGGTTTGCTCTTCTGCTTGATCTTAGGAAGGAATCTTCAGAGACGCCTTCAAGGGTGGTCCTTAGTTCACTCCCCCAGAGATAAATGTGGCAACATTATAAAAGCCTGATGATCCCAATTTCATCAGTTACAATTTTGCATTACTCTGGCACCATTTACCTCAACATGTCGGACTGAACTCTACCAGAAATCAGCTAAGTATTGGAGAGTTTCATTGAGGGTTTTTCTCTGTGAGTTACTGTAGTGCTCACTGCTGTAGTTACTGTAGTTCTCCACTGCTCACCCCATCAACTACATCTCTATAGTCCTGGGCCAATGCTATCCTGATGATGATGAAAGTGCTCACTGCTGCTAGCAACTTTTAGAATTTGCACCATGGCATCACACTGAAAACCCAACAGTGTACCAGATCAATTGCTGCCAGTTGGGGAGCATTAGCCAAGTGGTATTATCCATAGACTGTTAATCCAGAAACCCAGGTAATGTTGTGGAGACCCAGATCCAAATCTCACCATGGCAGATGGTGATGTTCGAATTCAAAATAAATCTGGAATTAAGATTATAATGATGACCATGAAACACCATCTGGTTTACTAATGTTTAGGTGGCATGGTGGCTTTGTGGTTAGCACTGCTGCCTCACAGCACCAGGGACCCGGGTTTGATTCCAGCCTTGGGTGACTGTCTGTATGGAGTTTGCACATTCCCCCCTTATTTGCATGGGTTTCCTTCGGGTGCTCCAGTTTCCTCCCACAGTCCAAAGATTTGCAGGTTAGGTGGACTGGCCATGCTAAATTGCCCGTAGTGTTCAGGGATATGTATGTTAGGCACATTAGTCAGGGGTAAATATAGGGTAGCGGACTGGGTCTGGGTGGGTTACTCTTCGGTGTGGACTTATTGGGCTGAATGGCCTGTTACCACACTGTATGGATTCTAATGTCCATTAGAGAAGGAATTGCCTTCCTCACCCAGTCTGACCGACATGTGACTCCAGACACAATGCGGGAACTTTGCTTATTGGAAAGCTTTCAAATAATTGTTAATGTTAGTATGATATAAGATGTGTGATTTATGCATTGTCATTTATTTTCAACAGTTCAATAGATAGGCTTCAGATTGGTTCCACAGGTCGGTGCAATATTCAGGGCCAAAGGCCCTGTACAGCACTGTTATGTTCTATGTTCTATGTTTCAAACATCATTTATTTTAGTGTATTAATTTTGAACTCGTGGCATATTGCCTTTCTATGTAAGTGAAGGAGTTTAATGTATGGATTTATGTAGCTATCTTGATTTTGTCTAAGATATGGTGTTAGAGAGAACTCTATGGAGAGTTTACATTTGCAGAGTTTGAGTGAACAAAGTAAATAGCACGGTGCACTAGGTTTTCAGATAGATGATTCTGGAATTATTATTTTGGGCTTAGAGGAAATGATAGTTTGAAAGAAAGCTTTTTATTTCAGTTTGGGGCAGTTTGTCAAAGTTTGGCCGAAAGCCAGATGTATAAAACAATTGCTTCTGAGAAAGGGCGATAGTTTTAGGACTGTTAAGGAAGAGTTGAGTTCAGCATAAGTTAGTTTAGCAGTTGCAGACCACACTGTTTGGTTCAAACCCTGAAGAGGTTATTTGACACTGAGAAAGTCTTAGCTCAGTTGAATGAAGGCTCCAGGAACTGAAACAACAGTTAAATTAGAGATGTGAAAGATAAGGGAATCCTTTCTGGTGTAACTACTGTAAGGGTATGCTTTTAGGACGAATGGAATTATATTTTATCATGCGTTTTGAAATATTTAGACTTGTGTGTTATATAAATAAATGGTTTAATCTACTGTTATGATCCCAAACAATACTATTCCTGGAGAAGACAGATCCCAGACAGGAACATGTCTAGATGGAACAAAACTTAATTTGTGTTGGTTTTAGTTAAGTGATCTTTCATTGAAGCCATAAGCACATATTGCTGCAGATTTTGCTTTCACAATGAAACAGATGTTTAGTACAAAAGAAACAAAGGAAAAATAGAATAATCCAAACTACATACTTAGAACACAAATTCAAAGATTTTAAACACACAGTAAAAGTAAATCCCATTAATCCCAAAACACTCCACTTTATAACAAAAAACAAAACAGGTTTTGTGTCGTGCCCCAAACACTTCTGTTATAGTTCTCAAAGAACCTGACCTGGTGTAG
Source organism: Chiloscyllium punctatum (assembly GCF_047496795.1). Lineage (NCBI taxonomy): Eukaryota > Metazoa > Chordata > Chondrichthyes > Orectolobiformes > Hemiscylliidae > Chiloscyllium > Chiloscyllium punctatum. Next base: position 23,983,678 of record NC_092742.1, read on the forward strand.
TACCCAAAACCCCATTGTTATAATACTCATATCAGGATCACTGTATCAAACACTCGACATGTTTAAGTCATTCGGGACTTCAATTTTTTTTACCTGGAACTGTGATAGTTTCTTCCTAGAGCTAGAAGTTTCAAATAGCCACTTCTGGGTATTAATCTAGTTTGATATCAAGGCTAACTCTTTACTCTAAGGACCTAACTTACTATATCTGTTCTGAAGAAGGATCAGTGGACCTGAAATGTTAGCTCTGCTTCGTCTTCACAGACATAGAACATAGAACATTACAGCGCAGTACAGGCCCTTCGGCCCTCGATGTTGCGCCGCCCTGTCATAATAATCTGAAGCCCATCCCACCTACACTATTCCATGTACGTCCATATGCCTGTCCAATGACGACTTAGATGCACTTAAACTTGGCGAATCTACTACCCTTGCAGGCAAAGCATTCCATACCCTTACTACTCTCTGAGTAAAGAAACTACATCTGACATCTGTCTTATACCTATTTCTCTTCACTTTAAAATTGTGTCCCCTCGTGTTTGCCGTCCCTATACTTGGAAAAAGGTCTCCCTCTCCACCCTATCTAACCCTCTGATTATCTTGTATGTCTCTATTAAGTCACCTCACAACCTTCTTCTCTCTAATGAGAACATCCTGAAGCCCTCAGCCTTTCCTCATAAGGCCTCCCCTCCATACCAGGCAACATCCTAGTAAATCTCCTCTGCACCCTTTCCAAAGCTTCCACATCCTTCTTATAATGTGGTGACCAGAACTGTACACAATACTGTAAGTGTGGCGGTACCAGAGCTTTGTACAGCTGCAGCATAACCTCCTGGTTCCGGAACTCAATCCCTCTATTAATAAAGGCCAAAACACTGTATGCCTTCTTAACAACCCTATCAATCTGGGTAGCAACTTTCAGGGATCTGTGTACATGGACACCGAGATCTCTCTGTTCATCTGCACTCCCATGAATCTTACCATTAGCCCAGTACTTTGCATTCAGATTATTCCGTCCAAAGTGTATCACCTCACACTTGTCCACATTAAACTCCATTTGCCACCTCTCAGCCCAGCTCTGCATCCTATCTATGTCTCTCTGCAACCTACTACATCCTTTGTCACTATCCACAACTCCACTGATCTTAGTGTTGTCCGCAAATTTATTAACCCACCCTTCTAAGCCCTCATCCAGGTCATTTTATAAAAATGACAAACAGCAGTGGACCCAACACCGACCCTTGCGGTACGTCGCTAGTAACTAGACACCAAGATGAACATGTTCCATCAACTACAACCCTCTGTTTTCTTTCAGCAAGCCAATTATTGATCCAAACTGCAATGTCTCCCACAATCCCATTCCTCTGCATTTTGTATAATAGCCTACTGTGGGGAACCTTATCGTACGCCTTGCTGAAATCCATATACACCACATCACCCGGTTTACTCACATCTACCTATTTGGTCACTTTGTCAAAAAACTCAATAAGATTTGTTAGGCATGACCTATCCTTCACAAAACCGTGCTGACTGTCTCTGATCAGACTATTCTTTTCTAGATGGTTATAAATCCTATCTCTTATAACCTTTTCCAACACTTTACCAACAACTAATGTGAGACTCACTGGTCTGTAATTCCAGGGTTGTCTCTACTACCCTTTTTGAACAAGAGAACCACATTTACTATCCTCCAGTCCTCAGGCACTATTCCTGTAGACAATGATGACTTGAAGATCAATGCCAAAGGCTCGGCAATCTCTTCCCTTGCTTCCCAGAGGATCCTAGGATAGATCCCATCCGGCCCAGGGGACTTGTCTATTTTCACTCTCTGCAGTATTTCTAGTACCTCTTCCTTGTGAACCTCAATCTCTTCTAGTCTAGATGGAAGTATCTCTGTATCTTCCTCGCCAACATTTTCATTTTCTCTAGTGAACACTGTCGAAAAATATTTATTTAGTGCTTCCCCTATCTCCTCTGACTCCACACACAAATTCCCACTATTATCCTTGATTGGCCCTAATTTAACTCTCATCATTCTTTTATTCCTGACCTACCTATGGAAAGCCTTAGGGTTAACCCTGATCCTATCCGCCAACAACTTCTCATGTCTCCTCCTGGCTCTTCTGAGCTCTCTTTTTAGGTCTTCCCTGACTTCCTTGTAACCCTCAAGCACCCTAACTGAGTTTTCACATTTTGTCCTAACATAAGCCGCCTTCTTCTTGACCAGGGATTCCACTTCCTTAGTAAACCACAGCTCACGCGTTCTATATCTTCCTCTCTGCCTGACAGGTACATACTTATCTAGGACACACAGGAGCTTTTCCTTGAATAAGCTCCACATTTTTAATGTGCTCATCCCCTGCAGTTTCCTTTCCCATTCTACTTTTCCTAAATCATTTCTAATTGCATCGTAATTTCCCTTCCCCCAGCTGTAACTCTTGCTCGGTGGAGTACACCTATCCCTTTCCATCACTAAAGTAAACCTGACAGATTTGTGATCGCTGTCTCCAAAGTGCTCACCTACTTCTAAATCTAACACCTGGCCAGGCTCGTTACCCAGTACTAAATCTAGAGTGGCTTCACCCCTTGTAGGCCTGTCTACATACTGTGTCAGGAAGCCCTCCTGCACACACTGGACAAAAACTGACCCATCTATAGTACTTGTATTGTAGTGATCCCAGTCAATATTTGGATAGTTGAAGTCCCCCATGACAACTACCCTGCCTCTCTCACTCCTATCGAGAATCATCTTTGCTATCCTTTCCTCTACGTTTCTGGGACTATTCAGAGGCCTATAGAAAACTCCTAGCATGGTGACTTCTCCTTTTCCTATTTCTAACCTCAGCCCATACTACCTCAGTTAACGAGTCCCCAAACATCATTTCTACAACTGTAATATTGTCCCTGATCAACAATACCACACCTTCCCCTCTTTTACCATCTCTGTTCTTACTGAAACATCTGAATCCCGGAACCTGCAACAGCCATTCCTGTCCCTGCTCTATCCATGTCTCTGTAATGGCCACAACATTGAAGAACCAGGTACCAACCCATGCTGCCAGTTCACCCACTTTATTTCGGATGCTCCTCGTGTTGGGGTACACACACTTCAGTCCAGGTTCTTGCTTGCCAGTGTCAGATACTTGATTTGGGAACTCCCTGCACTCATCCTCTTCTGTACCTGTCCTACAACTTTGGTTCCCAATCCCCCTGCTGTATTAGTTTAAATCCACCTTAATAGCTTTAGCGAATTTCCCACCCAGGATATTGGTACCCCTCTGGTTTAGATGAAGACCATCCTGCTTGTAGAGGTTCCACCTACCCCAGAAAGAGCTCCAATTATCCAAAAACCCGAAACCCTCCCTCCTGCACCATCCCTGTAGCCACATGTTCAACTCCTTTCTCTCCCTATTCCTCACCTCACTAGCACGTGGCACGGGCAGCAAACCAGAGAAAAACTCTGTTTGTCCTAGCTCTAAGCTTCCATCCTAGCTCCCTGAATTTCTGCATCAAGTCTCCATCTCTCTTCTGACCAATGTCGTTGGTGCCTATGTGGACCACAACTTGGGGCTGCTCTCCCTCCCCCCGAAGGATCCCAAGAACACGATCAGAAACATCACGGACCCTGGCATCTGGGAGGCAACACACCAACTGTGAGTCTCTCTCGTCCCCACAGAACCTCCTATCTGTCTCCCTAACTATCAAATCCCCAGTGACTACTGTTCTGCACCCCTTCCCCCTTCCCTTCTGAGCAGCAGGTGCCCCACTGCTTTCCCCTGGTAAGTCATCCCCACCCCTCCCCCCTCAACAGTATCCAAAACGGTATACTTATTGTTGAGGGGAATGGCCACAGAGAATCCCTGCATTGCCTGCCGGTTCCCTTTCAGTCCCCTAACTGTCACCCATCTGTCTTTTTCTTCTATCTGGGGAGTGATTACCTCTCTAAGTCCTGTCAATAACCCCCTCTGCCTCCCGAATGATCCGAAGTTCATCCAACTCCAGCTCCAGTTCCCTAACGCGGTTTTCGAGGAGCTGGTGTTGGGTGCACTTCCCACAGACGTAGTCAGCAGGGACACTAGTGGTGACCCTTACTTCCCACATTCTGCAGGAGGAACGTTCCACTGCCCTAACCTCCATTCCCACTATTCTAACTCCCGAAGTGACTACTGAAAAAAAAGGATTAGGAAATAAACTAGTTATCTTACCTTGTCAATATGGCTCCCACAACCTTTCTTTTAGGTTAGAGGAGGAGGATGGGTGGGAGACACTACCCGAGTAGTGTCTTGGGTAACGCAACCATGCAAATATAAACTCTTCTACTTACCCTTCCCAGAAGTCCTTTGCTCGCTCCTCCCTCGCTGGCCTGAAGGTAAGAAGTTTAAGTATACTTACCGGCCTTCCTGACAATCACCTCGCACCAACGTCACCTCCTCCCGGCTTCCGCCTCTCGTTGCTCCAACCTTCTGAGTTTTCCCAGCAATTTCTGTTTCAGTTTCTGATTTCCAGCATCCACATTTCTTGGGTTTACTTTATCTTTTCTTAACAGGAACACTGCTCTATATATCCAACCTGTTCCAAGTTCCAAGCTTACAACATTTAACAGGACGCTTTGTCCTGGATGGTGAGAAGCTTCTTGAGTGTTGTTGGAGCTGCACTCATCCAGGCAAGTGGGGAGTATTTCATCACACTCCTGACTTGTGCCTTGTAGATGATGGATGGGCTTTGGGAAGTTAGGAGGTGAGTTACTTGCTGCAAGATTCCTAGCCTCTGACCTGCTGTTGTACCTGACTAGTTCAGTTTAGTTTTCAGTCAACTGTAACCTTCAGGATGTTGGTACTGGGTATTCAGTGATGGGAATGCCATTGCATGACAAGGGGCAATAGTTAAATTCTCTCCTGTTCAAGATGGTAATTGCCTGGCACTTGGGTGGCATGAATGTTACTTGCTGTTGTCAACTGAAACTCTGATATTGGATGTATGTTGACTAAATGGAACCCCTTACTATTGATAAAATCAGCTATGTTGTGATATGGTATTCTCAATGCAACGTTATTGTGGCCTTCACATGAGGAGAGCCAGCTCGGTTGGAGAGGTCTATTGCAGCGTTGACCTCGGCATAGGGAAATAAGGTGAAGTGATGTGATCTGGCACATACTCTGTCTGTAACAGCCTGGACTCATTTTTGTGGATTGATGGTTGTCAGATCCTACACATGTTGTCTGAGGATCGTTTGTAGTATTTCTGTGCAATAAAACAATTATCACAGCTGTCACCTTGACCACTACCAGGATGGTATTGCTAGCCACCGTTCACATCACAGGCCCTGATCCAGCAGTTCTGTTACAGTGTCATTGTTGCTTTGTGGTGGTGTGGCACCTTGCCCATCTGGAGGGAATTACATTGAGGACAAGAAACTTGGTGCCTCCTGCACCACTTCTACATGCTGAGGGGAATGATCTCCTCATGTGAAGGCCAATCAGATGCCCTTTGAGGTTGTTGCTGATCCTGGGCAATGCTGACACATTTGTTCCGTCTCCGACTGTCTGCACCTTCATTGAACAATCTCTACAGGGATGGTATCACCTGCTGTAGCTTGAACCATTGGCCAGGGATCCAATGTTTCTCTGAGAAACATCAGAAACATAACAGGACCTTTGTAATGCAATCAGTCATCAGCCACATCACACACAAAACACAGTCCTCCACACACAGTGGGACATGGAGGACTCTAACAAGAAGGACCATGGAATGCTGCTGGATGGACATTTGCAAGGGGACCGTATTCCCATGTGGGCACCACACCGGAACAAATAGAAACAGAGATTGTAAGTGTGCTGGGAATACAGAAACCTTACTCAGTCCATCACCCACCAACCGAATATCTCCAATAACCTCAACTCACACATCAACCAAAGAAGGTAGGGTCCCATACAAAAGCATACTGCTGCAAACTTACTGTTTGAGGTGGGAGAAAAGCAGCTCTGTGTTACTTGAGCGGCTTTGGGGCTTTGAATTTTCTTTATGAATTGTCGCCCACAGGTGACCCTTTAAAGGTCATTTGTAATTACTTCTGCTTCATAGAGATAACTGGTAAATTTCTAATAACTAATGACATGGTCAGCAAAGCTTTGTCTTTAAAATAGGTGATCACTGCATATATAGATATTCTATGATTACACATGTCTCTAACCTGTACTGTGTAAGTGCCTGATGAATGCAATTGATGCTCTATCCTCTTTTGTCAAGTGCACTCCATTTAAAATACAGTGAAAAATGTGTACTGTCGTTCATCCATAAGCGCTATTCACAGAATTTTTAAAAAAGTAGCTTGAAGCGAGTTCTACTTTTCCTTCTCCACTACTACAAAATACTGCTGCCAGTGTCCCATTCCAGACTACACCAGCCTACACCATGCTGCAGTTACAGTGTCCCACTCTGGGCTACACCAGCCCACACCATGCTGCAGGGAGAGTGTCCCACTCTGGGCTACACCAGCCCACACCATGCTGCAGGGAGAGTGTCCCACTCTGGACTACACCAGCCCACACCATGCTGCAGGGAGAGTGTCCCACTCTGGGCTACACCAGCCCACACCATGCTGCAGGGAGAGTGTCCCACTCTGGACTACACCAGCCCACACCATGCTGCAGGGAGAGTGTCCCACTCTGGGCTACACCAGCCCACACCATGCTGCAGGGAGAGTGTCCCACTCTGGACTACACCAGCCCACACCATGCTGCAGGGAGAGTGTCCCACTCTGGGCTACACCAGCCCACACCATTGAAACCATCATCAGTGACCTTATCCTCCCGCAGTAACTCATGTCTTCCAACGTTCTATCATTTCACATGTTTTAAAATTATTGCTCCCTCTGTATCCAAGCAAGCAGCCTTCAATGCCAAAATTGACTTCCCCAAACTTTCCCATTACAGCAGTGGCCCTTGGCTTTCATTGCACAGACTCACAGGACCAAATGTGACCAACTCGCCAGGCCGATGAGTCACCAGGCCCCTGAATGACCATTGTGGAGCTCCCTGACTTATTTAGTGCAAGTGCTTGGGTCGGTTGCACTGAACCTACAGGACTGACCATGGCTTACTCCCTGAGCTGTAAGCATATGAAATCCCCGAACCTGGATTCTCAACTGGCCAACTGACCATGTCTAACCCTTGGACTGAGGTAGTTCAAGCCCTTGACTGACTGACTGTGCCAGGACCACCTCACTGACCATAGTCCCACTGCATTGGGCATATGACCCTTAGATGAGACTCAGCCATTTGGTTGAAGTATGTTCAGTGTGCTTGCTGAGTAAGCTATGAACACATAGTGTAGATGTGCCATCGACATAGCCACGGTGTTATAAAGCAACAGATCTGCCTGCTTGACTGATTGTTGCTGGTAAACATGACAAGCTGCCTGGCAAGGAGAGACAAAAGTTCTGAGAGCCTGTAAGGCGTAAGGGAGGTGGCAATGAGTAAAAATGCAAGCCAAAGTAGAGATGCTGGGAGCATTCAAGAACATGCAAAGTGAGTAAGTTTGCTGAGAAAGTAAAGGAGGAGCCCTGACATTCACCCTGCTCCAATGCATGAGATGGGCATTCATCGCTGTGCACAAAGCAGCCTGGCAGCAATATTGCAATGCAAGATGTCCGTGATCTCCAGTTTACTGTATGCAAGCGGTGAGTAGCATTATAAATGAGTAACAGCTTAGTGAGGTTGGTGCTTGCCCAAAGCCAACCTGTGCAGAGAGAGGAATGTGGGTGGTTATGACCCACAGAGTGTGCCCAGAGATATCAGGAAGTGATGGTCAAGGTCAAGGCCAAAGAAGCAAGCAGTGATGAGTGCTCCAACCTTTGGGCTGGGAATTATTAACAACTAGTTTCCCTCCACCATGGGGAGAGTAGAAATCTCCATTCCGACTAAGTCAGAAGAGATCAGAAAGAGATGTTCATTCATGTGAACCAAATGGATAGAGGGAGCATTCTGGGAATCAAAGGAAAATCATTGTGAAGGGCAGCTACTCAGCATAAAAGGATGGTGAGCATTAGAAGGTGACGGTACTGCAGGGAGGTTAACAGTCACCACTGCTCACTAGCAAGATTCTCATCTCGCTGTTCAAAGCTCAAGTGTAAAATTCAACATGGCTTCCTTAACATCAGGAATCTCATTTTTCCAATCTTGCCATACTTTCACAACTGGCTCATCTTTGAGGGCTGGAAAGATTGCACCTAATTTGATAGTTCAGGACATTAAAAAGGAGTGTGCTCTGGTATCAAAGGACTTTTTTCTCCGAATACATCCAGTGTATTTACCTCTTGAACTCATTTCAGAAATCCCTAGAAGTTGCCTGCTCAAGGGAGAGCTGCAGTATGATACAAGTTCAAACTACTTTGTTGGCCTCCGATTAAACTGCCGTTTTCTGAGCCATGAAATTTCCATGTTACTATGTTTGTAACAGGTACAATCTGTAATACGATGATAAAATTGTAGCAATGCTTCAAAGTGTTGAACACGGTATTGGTTTCAAATCTAGTTAGCTGATTTGTCAGCGACCATAGCAGGCATTGATGTATCTTTAACAATCAGAGGATAATTGCTAACTATTTTCGTACAGTTGATGAGATATTCTGCTGGCTTGCTGACCTGCTGGAGATCTAAAATGAAGGCTAAAATATAGTGCTTTAGCGGAAAATGATCCAAGCAGAGTGAAAAATATCAAGAATCATTTCCCTCAAATTCTTCCTCTCATGCCTTATTAGCAAATGCTTGTCTCTGTTAATTCTTGCAGACATTTTTTAATTATGATATTGATTGGGTGGTTTGTTTTCAATGCAAGTGGCATTGATGACCTTAAACATCAGAATTTCATAACCTGTGCCGTTATTCTATCCTTTTCAGTCGATCTCCAATCTATAATTCCTAAAATAGGTACAAACACATTTGAATGCTATCAAATGGAATGTTATCTCTTAATTTTCTGAAACACCTAACTTGCTGCTGTCCTCTTCTGAGGCAGTTGTGAATTCATGGCCTGAACAGCTCTAGTTACCCTTTTGCAGCATTCACCCAGAGCATATATCTCAGGATTACAGAATTGCTATGGAGCAGAAAGGGGAACATTTGGCCCTTTGTATCCGTGTCGAAGTGCTGTTCGGGATCAATCTGACTGAACATTGAGCTGAAGTTACTCCCATCCAGCTCTAACATCAAAGTCACACTTTTCAATAGGGATCCAAATTCAAAGAGTGCAGTGTTGGGAATACTGACTGAATAAATTTTCTCAGCATCAGGGCCAATACTTAAAACTTCCACAATCACTCTGACTGGGCTTAGCCCATTTGGCTCATACATGGGGAACTTTGCAGTCCATCTCAATCCCATACTGGAGGGCAAACTGACTATTGGAGGATGTGGAGATAACTATATGTCACTAGCTTGTCTCAGGGTCAGAGATATTCTGTCAAATGTTCCACCCTTGTGTATTATTGAGATTCAGCTCTGATGCTGCTCTTCCCATTTATGATCATATGAGTACTGAATATAGAAGGTGGCTGCTGTTTCTGACTCTGACGAAACATTGGAAAACCCGCAGCTTTGTAAAAAGGAAGGATTGGGTGATGCCAGCTTATATTAACAGCATCAAAGGCATTTTATTGGCAATGTGAGTACTAAGATGCTGGTGTCACTGGCAAGACCAATATTTATTGCTTTTTTAAAAAATTGACCCTGAGAAGGTCATGGTCAGCAACCTTCTTGAACATCTGCAGTTTAGATTAGATTACCTACAGTGTGGAAACAGGCCCTTTGGCCCAACCAACCCGCCGAAGAGTAACCCACCCAGACCCATTTCCCTCTGACTAACGCATCTAACACTATGGGCAATTTAACATGGCCAATTCACTTGACCTGCACATCTTTGGATTGTGGGAGGAAACCGGAGCACTGGAGGAAACCCACACAGACATGAGGAGAATGTGCAAACTCCACGCAGACAGTCGTCCAAGGCTGGAATTGAACCTGGGACCCTGATGCTGTGAGGCAGCAATGCTAACCACTGTGCCATCATGCCACCTCTTCATGTAGTATTCCCTATCAATGCTGTTAGAAGGGGAGTTGCAAGTTTTTTACCCAAGTATCATTATAAGGTAATCTGATTAAATTTAGGCATTGGCACCTCACTCTGGGCATTTTAAAAATCTGATTTTAATTCTTTAAATTTGCCTCATAAACAATTATAGAATGGGAGAGGGATAAAATTGTGTAGCACAGAGGACACCATTAGAGATCCTTAGGTGTCACATTCCAAATATACAACCATCTAGAAGGTCAAAGGCAGCAGATACATGGAAACATCACTGCCTGCAAGTTCCCTTTCATGCCATTCACCATCCTGACTTGGAAATATATCACCTTTACTTCACTGTCATTGAGTCAAAATCCTAGAATTCCCTCCTTAAGGGCATTGTGGGTCAACCCACAGCAAGTGGACTGCAGCAGTTCACCACCTTCTCAAGGGCAACTAAAGACAGGCAATAAAGTCAGCCAGTGATATCCATGTCCCACAAGTGCATTAAAAAAGTCTGTGCGGGCTTGTCCAAGAATAATCTGATTATTCTCACTAGCCTGTTTTATTTTCTCCAAATTCCCATAATTTTCTTCTTCATCTGCCTTTTGAAGGCCATGATTGCATCTGTATTTAACAACCTATTAGGCAGTGCATTCCAAATCCTAACCACTCAATGCATAAAATATTTTATCCTCCTGTGCCCTCAGGTTCTTTTGCAAATCACCTTCATTGGAAACATTATAACTTCTCTTCCTAAAACCTCTATTGTTTTAAACACCACCACTGAATTTTCTCTGATCTTAGGGGACGATTCCTAGTTCCTTCAATCTATTGACACCACTTCTCTACTTGAGGAACTGTTTTCCAATCTCTCCAGGCTCTTTCAAAAACGTTCATGTCCTTCTTGACGTGTGACGCCCAGAATTGGAATTCAGCCGAAGCCACAAAGATGCTTTGTATAGGCTTTACATAACATCCTGCCTTTTATTATCTGTGCCTCTATTTATAAGGTCTAAGATCCTATCTGCTTTATGAACTGCTTTGTTAGCCTGTCCTTGTCCTTCAAAGATTTGCGCAAAAAAATGCCTCCAGTCTCTCTCCCTCTCTCTTGTTGAACCTGCTTTATAAATCCACCTTTTAATGTGTATTATCTTTCCTCATTCTTCTTACCCAATAGCATCACCTTACACTTGATTGCATTGAATTTCATCTGCAAAGCACCTACCCATTCCACCAGTCCTCTTGGAGGTTGTCACTTTCTTCCCCAGGATATGACAAACGTTCGAATTTTTACTCCATCTGCAATTTTAGAATTTCTACTTTAGGCCTGAAGTCCAGGTCATTATGCTCCATCAAGAACAGCAGTAACAACAGTCCTGAGATAATAAAACAAAGAACTACAATTACTGAAGATCGGGAACAAAAAAAACCCACAGAAATTGAGGAGAAACTCAGTAGATCTGGCAGTATCTGTGGAGAGAAAGTAGAGCTAACCTTTCAAGCCCAGTGATCCTTCTTCAGAATCCTCTCATCTTGATCCCTGGGGAACTTGCAGACAAAAACAAAAAAGTCCTTTTACCACTCAAGTACCAAGTTTAGGCAGGAGGCAGCGTCAGACAGTGAAAGCCCCTATACAGTGGTGGCTTATCATGGATATTACAATATGAAGGCCAGTATAATACATTTGTGGTGATCAAAACAGACTAGTGATCTGCCACAGCAAATTGTGAACTTACTTTCAATCGCTCTAATAACAATGTACCAGATACAATAACAATGAACGCCATCAGACTATTGTGAAAACCCAATTGATTGAATAATAATATGTATTCTCATACGGAGGCCTGTCCTTCAAGTGAGGCCCGTTTCACAAAACACAGTTCATTTCTAAAATTTTCAGGGAAACAAAGATGGGAAATAAGTGTAATGTTGTGAGCATTCCAAGAACAAATCACATTAAAAGGTACTCTCGGGGATCGAGGTTGTAAGCAATGCCCCTCAGTTCTTTTCCCAAATTGACCACACTTTTCATGTCTGTCCATTGAAGCAGGAGCCAAAACCAAGGAGGAGAAAATTAATGTTTAAAAAAGGTAAAATAAGACCAGAGGGTTTTATTAAAAAAAATCATGCTTTAGTGGGATGTGGGCGCGTCACTGGCTGGCCAGTATTTATTACCCATCCCTAGTTGCTCTTGAGAAAGTGGGGGTGAGCTGCCTTCTTGAACTGCTACAACCTGCTGTGGGTTGGCCCACAATGCCCTTAGGGAGGGAACTCCAGGATTTTGACCCAGTGACAGAGAAGGAACGGCTTTTTATTTCCAAGTCAGGATGGTGAGTGCTTGGAGGGAAAATTGAAGGTGTGTTGTTCCCATTAATCTGCTTCCCTTGCCCTTCTAGATTGGAAGGTGCTATCTGAGGATCTTTGGTGAATTTCTGCAGAGCATCTGTAGATCATACACACTGCTGCTACTGAGCATTGGTAGTGGAGGGAGTGGATGCTTGTGGATGCAGTGCCGATCAAGTCGGCTAGGTAAAAACAATGACTGCAGATGCTAGAAACCAGAGTCTAGATTAGAATGGTGCTGAAAAAGCACAGCAGGTCGGGCAGCATCTGAGGAGCAGTAAAATCGATGTTTCGGGCAAAAGCCCTTCATCAATCAAGTAGGCTGCTTTATTCTGAATGGTGCCAAGCTTCTTGAGTGTTGTTGGAGCTGCACTCATCCAGGCATCCGGACCTGTGCGTTGTAGATGGTGGACAGGATTTCAGGTGTCAGGAGGTTAGTTATTCACCTCAACATTCCTAGTCTCTGACTTGCTCTTGTAGCCATTGTGTTTATGTGGTGAATCCAGTTACTTTTCTGATCAATGATAACTCCCAGAATGTTGATTCTGGAGGAATTCAGTGATGGTAACACTGTTGAATGCCAAGGGGCGGTGGTTAGATTGTCTCTTGTTGGTGATGGCATATGCGTGGTGCGAATATTACTTGCCACTCGTCAGCCCAAGCCTGCATATTGCTCAGATCTTGTTGCATTTGGACACGGACTACTTCAGTGTCTGAGGAGTCACAAACTGTGCTGAACATTGTGCAATCATTGGTGAACATCCCCACTTCTGACCTTATAAGGGAGGGAAAGTTATTGATGAAATAGCTGAAGATGGCACTGTATCACTGCAGCCAATCAGATGTTCCAGGGATACCAACTTTGCCATGGTGATTCATATATACGCTAAGTGAGGGCAAGCCACCAGAACTGACAAAGCCAGCAAACTATTGTAGCAATTGTTCAGCAGCAAAAGAGTTAATTAACCTTGAACTACTGCAATTCCTGCTCTTTTACCAAGGCATCTAATCATATACATTTGTTGCTTTGCAAGGGAAACATCAGTATCCTGGGAGTCTGTTGCATTCTATGGGTGCACATTATAGGCAATCACATTTCTGGTGTAATCATGCATCTTATTTTTTTTCCTCACTGTTCTGACCAGTATGAAGCTGTTGCCACTAATGTATTCTGAGCCAGACCAACTGCCGCTGTGAAAAAGACTTGCTTGAGCGACCGTAATAATTGGAAAATTATTTTGATAGCCTGAAACAATCTAATATATTACAGAATTTTATTAAAATAATATCAAATCAAATTAACTGCTATTCCATAATGAATTAAGTAACAAGGTAGGCAGATATTAATCTGCACTTGCTCCCAGGCAAGGGGGATCGAGTTCATTTATTAAGTTAGCTCTCGCAGCTTGTGAGGGCCCCGAATGGGAAATGTACATCAGGCTGTGCGTGTGTGCATGTAGCCCAGGAGGATTGATCTTTTAGATCTGAAGAGAGAAGATAAAAAAAAGCTGGACGAAAGTCTTCCGATGAGTGAATTTTAACTGTGTGAAAGACCTGATGCTGACAGTCAGAATATGGGAAAGCAAAGACACTGTGATTAGTTGGGTAATAAGCCATAATCGACTACAGCCCTAGTCGACTACAATTATTATGGCTAATTAATCCCTGGCAAAAAAAAAATCTATTTTCCTTCAAATTTTCCGTCACCAGACACCAGCAAACAGTTCTGGGGCTCCAAAGCCCCAATTTGAAGTACTTTTTTTTTCCCCCTTGAGGGCCAAGTTTTCCATCAGTTCTTCAGCAATATCTCTTGCAAATACTGCTTGCGAGACTTTTATTTTGTTGTCTGGTGGGAATTCCAGATGCAATGCCTGATTGCTACTAGGAGCTCAGCTCAAATGTGCTCCCACATATTTAGGAGGTTTCTGTGCATGTCACGGAATGCTATTTAAAAATCCACGTTGCTGTTTTGCGTAGCACTTAATGACAGGGAATTCAAAGTCTTGTTGTTGGTCAGCAAGCTGTACAGCAGCCTTATTGCACTGTTAATTGAATCGTCCTACACCCTTTAATATCCTATTAAATGAGAGATGGTAGAACTGTTTGCCCATCAGTCCAAACCCCCAAAAATAGTTTTGCCTTACATTAACGTATCTAGAATGTTATGGAAGTCCAGGAGATGCATAGCTTTAGCAAGTTTAGCTGCTGGATCTGTGTGAGAAACTCAAGGGGACTCAAGGGAGAGCAGCACAGCAACAAGCTATGCATGGTCTGTCCGCAGAAAGGTTACGCCAAAATTAATTTGCTCTGCTGCTGGCTCATTTTGAATACAGGTGGTGGGAGGGAGAGTGGGAGGGGGTGGTGATGGGTTGTTCTTGGCATAATCTGAGTGCCCATGTTGTGTTGCAAGTCTCAGCTCTCCACAGGTCAGCATGTCTTGATATCTGGTTTCTTGGGTCAGTGCTGTAACAGCAGCAGGTCAGACAGGATGTCTACCAAATAACAGGCTTGCAAACTGTCCTGGCTCCAATTAATTGAACACATGTGGCTCTTCAATCGACTTCCCATAATGAGGACTTATTTTTAAAAATTGGTGTCATGCCATGAATATGCAGGAGGTCTGTGATGCCATGTGTAAAATTGCTTCTCCAGTCCCCTTTACGCCTGGAGCAGCGTGACCTCACCTCCTTACTGCTGCCCGAGTACACAATCATAGAATCATCAAATCCTACAGCACAGGCGGATGGTATTCTGCCCATCGTAGACAGAGCTACCACCATAGTCCCATGTCTTTTGTCTTGCCTCATAGCTTTTCTAAATCTATTCTGCTTCACATAGTTGAAACTCTTTTTTTGAGAGTTATTATTGAATCTGCTCACATTGCTCTTTCAGGGCAGTGCCTTCCAAGTTGCACCACATCGCTGTATGCACCAAAAACCATCCCTGGTATTATCTTGGCTCTTTTGCTGATTACCTTAAATCTATCTCCTCTAGCTACTGACCCTCCTGGCAGTGTAAGTTCTCTCAGCCTACCTACTCTATCAAAGCTATTGATGATTTGAAACACTGGTATCAAATCAGGTAGCAGGTTCCCTGACTATTGTCCTTGCTCCAATTTGCTTTGTATTGCTGCTTGCAGATCCTTTGATTGGGGTCTGTTTATTCTTTCAATTTTGTGGACACCGTATAAATGGAATATGTCTGTTCCAAGGCAAATAGGTTTTAGGGAAGGAAACGTGGTTGATGACCAAAGAACCACAAGGCTGGATATGATTGTTGTCAATGAAATAAGCCACAGCTTATTTTTTAACTCTTCTTCCCAAATTATTGCCTGAACCTGTTGCTTTCTGCTGGGATGTGGCAGCATGCAGATGGACAATTCTCCAGCCATATGTAGCATTCTTCAGCCTATGATTTTCCAGCTGCCTGTTGCACACAAGGCTCACCTTTGGCACTGTGCTCCAACACTAGTGCCCTGTTGTATCCCTGAACTACTTGACCTTGGGGAACCACCTTGCAGCTGAATCTAGCCTGATCATCATTCAGCATCCACATATACACACATCACTGTGGGAGCCTTTGGGTGAACGGGAGAGGAATCCACAAATGGTTTATTCCTCTTTTCCAGTCCAGGGTCCCTTTTCCCCAATAATGACTCGATCTGTGGCATTTAACTTCTGTAATAGTACAGCAGCTGTTGTTCAGGACCATCTTTGGGACTAGCCGTTTCGATGGGATTCAACTCCCACCCTAAAATGCTGAATAATAACGGACTTAAATTGGGCCCAAGATGGAATCAATACATATAAATCCAACAATACAAAACGATTTGTGTTTGTGTTGTCTGGTTTCATTAAAGGTGCAATTACTTCATTAAAAATTGATTTCCTCACTTCCTTGCCAATTCACATCCTGGTGTTGTCAAATGAGCTATTCTAACATTACTACACTTTATTGGTTGTATTGGGATTTAGGACTCTTGAGGATGTGATAGGTGCCATATACATCCACTTTCTTTCCCTGAGATGTTTCAGGAAACTGGCCTTCATTGTTTATCTGTAAAGATACAACCATGATCACAACAAAATAATCATTAATACTTCCAAATGACACCATGGTGACTGAAGTGACACATGTCTCTTCTTGTTATTCCTCTACAAACAATGTCTTTTTAAAATCTTGTTGTTCTTTTCTGAATCCTTGTCCCACTGTAAAGGCCACTCTGGTTGTACTTTTTTCCCCTTTTATGCCTTTGTATTTTTTGTTACTTCTCTCAACCCTAGTAGGTAGTACACTTGGCAGGTGCACAAACTCCTGATGCCAGGTATTTGGGACTGTCTGGCTCACACTGCCATCCATAACCATCATCAATGGCCATGCCATGACTAGCTGGCAGGAAGTGAATGCAGTGCTGGCCTGCCCAATGTTGGACTGTACAAGTGTCTTCAACCCTAGAGATGGAATGTGATGCTTCCACCAGGCTTGGCAATAGCTGCTTCAACCTCCACTATGTCTTGAATAACAGTTTGCAGCAATAAAAAAGGGTGCAGTCACGGAAGATTCATTTAGTGCCAGAAAGATAAAGAGAGTATATGATCTGCAAATCGTTAGATTGCTGAACATTGTCAAAGCCGAGCACTTATAGACTGGCTGTCAGCTCATTCTTTACTTTGACTGTGACAGCTTATGCTTGCTGTAGCTCTGATTTCTAACACAGCCTTATGGACATGCACATGCATGCACAAAAGAATAATTCATGTGCAGAGCCACATGTTTCTTTATTTCCTCTGTAATTATGGGATTGCCTCATTGGCGGCAGATGTCACTCATTTACTCACCTTTGAACCTGTGAGGTGTTAATAAGTCACTTCAGTGCCTGATGGTGCACGGGCAAAGGCATAACATAATCTTTCTTCCTCTCTCTCCATAAACACACAGATATAACTTGCACGACAGTCAATGATTAATTTATGACATGAGAGTCTTTCTGTACTATTTTAATTCGGAATGGACCACAGGGGCAACAAAGAGCTGTTTCATTAAACTTTAGAGTTGTGAGTCTGAAACTGTATTGTGATAATACAACTGTAAATGATAATACATTTTAGAATTAGAATTAGAAATAGAATTAAGTTTATTGTCATGTGTACTTCAGTACAAGGGTACTGGAGTAGTGTGTAAAGTGCCCTTCCCGCTGCCATCTTAGGTACAAAGGTAGCTGGATACAAAATCTTAGGTACAAAAATAAAAGAAAACAAGTAAATTCAAAGGTTCAACAATGCAGCTCTTCCTAGTCTAAAGTACTAACAAAAAGAATTAAAGTTACAAGTTAAACATTGCAGTCCTTAAGCCATGAGCCTGTAGACGCTGTATGTGGAGACTTTCCCCGCGTTGGGCACACTTTCCCGATGGTCTCACCCACCATTACACTGCTAACCGCCAATTTGCCTCTGACTGCCATCTTGGACCGCCAGGCTTCGCCACTTATAGATGAGCCAAAGTTTTTCATGTGACATCTCAGCATCAGAAGATGTGCAAATCACTCACAGCAGTCTCATTTGCCTGATCAATGTGGAACAAAAAGTGGAACTCTGCTAGTTCAAAGTCTTGTGCTGGAGGCAGAGAACCTCTGTCGTTCTGCACCACACAATTTGGGAACTTGGCCGTGTGTCCCACGTGCAAAGCAACTGTTGAAATGAAACATTTCTTTCAAAATACAGTCACAGTTTCTTTTTTTTCTTTTGCAAGATAGTCCACATATAATTTTCTGCTACCAGCCTTGCATAGTCAGACACAAAAGGCTGGCCACAACACTAGCAGGCCTTTCAGATCACCTGTAATTATAACTAGGGCTGGGTTCCCTTCAAAATAAATAGAGATCTGTGGTTTGGAAAGCTGGTGTTGGATTCCATGTGTCTGGGTGCTGGGTAATAAGGCCTGAGCCAGAACTCGCCTGGCAAATGCCAGTTTGATTTATTCTAAACCATCAGGAATAGAGAAAGGTTCCGATTCAAGAGGCTTCTTAACTCATTCACTGCTGCAGTGTCACTTTGCATTGCTGCTGTGGGAGTTGTGACTAAGGTGCTCCTATTTATAAATCAGATTTCTTTCCAAAAAAATCACCGTTGGCATGATATTGCCTTTTGTTCACTGACTGGTTAACAATAAAGTCCACACATCTGAAGGAAACAAACCAAAGCTCAGCACTTATATCAAGCCACAATTTCAAAATGCATATGTCTCTGGCAAAAAAGCTATGACAAACTCTTAAAGGTTCTGCGTTAAATCTTTCATGAACAGCCGTAAGGATTGGTGTCAGCCTCAGAAACGTACCAAATAAAAATAAAAAGAACTGCAGATGCTGTGAATTATAGACAAAAACAGAAATTGCTGGAAAAGCTCAGCAGGTCTGGTGACCCGAGGAAGTTCTGAGGAAGGGTCACTCGCCTCGAAACGTTAATTGTGATTTCTTTCCACAGATGCTGCCAGTCCTGCCAAGCTTTTCCAGCAATTTGTTTTTGTTTCAGAAAAGTACAATTTAGTCCCAAGACAAAAAAAAAGTCATTTCTTACTGCCTCTTGACAACCCCATGCATTTGTTGTCCTTGCAAGAGTTGTTCTTTTTAATGCAAGGTCTGAGACATTAAAGGTGAGAGGTCGAGGCTCTGGTGAAGCAAGAAGACCCAGATTCAAGTCCCATATGCTCCAGTGAATGAATGGGTTGATTAAAAAAGAAAGCAGGAGAGGTGATATTGAAAAATGAAAGTTTCTTTGTTTGGTGTTGTCTTCCTCTGATGGATGACCCCTATAGGTGGCCATGTTGAGATTTTAACATATTCTGAGGGAACAGTGTGGGTCCAGTTCTGGATGTTCTTATTCTGAAGAGCAGTGTTTCATCCAAGTATACTCTACACCCTCATTAAGGAGAACAAAGGGATAGTCACAAATTGGGCTACCCCAGTTACTTAATACAGCTGTAAAGATTAATGCAAACTGACTTTAATTATAAAGGGCTTTTGATGGAGTACGGCAGAGAAACCATTTCCACTGGCAGTCAGATTGGTAACTGAAAAGTACAAATTTAAAATAATTGACAAAAAAAAAGAGCGCGTTGGGAAGGAATTTTATTTTAATGCTGACAGTTGCTTTGATTTGTGTGCAGTGCTGGAAAAGGGGGTGGAAGCAGATTCATTATTAATTTACAAAAGGGAGTTGGATAAGCAGATCAAAAGGGAAATATTTGCTGAAGAAATGTATGTGGAGAAAGAACAGGAGCATAGGCCGAATTGGATAACATGTTCAAGACCTAGGATAGGCACAGTAGGCCAAATGGCCTCTTTACACCACATGGACTGTAGTGGCTCAAGAGTGTGGTTCACCATCACTTTCTCAAGCATGTTAAGAGATGGGCAACAAATGCTGACTGAGCCAGTGGCACCCTCATCCCACAAAAGAATTTTAAAAACTCTTCCTTTTAGTGATATCATGAAAAAGGTCAACTGTACAAAGACAATTCAAGTGAAGCCTTCAACATTATGCCAAGCACATGGACTGTAATGGTTCAAGATGGCAGTTCACTGCCATTTATCAAAGGCAACTCAGGTTACGGAGTACATGCCAGCTCAGTCAATGACACCAACATCCCATGAATGAATCACAGAATGCTGACAATAGCCAATAGACAATAGGTGCAGGAGTAGGCCATTCAGCTCTTCAAGCCAGCACCACCATACATTATGATCATGGCTGGTCATCCACAATCAGTATCCTGTTCCTGCCTTATCCCCATAACCCTTGATTCTGTTATCCTTAAGAGCTCTATTCATCTCTTTCTTGAAAGTATCCAGAGACTTGGTCTCACTGCCTTCTGGGCAGAGCATTCCATATATCCACCACTCTCTGGGTGTAGAAGTTTCCCCTCAACTCTGTTCTAACAGTGCAGAAAGAGACCATTCGGCCCATTTGCACCACTCTCTAGAAAGTATTTCACACAGATCCAGCCTCTTACCCTATCCACATAATCCCACATTTCCCATTGCTAACTCACCTAGTCTGCACACCTCTGGACACCAGCAACAATTTAGCATGGCAAACCACCTAACCTGCACATCTTTGGACTGTAGGAGGAAACTGGAGCATCTGGCAGAACCTCACACAGACAGTCACTCTAGGTTGGAATCAAACCTGGGTCCCTGGTGCTGTGAGGCAGAGCGCTATGTCAGTGTGCTGCCCACATGCACGATAAAAATGAGCTGAAAGGCCATACATAGGCAACCAAATACCAGCCTTCTTCAGAAACCTCAAGCATATCTACTTCTGAATGATTTCCATTTTTAAGACATTAACCAGAGCTCAATAGAAATAATTGAAAGTCTTTACTGCCAGCAAAACATGGCCTGACATGGACTGCAGAAAAAAAATTGGTCCGGATTTCCCAATGGCCAGATTTGTAAAGTGTCGATAGAAGTTGCTCATGGGGACTCTGTAAAATTCCTGATGTAAGAGACTCCCAAAAAATTACCTAGGAAATGGAAGTTTCTGTTGGGCAATTGCCCTACACCCAAAACCATTGGAAAATATTAGTTTAAATCAGAGAATTTGAGAGATTCCACTGAAGTTAAATAAATAGCTACTCAGGAAAGATTTGACTATTAAAAATTTGGTCGAACTCCTGAGTAACTAGTCAACTGACTTGCTAACTTTCTACACCCAAATGATGCCTTTCAATCTCGCAGACCCTAACTCGACAGCAGTCCATTGACCCCCAAAACAACCATCAGTACAAACTCTACTCCACTACTCCTGCTCCACCCCAGTGACCCCCAGGACATGACATCTCCTCCTGAACCACCAGGGCTGACACCTCCTCCTGAACCGTCATTGCTGACACCTCTTCCTGAACCACCACGGCTGACACCACCTCCTGAACCATCATGGCTGACACCACCTCCTGAACCATCATGGCTGACACCTCCTCCTGAACCATCATGCTGACACCTCTTCCTGAACCACCATGGCTGACAATTCTTCCCCACCACGCCAGGTCCTGGTTTCCCATCAATCTTTCCTGCCACTTGACCTGACATGCCTTCTTTCAACCAATAGTCAGCAACAATCCCCTCCCCCAATTTCAAAAACTGGCAACTCTACTCTGTTCTTACCAGACCTGACATCCCCTGCCTGCCCTGACCCACTCTAAATGCTCGCTGCTTAATTGGCCCAATTGTCAATATGCACCGTGGCGCCCTGGCACCTTACCCACGTTGCACCATAATTAACACCCATCTTTCCTGCATCCTAGCCTCACACTTACCTTATGTACTTCCCCTTTCCCAGGCAATGTCAACTGGCTTCCTGTGATACTGGTCTTTGATATTTCAGAATGCAGCAACTGACCCATGCGAGTAAGGGCGGGGGGGTGCAGGGAGTGGGGAGGAGGGGTGCAGTTTGCCCCCTCCCACTACGTGGGCCCTATCAGAAGAGAAGTAGGTCTCTGCATTTCAGAAGTAGTCCTGATCATAACCTCTGGCGACATGGTGGCTCAGTGGTTAGCACTGCTGTCTCACAGCACCAGGGTCCCAGGTTCAATTCCAGCCTTGGGTGATTGTCTGTGTGGAGTTTGCACATTCTCCCCATGTCTGCTTGGGTTTCCTCCCACAGTCCAAATATGAGCAGGTTAGGTGAACTGGCCATGCTAAATTGCCCATAGTGTTAACTGCATTAGTCAGTGGGAAATGGGTCTGGGTGGGTTACTCTTCGGAGGGTCGGTGTGGACTTGTTGGGCTGAAGGGCCTGTTTCCACGCTATAGGGAATCTAATCATAACCTCCTGTCTGAAATGCAGAGTTCTTTCATTACAGACTAAAAGAAGGAGGGGAACGGCAACCTGGCAACCTGTGGATGATAACCAATCCTCGGCCCATCGTTGCTGAGCAGAGGAAGTCTGGATTGACCTGTCGTTAAGTCATTTGCAGACAGCAGAATATGGGCTGCTAGCCGCAGCCACAGAGAATCTTCTAAAGGGAAAGAGATTAGCATGTGAATGAGAGGATGTATGGAGGCTTGTTTATCTGTTGCAGCCAGGGCTCAGGAATCCTGCAGCGTAAACAGGGTGGATTCCACTGTATTGCCAGTCACGTTGAGTTCAGGTCCTGTGTAACGTCAAGGCACATTGCACTTTCATAATGTGCTTTGGGAAGGGGAGAGAACAGCTCAGTGCCAAGACTGGAGTTCAACGGGTTTGCAAACTAAAATTCAAGCTGCAATTTTGCTTTGCCACATTGCTGCCACCTTTGTGCTGATAGTTCATGATCCCAGGAGTGGAATGTATCTCCAACATCTAAATTGATCGCTATGGCAGATCACAAAATAGATTTCGAGCCCTGAATAATTGTGTACTTAGAGGAACCCAACACTTAATTACAACCTGATAACCAGACCATTAAAAAGTTCAGCACCTTCACTGAGATACTTGCTGAGGTTACGTCCAGCCAATCCTTGCATGCATTTGCAGAAAGATTCCAATCTTCAAAAGGCAAGCCAAACCATATTTTGTATATAATTGATAATATTCCTGCATTATTAAGGAAGCCTAATCTCGCTAACTCCTTCCCTGCTGTCAGCATGAGCAGAGAAGGTAGGATTAGTAAACTCTAGGGGATAGAGAGGATGCAACACATAAGAGGGGGAGGGGGTCTGTGGAAATGGGTCACTTGTGATCCAACGGGGCTCTGCTGGGCACAAGCGACAGCTGTAGCAGATTTGAATATGAATCCTATCTGCCAGCACAGCTATGCAAGGACTTGGCAGGACCTGGTGGTAATCTTTTCTGCACAAATGTCTTTGCATTGTGACATTTCCTTACAGAGATCTTGGTAATTAAAGTAAAATTGATGGTGTGAAAGCTCCATACTATTACATCTCACTAATTCCAAATCAAACATGAATAAGCAGCCAGGGCTAAATTCTGCACTTCACTCCAGCATGGTCCACATTTAATTCTCTTTCAAAGATTCAGGCCAGTTAGTCGATACAGTTAGTAAGTGTTGGTGTTTTTTTTTGTTTTCTGTCTGGCTATCTCACTGCATTTGTTTGTTTGTCAGTCTGTTAGCTTGCATATATTAGTTGCTTACCGACCTTCCTACTTGACTGACCCTAACCTACTTACCTTCCCAATCCTCCCTATTCTACTTACATACCCTACATACCCACCCACTTACCTACCTACCTACCTACTCTACCTACCCACTCTACCCTCCCCTGCCTACCTAGCTCATCTAACCTACCGATGCTACCGACTCTAACCTAACCATGTACCCTATCTACCTATCCTATCTAGCCTACTTACTCTACCTACCTTCTCTACCTGCCTACTTTACTTACTGTGGTAAAAACAATGACTGCAGATGCTGGAAACCAGATCCTGGATTAGTGGTGCTGGAAGAGCACAGCAGTTCAGGCAGCATCCAAGTAGCTTCGAAATCGACGTTTCGGGCAAAAGCCCTTCATCAGGAATAAAGGCAGTGAGCCTGAAGCGTGGAGAGATAAGCTAGAGGAGGGTGGGGGTGGGGAGAAAGTAGCATAGAGTACAATGGGTGAGTGGGGGAGGGGATGAAGGTGATAGGTCAAGGAGGAGAGGGTGGAGTGGGTAGGTGGAAAAGAAGATAGGCAGGTAGGACAAGTCCGGACAAGTCAAGGGGACAGTTACTGAGCTGGAAGTTTAGAACTAAGGTGAGGTGGGGGAAGGGGAAATGAGGAAACTGTTGAAGTCCTATCCTACCTACTCTACCTAGCTTATCTTATCTTACCATGATGACTTGTTATCATCTTCTTCAATGCCTGCTCTTTAGCACCCATAAGCCTTAAAGTTCCTGACACACAGGTCTCACACTTGCTGTGACAGCACAATTTTAACTTGCTGGATTCAGTTAATATGGGAATTCTTCCTATTGCTGACCAAGACAGATCTCGCTTTTTTTCTCAGTTTGGGCTGCATTAACAGATTGCAGCCCAGGGCAACGGGAGCAGGATTACAACTGGCTGTGTCACTCTGAGCAAGTGCAATGTCCCAGACTGTGGACAAACACTTGATTTGTTTAATTGACAGTAAATAGTCAGGTGACAATCAGCACCAGGGCTGATAATTAGTTCTGGGTGACAGTGTCCATTTTTATAAAGACTACTAAAATTTAGGCTGGAATATACTTGTGAAAACCTATCAGACATCAAATATTTAATAATGTAACTCTGATGAAAAACAGTCTGGGGCTGAATTGAATTGTTGCTAATCCTGGTGTTTTTTTTCAGCTCTCAGAGTGACCTCCTGTTTTTTTTTAAACCCCCACACTACTGCCTAACTGCGGTAGTGCTTATTTTTTTCCCCAGCACCCATGGTGTGTGTGTGCAGGTGTGAGACACAGTGAGAGACACAAGGTGCACGAAGATAGGAAAACACCCGAGTGGCCAGTGACAAGCACTGCCCTTCACACCAAAGGGCAATGCTGTGTGAGCAAAACAGTGAAGGGGAAATCCTGGTGTTATATTTGATCCATGCTAATCTTCCAATTACACATTAACAGCACAGAGGTGGAATGGGTGGAGTGTGTCAAGCTCCTGGGAGTGGTCATCCACAACAAGCTTTCTTGGACTCTTCATGTGGATGCACTGGTTACAAAGGCCCAACAAAGTCTCTTCTTCCTCAGGCAGCTGAGGAAATTTGACATGACGACGAATATCCTTACCAACTTTTATAGGTGTGCCATCACGAGCATTCTGACTGGATGTATCACTACCTGGTATGGCAACTGTACCATTCAAGATCGGAGGTGGTTACAGAGAGTGGTGAACTCAGCCTGGATAAACACAAAGGCCAACCTCCCATCTATAGACTGGATTAGTGGTGCTGGAAGAACACAGCAGTTCAGGCAGCATCCAAAGAGCAGCGAAATCGACGTTTCAGGCAAAAGCCCTTCATCAGGAATAAACTTTTGCCTGAAACGTCGATTTTGCTGCTCCTTGGATGCTGCCTGAACTGCTGTGCTCTTCCAGCACCACTAATCCAGTATTTGGTTTCCAGCATCTGCAGTTATTGTTTTTACCTCCCATCTATAGAATCCATCTACCAGGCCCGCTGTCAAGGAAAGGCCACCAGCATTCTCAAAGATCCATCCTACCCAGGTGATGTTTTTCTACAACCTTTACCATCGGGGAGAAGGTACAGAAGCCTGAACACAAGCACCAGCCGGTTTCAAAATAGTTTCTACCCTACTGTTGTTAGAATACTGAATGGACTCACAAACTCTTAACCTGTACCTGTGTTTTAGTTTTTGCGGCTGTTTACTTATTATTTTCTAATCTATGCTACTTAACTATGTGATCTGCCTGTATTGCTCGCAAGACAAAGCTTTTCACTGTGCCTCAGTACACATTACAATAAATTAAATGCAACTAAATTTAATTCAACCACTGATCGATTTAATTTAACCACTACCAATGTCCATCTCTGTACTCTTTCCTGACTCAGTCATTGCCTTAGTTTACTTATTGCTGAAACTCTTTTTAAGATTGACTATTCCAGCATGCTTTGGACCAGCAGTCCACAGATGTGCAGGATGAGTGGATTGGCCATTTTAAAATTGCCCCACAGTGTCCAGGGATGTGCAGGCAAGGTAGATTAACTACGGTAAAATGCAGCATAACAGGGATAGGGTGGGATGCTGTTTGGAGGGTCAGTGTAGACTCGATGGGTCAAATGGCCTCTATCTGTATTCTAGGGCTTCTATGATTCTATGATCAATGATCTATGTTCTCCCTGAACTTGAGGTCATCCAAAATGTTACTGTCTACTATAACTAATCACCACTCCCATAGGTGAGCAATAAACCAAAATAACTAAATTGACTTAAGCGACTTTTAAGGAAAGAAATTGCCATCAAGATTTTAGTCTCTCCAGCTATTACTTTAATATGGTTCAGAACCAATGCGAATTAAGCATGGATTAACAGGCAAATGACGTTTTGAACTGAAAATGCAAAATTAATTGTAAATATTCCATGCAACAAAGATAGGTCTTATATTACTATCAACACTCATATCATTCCCTAAGCTATTTAGTCTTCTAAGATATTATATTTCTTCAATTCTGGGCATGTGGCCCCACTTACAGTTCTAAATTACTGATGTCTGGTATATTACTTTACATGTTTTCCCACTCACTTAATTGGGACCTTGAGTCATGTTGATCGGAACTTATTAAATCTGAGATCACCAGAAACACTTAAGTATGGCCTAGCAAAGCCTCCTTAGATCAGGTCAAAATAGACTAGACACAGACACTCTTTCATGGGACCCTGCAACCACACCAGATCTATATGGATTTCACCAATTTCCCCTCTCCCCACATTATCCCAGTCCCAAGCTTCCAACTCAGCACCATCCTCCTGACCTGTCCATCACCTTTCCCATCCTCACCTCTGACCTTCGTCTTCCTGTCGCATTCTCTGCTACCTTCCCCTCAACACCCCATCTCTCCTTCTCCCCCCACC
Organism: Chiloscyllium punctatum; assembly: GCF_047496795.1. Taxonomy (NCBI): domain Eukaryota; kingdom Metazoa; phylum Chordata; class Chondrichthyes; order Orectolobiformes; family Hemiscylliidae; genus Chiloscyllium; species Chiloscyllium punctatum. Next base: position 24,010,627 of record NC_092742.1, read on the forward strand.
CCCCCCACCCCACCATTTATCTCTCAGCTCCCTGGCCCACAAGCCTCATTCCTGATGAAGGGCTTATGCCTGAAGTGTTGATTCTCCTGCTCCTCAGATGCTGCCTGACCTGCTGTGGCTTTTTTAGCACCACACTCTTGACTTTGATCTCCAGCATCTGCAGTGCTCACTTTCTCTTAGTTAATTTCAACCCTTTAATAAACTCCATTTAGTAGTCTTTTTGGCTCCGGCAAACAGGAAGCAATAAAATTGCCCAATTCACAACCACCAACCCTAACAATATTTTTGGCATTCTGTCCCATTATACATGTGTCGTATGGCTGTATGTGTATTATATACAGACAGCTACTTATAAGATGTGCATTATTTGTTATCCCCTTTGGTGCCACTCTTAGTGTTTGTTTACACTGATCCTTTATGTCTGGCCAAATGATTTGTGTGTGTGAATTATTTTCTGCATACTATTGCTTCCAGGTTAAGGGTTGCCAGCTCCCAATGATAATTATTTTTGACTATTGAAGAAGAGTGCAAATTGAGGCTTTCACAACTGATACAAATTCTTCAAAGCTATTTTCAACCATTCTTAAAACAGGCATTTCAAACAAATTACAATTTTTCCTAACGCAGTGACCAGATCAAAGATAATCACAACACGCTTAAATTTGTACTTTGTCCTGATTACCCATTACTTCTATATTATCTACACTGGCTTTCAAGATTCTTATCCTTGAATTCAAATTCCTTTGTAGCCCTCAATAATCTTCAGTCATCCAACAAACTATTGCCCCTCCCCTAGTCTCTGTAACCTCCTTCAGTTACTTCTCCCTCTAAGATATTATATTTCTTTAATTCTGGCCTTTAGAACATCCCCAATTTTAATTGCTCCACTATTGGTGGTTCAGCCTGCTATCACACTTTCCTCCCCTAAGACATCCGTTAAAATTCACCTCATTGACCAAGCTTTCCATCATGTGTCTTAACATTTCTTTATGTGGCACAATGAAAAAATGTGCTTTATAATATTGAGACTTTTAATTTCATTAAAGGCATGATATAATTTTGAGTAGTTGTTGTTATTGACTGCAACAATGATATATTCTAGATGTTTCATTGCAGGGAGTTTTTGTAAACCATTAGCTGATGCTTCAATTTATGACTCTCACTTTTATATCAGAAAGTTATAGAGTCATAGAATTGTACAGCAATGAAAGAGACCATTCGGTCCAACTCATCCATGCTGACTAGATGTCTTAAATTAATCTAGTTCCATTTCCAACATTTGGCCCATATCCTACTAAATTCATGTACCCATCCAGGTGCCTTTTAATGTCACAATTGTACTGACCTCCATCTCTTCCTTTTGGAAATTCATTCCTTACACGCAACACCCTCTGCACAAAAATGTTGCCCCTTAAGTCCCTTTTAAATCTTTCCCCTCTAGCTTTGACTCCCCTACCCTGGGAAAAAGAACTTGACTGCTCATCCAATTCATGCCCCTCATGGCTGGGTTTTAAATTTTACTTTGGAATGCAAATATAATCTTGGACACTGAATTATTGGAGACGCTGAGCTGAGATACACATCTGTGCCCTGATAATTTCAAGTGCACATAACGGATCCTAGGAAGGTTTGGAGAACAGCCGGAGAGATGTTGGCCAACACTCTTGGAACCAGTGTCAATGGGCCAAATGGCTTCCTTCAGTTCAATATGAATTTATTTCCCAAGCTGTTCCTCTCATGCAGATGCCTGAGAACATTTAAGTTTCACAGATTGCTCTCTGTTGCAACTCTTTCCACCTCTTACCTGTTTCTTCTCAATGGATCTTTTGGCGTATTTCAGATAGAGTCAAACAGCAGGGAAACAGACCCTGCAATCCAACCACTCCATTTTGACCATAATCCCAAACTGAATTAGTCCCACATGACTGCGCTTGGCTCATATCCCTCCAAACCTTTCCTATTCATGTATTCATCCAAGTATCTTTTAACTGTTGTAACTGTACTCGCATCCACCACTTCCTCTGGCAGTTCATTCCATACACAAATGTAATACATTCCATACACTGTAATCTAATCTAATCTAATCTAAATCACTCTCTGTGTAAAAACGTTGCTCCTCTTGTCCTTTTTAAATCTTTCTCCTCTAACCTTAAAAATATGCCCACGAGCCTTGAAATCCCCCACCTTATGGAAAAGGCACCTGCCATTTACTTTATCTGTACCCCTCACGATTTAAAAAACCTCTGTACGGTCACCCCCTCAACTCCTCCACTCCAGTGAAAAACGTCCCAGCCTCTCCCTATAACTCAAATCTTCCATACCTGGCAACATCCTAGTAAATCTTTTCTGACCCTCTCCAGGTTGATATTATCCTTCCTATAACAGGGCATCCAGTACTCCAGAAGAGGCCTCACCAATATCTTGCAACCCCAGCGTGACTTCCCAACTCATGTGCCCCTATAACTTGCTTTATTTGTATGCAGTCTGACTGCCTGTTACACCGAGTGAGGGGGTGGCAGAAGATTGTTTACAATAGGCAGAGGCCCTTTTAGCTTTCATTCCCATATCCCTCTAATGAAAGTGAGAATTGGACAAATGTGGAGCAGTCAACTGAATCAGAATTTAGTTTTACACTCACACCCTATGCAAAAATACCCGGAATTATGGAAAGAACAAAAAAGCAGGAATTTAAATACAGCAAAGTACTCAGTGGGATAACAAAAGTACCATGTAAAATAAGATTAAAATTAATAATAGAAACATGAGTTCTAATGACAAAACCAATGCACCTTTAATGTAGTAAGAGGTTCATAGTGTATTATTAAACAAAATATGACACGTATGGAGTTATTCGAATCGATAACCACATACTGGTTGAGTCTAAGCTTTTGAAGGTACTGCCACTGAAATTAAAATTATTGAGGCACAAGAGGTTAGAGATGGAGGTGGGTGTAAAGCTCGTGGAGTTTTAAATTTTATTTAATCGTTCATGGGCTGTAGAGTCATAGAGATGTATAACATGGAAACAGACCTTTCGGTCCTACTTGTCCATGCCAACCAGATATCCTAAATTTATTTGGTCCCATTTGCCATCATTTGGGGATTGCTTTTTAAATATTGTAATTGTACCAGCCTCCACCACTTCTTCTGGCAGCTCATTCCACATATGCATCACTCAAGTGACCCCTTAGGTCCCTTTTAAATCTTTCCACTCTCACCTTAAACCTCTGCCCTCTGTTTTGGACTCCTCTCCTCTGGGGGAAAGACCTGACTATTAATCCTATCCACACCACTCATGATTTTATAAATCTCTATAAGGTCACCCCTCAGCCTCTGACACTGCAGAGAAAATAATTAAAAAGCATTCTGAGCACCATTCCTTTCAGCTGTGTGGTCGTACGTGTGTGCAGCCACTCCAAAGGTCTGCACCCAGCAATCACCATGCTGATGCCACTCACAACTTAGACTTCCAGATGTCGCTGCCACCCACAGATCTTGGAGGTCTGCCCAGAAGAAAAATAAATTAGTGTGAACGCTGATTCCAAAACCAGGATGATGTGAAGTTCAGAGGGGATCTTGCAGTTGGCAGTGTTCACGTGAATCTGCCACTCGTGTCCCTCTCAGTGGCAGAGTTTATATGTTTGGAAGGTGCTGTTGAAGGCCTGGAGGAGTTTGCATGGGCAGTGAGGGCTGACAATCATAGACTCCCCATAGCCTGGAAACAGGCCATTTTGCCAATTGAGTCCAGACCAACTCTCCAAAGACCATCCCCCCTAGACCCACCCTGCTTTCACTTTTTCTATAACCCTGCATTTTTCCCACCACCTAGCCTGCACATCCCTGTACACTATGGGCAATTTAGCATCCACCTAACCTACACATTTTTGGATGTCTGAGATCCTGGAAAGATTCGAAAACAAGGATAAAAAATTTTCAATGGAATCGTAGAAAGATCTCCAGACATTGGACAACTGTGTGAGTCCATGAGCAGGAACGATTCGGTCCAACTCCATAGGAAATAAATAGTCATTTCTGCTATAATGTGTGTTTCTTCAAAGCAAATTGACTTTAACGTGATTGAAGAACTTAGACCATTATTTGTAGAATGTGAACTTTTCTTACCTGTATTGGCTATAATGTGATTCTGGTCCCATTGGTTTAAATGGTGCTGCCAGTATTATAACACAGGATCACATGGGAATGGAACTGTTGCATTATCGCAGAACAGACTGTAGGTCACATAGGAAAAATTTGTAAGTTGAGACATAAGGGGAAGTTAAGGCTACAGCCCAAGATGCAGATAGGAATGGGTGGGTGGGGGAGGTAATGTGATAGCATTGGTAAATGGCATATTTTGTAAGTGTTTAATAATTTCATATTAGGTATTCCTTAACTTGAAAATGTTAGGGATTTAGCTAAACATGTTTTGTGTCAGAAATAAAGCCACAGCACAAAAAAGAAATACAATAGAACAATTACTTAGAACTGCAGCCTTTCAAGACATTGTTTTAGTGGATTTCTTGGGGACTTCTGACAAACAATTCAGTGAAGCAGGATTCTTATTTGATACATTGAGAAAAGTGTGGCACCTGATTTATTTTTCTACTGGCAAACTTGATGAATGACACAGTTATGCAAAAGATTTTTGATTAGATAGATATGGCCTCCAGTCACATTTGCAAATTTACAACTCTATGCAACAGACAATAGTGTATGTTTCACACCTTTTTGATTTTGGAATGAGCTCAACCATGGCACATTTTGCAATGGACCCCTTTGGGTGTGTGTTCGGACCACAGCTAAATTAATTAGGCTCGTAAATCAGAGCTTCCTGGCAGCCAACTTTGGCATGACCTCTCTTTCAAATGTAAATGATGGGACTAACTCTCGTTTCTGGTCCACTTGCTGAAATAAGATGCTGATGAATGGTCCAAGATCCAAGACTTTCCTGTTTGGGTGGTTAAACAACATAAAAAAATGTGGCCCAAAGACCAATTTTGATCTTATATCTCCTGCCTGGAAGTTGGCCATAAGCAATTTCTACATCGGTATACAGGATAGGTAGTCACAGGCTTTCTACTGTAAAATTATAAAGTGTGCTGATTCAGATCAGCTCGGTTTTACATTTGTACTTAAAGGCAATAGTTAGCAATGGGAAACCCTTTCAAGACTCAAGTATATGTTACCACTGCATTTTGAAGAGTTCACTCTTCTTCCACCAATCCACAATACATTGCGATGAACTAGAATGTAATGTTCGTCTCTGAAGTAGTTGCATTGTATTTTATATAAACCGTTAATTCTTTAATTGCAGGCAAACCTAAGCCACAAAAAAGATAAATTTAAGTAGACTTTGTCGTGTCCCTACCTCCAAAGAACAAACAGAATGGATATGACATCAAGTAAGAAGGAGTCTTCAGTTAGCACATTTGAGAATGTGAACAAATTGGTTTTGCCAAAAATCCAATCACTGAAGGTGATTGAGAAAGTCCAAACTAATCAGTAAATAGTTGTTTGACCTCAGCGCAAATCCCCAACACAGATTGAAGATCTGGTGAACACAACTCCATGGAAGCTACCACCCATAGACATCAGCTTTGATCAAAGATTCAAAATAAGTAAAGAAAACACAGCCTGCTCTAGCAAGGACGACATCCTCCTTGAAAGAAACCCAAGGGATTAAAGGTTCTCCAGTTCAGAGAAAACAATAGACTTCAGGTCATCAGGATGACAGTGCAAGACAACCAGCTACCTCCCAACAAATCACTGTTATCCAAGTCGGAAGAGAACATGACTGCGGAGAATAGTAAAACCTGGAGGTTGCCTGAATTTGTAAAGTTAAAGATTTGTGGGGAGATATGGTTATGGTCAATGTCATTAAATAAACAAAAATATAATATAATGAGGAAAAAAGCTTGGATGGGATGTTAAGAATGGATTTGAAAGCATCTTAAAGAGTTAATACTGTTTAAGTGTCAGAGTACCAAAAAGAGCAGCTACTGTGATGGCACCATGAGGACTAGTGGGGAGAGTAACTCAGCACCTTGCAGGCTGACCATTTCTTTCTAAACAGTCTCTGTTATAAGGCATGCCATATCCTTGTAATATGTAAAAAGCTGGAAAGATGCAATAAACTGTATCTTGCTTACTATGTGAGAGTCTTCTAGTTGGACCAGGGGAATATGACATCGGAAATGATTCTTGATGCTGTCTCGAAGGGATAAATTCATCCCAGTGTGTTTTTTTGACTAATCCTGTGTTCATAACATTACTTATTTTCACCTTAACTCTGTTCCTGAAATCTCATCCATGCCTTAATTAACTCTAGACCCACTACTCTAATATAATCCTGGCCCATCTCACACACTGCACCTTGTAACTTTGTAAACTTGAATATCAGAATTCCTAACTAGCACTATGTCATAATGGTCAATCCCTTTTGAAATATTTCCATTGACTCCATTCCATCAGTCCCCTTCACTTCCTTTATTTCTGTAATATACTGCAGCTCTACAAATCTCCAAGTTTTGTGCACTCCTCTTATTCTGGTCTCTTGAACATGCCTTATTCCATTAGTCCATCATTGATAGCCATGTCTTCACCAATTAGGCCTGTCTCCACCTTTGTGTTGTTCCCTGAATCCTATATCTGATCAAGCTTTTAATCACCATCCTAACATCTCCTCATGTAATCCAATTTCATTTGACAACATCCCATGAAATGCCTTGGGACAACCGATTAACACATTACATAAATGCAGTTTATTGTTGTTGTTGGTATACTTTGCCGAACATTGGACTGCAAAGGCTGTAAAAGATCTTTGCAAATCAAATGAACATGAAGATCAGTAAACAAATATGGTGTTTCATATTCATAGTCACTCACTTTACAGGTTTGTGGCACTATTGTCATTAAAGGAGGGTGGATATTATTGATAGCTAATAATAATTGGTCATAATTTGTAATAATAACTAAATTTTCAACTGCAATTTTCTAACCACTTTCCTTATTTTTGATTTTTATCTATCTTATCTTTCTATTCAGATATGCTGCTGCTTTATTTTGAGCCAAAGCTTAGCTGATAATGACATTTCCAGGCACACTTAGTTCACAGTTGCCATACAAGACCAGAAAAAAAAAAGTGAATCTGCACTGGACCCTATGGAGCTGCTTGCTGAATTGTGTCTTTTAACTAATATCCGCTCAGCAATTCTGTGGTGAATTAGAAAAATAAAAATGATGGTTCCCCCCAGAGATTGAAAACGTTATATTTAAACCTGAGGACTCAGCAGGAGTACAGGCGGGGTTGATGAAGGGTCAAAACAGGTAGACAAAATTAATTCTGATACTGTGGAGCAGATGTACTACAGTGGAATCATCCCACTATATGTGTTTCAAGCATAATCACTCCATTTAATATCTAAAGTTGTGCAGTCATTAATATTTATTGTATCCATTAATCAGTTTTCTGATATCCGACAAGTGCAGGTTTTGTAGAGGAAAAGTATATTTTACAACAATTTACAAAAAATTCAGAGTTTCCATTAGTTGCTACTTTTAATGTGACCTTCCATTGATTATAAAAAGGGCTTCTAAATGATTATCGAACATTTTGTACAGTCATTTGTATACAAAAGGCCTTTCAGCCCTTTGCACCCAATTCTGTACAAGTTATTTCCCTCACTCAGCCTACATGTATATTATCATCACATGCTGATCCAATTTCTTCTCAAACTTCGGATCAAAGGAGGTCTATTTCCATTATGTATTGATCCAATTTCTATTCAAATTTTGGATCAAAGATGGTTTACGAGGATGGTAGAAAACATGGTAAGAGAATAATTGAGGATAATTTAGAACTCTGCAAAGGATGAGCAAAAAACTGACAAATAGAAAAGAGAATTATGAATGCAAGCTGGCAAAAAATGTAATGGTGGACTGGAAAAGCTTCTTTGGGTGTGTACAAAGAAAAGGATTAGCTGGGCCACATGAAGGTCCATTGAAGGTGGAGATTAGAGAATAGCACAAGAAACTAAACAGGTTACTTTGTGTTAGCCTTTACAGAACAAAGTACAGAAAATCTCCTCAAGAACATGATGTGACTAGGGAACATATGTAGCTGAGGAACTGAGAGAAATGAATGTCAGAAATTAACTTTTGAGAGGCTGATAAATTTCCTGGATCAGTTAAGTTACAGCCCAGAGTTTTGATGATGGTGGCAATAGAGCAAGTGGATATTGTTCAAACTTTTTCGATTCTGGAAAAGTATGTGGATTTGTATCATAAGTAAAGGAGAACTGGTGGATGTGATGTACTTGGATTTCCAGAAAGGTTTTGAGTAGAATTGGGGGTGTTATATTTGCATAGATTAAAAATTGGTTAAAAGACAGAAAATGTGCCCTCTCTTTTTGGTGACTAATAGAGATCAGGAACAGCAAATAGCAAGCTCGACTTGCCAACTTATGGCACTTACTCTCATGTCAGGATTGTCACTGCCTAGTGTCTGTATGGTGGTTGGGAGAATAAGAAATTGCATATCAATGAGGTGAGATGATTCGCATTGAGGATCACCATACACTTTTTGTAAATAGAACTCACTCATGCGATAGAGCCTCATCTCACCATTCAACGCTTGGTTGGGATGTTTTGTTCTTGACAGCAGGAAGCTCTTCACTGCCAATCTCATGGTTCTCCCAACTTTCTCATCAATGCCTATGTCATTCAAGTGCTGGGAAGATTGAGAGGTTAGGAAGTGTTGGTGTCCTAGCTCATGAGTTACTGAAACCATAGTGTAGATGCAAAACTTGATTAGGAACAGAAATGCTCTTCATTGAAAGGAATAGCCAGTATATAACTAAAAGCTGCAATTGTACCAAATATTTGGTGAGACTGCATCTAGAGTATTGTTTCTTCTTTTAGTCATAGATGGGATTTGGTCATCACTGGCCTTGCCAACATTTATTGCCTGTCCGTCATTGCCCTTCAGAAGGTTGTTATGAGCTGCCTTCTTGAACTGCTGTCATCCATTTGCTGTTGGATTACCCCCACAACTGTGTTAGGGAGGGAATTTCACGATTTTGACGCAGTGACATTGAAAGAATGGCATATATTTCCAAGTTAGTATGGTTGTGCTTTGGAAAGAAATTTGCCAGTGGTGGTGTTCCCATGTATCTGCTACCCTTGCCCCTCCAGACATTAGTGGTCATGGGTTTGGAAGATACTCTCTAAAAAGTCTTGGTAAATTTCTGCAGTGCTATAAATGGCATATATTGCTGCCATTGAGCATTGGTAATTGTAGGAATGAACGTATGAGGGTGTGGTGTCAACCAAGTGGGCTCTTTTGTTCTGTGTGGTGTCAAGCTTCTTGAATCTATTTGGAGCTGCACCCATCCAGGCAAATGGGGGGTATTCCATCAAATTCTTGTGCCTTGTAGATGATGAATAGGCTTTGGGATAACCAGAGGTGAGTTACTCGCTGGAGGATTCCTAGCCTCTGTCCTGTTCTTATTTCCTTGTATTTATATGGCGAGCACAGTTCAGTTTCTGATCAATGGTAACTTCACGAGGTTGATTATGGGGGATTCAGTGATGGAAATGCCATTGAATATGCTCCCAGGTTCTGATAGTTTCACCATTAGACTACCTGGGAAAATGGAATGTAAAACTTTGAACATTCCCATTAAAAGAAAAATCAGACTAGACAACAATTGATGACAAAAAGTATGTCTTCCATTAAACATATTAGGTGTGATGGGGCAATATAGAAAATGGCACAGCTCATGAGTGACAGATTTTAACCATTCTCAACTAGATCAAATTTGGATTTTGCTGAACAGGTGTGAAACAAATCAATTCAAAGAAATTTACATGCCTTGTTTGTCTCTCTATGCTTTATAGGTGTTAATGGTTGTCAAGGGAACAGACGCAGACAATGAAGCTTCATAGAACATATGAATTAGGAGCAAGATTAGGCCACTTGGCCTCTTAACCCTGCTCCACCATTTATAGAACAGCACAGCACAGCACAAAAACAGGCCCTTCAGCCCATCATACCTGTGCAAACCATGATACAATTCTAAACTAATTCCCATCAGCTTGCACATGGTCCATATCCCTCCACTCCCTGATGTCTGTCTAAATGCCTCTGAAACTTTGCTAATGTATCTACTTCTTCCATGTTCCCTGGCAATGTGTTCCAGGCACAAATTATCCACTATGTAAAAACCTTTCCTCACATATCTTCTTTAAACTTTTCCCCTCTCACCTTAAACCTAGTACTTGACATTTCTATCCTGGGAAAAAGACTCTGACTATCCACTGTATCCAAATCTCTCATAATTTAATATCAGGTTGCCCCTCACATAGAACATAGAACATAGAACAATACAGCACAGAACAGGCCCTTCGGCCCACGATGTTGTGCCGAACTTCTAACCTAGATTAAGCACTCATCCATGTACCTATCCAAATGCCGCTTAAAGGTCGCCAATGATTCTGACTCTACCACTCCCACGGGAAGCGCATTCCATGCCCCCACCACCCTCTGGGTAAAGAACCCACCCCTGACATCTCCCCTATACCTTCCACCCTTCACCTTAAATTTATGTCCCCTTGTAACACTCTGTTGTACCCGGGGAAAAAGTTTCTGACTGTCTACTCTATCTATTCCTCTGATCATCTTATAAACCTCTATCAAGTCACCCCTCATCCTTCGCCGTTCCAACGAGAAAAGGCTGAGAACTCTCAACCTATCCTCGTATGACCTACTCTCTATTCCAGGCAACATCCTGGTAAATCTTCTCTGCACCCTCTCCAAAGCTTCCACATCTTTCCTAAAGTGAGGCGACCAGAACTCCACACAGTAGATTAGATTAGATTAGATTACTTACAGTATGGAAACAGGCCCTTCGGCCCAACAAGTCCACACCGCCCCGCCGAAGCGTAACCCACCCATACCCCTACATCTACATCTACATCTACCCCTTACCTAACACTACGGGCAATTTAGCATGGCCAATTCACTTGACCTGCACATCTTTGGACTGTGGGAGGAAACCGGAGCACCCGGAGGAAACCCACGCAGACACGGGGAGAACGTGCAAACTCCACACAGTCAGTCGCCTGAGGCGGGAATTGAACCCGGGTCTCTGGCGCTGTGAGGCAGCAGTGCTAACCACTGTGCCACCGTGCCGCCCACTATCTGTACTCCAACTGTGGCCTAACCAAAGTCCTGTACAGCTGCAACATCACTTCACGACTCTTGAATTCAATCCCTCTGCTAATGAACGATAATACTCCATAGGCCTTCTTACAAACTCTATCCACCTGAGTGGCAACCTTCAAAGATCTATGTACATAGACCCCAAGATCCCTCTGTTCCTCCACCTGACTAAGAACCCTACCATTAACCCTGTATTCCGCATTCTTATTTGTTCTTCCAAAATGGACAACCTCACACTTGGCAGGGTTGAACTCCATCTGCCACTCCTCAGCCCAGCTCTGCATCATATCTAAGTCCCTCTGCAGCCGACAACAGCCCTCCTCACTGTCCACAACTCCACCTATCTTCGTATCATCTGCAAATTTACTGACCCACCCTTCGACTCCCTCATCTAAGTCATTAATAAAAATTACAAACAGCAGAGGACCCAGAACTGATCCCTGCGGAACTCCACTTGTAACTGGGCTCCAGGCTGAATATTTACCATCTACCACCACTCTCTGCCTTCGACCGGTTAGCCAGTTTTCTATCCAATTGGCCAAATTTCCCTCTATCCCATGCCTCCTGACTTTCCGCATAAGCCTACCATGGGGAACCTTATCAAATGCCTTACTAAAATCCATGTACTAAAATCCATCCACTTTGATACTCTCACATTAACACTAACTCCACATTCCTTCTTACCTACGATAATTTTTCATCTTTTGCTTTTCACGAATCGATCTATTTCTCAACGATTCTGCCCTATTGCCTTTTGAGGAAAAATGTTCCAAAGATTTGTAAACCTCTGACAGAAACAAATCCTATTTATCTCTGCCTTAAAATGCTGACCCCTTGGTTTTAAACAATGGCCCCTGGTTCTGTGAACAGCTAGGGGTTTAAAGGGATTTGAGGAAAGCTGTTTTCACTCAGAGGGTGTGAGGGTCTGGAATGCAGTACCCAGGAGGTGTGTAACCTCACAATCTTTAAAAAGAACATGGATGAACATTTGCAGTGTAATGATATTCATCACTATGGTGCCTGATGTGGGTGGTGGTATGGTTTTGCTGGTACAGACTTCATAGACTGAAGGATCTCTTCAGTATTGTATGATTCTAGAACGTGTCAATGTATTTACAACTCCACTTGACATGACTGAATCACAGAATCCCTATGGTATGGAGGCAGGCCATATAGCATATCAAGTCCACACCAACTCAACGAAGAGCATCCCACCCAGACCCAAACTCCTATCTCTGTAGCCCTGCATTTCCCATGGCTAATCCACTCAGCCTGTACATCTCTGGACACTATGTAGCATGGCCAATCCACTTAAACTGCTCAATTATGGACCGTGGGACCAAACCAGAGCACTCGGAGGAAACCCACACAGACATGGTGAGAATGTGCAAACTCCGCACAGGCAGTCACGTGGGTAGAATCGAACCCGGGTCCCTGGCACTGTGAGGCAGCAATGCCAACCACTGAGCCACCATGCCACTGACTGCACAAGTGTGGCCATTATTGCTGACTCAGAAGTCGAGTTGCAGTCTCTGTTTTCCTGATGAAAATCGATCTCATTCCTCCGACATATTCCCAATTTTTCTCCAACAAATTCTAAACCTACTGGGGGATCAGCTTTTCTTTTTGATTTTTTTGTGAACAGGGCTAGTAATAAGGATGGGCGCTTGGCTATTTTCTGTGTTGCCTGATGTGTGATGATACAGTTGACTGTTCATCACCTGGGCTATTAGATGCTGGTGTTGTAAAAAAGATAAGAGATTAATGGTGTTTGATTAACTTTACGGATCTTATTAATATTCATTAGATTGGAAACATTGTTATGAATGAGATGTTAGAAGCCAGCACTGCTCAACAAACCCCAAGCTATAACAGTATCCATTTGGGAGATGAGAGCAGGCGGTCAAGTTCAGTTTGAACAATTTGGTAAAGGTAACATGAAGAGCTTCTTTAAACTGGTTCCCCTCTTATTAATGGGGAAGACAAATCAAACTTCAGCTTTGAAACCCTAAGTAAACAGCGTGCTATAGGTCTGCAGAAATACGACAGACTTCACTCGGTTCTGATTTTCCAGGATGTGTTGCAGTATATTAAAAGTATCAGAAATTGAAACACTCGCAGTTGGAAAAAGAAGTCCTGCCCAATCAGTCTGTCCCACACATTCTTTGCTATATATGAAGTTTCAGCAGAGAAATCTTACAAGCTCAAAGGGTATGCATGAACCCAACGTGTTTCTAGTCACGTCATGAATTAAGTCTCAAACTTGCAATAAAATCAATCTATTAAGAACAATGAGGCCCATAACATGGTCTTGAAGGCCTGCTATATTGCTGAGTGGGTGAGTTGTCATGGGTCCAAGGGTATAAGGGTTAGAGTGGTAAGTTGGAGGTGGAGAATCATCAAATTAATAGTTACTGTGAGTTAGACTTTCACAGGTAGACAGGGAGGTTAAGAAGGCATTTAGCACGCTTGCCTTCATTGCTCAGACCACTGAGTATAGGAGTTGGGATGACATGTTGAGGTTGTACAGGAAGTTGGTGAGGCCATATTAAGAGCATTGTGTCCAGTTCTGGTCACCCTGCTTTCAGAAGGATGTTATTAAGCTTAGAGAGGGTTCAGAAGAAGATTGACCAGATTGTTGTCAGGACTGGAGGATTTGAATTAGAAGAGTAGACTGGGTGGGCTGGGGAATTTTGGACTGGAGTGTAAGAGTTGAGGGGTGACCCTTTAGAGGTTTATAAAATTATGAGGGTTATAGATAAGGTGAGTAGCAAACGTCTGTTCCCTTGGGAAAAAAATTCAAAACTAGGAGGGCATATTTTTAAGGTGAGAGGAGAAAGATTGAAAAGGGAACCTGAGGGGCAGCGTTTTCACACAGAGGATGGTTTGTGTGTAGACTGATCTGTCAGAGGAAGTGGTAGATGCAGGCACAGTTACAACATTTAAAAGACATTTGGACAGGTACATGAACAGGAAAGATTCAGAGGGTGTGGGCCAAATGCTAGCAAGTGGGATTTGTTTTAGTTTGGGGAACTTGGTTGGCATGGGTGAGTTGGACCGAGAGGTCTGTTTCTGTGCTGTCTGACCCAATGACTATCTCAACCTGTCTGTGTAACTACCACCTGAACAGAAGCAGAACCCTCTGATTCAATGTCTTCAGTGGATTTTCTCTGAGGGTTGCAAATGCAGGGAAACTGCTCATATTACATACATGGAGGCAAAATACTTCAGATGTTGGACATCTAGAAGAGAGCACTGCACATATGCAGCATGCCTGAAAAGTTAACTCGGTTTCAGTCTCCACAGATGCTGTCAGACATTGAACTACAGAAGCATATACCACAGAAGATCCCTTTGTCCTACCACCAAAACAAACACTAGTCCCACATTTCTTGCTCCACAAATGTTGTCTGACATAGAATCACAGTGCAGAAGACAGCCTTTGGCCCATTGAGTCGATACAGCCAAAAGAAATTATACTACTGGCTACATTATTTCCACTTTCCCACATAGCCTTAAATGTTATGACATTTCAAGTGTTCATCCAAGTACTTTCACCCAAGACCCCCATAGAATGCTCTGCCTGGGAGAGTAGTTATGGTGGGTAATCTCATAACCTTTAAATAGTACTTGAATGAACATTTGGAGTATTATAACATTCAAGGCCTAGTGCCTAGTGCCTATGGGCCTAGTTTGTTAACGAGGTGATTTCAGTAAAAAACAGTGAGAAATCTTGTTTGGCCTCATGACTACAAACCCTCAAAAGCACTTCATCAAAAAAACAGGAAGAATCAGCCAGTAGAGTCAGAGAGTCATAGAAGTATACAGAACGGAAACAGACCCTACAGTCCAACTCATTCATGCCGACCAGATATCCCAACAAAATCTAGTCCCATTTGCTAGCACTTGACCCATATCCCTCCAAACCCTTCCTATTTTTCTACCCATCCAGATGCCTTTTAAATGTTGGAATTGTACCAGCCTCCACCACTTCCTCTGGCAGCTCATTCCATAAATGCACCACCCTCTGCATGAAAAAGTTGCCCCTTGGGTTTCTTTTAAACTTTTGCTCTCTCACCCTAAACTTATCCCCTCTATTTGTGGACTCCCCCACCCCAGGGAAAAGACCTTGTCTATTTACCCTATCCGTGCCCTTCATGATTTTATAAACCTCTATAAGGTCACCCCTCAGCCTCCAATGCTCCAGGGAAAATAGTCCCAGCCTATTCAACCTTCCCATGTGGCTCAAACCCTTCATCCCCTGACAACATCCTTGCAAATCTTTTCTGAACCCTTTCAACTTGCACAACATCTTTCCGACAGGAAGGAAACTAGAATTGCACCCAATATTCCAAAGGTAGCCTAACCAATGTCCTGTACAGCTGCAACATGACCTCCCAACTTCTTTAATCAATGCTTTGTCCAATAAAGGAAAGCATACCAAACACCTTCTTCACTATCCTATCTACCGCGACTCCACTTTCAAGGAACTATGAACCTGCACTCCAAGGTCTCTTTGTTCAGCAACACTCCCTAGGATCTGCCCATTAAGTGTATAAGTCCTACTAAGATTTGCCTTTTAAGGTGCAGAACCTCGTATCTATCTAAATTAAACTCCATCTGCCACTCCTCAGCCCATTGGTCCATCTGATCAAGATCCCGTTGTAATCTGAGGTAACCTTCTTCGCTGTCCACTACACCTCCAATTTTGGTGTTATCTGCAAACTTACTAACTGTACGTCTTATGCTCACGTCCAAATCATTTATGTAAATGATGAAAAGTAGTGGACCCAGCATCAATCCATGTGGCACACCACTAGTCACAGGCCCTTTTCTGGTGAAGCAATTCTTATGGGAAATAGAATGTCCCTATTAAGCATCATACAGAGGAACCTTGATGATCCGAATGAGATGAGTGGGCATCTTTGATTTTTTGGTTAATTGATTATTTGGTTAATTGATTATTCGGTCAATTGATTTTCTCTGGGCTCGGAGTTTTCTGTGAAGACTGCTCCCCGTTCAGGAGACTAGGTAGTAGCATGCCACACGGGAGACACCCCCCCCCCCCCCACCCTGTCTGCCCCTCCTCCCGCCACCTGCCCTCAACCCCGTCCGTCCCCTGCCTGCCCCCCAATTCCATCTGCCCCCACCCAGCCCCCAAACCCCGTCCTCTCCCTCACCCACCACCCAACTCTGCCACCCCACCCCACCTCCTGACCCTGTCCATGCCCCCACCTGCCACCCCAAACCATGTCCGCCCCCACCTCACTCCCCTACCACCCACCTTGCCCCACCAAAACACTGTCCGCCAACGACCCCGACCTCATCCCAATGCACCCGAACCCTGTCCACCCTGCCCCCCTGTCCGTACCAACCCTGGACTCCATCCACCCTCAACCACCGTCCAGCCCCCCACCCTCCCCAATGGCAAGACTGCTGCTTTGTGGGGTAACTCTCCAAATAGCAAACACACACACACAAACACAGCCACACATACACAAACACATACACACACACACAAAACACACACACTAACACAGCCACACACACACACACACACACAGCCGCACACACACACACTAACACAGCCACGGACACACACACACTAACACAGCCACACACACACACACTAACACAGCCACACACACACACACACACACACACACAGCTGCACACGCACACACACAGCCGCACACACACACTAACACAGCCACACACACACACACACACACACACACACACAGCCGCACACATACACACACTATCACAGCCACACACACACTAACACAGCCACACACACACACACAGCCGCACACACACACACACTAACACAGCCACACACACACACACAGCCGCACACGCACACACACAAACATAAAACACACACACTAACACAGCCACACACACACACACACACAAACACAAAGCACACACACTAACACAGCCACACACTCACACACACACACACGCTAACACAGTCATACACACACACACACACAAACACACGCACACAGCCACACACACACACAAACACAGCCACACACATACTAATACAGCCACACACACACAAACACAGCCACACACATACTAATACAGCCACACACACACACTAACAAAGCCACACACACAATAATACACACACACACAAACACAAACACACAAACACAGCCACACACACACACACACTACCACACACAAACACACACACACAGCCACACACACACACACACACAGCCGCACACACACACACTAACACAGCCACGGACACACACACACTAACACAGCCACACACACACACACACTAACACAGCCACACACACACACACACACACACACACACACAGCTGCACACGCACACACACAGCCGCACACACACACTAACACAGCCACACACACACACACACACACACACACACACACAGCCGCACACATACACACACTATCACAGCCACACACACACACACAGCCGCACACACACACACACTAACACAGCCACACACACACACACAGCCGCACACACACACTAACACAGCCACACACACACACACACACACACAAACACAAAGCACACACACTAACACAGCCACACACTCACACACACACACACGCTAACACAGTCATACACACACACACACACAAACACACGCACACAGCCACACACACACACAAACACAGCCACACACATACTAATACAGCCACACACACACAAACACAGCCACACACATACTAATACAGCCACACACACACACTAACAAAGCCACACACACAATAATACACACACACACAAACACAAACACACAAACACAGCCACACACACACACACACTACCACACACAAACACACACACACAGCCACACACACACACACACACACACACACACACACACACAGCCAGCCACACGCACTAACACATGCACACAGCCACACACACAGAGCCACACCCACAAACTGCCACAAACACACAAACCGCCACAAACACACGCACACTAACACACACACAAGCACACACAACCACATACACACTAACACACATGCACAAATACACACACAAGCCGCCACTAACACACGCACACTAACATGCACTCATACAGCCACACATACACACACACACTTACACACACAAACACAGCCACACACACACACACCCACCCACACACACAACAGCCACACACACACCCACACACACACACAACAGCCACACACACACACTAACACACACGCAGCGACACATACACACACAGCCACACACACACAGCCACATACATACACAAACACACACACGTATCTACACACATACTAACACACACAGCCCCACACATGCACACTAACACACGCACACTTTTTTAGAGGTTCCACCTCTGCCCTGTACAGGACAATGTTGGAGAGATTATCCATGGAGGGGGGTTGGAATAGAGTACACCCCTGTGTAGAACTCCAGTGAAAGTGTGGGGACAGAGAGCGAGAGAGAGAGGGCAGGAGGTAAGTCATTTGGAGACGGTGTCTGAACTGTCCAGGACTGTTCTCGGCAGCATTTCAGTGAGCCGCGTTCGTTTTTAATCATTGTACCTGAAAACAAAGGACACAATCAGGGTTGAAACAGCTCTTTGATGTAATGATTCTATCGGGACCTTGAGATCTCCTCTGGATAATCCGATATTCGGATAACTGATATTCGTATAATCGAGGTTCCACTGTATATCACAACTGTCAACCCATCACAACCCATCAGTTATACATCTCACAGGAAGGAACCCTGAATAATGATGTCATTTCACAAAGAATGTTTATTAAGTATATCCTAGGTCTCTGAAATTCTTCTTTTACCCTTTTTCTCTCTGGCTGTGAATGGAGATGGTACTGGAGTTTGTGTGGTCTGTTTTCCATTCTCAGAAGAGCAATTTGACACAGGGGCCATTCACTGAAGAAAGAAACTGTTACTTATGATGCTACTCAAGTGTTTCTGAGGGATGTAAAATCTCTGTGAGAAAAGGTTTCCTTCTTTGTTTCTTTCAGATGGTTGAGGATCTGAAAGGATTACCCCTCGTTTTCGTTGGAAAATGGTCAAATGTGAGCGGCAAGGCGTTGCATTTCAGAGTGTTCAATGCCATTGCAATGTGCATTTGGCAAAGAGATTAAAAACTTGGCAGCCATTTATTACTGAAGAAGTAGCCTGTTAGTGCTAAAATTAGCCACTGACTGCCATGGCTGGTGGGCACTGTCCTTTTTATTGAACATGAGACATAAAAAAGAAGGGTGGGGGGTGGGACTCAGGGAGAGAGTGATCTGAGACTGGTACAGTTGAGAACAGAATCAAGTCAAACAGTCAGGGTAGGCAGGGACAAGGTAGGACTAATAAATTAAACTGCATTTATTGCAATGCAAGGAGCCTAACAGGGAAGGCAGATGAACTCAGGGCATGGTTAGGAACATGGGATTGGGATATCACAGCAATTACGGAAACATGGCTCAGGCATTGAGTTTTTTGAAGAAGCAACAAGGAAGATTGTTGAGGGCAGAGCAGTAGATGTGATCTATATGGACTTCAGTAAGGCATTTGACAAGGTTCCCCATGGGAAACTGGTTAGCAAGGTTAGATCTCATGGAATACAGGGAGAACTAGCCATTTGGATACAGAACTGGCTCAAAGGCAGAAGACAGAGGGTGATGGTGGAGGGTTGTTTTTCAGACTGGAGGCCTGTGACCAGTGGAGTGCCACAAGGATTGGTGCTAGCTCCTCTACTTTTTGTCATTTACATAAATGATTTGGATGTGAGCATAAGAGGTATAGTTAGTAAGTTTGCAGATGACACCAAAATTGGAGGTGTAGTGGACAGCGAAGAGGGTTACCTCAGATTACAACAGGATCTTGACCAGATGGGCCAATGGGCTGAGAAGTGGCAGATGGAGTTTACTTCTGATAAATGAGAGTTGCTGCATTTTGGGAAAGCAAATCTTAGCAGGACTTATACACTTAATGGTAAAGTCATCGGGAGTGTTGCTAAACAAAGTTACCTTGGAGTGCAGGTTCATAGCTCCTTGAAAGTGGAGTCGAGGGTAGGTAGGATAGTGAAGAAGGCATTTGGTATGCTTTCCTTTATTGGTCAGAGTATTGAGTACAGTAGTTGGGAGGTCATGTTGCGGCTGTACCGGACATTGGTTAGGCCACTGTTGGAATATTGCATGCAATTCTGATCTCCTTCCTATCGGAAAGACGTTGTGAAACTTGAAAGGGTACAGAAAAGATTTACAAGTATGTTGCCAGGGTTGCAGGATTTGAGCAATATGGAGAGGTTGAACAGGCTGGGGCTCTTTTCCCTGGAGCGTCGGAGGCTGAGGGGTGACCTTATAGAGGTTTACAAAATTATGAGGGGCATGGATAGGATAAATAGACAATTCCTTTTCCCAGGGATCAGAGAGTTCAGAACTAGAGGGCATAGGTTTAGGGTGAGAGGGGAAGATATAAAAAAGACCTAAGGGGCAACTTTTAACACAGAGGGTGGTACACGTATGGAATGAGCTGCCAGACGATGTGATGGAGGCTGGTACAATTGCAACATTTAAGAGGCATTTGGATGGGTATATGAATAGGATGGGTATATGAATAGGAAGGATTTGGAGGGATATAGCTGGGTGCTGGCAGGTGGAACTAGATTGGGTTGGGATATCTGGTCGGAGTGGACAGTTTGGACTGAAGGGTCTGTTTCCATGCTGCATATCTCTATGACTCTATGACTCTATAACTCTATGGATGGGCAGGACTGGCAGCTAAGTGTTCCAGAATACAAATGCTACAGGATGGATATAAAGGGAGGCAAGAGAGGAGGGGGGTGGCCTTTTTGATAAGGGATAGCATTACTGATGTGCAGAGGGGGGATATTCCCGGAAATACATCCAGGGAAGTTATTTGGGTGGAACTGAGAAATAAGAACTGAGAAAGGCAAGGACTGATTAGGGATAGTCAACATGGCTTTGTGCTTGGGAAATCATGTCTCACAAACTTGATTTCTCACCTTATTGAGATTGTATCCTAGGCCCCCCAATAGTCAGAGGGAAATTCAGAAACAAACTTGCAAGGAGATCTCAGCTATCTGTAAGAATAATAGGGTGGTTATGGTAGGGGATTTTAACTTTCCATACATAGACTGGGACTGCCATAGTGTTAAGGATTTAGATGGAGAGGAATTTGTTAAGTGTGTACAAGAAAAAGTTCTGATTCAGTATGTGGATGTACCTACTAGAGAAGATGCAAAACTTGACCTACTCTTGGGAAATAAGGCAGGGCAGATGACTGAGGTGTCAGTGGGGGAGCACTTTGGGGCCAGCGACCATAATTCTATTAGATTTAAAATAGTGATGGAAAAGGATAGACTAGATCTAAAATTGAAGTTCTAAATAGGAGAAAGGCTAATTTTGATGGTATTAGGCAAGAACTTTTGAAAGCTGATTGGAGGCAGATGTTCACAGGTAAAGGGGCAACTGGAAAATGGGAAACCTTCAGAAATGTGATAACAAGAATCCAGAGAAAGTACATTCCTATTAGGGTGAAAGGGAAGGCTAGTAGGTATAGGGAATGCTGGATGACTAAAGAAATTGAGCGTTTGGTTAAGAAAAAGAAGGAAGCATATGTCAGGTATAGACAGGATAGATTGAGTGAATCCTTAGAAGAGTATAAAGGAAGTAGGAGTATACTTAAGAGGGAAATCAGCAGGGCAAAAAGGGGACATGAGATCGCTTTGGCAAATAGAATTAAGGAGAATCCAAAGGGTTTTTACAAATACATTAAGGACAAAAGGGTAACGAGGGAGAGAATAGGGCCCCTCAAAGATCAGCAAGGCGGCCTTTGTGTGGAGCCGCAGAAAATGGGGGAGATACTAAACGAGTATTTTGCATCAGTATTTACTGTGGAAAAGGATATGAAAGATATAGAATGTAGGGAAATAGATGGTGAACCTTGAAAAATGTCCATATTACTGAGGAGGAAGTGCTGGATATCTTTAAACAGGTAAAGGTGGATAAATCCCCAGGACCTGATCAGTTGTACCCCAGAATTCTGTGGGGAGCTAGAGAAGTGATTGCTGGGCCTCTTGTTGAGATATTTGTACCATCGATAGTCACAGGTGGGGTGCCGGAAGACTGGAGGTTGGCTAACGTGGTGCCACTATTTAACAAAGGTGGTAAGGTCAAGCCAGGGAACTATAGACCGGTGAGCCTGACATCGGTAGTGGGCAAGTTGTTGGAGGGAATCCTGAGGGACGGGATGTACATGTATTTGGAAAGGCAAGGACTGATTAGGGATAGTCAACATGGCTTTGTGCTTGGGAAATCATGTCTCACAAACTTGATTGAGTTTTTTGAAGAAGTCACAAAGAGGATTGATGAGGGCAGAGCACTAGATATGATCTATATGGACTTCAGTAAGGCATTTGACAAGGTTCCCCATGGGAGACTGGTTAGCAAGGTTAGATCTCACAGAATGCAGGAAGAACTAGCCATTTGGATACAGAACTGGCTCAACAGTAGATGACAGAGGGTAGTGGTGGAGGGTTGTTTTTCAGCCTGGAGGCCTGCGACCAGTGGAGTGCTACAAGGATCGGTGCTGGGTCCTCTACTTTTTGTCATTTATAAGAGGTACAGTTAGTAAGTTTGCAGATGACACCAAAATTGGCGGTGTGGTGGACAGCGAAGAAGGTTACCTCTCATTACAAAAGGATCTTGATCAGATGGGCCAATGGGCTGAGAAGTGGTAGATGGAGTTTAATTCAGATAAATGCTAGGTGCTGCATTTTGGGAAAGCACATCTTCTCAGGACTTATACACTTAATGGTAAGGTCCGAGGGAGTGTTGCTGAACAAAGAGACCTTGGAGTGCAGGTTCATAGCTCCTTGAAAGTGGAGTTGCAGGTAGATAGGATAGTGAAGAAGGTGTTTGGTATGCTTTCCTTTATTGGTCAGAGTATTGAGTACAGGAGTTGGGAGGTCATGTTGCAGCTGTACCGGACATTGGTTAGGCCAATGTTGGAATATTGTGTGCAATTCTGGTCTCCTTCCTATTGGAAAGATGTTGTGAAACTTGAAAGGGTTCAGAAAAGATTTACAAGGATGTTGCCAGGGTTGGAGGATTTGAGCTATAAGGAGAGGCTGAACAGGCTGGGGCTGTTTTCCCTGGAGCGTTGGAGACTGAGGTTTATAAGAAGTTTATATATATATAGAGGTTTACAAAATTATGAGGGGCATGGATAGGATAAATCGATAAAGTCTTTTCCCTGAGATCGGGCAGTCCAGAACTAGAGAGCATAGGTTTAGGATGAGAGGGGAAAGATATAAAAGAGACCTAAGGGGCAACTTTTTCACACAGAGGGTGATCCGTGTGTGGAATGAGCTGCCAGAGGAAGTGGTACAATTGCAAAATTTAAAAGACATTTGGATGGGTATATGAATTGGAAGGGTTTGGAGGGATATGGGCTGGGTGCTAGCAGGTGGGACTAGATTGGGTTGGGTTAATTGGTCAGCATGGATGGGTTGGATCATAGGTCTGTTTCCATGCTGTACATCTCTATGTCTCTATAAGTGGCAAACTTACCCTTGTTAATCTTTGTGGCTCAATCCTGTAGTATAAAGCCAGATATTACAGGAAAAGCAATACCGATGTCAATTTGTCTTTCAGAAATTAGTTCTATTTCTTTCATGTAGAATTCAAAACCATTTCTCACACCTTATTGCTCATGCTAACAGTGAGCGTACCACCAACAAGATAACAGATACCTAACTGTGCCATGGAAAGCTCTAAAAATCAATGAAGGATTTAGATCACCTATGAATAAGCAATGATTAAAAAGGCCATTTTGATCTATTCAGCCAGTTACTAAGGTAAATTAGAAAGTACAATATTATACATTTTGCACTCAGTACTGTATTATATTGTGTCATTTATATTGCTTAGAAGTGTATGACACTATTTTAAATTAAATCTGAAGCTGACTTGTGAAAAACAGCAAAATAATACGGGGTGTTACCACACAGGTAGCTTAAATAAAAAAAACTTTCAACAGAAGAAATAAATAAGTGTTCCTAATCACCTCTCTCAAACTCAGCTAGTAATGAAGTTTAAGCATTCAATGTATGCTACATAATTGCTCAGCGTTTGACCATGTAATATTCTCACTTGTTTGGGCAATAATCTTGTGAGGAATGTTTGGCAGGCCTTCGCAAAAGAGGAGCCTTCAGCAAATGTTGACAGCTATAAAAAGTGGGACTTTCATTACTGGCCAAGTTGGATAAGGAAATAAGGACTTGAAGGTCCTCAGCACTAACCTGTCTTAACACAGTTGTTCCAGTATCCCCTGACAACAGACATAGCTCTGGGTCTCAAACATGGCCAAACTTGATGGTAAACACATCAAAGTAACTCTGACATACCTTGCAGTTAGGAAATATAGCTTACTTTTATATGCAAATTAACTAACATGGCCACCTTTGAAATCAAAACAAACAAGGGCTGGCCATAGTTTTAAAGAAAAACAAAACGAAATGCTGTCATTGATTCTTCAGTTGGGCACATGATCTAAGTATGAATATATTTAATATTAAACTGTAATTAAATAGTAGAAGTAATGTGGGAGCAAAACAACGTCCCTTTTTCTCTGCATAAAAAGTTAGGTGAAGGATTGCACTGTGAAAGATGGTTATCAAATGCAAACCATAGTTAGAACCTTGCTGAGTGCTTTGGGGTGGGTGTTGGGGCCAGTGGTATTTTGAACAGGCCATGCCAGGGAAGATGCCAACTCACCGGGTGATTCCTGCCTTTGGCCATCTTGCTGGATACAGGTCAGCAATGGGCCTGCAGCACCAGGAAGGCAACTCATGTCAATTAACAGGCCATTTGCTGCCAATTTGAAGACCACTCTGGGTTTGTTCTGATGGCAGAGGGAGACCTCCCCTCTGCTGGGAAAAGCCCAGCAGGTCCTTGGAGGCAACATTCGGATATCAGGCCTCATTATGTCCCAGTCCCACTTGCCACATGGAACAACTTCAACTATATGGATAATGCAGCAGCTATAGCCCATTCTACAAAGAACAAAGAACAGTCCAGCACAAGAGTAGGTCCTTTGGCCTACCAAGTGGACAATGAAGAAGATTATCTCAGAGTTAAATAGTTAAGTGTGATCATCGGGTGCTCACACACGATGTAAGTAAGAAGGCAAGAATGCAGGAGAGGGGAATTTGCTTTGAACATGATCTGAATTCCACAAATAACATAAATAATTATTATAGTAACTAGTGCGCAGTAAGCTAAAACTTTTACCATGCAAGATATTAACCTTATTTCAGCTTATTTTACAGAACCACAAGATTATTCAATGGCTACAATGCAGGCAGAGGCCATTTGGCCTGTAATGTTATGCCAGCCCTCTGCAAGAACAGTTCGCCTAACTCCATCATTCTGCTTTTTCCCGATAGTTTTGCAAATTTTTATCTTCAAGATAATTATCCAATTCTCTCTTGAAAGCTGTAATTGTCTCTGCCTCCATCACACTCTCAGGCAGTGCATGCCACCTGCCAGTAGTCACGAGGTAAAATAGATTTTCCCTCATGTTGTGTTTGATCCATCGGCTATTCACCTTAATATGGTACTTTCTGGTTCTCAATCAGCCTACTAACTGCAAAACATTTCTCCCTATCTAACTCTTCATGAATTTGCACATAGTCTCAGAATAAGTCCAGGTGGTTCAGGAGAGATGTTAGGAAATACTTCTACACAGAAAGGGTGGGAGATGTTCAGAACTGTCTTCCATAAATGGCAATCAGTGCAGGATCAGTTGTTGATTTTCAATCTGAGATAATTTTTTTATTAAGCAAAAGCACTAAGGGATGTGGGGCAAAGACAGGTATATGGAGTTAGTCCACAGATCAGCCAAGATCTCATTGAATTGTGGAACAGGTTCAAGGGGCTGAAGAGCTTACTCTTATTTCTAAATCTCCTCTCAACCTTCTCTCTGAAGAGACTAGCTTCTCAATTTGTGCACACAACTGAAAGAGTTGTAAGAGAACAGTTTTTGAAACATTATGGAGAAATTTCCACTTTAACTGCATTACTGTATATGGAGAGTCAGAGCTATAAGGTATGTGAGGCACTATGTGACCTAATCCAAAAAACTTGTGCTTTATTTCATTATTTGTTGCATGTACACTTCAGATCCCGTTAGTGGCTGTTCTGATTACACGTGAATTGAAGCCAGCAATAGAAGTGGAATATAAAATATCTTTGTTACTGACTCTATCTTTTTCTCTCCAATTGTTTCACTTTTACTTGAGGCATTAACACTTGCCTCACAAGCATCGACTCACTGAATTTATAATTATAGGCTATTTTACCACAGATGCATCACAGCTGAGTTCAGCCACACTGGTTTCATACTGTGCCAGCTGTTTTCTTATCAAGTACCACTTTTCTGCTGTGATTTAACCTCTAGAAAATACAAAAGACAGTCAGTGGCAACATTGCATGTGGTAATAAAACAAGACTCTCATGAGATCAAAATGGTGGATCTAATAACACAAATCATAAGAAATATTAATGTCAGTGCTGTGAGTGGGGCATAGGTAATTTGCCATGGTTTTCCATTACATGACCAACTCATTTTCTCACCTCTATGCCAACTGACTCATGCACTTCAATCAGCAGCAAGTCCCACGTTCTGATGAAACCAATACTGAAGAGTCACCCATGTGGGTTACAATGTTAATTGGCCTTCATGAGCTCTAGGACTTTCTCAGAGGCAGTTAGAATGATGGTTTGACAGTGTGGAAGTGCTCTTGCAATATCAGTACTCTTGCAATATTTTGCAATACCAATCAAATGTTGGTGGATCAGAGGCCTACCCATGATCTTGAGGATATAATATAATTGGGCAGTTTAGTGTTGTTTTGTAGGAGGGACCTTTTCAAGAATATTTAATGAAGAGACCAGATAGATGTGAAAGAACACGTGGTTCTCCAGAGAAGTTGTCCTGGTCAATATTTATCCATTCTGTCATCAGCAACAATTGTTTTTGTTGTACTTTACCATTCATGGATTGACTGCTGTGTTTGCTTAGGTTAGTGACTGAATATCAGAGACATAATGACATAGCCATAAAAGCATAGCAGGAGGCCACTCAGTCTGCGGAGATCAGGTTTGCTCTCTGTAAAGCATTCCAGTTAGTCCCACTCCACTCAGAGCCTCAAGTGCCAAGTCAATTCCCTTTTTGAAGTCAATCATATTTTTCACTTGCACCACTGTCACACACAATGAGTTCCAGGTCATTAAGTCAATGTGTGAAACATTTCCCTTCACATCCACCTTGCATTTCCTGTGAAAGCTATGCTCTCTATGTTACTGTTATGCCAATTATATATTTAAAATTAAGGGTAAACAGATGGTGGATATATATTGATTTGTTACCTATGGTCCACTGCTTTTTGTCATTTATATAAATGATTTGGTTGTGACTACAGGAGACTTGGTTAATAAGTTTGCAGATGACACCAAAGTTGGTAGTGTAGTGGACAGTGAAGAAGATTATCTCAGACTACAATGGGACCTTGATCAGGTGGGCCAATGGGCCAAGGAGTGACAGATAGAGGTGAATCTAGATAAATGTGAGGTGTTGCATTTTGGTCAGGCAAATTATGGCCAGACCTATCTAATTAATGGTAGGGCACTGGGGACTGTTGCCAAACAAAGAAATCTAGGGCTGCAGGTGCAAATCTCCTTGAAAGTAGAATCACTGGTGGACAGGGTGGTGAAGGCGGCATTTGGTATGCTTGCCTTCATTGGTCAGAACACTGAGTATAGGAGTTGGGACATCATGTTACGGCTATACAGGACATTGGTGAGATCTCTGTTAGAATACTGCATACAATTCTGGCTGCCCTTTTATAGAAAGGATGTTGTGAAACTTGAGAGGGTGCAGAAAAGATTTGCAAGGGTGTTGCCAGGGTTGGAGAGTTCGAGCTACTGGGAGAGGCTGAATCGGCTGGGGCTTTTTTTGCCCCTGGAGCATTGGAGGTTGAGGGGTGACTTTATAGAGATTTATAGAATCATGAGAGACATGGATAGGTTGAATAGCCAAGGGTAGGGGAGTCCAAAACTAGAGGGCATAGGTTTAAGGTAAGAGGGGAAAGATTTAAAAAGGACCTGAAGGACAGCTTTTTCCACAAAGGATGGTGAGTGTGTGAAACAAGCTGCCAGAGGAGGTGGTGGAGGCTGGTACAATTACAGCATTGAAAAGACATCAGGATGGGCACATGGATAGGAAGGGTTTATAAAGATATGGGCCAAATACTGGCAAATGGGACTAAGTCAGTTTGGGATGTCTGGTTGGTGTGGACGAGTTGGACTGAAGGGTCTGTTTCCAGACTCTATATAAAAAGGGACTGCCGGGACACAGGGAACAGACATAGAAGTCGATGAACAGAAATTAGGAGCAGGATTAGGCTATTTAACCTTTTGCAGTTGTTCCACCATTCAATATGGTCATAGCTGATCCTCTAACCCCACACCATGCACCTGCTTTCTCTCCATAACCCTTGATGCCTTTAGTACTCAAAAAATTCACCAGCTTTTTTCTTGAATGTGCTCAGTGACCTGACGTGACTCATCTTTCAAATTGACCTGTGAGTGAGGAAAAGATCTTAGGTTCCAAGACAATGTCCTTGTTATGTTTGCGAAGGGAAACGATATTTCTCATCTACTTTATCTCAACCTGAAGTTTAGATGAAGCCGGGGTTGGATTGGGTGGACAAAGTTAAAAATCACACGACCCTAGGTTATAGTCCAAATGGTTTATTTGGAAGCTCTAGCTTTCAGACCACAACCACCTGATGAAGGAGTGGTGCTTTGAAAGCTCGATTTTCCAAATAAACCTGTTGGACTATAATCTGGTGTTGTATGATTTTTAACTTTATGTTAAAAATCGATCTCCACTGCTCCAAGGAGAACACCCATCTCTTTAATCTAACCTTTCAGCTAAAATCCCACATCCCTAGACCATTCTGGTAAATATCCAGCGCACCTTCTCATCCATCCTCAAGCATGGTGACCAGAACTGGACTGAATGCCTTATTTGTGGCCTAACCAGTGCATTCTAAAACTCCAGCATGATGTGTTGGCTGTACTTTTAGCTGTTAAATGCTTTGGGATACTTGAGAGCTTGAATATGTTAGAGAATTGAAAGTAGTTTCTATTGGCTCTGGATTTTTTTAGCAGTATTTGAATTGTTCCTGTTGTATATTTATTCATTTTTCGTTCTATAGCTCCTTGAAAGTGGAGTCGCAGGTAGGTAGTATAGTGAAGAAGGCGTTTGGTATGCTTTCCTTTATTGGTCAGAGTATTGAGTACAGGAGTTGGGAGGTCATGTTGCGGCTGTACTGGACATTGGTTAGGCCACTGTTGGAATATTGCGTGCAATTCTGGTCTCCTTCCTATCGGAAAGATGTTGTGAAACTTGAAAGGGTTCAGAAAAGATTTACAAGGATGTTGCCAGGGTTGGAGGATCTGAGCTACAGGGGGGCTGTTTTCCTTGCAGCGTTGGAGGCTGAGGGGTGACCTTGTAGATGTTTACAAAATCATGTGGGTCATCGATAGGGTAAATAGACAAAGTCTTTTCCCTGGGGTGGGGGAGTCCAGAACTACAGGGCATAGGTTTAGGGTGAGAGGGGAAAGATATAAAAGAGATCTAAGGGGCAACTTTTTCACGCAGAGCGTGGTACGTGTATGAAATGAGCTGCCAGAGGAAGTGGTGGGGGCTGGTACAATTACAACATTTAAGAGGCATTTGGATGGGTATTTGAATAGGAGGGGTTTGGAGGGATATGGGCCGGGTGCTGGCAGGTGGGACTAGATTGGGTTGGGATATCTGGTTGGCATGGGCAGGTTGGACCGAAGGGTCTGTTTCCATGCTGTACATCTCTATGACTCTATATGAAATGGATATTGTCACACCCCAGATGTCTCATAATAGGTATTTGATGTATGCACAATCATTCATGTGACCAGTGGATGCACAACTCCCTCAGGACAAATTTAGGCATGAGCTCTGCACAAACGATATTGTATCATAGGTTGTAAGAGCTGGACAGTTTCCTGATCAGCCAAAACCACGTGGTAGCTACAGCACATTAGCCATGTGTTGATTCTTATCATGAACAAAGCATGTTCCTTACACACACACACACACACAGTTATTTTATGACTATAAAATGATTGGGAATCACATGGCTATGAAAGGCACATCAGAACAGAATATTCCAATATTCCGAATGATTTATCATCTTTTGATGCTCCGTTTTGAAAATCCAGTCAAAAAGTTAGTTGTGATAAAATCCCATTGCTGACAATGCTGATTAGGGCCGACACTTTCTCGGCCTTTCGCTTCATGCGTTAGATCACATCTGAAACGATGAAGTTAAAAATCACACAACACCAGCTTATAGTCCAACAGGTTTAATTGGAAGCACTAGCTTTCGGAGCGATGCTCCTTCATCAGTTTGATGTCTGTTAAGCCTTTCATCTATTAGAATACTTCAATTTTTCAATGTATAATTTCAGTTACATCACACTGTAAATTTTTGTTATAAATTCTGTGTTAGGATTGAGCCCTCCACAATCACCTGATGAAGGAGCGTTGCTCCGAAAGCTAGTGCTTCCAATTAAACCTGTTGGACTATAAGCTGGTGTTGTGTGATTTTTAAGTTTGTACACCCCAGTCCAACACCAGCATCTCCAAATCATGAAACGATGAAGATACTGTGGAGGTGGTCGACCATAGTCTGACTGTCATGCAGAGGAAGAGCTGTTTAGTCTGCACACCAACTCTCCTTCCACAACAGCCAAGAATTAAACCAGTATTCACCCCTTGGCTTCAGAAGTAAATCGAAAGCTTGGGAGCCAGGAATGTTTACCATTTGGCTCGGAAGTGTTCAGCCATGGGTGGTCCACCTTTTGAGTACATTGATTAGACCTGAGAATCCGATTGATGTCTGTTGACTACACCCAATTGTGTTTTCACGTTTAGCAGTTGCAGGGCTCCTGTCGGTGCTTGTTTGAGTCAGAAAACAGGAGACGTGTCAGGGGATTGGCACAAGCCCTCTGTGTGGCTTCAAGTCGGAATTAAAGAACAGTCTCACTCCTGGGGGAATGTATGTTACTGACTCGGGGCCAATTTGACAGTCTCTGCTTGACTCCTGCTGGTGCCAGCAAAGATTTCAGCTGGAGCCGGAATTGGTCCCAGACATAACTTGGTAACATTTCTGCACTGCCTCAAAGAGTTAATTATGTGACTTAGCCCATTGAAAGTGTTGTCTCGCGTCCCAATAAGAAGGTAGCTGTGTTTCCAGGAAAGGATTTATGCCCAATTCATGACCCATCCTGCTTTATCTTTCCCAAATATTGCTGCACTCGCTATATGCTTCCAACAATTATTGTTTCACTTTCGGGTATTTCAATCTTGGCAGGTCTTCTGTTTCACAAACTATAATGGTAGGTCTCCTGGAAATGAAAACAACTTATACAGCACATTTAGCATAGGGGCACTTCACAGGAACACTGTTGGGTAGAATATTGACACCAGGAAGGAAATTTCAGAAAAAGCAGTCTACAGTTTGACAGGTGAATTTCAAGGAGCATCTGAAAGGGGCAGAGAGAGCGAATGATACATCATTGCACTTACAAGACATTTCCAACAGGTAGGTGATATTCGAAGTTTCATCTTTTTTTCTGTACGTTTTTCTTTGTTTTCTGAGTTTCCTCATGATAACTAATCCCTTTCAGAGAGATCATAGATGGAACTTGCTTCTCAGAATTTATTAAGGTGCATCTACAGAATATTGACTGAGTTTCACATTGAGTTACTGTACTTTCAACATAAAAGAACAGGCGGATTAAGCCTCAAGAGTGCTCTACTTTCTTGTTTGTCTTTCCCTCTACTCGCTTGCCAATCAAAAATCTGTCTAATTCAGCCTTGAATATGTTAGATTCCCTACAGTGTGGAAACAGGACTTTCAGCCCAACAAGTCCACACCAACCCTCCGAAGACTAACCCACCCAGACCCATTTCCCTCTGACTAATGCACCTAACACTATGTGCAATTTAGCATGGCCAGTTCACCTAACCTGCACATCTTTGGACTCTGGGAGGAAACCGGAGCACCAGGAAGAAACCCACGCAGACATGGGGAGAATGTGCAAACTCCACACAGGCTGGAATCAAATCTAGGATCCTGGTGCTGTGAGGCAGCAGTGCTAACCACTGAGCCACCATATTGCCCTATTCATTGACTCGATCTCCTCTTCTAGCTATCAAAACACGAATGGTCTTCTAAAAATGAAATTCCTTCTCATCTCCATCTTAAATGAAAGACCCAATATTTTGAAACAGTCCTTCTTGGTTCTTTGATGTTATCAACTTGGGATTTTAAACAACCTGTTTACGAGTCATTTTTGTGTGTATGGTGCTTATGAGGACTGAGTTTCCTCTAACAGGTATGAGTGATCAGATAGGGAGAATTCAACTCATCTCTGTTATACCTTTTATGTCTTGAGTCTATACAGAGATGGCACTAGCTTCTACATGTGTAACAGATTTTATTCACAGTGCTTTAAAATAAAAACATAACAACATAAGAATAAAAGCAATAAGAACAAGGAACAGGAGAATGGAATTCAATCCCTTGTACCTGCTTGGCCATTTAATATGATCACGGCTGATCTCATCTCGACCACAACTCCCTTTCCTGCCCACTCTCCATAACCCTTTAGCTCATTACTAATTAAAAATCTGTCTACCTCCCCATTTTTGTTTTCAGTGTCCTGATATCCACCACAGGAGAAAGTGAGGACTGCGGATGCTGGAGATCAGAGCTGAAAAAGTGTTGCTGGAAAAGCGCAGCAGGTCAGGCAGCATCCAAGGAGCAGGAGAATCAATGTTTCGGGCATGAGCCCTTCTTCAGGAATCCTCCTGAAGGGCTGATGCCCGAAACGTCGATTCTCCTGCTCCTTGGATGCTGCCTGACCTGCTGCGCTTTTCCAGCAACACTTTTTCAGCGCTGATATTCATCACACCCTGGAGAAATGAATTCCACAGATTGATGATCTTTGGAGAGAAATTACTTCTCCTCATCTTGGTTTTAAATCTGCTTCCCCTTATCCTAAAATATCTGCTCTGTGTTTCAACTCAGACTTCCAGCATCTCTGACAGTTCTTATTTACTTGCCTCTGAGCCCACACCCAATCTTAATCAACCAATCACAGTGAGCATCAATAAAACAGACTCACAAAATCAAGCACAGAGTATTTGAACACTACAAACACCCCACTCCCCCTGTGCCGATATTAAGAAATCTGTTTGAACACTCCACTCATCGTGGTGTTAAATGGAAGGAGGGTTACACTCTGATTAGCTTTGCCTCTGAAATTATGCTGCCACTTTAGCATCAGTGGGAAATTCAATTTGTAAAATGGGCACATTTTTTGAAACCACTCTGCAAGCTACTATACGCATGTGCAAGTGAACAATCTCCCCTTTGATTTTTCCTGCTTTCTTCTGAGGAAGTTCTTTTGTTGTGACAGGATGTTTGAGACTGTCCCTTTGGCAAATGGAGAATTGTTGAGCGAAACCCAAATCATAGTATTTCGCATGCCAGGGGGGGTTGTATAGCACTGATGCCCATTGTTCTCACTTCTGACTTCCTCCAGCGGTTCGATAATTTCTTCCAGTGATTAAATTGAGTCAGAAAACTCTGTGAGGTCATAAGCTCATACTTTAGCGTTGACCTTTGCAGTGGAGGGTGGCACAGTTACGCTCAATATCTCGCAGTGTTCATCTGTGGATGTGAACTACAGACACTGGGCTAAAGGTGATGTCTATGCACTTGAATAACTCTGCGCACAGCAACTTCAAAAGGTTAAAAATGAAACTTTGGGGAATCAGGGTGGGCAGGAGAAGTCTGAGTTCATCTGCCTAGGAACCCTCCAAACACAAGGGATGAACTCAGACTTCTCCAGTTTCCTCATTTCCCCTCCCCCCACCTTGTCTCAGTCCCAATCCTCGAACTCAGCACCACTTTCCTAACCTGCAATCTTCTTCCTGACCTCTCCGCCCCCACCCCCACTCTGACCTATCAACCTCACCTTAACCTCCTTCCACCTATTGCATTTCCAACGCCCCTCCCCCAAGTCCCTCCTCCCTACCTTTTATCTTAGCCCGCTTGGCTTTCTTCATTCCTGAAGAAGGGCTCATGCCCGAAACATCGATTCTCCTGCTCCTTGGATGCTGACTGACCTGCTGCGCTTTTCCAGCAACACATTTTCAGCTCAGATCTCCAGCTTCTGCCGTCCTCACTTTCTCCTATTACATAATGCTTGCAATCACTGCGGAAAAGTACTTTTGCGGTTGAAAATAAAGTGAGGCTCACCGGCCTATAGTTAGTAGGGATAACCCTAGTAACTATAGGCCGGTGAGCCTCACTTCTGTTGTGGGCAAAGTCTTAGAGAGAATTGTAAGGGATAGGATTTATGAACATCTGGATAGGAATAATGTGATCAAGGATAGTCAGCATGGTTTTGTGAAGGGCAGATCGTGCCTCACAAACCTTATTGAATTCTTTGAGAAGGTGACTAAGGAGGTGGACGAGGGTAAAGCGGTAGATGTGGTGTATATGGATTTTAGTAAGGCATTTGATAAGGTTCCCCATGGTAGGCTACTGCAAAAAATATGGAGGTATGGCATTGAAGGTGAGTTGGAGGTTTGGTTTAGGAATTGGCTGGCTGGAAGAAGACAGAGGGTAGTGGTTGATGGTAAAGGTTCATCTTGGAGTGCATGTACTAGTGGTGTTCCGCAAGGAGCTGTTTTGGGACCATTGCTGTTTGTCATTTTTATAAATGGCCTGGAGGAGGGGCTAGAAGGTTGGGTGAGCAAGTTTGCGGATGATACGAAAGTCGGTGGAGTTGTTGACAGTGAGGAAGGATGTGTCAGGTTACAGCGGGATATAGATAAGCTGCAGAGCTGGGCAGAAAGGTGGCAAATGGAGTTCAATGTGGGTAAGTGTGAAGTGATTCACTTTGGTATGAGTAACAAAAAGATGGGGTACTGGGCTAATGGTAGGCTACTTGGTAGTGTGGATGAGCAGAGGGATCTTGGTGTCCATGTACACAGATCTCTGAAAGTTGCCACCCAAGTAAATAGTGCGGTGAAGAAGGCAGATGGCGTACTGGCTTTTATTGGTAGAGGAATTGAGTTCCGGAGTCCTGAGGTCATGTTGCAATTGTATAAGACTCTGGTGCGGCCATATCTGGAGTATTGTGTGCAGTTTGGTCGCCATACTATAGGAAGGATGTGGAGGCACTGGAACGGGTGCAGAAGAGGTTTACCAGGATGTTGCCTGGTATGGTAGGAAGATCGTATGACGAAAGGCTGAGGCACTTGGGGCTGTTTTCATTGGAGAAAAGAAGGTTTAGGGGTGACTTGATAGCGGTGTACATGATGATTAGGGGTTTAGATAGGGTTGACCATGAGAACCTTTTTCCACGTATGGAGTCAGCTATTATGAGGGGGCATAGCTTTAAATTAAGGGTGGTAGGTATAGGACAGATATTAGGGGTAGATTCTTTACACAGCAAGCCGTGAGTTCATGGAATGTCC
This sequence comes from Chiloscyllium punctatum, assembly GCF_047496795.1. Classification (NCBI taxonomy): domain Eukaryota; kingdom Metazoa; phylum Chordata; class Chondrichthyes; order Orectolobiformes; family Hemiscylliidae; genus Chiloscyllium; species Chiloscyllium punctatum. Next base: position 24,046,524 of record NC_092742.1, read on the forward strand.
TGCCAGTAGCAGTGGTGGACTCTCCCTCTTTATGGGCATTTAAGCGGGCATTGGATAGGCATATGGAGGATAGTGGGCTAGTGTAGGTTAGGTGGGCTTGGATCGGCGCAACATCGAGGGCCAAAGGGCCTGTACTGCGCTGTATTTTTCTATGTTCTATGCTCTATATATTGTGCTGCTCTGCCTGTGAATGTTGTCCACATGTTTTGTCCCACGTACCTCAGTACACTAGGGTGACAAGCAGATGTGACATTTGGGGAATTGTTTTGTTTCTCTTTGAGAGGCAGATATTGATGCCAAACTAATGGGGAAGACAGATATTTTTAGAACCTGAGCTAGAAAAAAGTAGAAAGCTGGTTTCCTGTCTCATTGATCAAGATATTGCCCTGAGAAATGAACCAGAGAATGGTTGTCATTTATTGTGTTGAGTTGAAACAGGCGCAATGTGTGTACATGTTCTTTCTGTCGACAAAGAACAGGGCCCTGTGTATTAAAATTTGTAGCTTCCGGTACATGTAAGTACGCCACACTGCGAGCCTGACTGACAAACTTAAATTGGTTGTCAATGGAATTCTTACCTCAAGCAGCATAAAAAGGTTGTTTTCCCTTTACACTTGTATTGCCTGTGAATTGTCTTAATGAGATATGACGAAAAGCTTCATCAAAACGTGTCTTTCTTTTCAGTGATTATGAGTGTTGTCCTTTTTCTCAAGGTGTTGTGTTGCCTCTTGTAGATTGGAGAGGGAGACAGAAACCATTTAAGAAACAAATTATTCATGGGATGTGTGTGACTCCAGTATTTATTACCTGTTAAAGTTAATCGAGTGACCCCGAACTCGAACGTTTCAGAACTCGACCTGAAACGTTAACTCTGATTTCTCGCCACAGATGCTGCCGGACCTGCTGAGCTTTCCCAACAATTTCTGTTTTTGTTTCTGATTCACAGCATCCACATTTCTTTCAGTTTTTATTTGTTGCCCATTGTAGATCAAGAACTAACTACGTTTTGTGGATTAAGAGCTAACTACATTGTTATGGGTCTGGAGTCACATGTAGACCAGACCATGTACGAACAGCAGTTTTCCTTCCTTAAAAGGACATCAGTGAAGCAGATGGGCTTTTTAAAAACAACAATTGACAGCTGCTAGAGGGTTTATTTTATAATTATTGAATTCAAATTTCACCATCTGCCAAGGTGTGATCCAAACACATGCCCCAGAACATTAGCCTGAGGTTAGAGTCATAGAGTCAAACAGCATGAAAACAGACCCTTCGGTCCAACCATGTTCCCAAACTAAACCAGTCCAACTTGTTTGCAGTTGGCCCATATCCCTCTAAACCTCTCCTATTTGTGTACCCAACCAAATGTCTTTTAAATGTTGTTACTGTACTTGCATCTGCCACTTCCTATGGCAGTTCATTCCACACATGAACCACACTGTGTGAAAAAGTTGTCCCTCAAGTCACTTTTAAATCTTTCTCCTTTTATCTTAAAAATATTACCTTATTTTCCCCAAATCCTAGGGAAAAGATCTTATCTATGCCCCTTATGATTTTATAAACCTCTGTAAGGTCACCCCTCAAACTCCTTCACTCCAGTGAAACAATATCCTTATAAAGCAAACCCTTCAATCCTGGCAACATTCTGGTAAATCTTTTCTGAACAATTTCTAATCCAATACCATTCTTCCTATAGTAGGGTCAGCAGAACTGCACACAGTACTCCACATGTGTTCTCACAGGAGTATAACCTCAACATGATGTCCCACCTCCTGTACTCAATGGTCTGAGCAATGAAGGCAATTATCTTAAACGCCTTCTTAAGCACCCTGCATATCTGTGAGGAAACTTGCAAAAACTATGTACCTAAACTCCTTGGTCTCTCTGTTCAACAAAACTAGGTCACTGTGTTTATCGTTATGTGACTGTACTTCAATATGGTTTATTATTTATAACTGACCTGAGATTCCAACCACATCGAATCATAGAGATCGACAGCACAGCCAAGCACTCTTCAGCCGAATGTGTCCACATCGATCAAAACCAATCACCTAAGAATACTAATCCTAAACATTTAACAATACTAATTCCAACCACTTAACAATACTAATCCCAACCACCTAACTATACTAATCGCAACCACTTAAAAATACTAGAGTCCTAGAGTCATAGAGTCACAGAGCTGTACAGCATGGAAACAGACCCTTCGTTCCAACCCCGTCCATGCCAACCAGATATCCCAACCCAATCTAGTCCCACCTGCCAACTCCCAGCCCGTATCCCTCCAAACCCTTCCTATTCATACACCCATCCAAATGCCTCTTAAATGTCGCAATTGTACCAGCCTCCACCACTTCCTCTGGCACCTCATTCCATATAAGTACCACTCTCTGTGTGAAAACATTGCCCCTTAGGTCTCTTTTGTATCTTTCCCCTCTCACCCTAAACGTATGCCCTCTAGTTCTGGACTCCCCCACCCCAGGGAAAATACTTTGTCTATTTATCCTATCCATGCCCCTCATAACTTTGTAAACCTCTATAAGGTCACCCTTCAGCCTCCGATGCTCCAGGGAAAATAGCCCCAGCCTGTTTAGCCTCTCCTTACAGCTCAAATCCTCTAACACTGGCAATATCCTTGTAAATCTTTTCTGAATCCTTTCAAGTTTCACAACATCTTTCCAATAGGAAGGAGACCAGAATTGCGTGCAATATTCCAACAGTGGCCTAACCAATGACTTGTACAGCTGCAACATGACCTCCCAACTCCTGTACTCAATACTCTGACCAATAAAGGAAAGCATACCAAACACCTTCTTCACTATCCTATCTACCTGTGACTCCACTTTCAAGGAGCTATGAACCTGCACTCCAAGGTCTCTTTGTTCAGCAACACTCCCTAGGACCTTACCATTAAGTATATAAATCCTGGGAAGATTTGCTTTCCCAAAATGCAGCATATTGCATTTATCTGAATTAAACTCCATCTGCCACTTCTCAGCCCATTGGCCCATCTGATCAAGATCTCATTGTAATCTGAGGTAACCTTCTTCACTATACACCACACCTCCAATTTTGGTGTCATCTGCAAACTTACTAACTGTACCTCTTATGCTTGAATCCAAATCATTTATGTAAATGACAAAACGTAGAGGACCCAGCACCGATCCTTGTGGTGCTTCACTAGTCACAGGCCTCCAGTCTGAAAAACAACCCACCACCACCACCCTCTGTCTTCTACCTTTGAGCCAGTTCTGTGTCCAAATGGCTAGTTCTCCCTGTATTCCATGAGATCTAACCTTGCTAACCAGTCTCCCATGGGGAACCTTGTTGAACACCTTACTGAAGTCCATATAGATCACATCTACTGCTCTGCCCTCATCAATTCTCTTTGCTACTTCTTCAAAAAACTCTATCAAGTTTGTGAGATATGATTTCTCAGGCACAAAGCCATGTTGACTATTCGTAATCAGTCCTTGCCTTTCCAAATACATGTACATCCCGTCCTTCAGGATTCTCTCCAATAACTTGCCCATCACTGACGTCAAGCTCACTGGTCTATAGTTCCATGGCTTGTCCTTACCACCCTTCTTAAACAGTGGCACCACATTAGCCAACTTCCAGTCTTCTGGCACCTCATCTGTGACTATTGATGATACAAATATCTCAGCAAGGGGCCCAAGAGCAAAAATACTAATCCCAACCATCTAACAATACTAATTCCAAGCACCTAACTATACTAATCCCAAACACCTAAATATACTAATCTCAACTACCTAACAATACTCATCCCAACCAATTAAAAATACTAACCCCAACCACCTAACAATACTAATCCCAATCACCTAACAATACTAATCCCAACCACTTAACAATACTAATCCCAACCACCGAAAAATACTAACCCCAACCACCTAACGATACTAATCCCAACCACCTAACAATACTAACCCCAACCACCTAACAATACTAATCCCAACCACCGAAAAATACTAACCCCAACCACCTAACGATACTAATCCCAACCACCTAACAATACTAACCCCAACCACCTAATAATAGTAATCTCAACCACTTAACAATACTAATCCCAACCATTTAACAATACTAATCCCAACCACCTAACAATACTAATCCCATTTTCCAGTACTTGACTCTGAGCCGTGTTTGTCTTGACATCTCAGGAGTGGCAGATGGAGTTCAACCCTGTCAAGTGTGAGGTTGCCCATTTTGGAAGGACAAATAAGAATGCGGAATACAGGGTTAACGGTAGGGTTATTAGTAAGGTGGAGGAGCAGAGGGATCTTGGGGTCTATGTTCATAGCTCTTTGAAAGTTGCCACTCAGGTGGATAGAGCTTGTAAGAAGGCCTTGGTATATTAGCGTTCATTAGCAGAGGGATTGAATTCAAGAGTCGTGAGGTGATGTTGCAGCTGTAAAGGACCTTTGTAAGGCCACATTTGGAGTACTGTGTGCAGGTCTGGTCGCCTCACTTTAGGAAAGATGTGGAAGCTTTGGAGAGGGTGCAGAGGAGATTTACCAGTATGTTGCCTGGAATGGAGGATAGGTCGTACAAGGATAGGTTGAGAGTGCTAGGCCTTTCCTCCAGGCGAAGGATGAGGGGTGACTTGATAAAGGTTTATAAGATGATCAGGGGACTAGATAGAGTAGACAGTCAGAGACTTTTTCCCCGGGTACAACAGAGTGTTACAAGGGGACATAAATTTAAGGTGTAGTGTGGAAGGTATAGGGGAGATGTCAGGTGTAGGTTCTTTACCCAGAGAGTGGTGGGGGCATGGAATGCGCTGCCTGTGGGAGTAGCAGAGTCAGAATCATTGGTGACCTTTAAGCGGCAATTGGATAGGTACATGGATAGGTGCTTAAGCTAGGACAAATGTTCGGCACAACATCGTGGGCCGAAGGGCCTGTTCTGTGCTGTATTATTCTATGTTCTATGTTCTATGTTCGACATAGCTGCTCTACCACTAGAAATCCCTACTTCCACCTCTATATAAAATTACACTGCCGCAGCTCATTTGCTGCTGAAACCCTCATCCATGCTTTTGCTCCTCCTGGGCTTGACTATTTCAATGCATTCCTGGTCAATCTCCCATCTGTCTATAATAGTAAACAAATTCAAAACATTACTGTCTGTACATCCTAACCAAGTTACTTTTATCAAAATGTTATTTCATGAGATGTACCTGTCACTGGCAAGACCAACCTTTGTTTCCTGTCTCTAATTGTTCTTGAGCCATATCAGAGAGTGGTTACTGGTCATTCGCATTGCTATGTGTCTGGATTCAAATGTGGGCCAGCTCAATTCAGGACAGCAGACTTCCTTCCCAAATGGTCTTTGCCCTTCAACCTTTCAGTTTTACGGAACTGCATTGGCTTGCAATCTGGCTATTCCTCAACCTTAAAGTTTTTCTCCTAGTTTTCAAAGCCCATCATGGCCTTATTACTCCCGGCTTCTGTAACATTCTTCAACCCTCTGCAACCCCTACAATTCCTCAAATCTTCGTGGCTTCTTAATTTCAACCACAGTGCCACTGGAAAAGCCTGAATTCTGCTGTCTAGGCTTAAATTCCGGAATTCTCGCCCAAATCCATCTTATTTCTCTACCTCACATTCCTTAAAACCTCCCTCTTTGATCAAGCTATTGGTCACCTGTCCTGATATCTTCATATGTGACTCAGGATGAAATTGTCCTGATATCTTCATATGTGACTCAGGATGAAATTGTCCTGATATCTTCATATGTGACTCAGGATGAAATTGTCCTGATATCTTCATATGTGACTCAGGATGAAATTGTCTTCAATAGACCTTCTGTGAAGCACTTGGGATATTTTGCTGTATTAAACGTGCCCCATGAGAATGAAGGTAGTTGTCATTTTGCACTGTGTCATGTTGTCTATTTCCAATGGTGGGAAGCATTGTTTCCTTGGAACTTCTGGAAGTACTAACAATATCTGTATTGACACTCCACATAATGCTCTTGGTGAATTCTAACATATTCTGACTGAAGCTTCGCTGGCAATCAGAGTGAAAGAAGCATTCTTTATTACAAATCAAATATATGTGGCAGCCAGCAAAACGTCCCACACTGATAAAACAATGATTACTTATTCTCACTCCCTTAACAGCTATGTCAATTCTTCTTCACCCTCCACTGCCCACACCAAATCCTGTAGAGCTGTTTTCACCGAAACTGTCTTTCTAAAAATATAAATCAAAAATGTTGGGGAAGCACTCTACATATCAAGTTGTATCAAAGAAACAAATCTCATGACTCAGGAAGATGACATTTCATCTCTGTCTCTTTCTGTCCAGATGCTGTTGGCCTGCAGATTGTGGCCACCATGTGCAGTTATTATTTCAGACTTCCAGCATCTGCTATATTTGCCTTGTCTTAAACTTGTTTGTCAAGTCTGATAATATGGCATAGATAACAGACCAGACAGGTTTGTACCTTTAGCACAGTTATATGATATCAGTACCAAGGTACCCAAATCACCTTCACTCTGTGTGTGATGGAGTCAGTTTAATGAACCAATTATATATATGTAATATGTAGTAACATTAGTAAATATGAAACACAGACTAAGTCTGTGAAATAGTAGAGCTATACAAATAGATAGTGTTGTTGTTAAACATCAAGGTATTTGTTGCAACAACAAGAACCAGGCTCCCTGTGGTATACGTAACATGAATTAACAAATATATAAAAAAATCACATTGTTGTATTAGTATGCAGGCATTACAAGAGAGTCATAGAAACCCCACAGTGTGAAGGCAGGTCATTTGGCCAACAGGGTCCACACTGACTCTCCAAAGAGCATCTCACCTAGTAACCCTGCATTTCCCACAGCTAATCCACCTATACTACACATCCCTGGACACTATGGACTGTGGGGGGAAATCCACACAGACATGGGGGAATGTGCAAACTCCACACAGATGGTCACCTGACGCTGGAATTGACCCCAGGTCCCTGGTGCTGTGAGGCAGCAGTGCCGACCACTGAGCTACTGTGTCACCTACTGAGTCCTGACTGCTAGTTAATGGAGACATGTGAAAACTAGAGGTTGCAAAGCTGACAGCAGTGTGGCAGTTGTGAAAGTATTTTTTTCTTGACAGTCAGCCATCAATCTGTCTGTGACCAGAGATGAAGTTACAATTACAACCAAAATCAGTGTGCTATATCCATAGCTGAAGGCTACAAACCTATGTCAAAGCAAAGTGAGTACTCTACCTCTCTTTCACCTTAAGAGAAAAATGGCAGTTTATAAGATGCTCAAGACAGTTCTGAATCAAAGCATAGCAGTTAGTAACACTGAAGAATAGCGCACATCTAAGAGAGTGATCCTAGTACAGAAAGCAAACACATAATAGTAATTATTATACTAAAGGGACCTCCTTGTGTCCAAATGCTGGCCAATCCTCTTTTATCCAAAACGGCAAGGCAAAAATAGACCAGAAAAATGCCTTCTTGGTTAGGAGGAACACCACCTAGATTATTCTTGCATTGGAAGAGTTTCCAGTGGTGTTTCACATTGCTCAGTTTTAGGTTCACGCACATTAATGAATGAATTAATGAATAACTTAGAAATTAATGTGGGAGCTATGATTGGGAACTTTGCAGATGGCTTTAAAGCTGCTGGGCAATTGATAATGAAGAGATTGGCTATTGACTACAGGAAGGTATTGCTGGTTTGGCACTGTGGGCTGGTAAGTGGCAAATCTGGAGCAGTGTGAGATTATTTTATTTTGTGAGGGGAAACAAAGCAAAATAATCATTATAAATGGACAGGTATTTGCCCGAAACATCGATTTTCCTGCTCCTCGGATTCTGCCTGACTTGCTGTCCTTTTCTAGCACCACGCTCTTGACTCCAATCTCCAGCATCTGCAGTCCTCACTTTCGCTAGGTATTGAGATGGGTAGAGGAAGTGAGAGACCTTGGTATGCATATGCACTAGTCCCTGCAATATATACTTTTACTTGCAAGTTATACACACAAAGCTACAAAAGTAAAAAAAGGAAAAAAAAATCTAACTGTGGACAAGCAATCCATTGCCATTCTGTTAGAATGTCAATAGCTTAAAGAAAGAATCAATTTTTACGTCATGGAGCAGCACATAGCTGACATAGAAGAACAGACAGTCAATTTTCTTTTCATTTGTACGCTGAAGTTTTGAGAAGAAGGAAATCATTTGGTATTTCTGATGACGACTACAAAGATCTTGAAAAGCTTTCCCAGATTTTAGAAGGTCAACTTAAAGTTTGAGTCAACTTCCGGATATATAGGCATGTCATATCACCAACAGCCAGATGAAACAATTGATAAATTCATGAGCAAATACTGACGCATGTATACAGGATGGGATATTGCTGAAACTAACTTAGCTGAAAGACTTATGGAACTGGCCATTGCCTTTACAACTATCAGTCATTCAGAAAGCACTTCTAGGCAAACCTAAAGAGTTTGCCATTGATTCTTTATCAGAAGAAGGTTGCAAGCTTGAAGCAATTGCAGGAGGCCAACAACAACCAAAAGTGCTTGACTCTGGAACTATTGTGGCTTTCAACAAGTTTAACATCCATGAGGTGTGACTTGTCTCACCCACCAAGACATGTGCAGGACTCATTGTCGGAAAGACGGGAGAAAATGATAGAGGAGCACAAGAGCATGCAGACAGCTTTCCCAACTTGAACCCCGGGCAAAGCTTACAAGTTTGAGATTCTTGTCACAGACACATGGGCTCATGGGAAAACAGGAGGTTCTTGTACCTATCACAAGTCATATGGTAACATAATCAGGAGAAGGTGAGGACTGCAGATGGTGGAGATCAAAGTTGAAAAGTGTTGTGCTGGAAAAGCACAGCTGGTCAGGCAGCATCCGAGGAGCAGGAGAGTCGACGATTTGAGCATCAGCCCTTCCTGATGAAGGGCTTATTCCTGAAATGTTGACTCTCCTGTTCCTCAGATGCCGCTTGACCTGCTGTGCTTTTCCAGCACCACATTTTATTGACACTAGCAATGTAACCAGCAATGGTCAAGTCCAGTAAAGAGTTTGATGACAATAGAATTGCAAGCATTAACTGTACATCACGGAGGATGTCCTGTCAGGCACTGAAGATATCATGCCAGGCAGCAATCACAAGAATGATACACATCCAACTGTGACGAGTGCTATCACACTGCAGATTGAAGCTACATCATTAAGCTGTGGTAACTGTAAATGGACCATCCAACATGCACCAAAGCGTTAACAGGAAGCATAGAGACAATAGGTTGAATCTTATGCTTTTTTTAGTGATGTGCGTGTTGCATTTTCTTTTGGCAGGTTATTTTGTTGCGAGTTTTAGTAAGAGTTCTAAGCATGTCTTCACACACTCACTTTGTTAACTAGCCACCCTGCCCCATAGCATCCTTTATGTCCAGCCCCATATTACCACTGCCAGGTTTTCCTGGAATTGACTGGATTCCCTGGCACAACTGTCAGCTTTCTGGAACAAGCAGTGTGTCAGTTCGATGCTTTCCTGCAATGTTTTCTGACATTTTCCCTGGATTAGATTAGATTCCCTACAGTGTGAAAACAGGCCCTTTAGCCCAAAAAGTCCAGACTGACCCTCCGAAGAATAACCCACCCAGACCCATTTCCCTTTGACTAATGCACTGAACACTATGGGAGATTTAGTGTGGTCAATTCACCTAACCTGCACATCTTTTGAATTGTGGGAGTAAACTGGAGCACCCGGAGGAAACCCACGCAGATACGGGGAGAATGTGCAAATTCCACACAGATAGTGGCCCAAAGTGGGATTTGCACCCAGGTCCCTGGTGCTGTGAGGCAGCACTGCTAACCTCTGAGCCACTGTGGCTGATAAGGGCAAGTTGATGCCTGGCTTTGCAGGCAGGGATATTGAAGCCCTGCTGAATGGGTAGTGCATAAGGTGGGATCTTCACTACCACCAGGACTAGCAGAGGAGGCAGTGGCATTAGACCATGCCAGGCGAAAGAGAGGATTGCAGATGCTGGAGATCAGAGTCAAGATTATGGTGTTGCTGGAAAAGCACAGCAGGTCAGGGCAGCATCCGAGGAGCAGGAAAATCGACATTTCGGGCAAAAGCCCTTCATCAGGAATGTGCTTTTCCAGCACCATTCTAATCAGACCATGCCAGCCTGGTCTGAGGTTGCCAACCAGATCAGTGCAGACTCTGCAATCTGAAGGAATATGCAGCAATGCAGGAAGAAGGTCAATGACCTTCTCCAGTCCACCAGCAGATGTGGCACCAGCTTCTGTCTGATACTGCACATTGGGTCTAACTCTATCACTGTACCTACCTCCCACTCTACCACGCTTATTGTTGCCTGCAACATCTTCCCCATGTGATCACACCCACACCAACATCCAACACCATGAACTCTGCATGCCCTCTATGCTGCCTACTCAATTGCTCAGATAACCTCCCACCTCCATCAAAAGTGACAGGGGTACCAGCCACATTCATCTCTCTTAATACCTGCTCCTTTGTCATTCCAGAGGGAAAAGAGAGCACAATAGGGCTCTGTTGGCACACTCTGCGCCAAGTGACTGACTGACTGTGCCCAGTCTATTCTTGAATTACCATGCCAGGGCTTCCTGACCAAGGACCAGCTCCCTTGACATGATGGAGAACTGCTGACCACCATGCCTAACGTCTGTGTTCATGCTGATCAGCAAAGCAAACAGCAGTCACTTGAACCTCATATTTCTGGCTGGATGAGCAAAGCGCAAACTGGCAAGGGAAATATGATGCATGGAAGGGATGCTGCGAGCGGCCTGGAGTGAGCGAATCACAGAATTGTAACAGCGCCAAAGGAGGCCATTTAGCCCATTGTGCCTGCTTCAGTTCTGTAACCTAGGGTCAATCTCTCAGAGTTTTGTTGATCTGTGGAATTCTTTACCAAAGAAGGCTGTAGAAGTTGCATCAATAAGTATATTTAAGGCTGAGATAAGCAGACCTTTAAATAGTAAGGGAATCAAGGGTTATGGGGACAAAAATGGAAAGGTAAGTTGACAATGAGCAGATCAGGCATACTCGTATTGAATGGTGGTGCAGACTCAGTGTCTGAATGGCCTGACGCTGCTCCTATATCTTACGGTCTTACACTTATACTACATTTCTGCTTTTACAATCCAGACAATTCAAAACTATGATCATAACCAACTTGTGACTGCACGCTCCCCACAGGCCTAACAGTCTACTGTTAATTCAATAGAATTATTCCATAACCTCCACCCCTTTGCTCAGTAATGTAACTGTCTAGTAAGGAAAAGATCACATACACAGTCAATTCTTGTTAAGTAGGCTCAGCGGCCTCAAGCATTGGTCTGCTCTGCTCAGGGGTTGTCCGATCCCTTGGAAAGGGATGCGCCCCAGTGGTGCTCGATTGAGCAGGAATAGGGATACTTGATACTGCCTAAACTTTAGTCTAGATTACAAAACGCTTCATGACACGTGATGCTGCTGAGGAGACTCGGCTAATTGTCAAGCTGTGACCACAAGATGAGCTCTGCCTCACACTGGAACAAAACTATGCCTCCGAGGATATTTCTCCCCACTTGTTTTGGAAAAGGAGCCCACAATTTAATTAAAGGGGCAGCATCTCTTTTCATGAGGTCCTTGTGCAGCTGAGAAAAGTGAAACCCTTGCATTTAAGTATGTGACCACTGCATGGTTGGAATTGCTTTAAAGCCAATGGAAATACCTTTTGATGTTGAACTGCTGCTGTCTTACGGGAACTGTGGCATCTGAGAAAACAGCAATATTGAACCTGCTGTTCTGTTACTTGACATTAATTGAACTCAGTTTGGGGAAGGGTTGGTGGTTCAGTGATATAGAGGTTCATAAAATCATGAGGGGCATGGAGAGGGTGAATAGCCAAGGTCTTTTTCCCCAGGGTAGGGGAGCCCACAACTAGAAGGCATAGGTTTAAGGTGAGAGGGGAAAGATATAAAAGGGAACAGAGGGGCAAATCTTTGACACAGAAGGTGGTGCACATATGAAACAGGCTCCCGGAGGAATTGATGAGAGTGTGGCGCTGTCAAAACACAGCAGGTCAGGCAGCATCGGAGGAGCAGGAAAATCGATGTTTCAGACATAAGCTCTTCATCAGTAATGAGGCTTCTGGGTTGGGGCTGAGAGATAAATGGGAGGAGGGTGGGGTTGGGGGAAGGTAGCTGGAAAAGTGATAGGTGGATGAAGATGAGAAAGAAGGTGATAGGTCAGAGGGGGCAGTGATGGATTGGTCTGGAGGGCAGTGCTGAGTTGAAGGCTTGGGACTGGGGTAATGTGGGTGAGGAGGCCCAGGACCTGCATGTGCTTGACGTAGTGGGAGGGGGAGTTGAAGTGCTCAGCCACAGAGCAGTGGGGTTGGTGGGTGCAGGTATCCCAGAGATGGAGGAGGAACGCCTCATATTCCGCCTTGGGACCCTCCAACCACACGGGATAAATGTGGATTTCAGCAGCTTCCTCATTTCTCCTCCCCCCACATTATCCCAGTCCCAAGCCTCCAACATGCACCAACCTCCGGAACTGTCCATTACTGCCCCTGGTGACCTACTACCTTCTCTCTCACCTTCATCCACCTATCACTTTCGCAGCTACATACTCCCAACCCCACCCTCCTCCCAATTATCTCTCAGCCCCGACCCACAAGCCTCATTCCTGATGAAGGGCTTATGCTCGAAACGTCGATTTTCTTGCTCCTCAGATGCAGCCTGACCCGCTGCGCTTTTCCAGCACCGCACTCTCGACTGATCTCCAGCATCTGCAGTCCCCACTTTCTCTTTCTCCCTTTCGGAGGAAGTGGAAGGGTGGGAATAATTACAACATTTAAAAGACATTTGAACAGTACATGTATAGGAAAGGTTTCGAGGGTTATGGACCAAATGCAGGGAAATTGGACTAGTTCAGTTTAGGAAACCTGGTCGGTATGGATGAGTTGGGCCGAAGGGCTGTTTTCAAGCTGTATGGCTCTATAACCCTATATCATTAGCATTATGTTGAGTGGCATTGTCATGTATCATGTGGAGGACCAGAAGCACAAGAATAGATGACCCAACCTCTCCATTCTGCTCCACCATTCGATTCGATCCTTTTCGATTGTTACCTCGGCTAAAACCACCTTAGCTCTGCATCCCCTGCTACCCTCCTCAAAGAAATAATTATTGTCTTCAGTCCTAAAAAGCTCTAGTTCTTCCTGGAGCCATGGGCTTCAGCTGGAAAGACTTCCAGAATTTAATAAGAAGTGTACTGAAGGAGATTGAAAAGGGGGGGACGGAAGAGACTGGTCCTTTGGGCTGGTAATCCAGAACCCCAGCTAAACATTCTGGGACATGGGTTTGAATCCCATCATGGCAGATGGTGGATTTTGAAATTCAAATAATCAAAATTAATTCAATTAAAATGTGAGACTAATGTGGACCATGTCAATTATTGTTAAAAACCCATCTGGTTCACTAAGGTCCTTTAGGGAAGGAAATCGGCTGACCTTACCTGGTCTGGCCTAAATGTGTTTCCAGACCTACAGTAATTTGGCTGACTCTTAATTATTGGAGGTTACAAAAAGCGCACATTTCATGTACAAATGAAGAAATAAAAATCCTTGGATCAGGTTATCATGGAATCATAGAATCACTAGAGTGTGGAAACAGGCCCTTTGCTCCAAAAAGTCCATACTGACCCTCTGAAGAGTAACCCACCCAGACCCAATCCCTACCCTATATTTACCCCTGACTAATGCACCTAACCTACACATCCCTGAACACTATGGGCAATTTAGCATGGCTAATTCACCTAACCTGCACATCTTTGGAGTTGCAGTAGATTCTGAAATGTCAGATAAATCGTCATCTTTCTACATGATCCCATGCAGTAACTAGGATCCTTTCCTCTGCTATGCATCCTCAGACTGAAGGATATTGTCATGGGAAACATAGGAAATTCCTGTAGCAGTGCTCTGACTTTCAGTTATTTCCTCTCCTCGCCCACAGTCCCAACTGGGATGGTCCTCATTCTCTTACCGGCAAGCATTAGCTTCGGGGTCAAACTTGACAATCAGTTTGATTGAACCTCACCCACAGAATGGAAACGTGTTGCTGGAAAAGCGCAGCAGGTCAGGCAGCATCCAAGGAGCAGGAGAATCGACGTTTCGGGCATGAGCCCTTCTTCAGGAAGAAGAAAGGTCCCTCTCCTGCTCCTTGGATGCTGCCTGACCTGCTGCGCTTTTCCAGCAACACATTTTCAGCTCTGATCTCCAGCATCTGCAGTCCTCACTTTCTCCTCACCCACAGAATGTCAAACAAGGAATGGAATTAGATGCTGGGGGAGCATCAGCAAACCTCCTATCATGTTCTCTTTGTGAGGCAGTATCCTACTTTTATATCATAATCACGCCCATGGCCCCAGTCACTCTCTGATAGAAAACCTTGGCTTAATCTTTACTCTCAAACACAAACAGAAATTGCTGGAAAAGCTCTGGCATGATCTATGGAGGGAAATCAGACTTAATGTTAACTCTGATTTCTGTCCACAGATGCTGCCAGACCTGCTGAGCTTTTCCTGCAATTTCTGTTTTTGTTTCTGATTTCCAGCATCCGCAGTTCTTTTGGTTTTCCTCACTGTCAAAGTTTGATGTGGCTCTTCAAGTGGCTTTAACCTGACCTTCAACGTGCTTGCCTCTCAGTGGTGGAGAGGCCAGATTAGGAATTAAGATGTGAATTAAATTCTGAGCATGGGGCATCAAAACTGAGAGCATTAGTCACCCAATGTCTTCATGGATCAGCCATGACTTCATTGAGCAGTGCGGAACAGGCTCAACGGGCTAAATGGCCAACGCATATTCCTTTGGGTTACTGTCATCAAGATAATTTTCATTGTCTCTGATCTGGGACCACCAAGCCAAAATGTTATGCTGCTAAACACTAGCTGGATTGAACTAACACATCATAGGCCAAAGACTGACCATTGGAGTGTGTGGATCTGAAAGGCTCAATGTTCCTCACAATGTAATTATGAGAAATCTAGAAATTAAGAGAAGAAAATAAATGCCTTGTGAAAGTCTGCAATACACTGGACAACTCAGCAGTATTCTGTGGTGCATGTGATGTGAATAATATATAAGGAGTGTAGGAGAACCATTTTAAGTATAACCCAAATACCGAAAATAGAAAAATCCCACCCTCGGGCATGAAACAGCTGTAAATCATGCATTAACAAGGTTACATGTTAATACAATGCCTTCCCAATACTTGCCACATTATTTAGTGCTGCAGATGGTCTTCATGCATTTTAGCATATTGTAAAACTCATTGTAACCAGGATAGAGCTAAATAAAAACCTTCAACAACTTCTTGACCAGCTATAACAGCATATTGTGTTGGTGACTTAATGAGCCACCTCTTTCTTCACATAAATTCCTGCTTCGAGTAATTCCATTATGGTGACTGTGTGGAGTGAAATAACCTTTTCTGTGCATTTTAGTCACCGTGCAAGTGCAGTGATGAAAGTACACGATGACAGCTTAGAATGGGCTAGGAAGGAAAAGAGAAAGAAATGGAGTGTAGTTCTTGTCAGGAAGCAGAAAATAAACTGCCCACTGGCATCGGACACACATAACTCACGAGTCCCACAGATGGTTTGTTTTCCGGATTGCTCCCCTGACATTCATTTTCTTTGAACTGTAGGTCTTGGTGATTGTTTTAGAATAATAAGAAATGACATGTTTGTTGCCTGTCAGTCAGGAAAAAGTTCTGTGGAGTCTCTTGTTACAGACAGATGGGGAACTGATCCTGGGCGAGCAATCTTGTCCTCCATTTGCACTTTCAACTAGTGCTTTGCTCAATGTTTGCAATGATGCAACACACCCAACTCGAAATGTTAATTCTGTTTCTCTCTTCACAGAGGTTGCCAGATTTGCTGAGTTTCTCCAGCATTGTCTGTTTTGATTTATTATGCTGTGAGACCAAACCCATGAAGGAAATGTAGGATGCAATTGGAATTCTCCAGCCAGCGTGCCCCTGATTTCAATCTTTGTCTCCATGGTCAGCTACCACACGAAAGGTAGTGATGTCCATAGCAATGGGTGGTATGATTGCTCAATGGTTAGCACTGCTGCCTCACAGTGCCAGGGACCCGGGTCCGATTCCAGCCTTAGGTGCCTATCCGTGTGGAGTTTGTACATTCTCCTGTGTCTGCATGAGTTTCTGTTGGGTGCTCCAGTTATCTGACTCTATGACTATGTGCAGATTAGGTGGATTGGACAGGCTAATTTGCCCATGGTATTCAGGGATGTGTGGGCTACCTAGATTAGCCAAGTAGGGTAGAGCTCTGGGTAGAATGCTCTTCTGAGGGTTGATATAGACTCGATGGGCCAAATGGCCTTTTTCCGCACTGTAGGGATTCTATGATTCTAGCAGAATAAAAAGAGGGAAAAAAGCCTAGGATCAGCTCTCTGAGTGGGTCGGTCTATATATCACCTATCTAATCCATCTATGTGCCATTTCTAACTTTACATCCTATATTGTCATTCTTGTTTTCTCTTGATTATTCCGTGAACACTTACACCAACTATGGATCTATGTTTTTTCTCTACACCTGTTCCAAATTCACCTCCTTTGGTTCTTGCATCACCTTCACTTAAGCCTGTCCTCCACCCTCCCACAGATTTCGTTCTTCAGATCACCAAACCTTATTCTCTTCTTCCTGCTTATAAACTGTTAAATAAACAGTGGTGAATCTGGAAGGTTATTCTCTGTTTCACTCCCTCTAGAAAGTGCCAGATTGGCTGACAGTTTTCCCAGCATTTTAACTTTATTACCAGTTGTAGTAAATGGAACTATGGCCAGAGAGATCTCATTGACTTTGAGATTCTTGATCGGTGTTGTTAACCTGAGCCAATCAGGGAGCTCTGGTCCATGTGGAGTTAATTCATATATGGTTAATCTGCAAAAAAAACAGGAATAGAAACAGGATATTGGGCGGTATGGTGGCTCAGTAGTTAGCACTGCTGCCTCACAGCACTAGGGTCCTGGGTTCAATTCCCGCCTGTCTGTGTGGAGTTTGCACATTCTCCTTGTGTCTGTGTGCGTTTCCTCCCACAATCCAAAGATGTGCAGGTCAGGTGAATTGGCCATGCTAAATTGCCCATAGTGTTAGGCGCATTAGTCAGGGGTAAATGTAGGGTAGGGAAATGGATCTGGATGGGTTTCTCTTTGGAGGGGCGGTGTGGACATGTTGGGCCAAAGGGCCTGTTTCCACACTGTAGAGAATCTAACCTAATTGATAAATAATTTATAAACAGGATATTCAGAAGGTCTCCTTAGTCGAGGGACTAGCTTTGAGCTGGACTGGTTACAGCCCATGTACCGTACACGTGTAAATGAAGGGTGGCACGATGATGGGACATTAGCAGTTATTTCATCAGATTTCCAGCAATACTTTGCTTTTCATCAAAGTTTCATGTTGGAATGGGGAACTCACTATCATTAGAATTAGGTGAGCCAAATTATTTAGAGATTCTCAAAAGGAATCTAGGTAAGTATATGAGAGAAAAGAAAACAGAAAGTCTGCAATGAGATGTGCATTTTCAATTTTAATCATTCTAGTATTGGTGGCTATGGTTTTGAATGCCTGCTCCTTAAACTCTGGAATTCCCTTCCTAATTCTTCGCTTTTCACCTTCAAGAGGGCCTTTCAAATCCAACTATTTGACTAACCTTTTTTGTCATCGGATTTAATAACTCCTCGAATGGTTCATTATCAAATTAGGCTTGAACATTCTGGGAAGCTCCATTAAAGCATAGCTACATTAAAGGCCCTATTTAAATGCAATTTGTTGTTTTTATTGCTTACATCCTACATCTTTGGGCCTTTCCTATCCATGCCATGTTCTCATAGTCGGTAGCTCAAGACCTACGATGCTTTTTATAATAAATATTTGATGGCCTATCTCTATAAGTGTTTTTGAGCTTGTGGACCTTATTCCTAATTAGATTTTCTTTTAACTCTTCTTAAACCCTTTGAGCATATCAACCCACAGATGCATCCCAAGGCTGTCAGAGTACTCCCATATCATTAATTTGATCATTTACTTTCTGGTTTTGATTTGGAAAATTATCTCAAATTAGCCTCTGGAATTAGTTTTCAGCCAAGTTACTACAAACTAAACTCAGCGTTCAGAAAGGAAGGTGAGAAGGAAGGCCAGGTTGGGGAAGATTTATTTGACAAACTTTATATCCACATGATAATAATCTCCTGATACTTAACACCTTTGTGTGAAATTTCTCTCTGCACTATTTGAATGGAGGTGTTAATCCAACCTATTCTGAATGATTTACTAACACAATTAAAGGACTGGCTTTTGAATTTATATCGTGCCGTGTTAAATGTTTGCACACTGATAGCCCCGCAGTGCAATTTCATCACAATAATAACAGGAAAAAGAAGTTTGAAAAGGATAATGAGAATAGACTCAGAAATAATACTGAAGTCAAATGAATAAATGACGAATAGAGCAGGATTGGGAAAGATGAAAGAATGAGAAAATTAAGGATGGCATGAACATAATTAACATTTACCTTTCCAAATTCAATAATATGCTGTACACTTTGGTAGTTTGAGAATTAATATTACAATAAAACATGGATTAAGTTTAGATTAATAATACAATATAGATGAAGTGAAAATTCATATTACAATAAAACTATTTTTGTTACTCATGACTTGGTCCTAATGCTTATTACTGAGTATGAATATTATTTTATTCATGAGCTGAAAACAAACAAAAGCTGACAACTCAGGGAGAGGGGAGTTTCCTTGGTCTAGAATAAGGGTTAAAGATTAAATTAGTTGGTTTAACACTGTCTACTTTGCATGAACACAGTATTTAAATGTGCCATTACTGTAGCCCTGGAGATATAATGGAGTACCAATGTCTATTAGCACGGTAAATTCCTGTTTATTATGGGTAACCCAGCTAGAACCACATCGTGTCAAAGACCGACTTGCAGGAAATGTAGCAGGCAGACAATAATATACTATTGATAAAATGTATTGCCTATATCATTCAGAATGCAGATGTAATTGTTACAGTTTTCAGTTGTGGAGGCAAAAGGCTTGTTTGCATCAATTAAGAAATAAACTTCAAACATTGAGTCAATGCTTCAGAATGTAGGCATAAGATTTGCCTCTGTGAAAAAAGCATAATTCCTGAAAATTCTGATATCTAACAATGGAATAGACATGTTATCCCAAGTGTTGTGATTAGTGACCATGTACTTGGTATAGATAACAGCTACTCTTTGTTATATGTCATGTCACCTTAAGTTCCTAGGACCAAAAAAGAACTCCAGGTATTGATCTGTTCTTCATAGATATTACAACCAACATTATAAAAAGGCAGAATTGCTAGTAATGTCAGGGGATACATACCATTTTCTGGTCATGTTGCCTTTAGCCTTAGGGGTCAGCATTATAATTGCTGTTCAGTTCAGGATGTAATTAGATACTAGATTTCTATATTCCAGAATTAGACCCTATATTTGAACATTTAAAATTACTTGATAAACTAGGCAATGCATGTAAATGAAAATGATTCATGCACAATTCATATTTTTCAATGAGTGTAAATGCATTCAATGCTATAACCATCATTGGAGGGTTCATTAATAGTAATTTGTGAACTAAAAATTGAAATAAAAGATACCACAGATTAGTCCTT
The DNA here is from genome assembly GCF_047496795.1 of Chiloscyllium punctatum. NCBI lineage: Eukaryota > Metazoa > Chordata > Chondrichthyes > Orectolobiformes > Hemiscylliidae > Chiloscyllium > Chiloscyllium punctatum. The sequence continues at coordinate 24,066,291 of NC_092742.1, forward strand.
GAAAGTGACAAATATTCCATAGGGATCTGGTCTGATAATCCATTAACAGCAAGTGGGTTACGTAGCTCAAGCCACAAGCAGAATATAAGCACTTTTCTCATTGTGTTTTCTTTCTCTCCCTCCAACCTACATTTAGTTTCTCTTGAAGGCAGAGGGTGCAATCCCTGATTTCTCACTGAAAATTGACCTGATCTTGGGGTGGAATAGATCATGAAGGGTGTGGAGTCAATTATAGATCAGGGCTGGGTTTAATTGCCATGAATGATGACAGCTCACCAAGATTCATTTGACTGCACCTTCCTTCCAAATATATGAACAAACAGACCATTTGGCCCTTTCAACCTGCTCTGACATTCAATAAGATCACGGCTTATCTATTTGTGTTTCAGATTCCACATTCTCATTTATCCCCGATAAACATTGATTCCCTTGCTTAATATGAATCTGTTTGAAAAATAATCCACGATCTTACTTCCATTACCTTCAGATTCCAAAGCTGTAGAGCCCTCTGATAGGTCAAAAAAAAGCTCCTCATCTCTGTCTAGAAAGGGTGACCCCTAATTTTAAAGCAGTGCTCCTTAGCTCTGGACAGAGACACAACAGGAAACAACCTTTTCACGTCCGCCTTCTCAAAATCATTCAGGATCTTCTACACTTCAATCAAGGCATTTCTCCTCTTCTAAACTTCAGTAGAAACAAGTCCAGCCTGTCAAAATCATCCTCAGGAGACATGCGGCTCATTTCAGGAGTCAATCTAGTAAACCTTCTCTGATTCATCTTCAATGCACTTGCACACTTCCTGAAGTAAGGAGATCAAAACCACATGCAGTATTTGAAATGTGGCCTCACCGGTGCCCTGTTTAAGTGAAGCATAACATCCTTACTTCTAGGTTTGACCACCTCATTCACCTTCTCGATTACACGTTGTACTTTCTGTGACTCATTCAAAGAGAAATGAACCAGAATACCTCAATCCTTCTACACCTCAGAATTCTGGAGGCTCACCACCACCTTCTCGAGGGCAGTTAGAAAAGGGCAATAAATAGTGCCCTAGGCAGTGATCCATTGAACGGATTAAGAAAAGTTGTTGAGTGCATCTACTTAAATGCTGGGAAGATCTGCTGTAGTAACCAACAGGCACTATGAGTCAGATTTTCTGCTGCAATTCTCAGCGAACCATTGAAGATGAGTAATGATTGTGTACAACCTGTACTGAAGGTTGGTCTTTCAAGAAAGGAATTCTGATTTGAAAGAGCTCCCTTGTGATTGATTGAAAAAGTGATCTCCTCTTTAGCTGCTGAACAAGAAAAATCGGAACCGCAGCAGACCTTCTGCTCCATGAGCCTGTTCCAACTTCCAATAGGATCATAGCTGATAAACTACCTCAATTCCACCGAATGCCAAACACTTCTAGATGCCCTACATATACCAAAATCACTCTGTCTCCACTCTGCTGCTACAGGGGCTCAAGGGCTGCACCAGCAGTTTATCCCTGCAATCCCGATGCCCTCTCCTTGTTTTGTTCGTAATATTGGCTCCTTGTCATGGCTGAAAATATTGCTAAGACCCCTTCAGGATCCTTGAAAGTAGTCAGGCCTTGGAAAACCCACTGGGATTTGACAAGCGATCTCCTGAGTTTGTGTGGAACGGAAGTTTGGGGGTGGGGTATGCTGAATGATTTTTCTTCCTCATCTGGAGGTTTGATGTTCATGGGTAGTCCAGCAATGGGAACCATCGTCACTACCAAACCCAACCTGGTTCGCCATCCGTCCACATGTACTTCCAGTCAGAATTGTGATCATTGTGTCAACAGGTGTATTTGAAAACTCCAGTTCACATACTTGGAAGCTTCGCCTCAAAACCAATGGAAAAGTAAGATTAAGCTTGGAAAATGAAAGGCCAATGAATTCAATTAGTATAACAACTTCCCAATCTGTCAATGGTGATTTATCTATGAATCTTCCATGTGGTAATAATGGTGGTGAGCTCACAATACTGGCAGCGTTGATATCTCTGCACCCTGAGACATATGAATGACAGCATTTACCTGGTTACAGTCTGAGAGCCTTGAAAATGGCTTTTACCCAACAGGTATGTCCAGCTGTAGAGCTTCATCCTGCATAGCACCTGCCCATTGTGTACTGCTTCACCACCACACAGAGCTCAGTGACAATACTCTGAGTCAGATAGTGATCCATTCTCTGAGCCTTGTCTAACCTAGACTGATAATCCCAATGCAGATCATCAGTGCAACAACCAGAACATTTACAAATTGATCTTGAGAGGAATGTGTGAAAAGCACTGTCAAACAAGACCTTTGTAAATGTCACAGACCCTTTGAGCGGTGTTTCCTTACTGGTTTCAGAACCTTGACCAGACTTGCTGGCATTGCTGCAATACCTTATGAAGAGCCAGAGGGCTCTCAATGCAGACAGCCCAATTACAGGACAAGCAACTCAAGACGTTCTGCAGGCCCAGTGAGAGAGGTTGGCGCTGTTGTGGCAGTTAGGAAACCATGAGGGAGCCTCAGTACTGTACTGTCCTCACAGCTGGAATACCAACTGGATAATGCTGAACTGGAAAGTGGGTGGCCTTCTGGATGAAGGGTGAGTCCCTTCTGGGAGATCGTTGGGTCATGTTGGTGGGGGTTGGGTTGGTGGCGAAGGGCTTTCAGTAACCCTGCCAATTGTTCACGGTGTCTGCCGTTCTGCTCATCCTTCAGGCTGAGGCAAGGAGAGTTGTGAGCTGAAGGCCTTCCCAGGAGCTCTGGGTGAGGTGGTGGGAGTGGGATGGAAGAGAGGGATGGGGGTACTGCACTGATATTGCCAGGGAGTCTGAACGAAAAGGTAATAACAGGGATTTTATGCTCAGCAGACAGCTGAACCACAAGCTGGTGCATTGCCAGGAAACCACTGAGGCTGGCCAGGAGTGGGGAAGGTAATTGCAGTGGGAAGCTGTGTCAACATGGCACCCCTTACTTTCATAGTCTTCTCCATGGCCTTAGAATCATAGTAAGAAGTCAGATGACACCAGGTTATAGTCCAACAGGTTTATTTGAAATCAAAGCTTTCAGAGCACTGCTTCTTTATCAGGTGAATACTTCAGTACTCTGAAAACTTTGATTTCAAATAAACCTGTTGGACTATAACCTAATATTGTGTGACTTCTGACTTTGCCCACCCCCTGCACCTCCACATCAATAAAATTATAAAATTCCTACTGTATAGAAAGAGGCTATTCAGCCCATTGGTTTTGCACCGACCCTCTGAACAGCATCCCACCCAGACCCCTACCTTATCCCTGTAACCCTGCATTTCCCATGGATCACCCATCTAGTCTGCACATCCCTGGACACCATGAAGGCCAATCTAACTAAGCTGCACATCTTTGGACTGTGGGAGGAAACCCATAGAGAAAACATACAAACTCCACACAGACAGTCAAACAGGGCCTGGAATTGAACCTGGGTCCCTAGTGCTATGAGGCAGCAGTGCTAACCACTTAGCCACTGTGCTGCCCACTGGCACTGAGCCACTGTGCCCCACTTCAAACCTGTTTCCATAGAGCTGGAGACATTCTGTCTTTTATTTAGGGCCTACATCTGACTACAGACCGTAGCAATGTCATTGACTCTTAACTGTCTTCTAGGCAGTTAGGGACAGGCAGTAAATAGTGGTCTAACCAGTCATGACCACATACCATAATGAAATAAAAATTTTTGAACGTGGTCAGACTTGGGCCTGTTTGTTTTCAGTGCTTCAGTCTGATAGAAGTAAGGCTCTCACCATTACCATGATGAGGTGTTAAGTCGTGAGTAGTCTCTGCACTATCATTTCAATTGATTTTGTTCAAAGGCTCACAAGGTCCTGGGTGCTATCAGAAACTCTGGCACACACACATTGCTCAATCTATTTTTTATTGTTGCTTTGACGTGATGTATCCTCTGCTGTTATAAGCATCCAGCACACACCATCTGTATGCAAGCTCCCTACCTAATGGCTTTGGACAAACACGTGATATCCAGGACTCTAATGTGCTCCCCTTGCAGCAGGGAGGGCAATGGCTGTGGGAGATAGAGGTCATGTCCTGAAATTTATTTGAAAGGATTGTTCAAAATCCTTAGGCAAAAATGTCTTGACATTGTATACCTCCAAACATACACACGTGCACGTGCACATCCGAAGAGAATACTTGGTGCATTTCATTTCCTGTTCCTTTCAGCACCGGCTGTGCAGTCCAACAATCGAAGCCTGTTCCTTTAAAAGGCTGTAAAAAGTGACAATGGTTGAAGGGCAGGAGTGCCCTTGTCTTTGCGGCTGCCTCCATCAGAGGTCTGAACAGCAGGCATTTATTCTCAGCATGGCTTCCGTCACCGTTTCGCAAGAGCACAGCCAGAACCTGTTCGCCTGCAGGGCAAAACAAAATTATAAGGAAGCCCCACTAGTGTCCTACGCCCTGTGAGGCAGCAATAAACTACAGAGCATTTAGCTGCATGGATGAACACTGGCGGTATCTGCTCACATCGATTCTGGCAACTGCCACTCAAACAGGAGACGAGAGCATGAAAGATCTAATCTTCCAAAGCCATGGGAATGTCTTACTTGGGAAAGTTATGTACTGCAGCTACCAAGGTGAAAGGCAGCAACAATAAGTATGACAGGAGAGAAAAAAAAACAATCAAATCGAGTTACTTTTAATGATGGATCATTGACCTTCACTCTACACTTATATCTCTATCCACATCTGTCGGTATTGTTCCTGCAATAAAACATAAAACTCATCCTGCAAGACCTGTGCATCATCCTCTTTCACACCACATGCAGCTTGCCCACCCTATTCGTTACCCTTACCATGCACATCTTAAAATCTAACAGCCATTTGGCCCATTGCATGTGTGCAAGCCCGTTGCATGTGTGCCAGTCCTTTGAAGGAGCTGTCCAATTTAGTCCCACCCTCCAAGACTTGGTCACACACTGCAACCCTTCAAAGTAGTCCTCTTCAAGTTGGTTGCTTTTTAAGAAAAGGCTCCCGTGCAGTCTGCCAGAGAGTGCATTCCAGATCTTTCCGGTCTCATCAAGTCATCTGATTGCTAACTAATGTAACTAATGTTGAGACCAATCAGTCAACCAGCGATTAACAGCATGGTCACAATGTAAACCACACAGTGACTAAGTTAATTATGGGCACTGGTTGAGCACTTTTAGGTAACGTTTTATGTTACTGAGTCATACAATTCCAGAAAGTCACAAATTTAAGCCCAGTTACTTGGCAAATAGAATTGCAGCCAGCCTTTGAATTTCTCAAGGCAAAGAAGAGAGGAAAGAAAAATCTGTTCAGTTATTCGCAGCTAGCCAGTGACATTACTAGTAACTACCCAGTGACAGGTTCTGCAAAGTTAATTTGTATAGATATAAGGGTTTGGGCTCACTTAGACTAACAACACTTGTTGTCACAAGCCGATGAAATGATCACCAGGGTGAGGTATTGGAAAGTCTTTGGGACTATACTCCAGTGTGAGCTCAAAGATGTTGAACAGCCCTGGATTTTTTTTTGTACTTCCAGCAGCATTGAGCACCACCTAGAGCTGCTGATTCCTATCTGCTCAATTTGTCCGGGGAGGTTGGAAGATAGAATTTAAGATTGATTTGGAGGTGCTGGCATTGGACTGGGGTGTACAAAGTTAAAAATCACACAACACCAGGTTATAGTCCAACAGGTTTATTTGGAAGGACTAGCTTTCTGAGCACTGCTCCTTCATCAGGTGATTGTTATTTAGGATTGTTAACGTTCATGCCACACAAATGCCATCTCCAGCAAATCAGAACCTAACATCAGCCCTTGACATTCAATAGTATTACCTTGCTGAGGAAGGGCTTATGCCCGATACGTCGATTCTCCTGCTCCTTGGATGCTGCCTGACCTGCTCCGTTTTTCCAGCAACACATATTTCAGCTCCATCAGTGAATCACCCAATCTTCTGAATTGACATTGGCCAGTCAAGTCAATACTATGGCAACAAAGCCAGGTCAGATTCTGGAAATTCTGAGGGGAGAACTCACCTTCTGACTCCCCAGAATCCATCCAACCACTTAGAAGACTCAAGTGTGATGAAAAGGTAAGGTCCGAGGGAGTGTCGCTGAACAAAGAGACCTTGTAGTGCAGGTTCATAGCTCCTTGAAAGTAGAGTTATAGATAGATAGGATAGTGAAGAAGGCACTTGGTACACTTTCCTTTACTGGTCAGAGTATTGAGTACAGGAGCTGAAAGGTCATGCTGCAGCTGTACAGGACATTGGTTATGCCACAGTTGGAATATTGCGTGCAATTCTGGTCTCCTTCCTATCGGAAAGATGTTGTGAAACTTGAAAGGGTTCAGAAAAGATTTACAAGGATGTTGCCAGGATTTGGAGGATTTTAGTAATATGGAGAGGTTGAGCAGGCTGGGGCTGTTATCCCTGGAGCATCAGACACTGAGGGGTGACCTTATAGAAGTTTATAAAATCATGAGGGGCATGGATAGGATAAATAGGCAAAGTCTCTTCCCTGAGGTGGGGGAGTCCAGAACTAGAGGGCATAGGTTTAGAGTGAGAGGGGAAATATATAAAAGAGACCTAATGGGCAACTTTATCATGCGGAGGGTGGTACGTGTATGGAATGAGCTTCCAGAGGATGTGGTGGAGGCTGGTACAATTGCAACATTTAAAAGGCAGCTGGATGTGAATAAGAATAGGAAGGGTTTGGAGAGATATGGGCCGGGTGCTGGCAGGTGAGACTAGATTGGGTTGGGATATCTGGTCAGCATGGACGGGTTGGACCGAAGGGTCTGTTTCCATGCTGTACAGCTCTATGACTCTAAATCATTTATGTTTAGATGGAGGATTCAATCATGCAAGAAGCTCGACATTATGCAGAAAAAAAAGCAACCAAGTTGCTTGGCAGATAATCTACCAGGTTAAATATTTCCTCTCTCCACCACCGGTGCCCAGAGGCACCAGAGTGTACCACCTGCAAGATGCACTGCAGCAGTTCACTAAGGCTCTTTGACAGCACCTACCAAACCCATGATCTCTACTGACTGGAAGGACAAAGGATGCATGGGAACATGCAGCTGCAAGTTACCCTCCAAGCCAAACATCATCTTGATTTGAAAATAGATCACTGTTCCTTCACTGTCATTGGATCAAATCTTGAAACTCTCTTCCTAACAATATCGTGGGTGTACTGACCCCAAATGGACGGCTGCTTACCACCACCTTTTTAAAGACAGTTGGGGATGGACAACAAACAATTGGTTTTACCAGCGACATCATGAAAGAATAAAATTAATTCTCCTCAAGTCAGTATATCTTATTGCATTTATTCACTGAGACATGAAGGCTGTCTTTGCTTATCATGTGGAGGTTATACATGACCCTTGGTTTTATGGTTAATCCTCAGCTTAGTTACTGAAAAGCTGCAGCTCTCTCTCGTACTGGAGACCTTGACTTCAATTTCAAATTAATGTAGCATGGATGTCGAGCTTCACAAATACACATAAATTATTTGTTATAACCATAACTTTTCAAAGGCTCATTTTGCAAAGTTGTATTTTCCATGAAATGCAGTGATCAAATAACACTGACAAGATTTACATTACAAAATTCCAGCACTCAGCAATCCATAGAACAGTTACTGGCTTACCACAATAAGTGTTTGTAATGGAAAAAAAAATGCTGCGAAAAATGTTCTGTCATAAATGTTATTTTTTGAACAGGGTTGGGGGTGGGGGGTGGGGGGACATTCTGCTGAATGCATTTCAAATGTAATTCCAATAACGGTCTAACAGTGTGACCACTGGGAGTGTTCCCATGGGCATAACACAGGCGTGAGAAATGGGGCATTAATGGAGTTTGCTTGCTTCCCTGTTTACCATTAGTAATCTGTTAGTTTCTGCACCTGGTTGGCTGACAGCTAATCCCTTAGCTCCACGCAGTGTCAGCTGTGGCTCACTTGGTCGCACTCTTGCCTGTATGTCTTAAAGTTCCAGTCCCATTCCAAGGCTGAAGGACAAAATTCAAGGCTGACTTGGGAGTGCTGGACTCCTGGAGGTGTCTTTCAGCTGAGGAGCTAAGCCAAGCCCTTTATCTACCTGGATGTAAAAGATCCCATGATATTGTTTTGAAGTAGACGAGGTGTCCTGGCTAAACTCTGTCCCTGAATCAACATCGCAAAGCAGATGAAATGCAAACACTGTGGATGCCGGAGGTCTGATATAAAAATGGAACATGCTACAGAAATCCAGCATCTGTGGAGAGAGAAACAGAGTTAATCCTTTCCAAAGTCAGGGCCGGACTGCTGTCCCCATGTGGGCAGGGGCTCCCACCTCCATGAGCTGTCACAAATCAAATAGTCAGGAGCAATGGTCACTGTTGGCCCCTGTTGTCAGAGCCTGGCTTGAGCTGGATGCAAGATGAGTGGAAGAAGGTAAAGGGGCAAAGAAAATTCATATATCATGACAACTTTTGGGGGGACATTCCCCAACCCTTTGAAGGTAATGAAGAGGTGTGGAATTACTTGTCCTTTTACACATAGGGCTGGAGGTGTCAGAGGTGGTTTGGACCAACCCACACCTGGCCAATGAAATGGGAATGGGCACGACTGGCTTCCCTGGAACTATTGAACACCCAGGGTACAGGTGAAACTGAAATCACAGGTAGACAGGCTTGTGAAGAAGGTGTTTGGCATACTTTGGTTAGACCATTGAGTATAATATTACATTGAGTACAATATTAAATCTATGGCACTGAATGACATAGCGTCAGATGATGTGGAGTCTGTGTGGGTGGAATTGAGGAACCACAAAGGCAAAAAAACCATAATTGGAGTTGTGTACAGACCTCCTAACAGTGGTCAGGACCAGGGACGCAACATGTACCGGGAAATAGAGAAGGCATGTCAGAAAGGCAAGGTCACAGTGATCATGGGAGACTTCAATATGCAGGTGGACTGGGTAAATAATGTTGCCAGTGGATCCAAAGAAAGGGAATTCATGGAATGCTTACAGGATGGCTTTTTGGAACAGCTTGTCATGGAGCCCACAAGGGAGCAGGCTATTCTGGACCTAGTGCTTTGCAATGAACCAGACTTTATAAAAGATCTTAAAGTAAGGGAACCCTTAGGAAGCAGCGATCATAATATGGTAGAGTTCAGTCTGGAGTTTGAAAGAGAGAAGGCAAAATCGGATGTAATGGTGTTACAGTTAAAGAAAGGTAATTATGAGGGCATGAGAGAGGAACTGACAAACATAGACTGGAAGCAGAGGCTTGCGGGGAAGACAGTAGAGCAAAAATGGCAGGAGTTTGTGGGTATAATTGAGGACACTGTACAGAGGTTCATCCCCAAGAAAAGAAAGATTATCCAGGGAGGGTTTAGACAGCCATGGCTGACAAAGGAAGTCAGGAAATGTATTAAAGAAAAAGAGAGATCCTATAAAGTGGCCAAGAGCAGTGGGAAATCAGAAGATTGGAAAAGCTACAAAAACAAACAGAGGATAACAAAGAGAGTAATAAGAAAGGAGAGGATCAAATATGAAGGTAGGCTAGCCAGTAATATTAGAAACGATAATAAAAGTTTCTTTCAATATATAAGAAACAAACGACAGACAAAAGTAGACATTGGGCCACTTCAAACTGATGCTGGAAGCCTAGTGATGGGAGATAAGGAAATGGCAGGAGAACTTAACAAGTACCTTGCGTCAGTTTTCACAGTGGAAGACATGAGTAATATCCCAACAATTAAAGGGAGTCAGGAGGCTGAGTTGAGTATGGTTGTCATTACAAAAGAGATAGTGCTAGAAAAGCTAAAAATTCTTAAAATTGATAAATCTCCTGGCCCCAATGGGATACATCCTAGAGTTCTGAGAGAGGTGGCTGAGGAAATAGCGGAGGCATTGGTTGAGATCTTTCAAGAGTCACTGGAGTCACGGTAAGTCCCAGATGATTGGAAGATCGCTGTTGTAACCCCATTGTTCAAGAAAGGATCAAGACAAAAGATGGAAAATTATAGGCCAATTAGCCTAATCTCAGTTGTTGGTAAAATTCTAGAATCCATCATTAAGGATGAGGTTTCTAAATTCTTAGAAGAGCAGCGTCTGATTAGAACAAGTCAATATGGATTTAGTAAGGGGAGGTCATGCCTGACAAACCTGTTGGAATTCTTTGAAGAGGTGACAAGTAGGTTAGACCGGGGAAACCCAGTGGATGTGGTCTATCTAGACTTCCAAAAGGCCTTTGATAAGGTGCCACACGGGAGGCTGCTGAGCAAGGTGAGGGCCCATGGCGTTCGAGGTGAGCTACTGGGATGGATTGAGGATTGGCTGTCTGACAGAAGGCAGAGAGTTGGGATAAAAGGTTCTTTTTCAGAATGGCAACCGGTGTCCCGCAGGGTTCAGTGTTGGGGCCACAGCTGTTGGCATTATATATTAATGATCTGGATGAAGGGACTGGGGAAATTCTAGCAAAGTTTGCAGATGATACGAAGTTAGGTGGACAGGCAGGTAGTACTGAGGAAGTGGGGAGGCTGGAGAAGGATCTAGACAGTTTGGGAGAGTGGTCCAGGAAATGGCTGATAGAATTCAACGTGAACAAATGTGAAGTCTTGCACTTTGGAAAAAAGAATAAAAGCACAGACTACTTTCTAAACGGTGAAAAAATTCGTAAAGCCAAAGTACAAAGGGATCTGGGAGTGCTAGTCGAGGATTCTCTAAAGGCCAACATGCAGGTTGAGTCTGTGATTAAGAAAGCGAATGCAATGTTGTCACCTATCTCAAGAGGGTTGGAATATAAAAGCACCATTGTGCTACTGAGACTTTATAAAGCTCTGGTTAGGCCCCATTTGGAGTACTGTGTCCAGTTTTGGTCCCCACACCTCAGGAAGGACATATTGGCATTGGAACGTGTCCAGCGGAGATTCACACGGATGATCCCTGGAATGGTAGGTCTAACATATGAGGAACGGCTGAGGATCCTGGGATTGTATTAATTGGAGTTTAGAAGATTAAGGGGTGACTTAATAGAGCCGTACAAGATAATACATGGCTTGGAAAGGGTGGATGCTAGGAAATTGTTTCAGTTAGGTGAGGAGACTAGGACCCGTGGACACAGCCTTAGAATTAGAGGAGGTAAATTCAGAACAGAAATGCGGAGACATTTCTTCAGCCAGAGAGTGGTAGGCCTGTGGAATTCATTGCCGCAGAGTGCAGCGGAGGCCGGGACACTAGATGTCTCCAAGGCAGAGATTGATAGATTCTTGTTGTCTCGGGGAATTAAGGGCTACGGGGAGAATGCGGGTAAGTGGAGTTGAAGTGCCCATCAGCCATGATTGAATGGCAGAGTGGACTTGATGGGCCGAATGGCCTTACTTTCGCTCCTATGTCTTATGGTCTTATAAGCATTCAGACATCATTTTACAGCTGTACAGGACATTGGTGAGGCTACTTCTAAAATATTGTGCACAATTCTGGTCGCCCTACTATGGGAAGAATGTTGTGAAAGATGCAGAAAATGTTTGGAAGGATGTTTCTGGGACTGCAGATTTTGAGCTACAGAGAGAGGCTGAATCGGCTGGCGCTTTTTTCCCTGGAGCATCAGAGACTGAGGGATGACCTTATAGAAGTTTATAAAATAATGAGGGGCATGGATAAGGTGAATAGCCAAGGTCTTTTTTCAAGAGTAGGCTGCATTGGTTTAAGGTGAGAGGGGAAAGATTTAAAAGGTACCTGAGGGGTAACTTTTTAACAAAGGTTGGTGCATGCATGAAATGAGCTGCCAGAGGTTGACGTGGAGGCTAGTACAATTATAGCATTTAAAAGGCATCTGGTTGGGTATGTGAATAGAAAGGGTTTGGAGGGATATGGGCCAAATGCTGGCAAATGGGACTGGGTCAGATTGGGATGTCTGGTGTCGCAGCTGAGTTGGGCCAAAGGCCATGTTTCAGTGCTGTATGACTCCATGACTCGTGGGGGTATGAAGTGTCTCAGGGCCGGACTGCTGTCCCCATGTGGGCAGGGGCTCCCACCTCCATGAGCTGTCAGCAAATCAAATAGTCAGGAGCAATGGTCACTGTTGGCCCCTGTTGTCAGAGCCTGGCTTGAGCTGGATGCAAGATGAGTGGAAGAAGGTAAAGGGGCAAAGAAAATTCATATATCATGACAACTTTTGGGGAAGCCTAGGGTGGGTTCCAATAGTAAGAGAAAGCGACAGAGTAAATGTTCAGCGTTAACTTCAGAACTATACAGATTTTGGATTTCTGAAGGAGTCATATCGAACTTGAGATGTTAACTCTGTTGCTCCCTCCACAGATGTGGCCAGAGCTGCTGAGTTTCTCCAGCATTTTCAGTTTTCATTTCAGATCTCCAGCATCCCCATTACTTAATTTTTATCTTAACTGGCATAGTTGCATGTGACACTTTCCCTGCAGGCAGGGCATATAATAATAACAAATGCTGAGGCTTCCTTTCCTGGAGTTTTTCTCATCTGTTTGGAGGGTTTCTTAGTGGGAGCAGCAGACGTGAATGCAGATGTGAGCCTTAATCTCTTCAGTGACTCCTAATACCTTTCCTCCTTCAAACAATGTGGGAACTGCTTCGATGGCTGGTTTTGGCAAAAGGCCATTGGCATTCCTAATGACCGGAAAGAATAAGCTAGTGTTTATGCACAGGCTGCGAGGATGGAGTGAGGAACACTGAAGGCTACATCAAACCTGCCAACCTGTAATGGTTCAGTACTTTATCCATTTAATGGGTCTTTTCCATTGGGAAATTTATAAAGGTTCATCCCTCAGAAACAGGATGTCAATCATTTCCTTTAAACAGGAACAAGCCGCAGATGGATTTATCTGGAAGATCTTGCATTCTTTGGAAAGAGTCTATTGCTTTGACACTTAATAACTTGATACCTTTGATGGCATTGGAAAGAGCCAACCAATTCTTGAAGGTGCCTGTGTGTGTGTGTGAGTTCACTGCTTATTACTATGCTTGCAATGAATAGATGAAAAGAGCTTGTACTTTGATAGAATCTTTCATGGCCTTAAGATATTTCAAAAAGCAGCCACTTAAGTACTTTTTGATACTAGTCATTGCTGCAATGTCAGAGACACAGTCGCCAATTTGCACATTGCAAATCATCTGTTTTAACGATGTTGTTTCAAGGGTTAGTTGATTGGCCAGGACGCAGAGTCAGAGAGTCAGAGAGATATACAGCACAGAAACAGACCCATTGGTCCAACTTGTCCATGTTGATATCCTAAATTAATCTAGTCCCACTTGACAGCATTTAGCCCATATCCTTCTAAATCCTTCCTTGTCATATACCCATCCAGATGCATTTTAAATATTGTAATTGTACCAGTCTCCACCACTTCCTCTAGCAGTTTATCCCATACACATACTAACTTCTGTGTGTAAAAGTTGCCTCTTAGGTCCCTTTGAAATGTTTCCCCTCTCAACTTAAACCTATGCCCTCTAGATTCCCCGACCTAGGAAAACAGACCTTGGCTATTTACCCTATCCATGCCCTCATGATCTTATAAACATCTACAAAGTCAGTCTTAAGGTAAAATATAAGACCTATACTCTGTCTTCCCACTCAGGTGGGGATTAACCATTTCAAGGAAAACTAGAAGAATTCTTCTCGCAGCTAGATAGGATAGTGAAGAAGGAGTTTGGTACGCTTGTCTTTATTGGTCAGTGTATAGGATAGGGAGGTCATATTGCAGCTGTACAGGACATTAGTTCGGCCACTACTGAGATACTGCATGCAATTCTGGTCTCCCTGCTACAGGAAGGATGTTGTGAAACTTGAAAGGGTTCAGATAAGATTTGCAAGGACGTTGCAAGGTCTGGAGAGTTTGAGTTATAGGGAAAGGCCGAATGAGTGGGGACTATTTTCCCTGGAGTGTCAGAGGCTGAGGGGTGATCTTGTAAAGGTTTATAACATCATGAGAGGCATGGGCAGGGTAAATAGAGAAGGTCTTTTCCTAAGGTGGGGGAGGCCAAAACTAGAGGGCACAGGTTTAGGGTGAAAGAGGAAAGATTTAAAAGGGACCTAAGGGGCAATGTTTTCATGCAGAAGGTGTTGTGTGTATGGAATGAGCTGCCAGAGGTAGTGGAACCTGTACAATTACAGGATTTAAAAGACATCTGAATGGCTTTATGAATAGGAAAGGTTTAGAGGGATATGGGCCAAAGTTGGACCAAAGGGTTTGTTTCCTTGCTGTACAAGAGTATGACTCCATGACTCTATGACCATCTGTGGCAATGCAGCATTCCTTCAGTATGGCATAGTGAGTGTCAACAAGATTTTGGGGTCCTACTTCTGGAGTTGGGGCACAAATCCAGAACCTACTGATTCCCAGGCAATGCCATGGAATTGCACTGACCAAAAGTAGCAAACAATTGCCTCAGACATGTCAAGGTAGAACCTCCATGTGTTCTGAGGTCATAGCCAAGAGAAAGATACAGCAACTGATCTGCTGGTCACTGTATATTTTTTCTGAGTGTGAGACAGCTCTGTGAGCAATTAGGATGGGCAGTAAATGATGGCCTAACCAGTGATGCCCTCATCCTATGAATAAATATTTTAAAAAGCCAGGTATAAAGAAGGGCCACCGGACCCAAAAGGTTAACTCTGATTTTTCTTCACAGATGCTGCCAGACCTGCTGAGCTTTTTCAGCATCCTCTGTTCTTGTTTCTAAAACAAAGAGCCATCCTGGTTGCTCACTTTGAGCAACTGCACCATGCCCCAATTTTCACTTCTTGCTGGGACTGTACCTCATTGGGAGTGGTTAATTATGGAACCAGCCTCCAACCAAATTGTTTCCCTCACCCATTTCAAGGTGTAGCTATTTTATTGTTCAAAGAGAATATTTTTCATGAAGTTTAGCTTTCCATTCACCAGCCCTATTCTCACTGCTGTAAATGTTATTCTGTTAATTATTCATGCATCTGCTAGAGCACAGCCAGTGTAAATATCAGGCGCTAAGCTCCTTAATCGCTAATAAACTACCCTGTTTTCGTAAATAGAAACTCATTTCTAAATAAATTAGGTTTTACAGTACAACACACTTAATCTGTAGATTTTTAAGCAAAATACACATTTGCTATATATAAATGCATACGCAGATTATGAAAACTTATTTTTCAATTGTTATAACAACGGTTTACCTGTAAACATGTTAACACACAATGTACAAAACACAAGGTGCTTTGCCTAGAATATTCATGTTATTTGCACAGTTTGTTATTTTCAGTTTCTAATACCTCTCCGAATGACGTTCATTCCTTTGCGGGGGGGGGGGGGGGGGGGGGGGGGGGGAGGGTTAAACTACAACGGGTATAGCTGCACATTGGTTCTTGAATTCACTCGATTTATACAACACAGAAAAGGCCACTTGGTCCATCATTCCTGTGCCAGCTTTTATTTATAATTATCCAATACTCCCCTGCTTTCCCCCATTGGTTTGTAAATCCTTCCTTGCCAGATATATCTATATACATTCAATTCCCTTTTGAATGCTTTTGTTCCATTTTCTTTCACCACCCATTTAGGGCGCACCATACCTGAGCATAGCAACCAGCTGCATTAAAGAAAGTTCTCCTCCTCTCTTTGCTGAGTCTTTTGTTAATTGTGTTAAGTACATGTTCTCTAGTTACCAACACGTCTGCCGGTCGAAGAAATTTCTTCATGTTTCTCTATCGAAAGCTTTCGTAATTTTGAATGCCTCAACAAATTTCCACTTAACCTTCTCTGCTATAAAAGAGAAAGAAATTCCAAATGGATGTTTATAACCTCAGTTTTTTGGGGGAATAGGTTGGGAGTTCCTGTTTCCACCACACTTTGTGTAAAGAACTGACTCCTGGCCTTAGCCCCGAATGTCTATCTCTAGTGTTTATGCATTTCATTTTAAAGATGTATTACTTTCATCCTGTGTCCACTCCACACAATGTTCTCACATCAGGAGCACAAGAAATAGGAGCAGGGGTGACCATATGGTCTGTCAATCCTGCTCTATGGTTATGGCTGATCTTGAGCTTTATCAAGTCATACAGATATGCAGCACGGAAACAGACCCTTTGGTCAAACATACCTGCATTAAAAAGTTGTTCCTTTTAAATTTTTCCCCTCTCATCCTAAGCCTATGCCCTCTAGTTCTGGAGTCCCCACCCTGGGGAAAATACCTTATTTATTTACCCTATCCATGCCCCTCATGATTTTATAAACCTCTATAACGTCACCCCCCAGCATCTGATGCTCCAGGGAAAAACAGTCCCAACCTATTCAGCCCCTCCCTATAGCTCATAACTTCCAACCCTGGCAACATCCTTGTAAATCTTTTCTGAACCCTTTCAAGTTTCACAACATCCTTCCCAAAGCAGGAAGACCAGAATTGCACCCAATATTCCAAAAGTGGCCTAACTAATGTCCTGTATAGCCACATCATGACCTCCCAACTCCTGTACTCAATGCTCTGATCAATAAAGGAAAGCATACCAAAAGCCTTCTTCACTATCCTATATACCTGCAACTCCACTTTCAAGGAACTATGAACCTGCACTCCAAGGTCTCTTTTTTCAGAAACACTCCCCAGGACCTTGTGAACTCCACCTTCCCTCTATGTATCCATTGATTCCCTGAAAGATCAAAGAAATCTCTCTATCCCAGCCTTAAATGTTTCAACAATGGACCACCCACAATCTCCTAGGGCAGAGAATTCTAAAGATTCACAACTTTTTACATCTCATCTCAGTCCTAAATGATCAACAACATATCCTGAGTTTGTGCCACTATACAAGATTGGAATGTCTACTCTTACAAGCCCTTTCCTGAATCTTGCATGTTTCAATGAGATTGCCTCTTGTCCTTCATAAGCTTTCCCTTAGACAGAGACCCAGGCTCAGTACCACAGCCGCAATGATGGGTGCCTTTAGCCTTACCCTGACACAGAACAGATGTTCTTCCAGGCCAACAAACAGGATCTTTAGGGACTTTGGCCATTAGCAAAGGCACTGAAATCAGCAGGTTCAAACCCTCCAATCTCCATTGATAATAGTTCCGTTGTCCCTAATGCCATCTCTTTATAGCTGTTTGTGATCAAAAGGTCATGGTTACATAGATGCATATAGATGTATAAATAATGCAAATAATAGTACATTATACTCAGGAGAAATGGTACCATGTAACGATCACTTTAATATTATTTATTAGGGGGTGTCTCTCTAAAGTCCTGGACATTTTATGAGAATGTTTTGATCTAAAAGGCAACATATTTCATTTGAATTCTTCAACAATGTTTGTGGAAAATTTCAATCTTAACACATAACAGACCCTAAAGGATAAAATCCTGCTTGTGTCAAGCTTAACATTTTGTCTTGGTGCTGCTGATAGGAGATGTGTCTCTTGGAGGCATTACATTTCAGTCCGTGCTACGCGTAACTTTCAGCCTGTTTTAATTAACTGGGGGAAACTGTGCCTAGTACCTGCTTGAAACATACACATGGGATCTGGCAGATGAGACTCCCAACAGGGAGTGTAAAGTCAGAGAATTACCCAAATGCCTTTGCGCCAGGTATCAATGATCCTCTTTCAGTGACAGTTCAGCTGCTAAAGTCATAGTGTGACAGGCAACCATCTTCCACCCTCTCCCTACACCCCATTAGTCTCACAATTTCTGTGTGGCACATTCAGTAGGAAAAGACATAGAGCCTGTTCGAGATTTAACAGCAGGCTGATTGTCTGCTGACTAACTGCTGTTGTCTGCCAGGCCACACAATAACACCACTTGGACTTCCATCAGCAATTACCTGTGCAACAAGTTCCTCAGTTTGAGAAACAGAGTTTCACATTTGATGGTTCAGAAAAAGATTCATACTGGACTTGAAACTCTGTTTCTCTCTCCACCGATGCTGCTGAGATTCCCCAGCACTCTCTGTGTTTGTTTCAAATTTCCAGCATCCACAGTATTTTGCCTTTATCCTAAACTTGGCAGAGGAAAGGATGGAAGAGTTGAATTAGGAGGAGGGGTGTGTGTGGGGTTTGGAGAGGGCGCTGGTGGTGCCTGTGATGTGGAAGATGCTGAGGGGAGGTTAGGAATATGCCACACAAGAAGAGAAAGTGAGCCTCTGCATGTGAGACAGCTCTGCAGAAAACTGACTACTTTGACTTGGGAGCAGGGAGTCTTAGAGAGGAGAGTATCTGAGGCAGAGGAAGGGAAGGTGCGGCACTTCGATTATAAGAGGAAATTAGGAACCAATCATACCTTTAGCTTGGCACTGAGCCAGGCTGGTTCGGCCACTGAACTGTCTGGCTTTGGTGTAGCAACGCCTGATGTGCTACGTTAGATACTTGGCTGCTCTGCATTACTTACACAATGTATTTAAACTCAGGCCAGAAGCACTGTAACTGATTCAAGTGTGTACCAGGGACACCTAGCTCCATCATCCAGATCATTTTGCTGCACTCCTCCTCCTCTCACTTAGTTAATTAATGCCAGGTTAATGAATTTGTGAGGCTCTGATTTGTTATTTTACAGATGGAATTTATTGCTGAAGTAATAAATGTCACAACAAATGCACAACAAAGTGATGTAGATGGGGTCTGCCAAGAGTAGTATCTATCACACTATTGATTTTCTGGCACTGGTGTCATGAATCCTTTTGTCATAAACTCAAGTACACCACACTGGAACCACGATCAATCGATGGGAGAACTGGTGTCACAGCCCTTTACAGAGTGCATTCCTTTTGTCAGAACCATTAACTGTGCACTGCACTGTAGAGCAGCTCAAGCTGTCTGAAGTGAGGACCGCTATATTTCTTACCTTCTCCACTTCCCCTCCCCCTTCCCCTCCCAGCTCCCTGTCCTTTTCCTTCCCACTTCATTCCCTCAGTCCTGTCCATCTGTCTCTCTCTCTGTCTCTCTCTCTCTCTCTATCTGTGAGGACAAGACAGTCTGGGCTGTGGGATTCTTGTCGGCTGCTGTTCCCAGCGTTTTGTGGTGATCAGCTTGCAGAAGGGAGCACTTTAAATCGAGCGAGCTGCATGATGCCAGTTTGTACATTTTTTTAATCCTCCCCCCACAACAAAACACCCCTCCTCACTATGCACCCCCCCCCCTTCCATTAGACATGATGCCTTGTTATCGACTGGCACCATATCAAGTGACCCTGCTGAGAACTGACAAAAACTCACCCAACTGTGGCAACCGTGTTTGAGTGACAGGTAGCCCTGGGACTCAATCTCGGGACCATCTGGTTGGGAATTGAGCATTCAACCTCTTGAGCTACTGCGCTGCCTTCTCTTTCTATTTTTAATTTGCATTTTCCGCCCATTCGTTCCTCACATTTCTTGTCGTCATGCAGCTCTCCGTCCACCCTCCGAGAGGTGAACTTGTGTCCCGAGGGGAGGAGAGGACAGCGTCGTCAAACGCAGGGTTGGGGACATTCAGATTCCGATTAGGCAGCATGTTTTTTTCAGATTGGTGAAGTGACACTGAGGAAGTGGGCACATCATTTTGTGGCTTCAGAAGTTTTATATGCTAATGCTTGGTCTCAGGGATCTGAAGAAAATGCTCTCAAAGTCACTGACTTGATTCACCCTGAGTCTTAATTGAGTATAAGCAAGCAAAGAGTGCTCAACATCTTCTAAACTGATGACAATTGCGATTCGATTGAAGGACATATTTTATAAATCTTTGTTGAATGTAATGTCCTATTGAATTTTTTGTACTCCATCCCTGAATTCCTGTGATGTGCTGCTAACCTACAAGTATCCAGTAAACCACTGCAAGTAGTAAAGTTGTAATTTTTATAGAAAATTGCACACATTCAACATCGTATTTTACCGTGAGTCCCAGGCCAACTCAACCTGGATTGTTCTTTTAGTGCAGGGTTAAAATCCAGAATGCCCCTTCTATTGGGAATTCAGAGGCAAGTAAGTGTCCTCCTGTTCACCATCTACAAGGAACAAGCTGGGTGTTAGAATCTCAGTAAGTGTTCTCATTGGACCTGGCTTGATAGACCTTTTTTAGTTTGATTTGGTTTGAACAAGCTGGTCATTTGCTGAAACACAAGCATGCACAACTGCAGATATTGTTTTAACAATAAATATGGGTTTATTAACAAAAGAATTGAAGACGAAAGAGAACAAACTATTGACCTAAAACACAAATTCAAAGATTGTTAAACACAAAGTAAAAGTATAATCCCATTAATGTCAAAATACTCCTTTAGAAAT
The DNA here is from genome assembly GCF_047496795.1 of Chiloscyllium punctatum. NCBI lineage: Eukaryota > Metazoa > Chordata > Chondrichthyes > Orectolobiformes > Hemiscylliidae > Chiloscyllium > Chiloscyllium punctatum. The sequence continues at coordinate 24,086,557 of NC_092742.1, forward strand.
TGAAAAAAGAAAATTACCTTTGAATGGGATCTAAACCACTCCGCTAGTGCTATACCCAAGACCCACCTTGGATAGAAGCCCAAAACACCTCTCAGATAATATTTGCTTTAGAAACCCTGTCTGGAACAGCTCAATAGGAATAAATCACTACAGATAAACTTTTCCTGGAGTTATGAGACACTTGAGTTTAAATATGCTCAGCTTAAAGTAACCCCTTCAGGGTTTTAGCCCAACACTTCTAGTCTAGGATTAACACTCACCCTTTACTCCAAAGTTATTTAGTTTCACTATATACTTCCCTCCTAAGGAGCCACATTTGAGTCATAGAGTCATATAGCATGGGAAGAGGCCCATCGGTCCAATTTATCCATCCCAATCTGACCTAGTCCCATTTACCAGCACTTGGCCATATCCTTCTAAACCATTCCTAATCATGTACCGATCCAGATGCCTTTTAAATGTTGTAATTGTATCAGCCTCCACCATTTCCTCTGGCAGCTCATTCCATACATGCACCACCCTCTGCATGAAAACATTACCATTCGGGTCCCTTTAAAATCTTTCCCCTCTCACCTTAAACCTCTACTTTTGGATTCCACCACCCCAGGAAAAAGACCATGGCTGTTCACCCTATGCACATCCTTCACGATTTTATAAACCTCTATAAGGTCACTCCTCAGTCTCCAACATTCCAGAGAAAAAAAAACCCAACCTAATCAACTTCTGTCTGTAACTCAAGCCCTCCCGTCCTGGAAACATCCTTGTAAATCTTTTCTGCACCCTTTCAAGTTTAATAACATCCTTCCTATAGAAGGGCAATCAGAATTGTAAAAGTGGCCTCACCAATATCCTGTATAGGCACAGACATCCCAACTTTTATACTCTGTTCTGACCAATGAAGGTGAGCATGCCAAATGCCTTTGTCACCACTCTGTCTACCTGTGACTCCACTTTCAAGGAACCAAGCGTTAGTACCCCATGGTCTCTTTGTTCGGCAACATTCCCCAGGGCTTAACCATTAACTGTATAAGTCCTGCACTGATTTGCCTTACCAAAGTGCAGCACCTCACATTTGTCTAAATTAAACTCCATCTGCCACTCCTCGGCACATTGGCCCATCTGATCAAGGTCCTGTTGTACACTGAGATAACTTTCTTTACTTTCCACTACATTGCCAATTTTGGTGTCATCTGTGAATTTAGAACATAGAACATAGAACATAGAAGAATACAGCGCAGTACAGGCCCTTCAGCCCTCGATGTTGCGCCGATCAAAGCCCACCTAACCTACACTAACCCACTATCCTCCATATACCTATCCAATGCCCGCTTAAATACCCATAAAGAGGGAGAGTCCACTACTGCTACTGGCAGGGCATTCCATGAACTTACGACTCGCTGAGTGAAGAACCTACCCCTAACATCAGTCCTATATCTACCCCCCCTTAATTTAAAGCTATGCCCCCTTGTAATAGCTGACTCCATACGTGGAAAAAGGTTCTCACTGTCAACCCTATCTAACCATATCTTTGATATTCACATCCAAATCACTTACGTACACAATGAAAAGCAGTGGATGCAGCACCAACCTTGTGGTAGACCGCTGGTCACAGGCCTCCAGTCTATATAATAATAACCCTCCACCACCACCCTCTGTCTCCTACCTGCAAGACAATTTTGTGTCCAATGGCTAACTCCCCTTGGATTCCATGTGATCTAAATTTGCTAACTAGTCTACTGTGTGGAACCTTGTTGAATGCCTTGCTAAAATCCATTTTGCCTTTGTCAATCTTCCTTGTCACCTCTTCAAAAAGCTTTCAAGAATTTCACAGGACTGTCTAAAACTCAAAGTATAATTTAACAGAAAACTTTCTTTCATGTGCTATGGGTGTTTCCCTTAACTTAAATAAAGGTTCTAAAAATCTAACAAACCTTGTGGTCCCATTACCAATCTAGAAAGGTCACAAAAGAAAACTAAGATAGTGGTGCACAAGATCACATCAATTCCAAAGCTGTGCTTCAAGAACTGCTTTAAAAGAAATCACCATGGCTACAGAGATAGGTGCAAGTCCAGGAGACATTTCTTCGACCAGAAGGTGGTGAAGCTGTGGAATTCATTGCCACAGAAGGCTGTGGAGGCCAAGACATTGTGTATCTTTTAGAGGAGATAAATAGGTCTTGATTTTTAAAAAATTCATTTGTGGAATGTGGGCATCACTGGCTGGCCAGCATTTATTGCCTGTCCCTAGTTGTCCTTGAGAAGGTGGTGGTGAGCTGCCTTCTTGAAACGTTACAGTAATGGGATCAAGGGTTACAGGAAGAAGGCAGAAAACAATAGGGTTGAGAAACACATCAGCCATGATCAAATGGTGGAGCAGATGCAATGGTTGAATGGCCTAGCGCTGTTCCCATATCTTACGGTTTTACAGTCTTAATTACTAAGTTCAGACACACACAAAACCCACATGTTATTAACTCAAAAACAAAACAAAAACCTCAAGCTTGCAATAAATGAAACTAAAAAGAGATATAAAACAAAGCAGTTTACATTACACAATAATTTGATGGAATACTCTACAATTTCCTGGATAAGTCTGAGATTGACAACACTCAACACTGTCTATGACAAAGTAATCTGTTTGATCAACTATTTCGCCACTAATCTAACCATTCACTCCCACCACTGCATAGTACTGTACAAGATGCACTGGAGCAAGTCACTAAGGCTCCTCCAAACATGTAAGCAGGACCACTTAGAAGGGCAAGAACAGCAGACACATGGGAATACTATCACCTTCAAGAGTTCCTTCAAGCCACAACACCATCCTGACTTGGAACTATATCATTGTACCTTCACAGTCACAGGATCAAAATCCTGGAACTGCCAGCCGAAGACCATCAGACATAAGAGAAGAAATTAGACCATTCAGCCCATCAAGTCTGCTAACAGCACTGTGGCTTTCCCTGGACCCCAACAACTACAGCCATTGAAGACTGTAGCTCACTAAGGGTAATTATGGATGGGTAACAAATGCTGGCATTCCCAGTGACACTCACAGCCAATGAAAGAACAAAACAAAATGCCAACTCTGTGGGAGCTTCCTCACATTGTTCAAGAATTCACCTTACCACCACTTCCTCAAAGTCACACAGGGGTGGGTAACAAATGCCAGCCTTGCTGTTGATGCCCACATCAAGAGAGTGCATATTAAGATAAATATTTATATAACTTTATACCTTGCCATATTTAAACCCATCAACAAGGCTGGAACATGTGTTTGTGTCAGTGTTTGTGCTAGAAAAGCTGAACAGGAGAGTTAATGTATTCTGATCCCATTCAAGGCTCTGGATATAGAGATCATTAAATAGTTACCTAGAACTGCAAAAATAAGTCCTGCCCTGGACATGTCGAATTGTCTGGATCCTGTGCATAATAAAAACAAAATTGGCACGTCAAAACATGTTGACAAAAAGAACAAGCCTAGTTTTTTGCTGGTTAATGGTCAGGAGACAGGAGAAGGACCTCTCACTCAGTCAATGTAAGTTGTGATACTTTGGGAAATAGCCCAACTTAAGGAAATCCTCGATAAAATGATTCTAAAGAAGTTAAGCCTTAGCTGATGAATCTATGAATACCACCAGTTTGTTCCCTGATGCAATATGTTGATCCTAAATGGGCATGTGAGCCTCCATCTTGATATGAAGCAATCCTTCTTTCAGAACCTAAAGGCCATTGACCTGAAACTTTGACTCTGGTTTTCTCTTTTACAAGTTCTACTCTGTGTTTGCAGTATTTTTTGGTTTTATTTGTGACAATCTCCTTGCTTGCTGTGTATGCGTTGAATGGGACTTGAGGTACATTCAGTCATTTTTCTAGCTATTGGTTGAATGGAAGAGACTCGTTGGAGAACGTATTATTGGGTAAAATTTCAGGAGTTTACCACCAAGTAAAAAGAGGAAAATGTGGAAGTTGTACAATGCATTCAGATTCTTTGAACTTCCATTACCTTAAACCAAAGCCACTGAGCAGACATTAGCTCTGATGAAGAGTCATCTCGACTCAAAACATTAGCTTACCTTCTCTCATGGTTGCTGTCTGACCTGCTGTGATCTCTGCTGTTGTTATCAGTTCTTATTCACTTAGTTAAAAATCACACAACACCAGGCTATAGTCCAACAGGTTTAATCAGAAGCACACGAGCTTTCGGAGCGATGCTTCTTCATCAGGTGATTGTCACTTATTCACTTAAGTGGAGTTGACAAAACTTGCTTCAGTCTGTATCCTCCACGCGTTAAGAGGAAGCATTTGTTTGTTGCGCTGCTCATCTGGAATTATCAAAAAGGTATTGGATTTGATACTTTGCTGCTGTAATTAACTGAGAGAATGTTATCTTACAGTCGTAAGGCAACATTTTAACTTGTCTGTAGTTCATTTCTGACTGCACTCTGAAGGATGCAAAGGTGTGATATTCTTGGACAGATGACAATCTTGCTACGGTTTTGGGGACATTGATACCTTTGAAAGTTTACTGCAGTACATTTCAAAGCATTACACTCGAGATGTCAAACCTTTGTGGTTTATAGCATATATCTCAACTGCTACCACGTGCCACTGCTTGTCAGTCTGTACCCAAATAAAAAGTGTCAATTTTCTTTCAGTCAGAACAGTCTGGGCTGCAGACTGTGCACTGGCACTGTAAAAACAAATTACAGGATGTCAATTTGGGAAGCGGTTTCCACAATTTCAGAATAGCCCAAAGTGCTTTGTGAGCAACGGAATCGGCAATCACCGTTGTGGAAAATATTGTGCACAGCAAGGTGCCATCATGTGATAGGTGATCAGGTGGTCAGTTTTGACTGGTTGAGGAATAGATATTGGTCCGGATAACCGGGGGGAGCTCCTCTCTTCTTCTTCAAAATGGTGTCTTTGGATCTTTAATGCCCATTTGTGAAGGAAGACACAATCTTGTTATTTCTTGCCCAAACACAGCACTTCCAACACTGCAGCACTCCCTCAGTGACGTGTCAGCCAGGGGTATATATGCTGAAGTCTCAATGTATAACAGTGGTGAATGAATGCTATTCTCCATGCATAGACTGCATGTTGTTCCATAGCTTTCTCTAAATTCCTGCCACAATGTTGTGACATCAGCAATGTTTGCTGGACTTTTAGCTTCAGAGCCACTGTGTACTGCTCCTGTACCTTGCCTCCAGGCCTGCTCCTCACATGGTAACAATCAAGGATTGACCTTCACTCTTAGCCACTTTTTATTTAATTGATTGATGGAGGATGTAGGCTTCTTTGGGCCAAATGAACGTTTATGGACCATCCCTTGAGAAGATAATGGTGAGGTGGGCTTTTGCCCGAAACGTCGATTTCGAAGCTACTTGGATGCTGCCTGAACTGCTGTGCTCTTCCAGCACCACTAATGTAGAAGATAATGGTGAGCTGTCTTCTTGAACCACTGCAATTACAGTTAGAGTCATTGAAATGTACAGTGTGGAAACAGACCCTTCGATCCAACTCGTCCATGTCAACTAGATATTCTAACCAAATCTAGCCCCATTTGCCAGCACTTGGCCCGTATCCCTCTAAACCCTTCCTAATTGATTTGGTATAGGTAGACCTACAATGCTGTGATGGAGGACGTTACTGGATTTTTATTGAATGGAACTGAAGGAACAGTGATAAAACTGTGTGAAGTTTGCACATTCTCCCCGTGTCTGCGTGGGTTTCCTCCGGGTGCTCCAGTTTCCTCCCACAATCCAAAGATGTGCAGATTAGGTGAATTGGTCATGCTCAATTGCCCATGGTGTTCAGGGATGTATAGGTTAGGTGCATGAGTCAGGGGTAAATAGAGAGCAATAGGGTAGGGGAAATGGCCTGCGTGGGTTACTCTTCAGAGGGTCAGTGTGGACTTGTTGGGCTGAATGGCCTGTTTCCACACTGTAGGGATTCTATGCTTCTATTCTATCATTCTATGAAAACAAAGTCAGGATGTACAAAATTAAAAATCACACAATACCAGGTAATAGTCCAACAGGTTTAATTGGAAGCACTAGCTTTCGGAGTGCCGCTCCTTCATCAGGTGGTCCGAAAGCTAGTGTGCTTCCAATTAAACCTGTTGGACTATAACCTGGTATTGTGTGATTTTTAACTTTGTACACCCCAGTCCAACACCAGCATCTCCAAGGTCAGGTGAGTGACTGCAGGAGGAATTTGTGAATAGTGGTTTTCCATGTCTCTGCTGCCCTTATTCTTATAGATAGCAGTGGTTGTGGGTTTGGAAGTTTGGTGAATCTTTGAACTACCCAGTTTGCATATGCTAATATAACAAGGGGTTATTACATGAAAGAACACACTGAGGATCAAGGACAGTGTGTCTTTACATAAGTGTCTCATCATTCTGTGCCAAATGTTCAACACCGGAGTGTTTCTGTAACAGCAATCAGCACTCCATTGTCCCATTCTTTACTTGAGAATAAATTGTGGCACAGAACAGATAATCTATTCCAGCACTGACAGGGTTAACTGGGAAGAAAGTGAAAATAAAGACACGCTGAAGAAAGCTGACAAGTGAATAATTGATTTGCTGTGAAATGTTATTCTTGGACAAGAACGTCGAACCAACAGGAGTGAATGGGAATGGCACTGTGTCATGTTTTGCATGAGTTAGGCACATGTTCATTCACAGGGCAGAGCATTACATATCAGAACCAGGAAAGGGAATTACCTCAAGTAAATTCTGTTCTTTTTCTAGTGATTCATCTTACTCCAGCAGCATGAAATTAATGAGAAAGTGGGGAGGGGTGATTCAAAATAAAGATCAAGACTCCTCAAGTGGTTTCCTCCAGACCATTACCTTTAGAAATAAAGCTCGTATTTTCATTCACTCGGACAAAGGCAAAATATCGCGAGAATTCTAAGCACAAAATAAAACTAGAAAATGCTGAGCAGGTCAGCCTGCCTCCAGTCAATTGAAGATCGTAGCCTGTCATTGGGGTGTTGGTCCAATCCTTTATTTTATTCATTCACAGGACATTGTCATCAATGGCTAGGCCCCCATTTATTGCCCATCCCTAATTTCTCAGGCATCCACTTTGAGTCCTCCACATTGCTGTGGGTCTGGAGTCACATGTAAGCCAAATCAAGTAAGAAATGCAGTTTCCTTCCCTGAAGGACGTTAGTGAACCAGATGGGCTTTTCCCAACAATTGACAATGGCTTAATTCCAGAGTTTATTGTGAGTTCGACTTCCACCATCCACCCTGGCAGGATTCAAACCTGTGAGCCCTGAGCAGTACCTGGGTCACTGGATTAGTAGTCTAGCGATAATGCCACTTGACCATCGCCTGCCCACCAGTGCTCAGTGGCATTCATGCTACCACTGAGAGTGGTAGTCACTGCTAGAGTGTGTATAGATGACCATGTGCCCTCACAACTATGGAGGGGTAGGGATGGTTCTGGGGCCGGGTATATGGGCAGGACTGATGAATTGGTGAGACCAGGTGGCACTGATGCCAAGACAGCCCTGAGAACTGTAAAGCCCATGATCTGAGACATCGGGGAATTTTTTTGGCTCATTTTGACAGATGGTTAAATGGAAGGTGTTGGGTGGTTTCACTGATCTCTTTCTTTTGCTGTACAATTTTCCAACAGCAGGAAAAGTGGCAAATGCTTGCCCACGTGGACACCAATCGAGTCACTCAGTATCAATAAAGGGCCTCTCCTCACCTTTGCTGTCATTTTGCCAGTGGCTGGAGGAGTCTGTGTTACATTGGTAGACTTGCAGGTAACCCTTGGCTACCTCCTAGTGAGCTTTGGCAATGAAGGCACTCTTCGAACATAGAGGGGCTCTCCCTCACAGCAGTTATGGCTATCCTGTTCTTCAAATGTAGTCCATTAATTTATTTACATTTTAAAGTCTAAACCCAATTCTATTATGAAAATTACCATTGACTCCTAGTTCACCTCCCTTGCAAGCAGGAGATTTTGCTCCATGTACTCTATCAAAGCCCTTCACAGTTTGGAAACTCTTTTTAGGTCTTCCTGTTTGCTTTTAGAACAATCCCAGCATTGCTAGCCTCTTTACCTATGACAGAAGACCCCTATTCTGTGGGAAGTTCACCAATAGAAGGTTGGAACAATAGATCCTGTTGCTGCCAGCAAATCAGCCTTGACATTTATTCTGCTCCTGCCTCAAATCCTTTCACATTGGTAACTCTCTTACCATGTTCAAAGACCCTTTCAGAATGGATCACCTGCCCTCACCTCTTTATTAATTTCTGCTTCATTTCTAAATCTTTCTTTTAAGCATTTTGAGTCATTTTGGCTCCTCCCAGGTCTGTAAGCTTCAGAGTTGAAAAGTTATTCATGTTTGTGACATGAATCCTGTGAACTGCAATAAATAGCAATTAAAGAAACAGCAAAGTTAAGGTCTAAGCCCTTAACTGTGAAGACAAGGTCAAAGTGGTTTCATTCTGATATTTGTTTTCAGTAGCTGCAGGGAGGGTGGAATAGTCAAGTCGAAATAACATATTTTGTAATTTAGCAGTAATGTGGTAACATATAAAAATTGACAACAAACACTACATTATAAGAATTCACAGCTCAAATGATTTAGTTAATAAACACAGATACTGGATACTTTAGAATTTGTACTCTTCAATGATTCAGTCAAAAGTATTGTTTATTTTGAACAGCTACTTAAAACTTAGATGAAGTTGACTGTTTCTCACAGGCATGGTGCTCTTTTTAAAGTGGAATTAGTGATAATGTAGAAATGCTGGTGTGCACATCCACCGCAAATAGGCTGCAGACTTAACAAGAATGGGCACTGCAATGATGGTGGAGCACTTTGTGGAGAAATCAATTGGATTTGCTTAACTGTAGTGAACAGAGGCCAGTGCATACCCAGCCATTGTATAGAGTTGGTATTTTTGCTATCAATTGTTAAGGGAGCGGGGTTGCAGGAGGGAGGGGGGGGGGGAGGGGACAAGAGATTACCATAGCAACAGGAAGTGCAAGGCTCAGGTTGCAGTATTGTGGACCTGACCATGAACCACACGACCTCCTTGACAGATGCAGGTCAGCACCAAGTCAAGTCTAGGGCTGTCAGTGAGCTGCCACTATGCTAGACCTTTGCTACAGTCACTGACCCTGACCTTTGACATCAACCTTTCTCGGCAGCCTGAGCTGCTCTTCCTTCAGAATGTGGAATCCTATTTACTAGATGATTAACCCATTCACATCCAGCTAATGCAGGCTTGAAGTGGATGCAATGCAATTGCTAACATTCTAAAATGCAGCATTACCAGATGGTTCTTACAAATTAATATTGATCTGTTGGGAAATAATTTAAACAACAATGATATGGCAATCTTATGCGGCTTACAGTTGACATATTCATACCACATGAATCTCCATTTTGTGTTTGATCATGAGCAGCAAACTCACGTAATGACAAAATGTTCATAATCATAAAAGCAGAAGACACTTAATTGGAAGAATTGTAAGAAGACAAGGTGGTGGAGTAGGTAGACAGTTGGCAGGTAAGGTTTACTGCAGAGGTGACTGATACGATGCACTTTGTTCAGAAAAACATTCAAAGATAATGTAAAATAGAGGGTGTAATTCTAAAGTGGGGTACAGGAGCAGAGAGACCTGGGTGTATATGATTATTGAAGGTGGCAGGACATATGGATAGGAGGCAATGAAGTATACAGTTAAAACTCACACAACACCAGGTTATAGTCCAACAGATTTAATTGGAAGTACAAGCTTTCAAAGCGCTGCTCCTTTGTCAGGTCGCTAGTGGGGCAGGATTATAGGACACAAAGTTCATAGTAAAAAATTAAAGTCTCAGACAACTGATGTGATGCAATGAACAAACCTACATAACTGTTAAATCTTTAGATAGGTTACAGGTTTCGAAATGTAAATCCCAGAACTTCTTTCAAGTCACATTCCTGAGATAACTTAAGGCTTTATATAAAAAAAAGTGACCTCTCTGATCAGACATGCATTAATAGTGCAGGGTTAGAGTCTGTCTGTACTCCAACCTTGAGTCAGACCTGTTCTATTTCCAAAGTAGGAATTTTTAAAATGTCACCTGGACTGACTGCCTACATATTGTGTGTTTTTTGAACAAAATAGAATACAATACATCTGCAAATATAAATTCACCCCATACACTTGTGTGTGTATGTGTATATGTGTGTGTGTGTGTATATGTGTGTGTGAGAGAGAGAGAGAATGCACGTGTGTGTGTGCACATGCGTGTGTGATGGATAGTATAAGCCTGTGACAGGGTGTGCACGTGAGTGTAGGGATATGGGTGTGTGTATCTGAGAGAGATCACATGTATGAAAGAGGATCTGTGTGAGTGTGTGTTTTTTAACTTTTTTCTCCCTTACAGCAATGAAGCATAACGTAGTCTTATGGCCTTAAAGTATTCACATCTGTTTAATAGGGTCATAGACTGCAAAAGCAAGAAAGTGAACTTGTTTCACACACTTGGTAGACCTCAGCTGGGGTATCTTGCACAGGTGTGGCTGCCACATTACAGGACAGATGTGAATGCATTGGAGAAAGTGTACAAGTAATTTGCAAGAATTGTTCCCAAACTGAGTGACTTCAGTTATAAGAACAGATTGAAGGAACTGTGACTGCTCTTGGAGAGAAGAACGCTGAGCAGAGATTTGATTGGGGTTTTCAAAATAATGAGTAGGCTTAATATAGTAGATAGGGACAAGCAGTTCCCAATCATACAAGAAAGAAAGTAAGAGGGCAGAGATTTAAAGTGATGGGCATATTAAGCAAGGGTGATGTAAGGTAAGATTTTTTCACACAACAAATAGTTTGGGTCCTGAATGCACAGCCTGGAAATAAAGTGGAGGCAGGTTCAATTGAGGCATTCAAGAGGGCATTGGATGATTACTTGGATAGAAGGGGATATAGGGAAAAGGCAGGGGATTGGCACTCGGTATAGTCTTGTTCTGTGACTGCCTCATCAAGTTAAACAATCTCACCTCACCATATTTCTGAAGCTTGCATTGCAAGCAAACCTCAGAAAGTGAAACTTTGGGAAATACGTTTGAAAGGAAAGACACTTTTAAATCCTCTCATACATCAACACTCTCCCCTCAACTCCCATTTTTATCCAAAGTAAACATCATGAACAGGAGAATGAAACAAGAACAATGGATGCTGGAAATCTGAGACAAACAGAAATTACTGCAGAAACTCAGCAGGTCTGACAGCATCTGTGGAGAGAAAGCAGAGTTCGTGTTTGAGTCCAGTGACCCTTCTTCAGAACACCAGTTTTGAATAATGGTGACTGATCATAAACAATCATAAATCTTTCGTCATTATTTTTAAACAGATCTCTTTCCTTCCCTGGCTCCACACGGACAAGAAATGAAATATAAACTTCACTGGGGTACAACTAGTTGGATTTTGATTCAACCTTTTCGGTTCTTATGATTCACTTCAAGATGCAATAAAACACTTAAAAAAGAAAGTCATCACAGAAAAAAATTTGCACTTTGAGAATTAAATCACAAGCTCATTCGTATATCTCACCTGGCCCTCTGTGACATATTAGATTCTATACTGCAAAGCTTTTAGCTACTTTAGAATGAATTACATTATCGCTGCCTGGATTTTTCCCCACCATTATCCCATACAGTCCTGCCTCTCCATGCTTAGCTTTGACCCCTACGAAGTCAGGGGGGGAAAATACAGTGGAGGCTATGAAGTGTCCCCGACCCCTCTGTCAATATTGCTGCAGGGAGTAACTCAGTACCAGCAGGCAACTAGCAAGAAGAAAAGGAGTATTGGTCATGTCTAGAAATATGAGCTGTCTTTCTCATTTGGAGTGATTTACTCATTGGAGTCGTATTTGTTGGATTTACTGCCTGATTCTGTCAAGTGCTTTGAAAAACAATTCGAACTGCAGGAGAACAGGAAAGAAAGACTTACACTCGTACAGCAGATTTCATGACCCCAGGAGGCACTTTTGAACTGTAGTGGCGTTTGTAATGTGGAAACTGTAGCAGACAATTTGCGCACAGTGAGATCCCACAAAACAACAAAGACGATAAGAAACAATATCACCTGTTTCAATGATCCTGCTTCAGGGACAAATATCTGCCAGAGAGAAAATTGCTTGAAAATTCTGCATTGGGATTGTTTACATTCACATGTCAGGGTAAATGAGAGTCTAGTTGAACTTCTCATCAAAAAGATAACACCTCCAACAGTGCAGTACTCCCTGAGTGCTGCATTGCAATATTAACCTGTTTATTGTGCTTAGGTCTCCAGGGTGGCAGAAGCAAAGATGCTACTCATTCTGCAACTCACAGCCAAGCTGCTATGGGCTTGAATGGCAGGGTCTCCATTATTTCTGACCCACCCAGCACTGTGCTTCCTCCTGATGCCATGGGTGCCACCAGGAGATGGAAAGGTTCGGGTCCGTGGCTTCCCACTTTGTGTTCTGTCATGCTGGCATCTCTTTTTGTTTTTCAAGCCCAAAGGTTCAGGAAAGAAGGCAAGTTTTGAAAATCCCTGAGTACAGTTTTACTCACTATGCACTGCTATCAAATCTGACCCGCTGGCAACATTTGGCTTGAGTCCTATGGAGATGATTATGATATTGGCTGACAATACTAAGCTGAATGAGAGATGCTCAGTTCGATTCAAGAGAGTGCAGTCAATTGTCATTTTGATGTAGAATTGTTGCCAAAGCTCTGAATGTGATTGACCAGACACTTTCTCACATGAAACGGCATTTATGAGTCATCTATCTTTTCACATCAGCCTGACATTGTATTGCTTCTGCTAAGTTCAGGTGATTCAACTCCCTTACAGGAGTACTTTCAAAGCAATTCTTGAACACAATCTTTCCTTTAAGTTCGATTTTTGTAAATTGCTTCAGCTGATTTTGAGTGGAACTGAGAGTGTTGCAAGATTTGACAAAGTTTTCTGCCCAGAGGAAAAAATGATTGAAGTCCTTTTGACCCCACCAGCCACTATGACTCTCTGCTGCTTCCTTTTATTCCCTCAGGCAACAGCTAGCAATTTTTGGCCTGTTTGTTGCCTATATCCAGACAGTGACTGTCAACAAGCTGTTTGTAATGTTTGGTTGGGGGTGGGTAGCCACATCTGATTCTGTTTCCATGATCCCGTCCTTATCGATATGATTCCAGACACATGCAGGCACACACTTGCATTGTCACCATGCTTTAAGCGAGAGTGGTGCTGGAAAAGCACAGCAGGTCAGGTAGCATCTGAGGTGCAGGAAAATCGACGTTTCGGGCAAAAGCCCTTCATCAGGAATGAAGGGCTTTTGACCGAATGATTCATTCCTGATGAAGGGCTTTTGCCCGAAACATCAATTTTCCTGCTCCTCGGATGCTGCCTGACCTGCCGTGCTTTTCCAGCACCACTCTGATTTCTAGCATCTGTAGTCCTCACTTTTGCCATGTTTTAAATGTCTTCTGAAATGGCCCAGAAAGACACTCACCAGTCATTGTAACAATGCTACAAAGTCTAAGAAAAGGAATGAAATTCGACGCACCACCTAGCATTGACCTAAGATGCTAAGACTGACAAGTACATACACAACCTGGTGTCATTTCTTCACAGTCACTGGATTAAAATCTTGGAACCTTCTTCCTAACAGCATGTGGGTGCATTGACACGTTGGACAGGACATTGCTCATGCCTCTTCTGGAGTACTGTGTACTGTGCTCTGGTCGCCTATTAAACTGGACAGGGTTCAGAAAAGATTTACCAGGATGTTGCTGGGAACAGATCATTTTGAGATATAAAAAAAAGACTGAAAGATTGAGACTTTTTTCACTGGAGTGTAGGAGTTTGAGGGATGATCCTATTAAGGTTTACAAAATCATGAGGGGCATAGATAAGATGAATAGTAAAGATCTTTTCCCTTTGGTGGGGGAGTTCAAAACTAGGAGGTATATTTTTAAGATGAGTGGATGGTTTAAAAAGGATACGAGGGGCAACTTTTTTTTTACACAGAGAGTGGGTCATGTGTGGAATGAACTGCCAGAGGAAATGTTGGATACAGGTACCGTTACAATATTTAAAAGATAGATAAGTACATGAATAGGAAGGGTTTGGAGGGACATGGGCCAAGTGCAGGCAGGTGACTATTTTAGTTTGGGAACATGATCAATGTGGACTGGTTGGACTGAAGGGATTGTTTCCATGCTCTATGACTCTATGATGCCACACTCAAAAGGATTAGATTAGATTACTTACAGGGTGGAAGCAGGCCTTTCGGCCCAACAAGTCCACACCGACCCACCAAAGCGCAACCCACCCATACCCCTACATTTACCCCTTACCTAACACTACAGGCAATTTAGCATGGCCAATTCACCTGACCTACACATCTTTGGATTGCAGTGGTTTAAAACGATTGGCTCACCTTCACCTTCTTCTGGTCACTAGGGATCAAAAAATGGGTAATAAATACTGCCCTTGGCAGGGTACAGAATTAATAAATTCAAAACTACACACACACGCGAGTCTGCACACAAACACATACAAGCACATAGACACACACATACGCACGCAAACACATGCACAAACGCACACA